>NC_083721.1:62651056-63276056 GCF_028564815.1 Eubalaena glacialis
TAAAGAAGTAAATTGTATGAACAAAGGCAATAGATGCTTAAAACTCATCACTTCTTAATTGTTTTAGTACATTTTTACTTTATGTTGTTATTGACATCTACTGTATTGGTATGGTGAAAATATCTTCAAATAGTGTGCTGCTGTGCCTCTGTTTCCAACTCTGAATTCAGTGGTATGACTTTGGTTACTTGAAATTGGCCACGGTAGTATTTACGCAATGCAAATTAGCAAATGCTACAAATCAGGGGTTTTTTTGTTTTTATTTTTTTCCATAAAGCTGGTTTTTAAACATTTACCAGTGCACCCCTGGATATGAGGATGAAATATTAGATTGGACTGGACTAAACTTAGAAAAAAGTACTTTATTAGGAAACATTTCAAATATACACAGAAATAGAATAATATTAAGAATACCTATGTATCCATTCCCCAAGTTAAGTAATTATCAACATTTTGCCTGGAGTATTACAAATCAAATCCCAGATATTATCGTTTTTAATCTGAAAACACTTCTGCATACATGTCTAATGCTTAGGTACTTTAAAAAGACATAACCACAATTTTATTATACCAAATAATATTAACAATAATTCAATGATTTTTAAAATATCAATCCATATTCAAATTCCCTGGTTGTTTCAAAGATGTATTTTGAGAGTTGGTTGGTTTGAATCAGGAGCCAAACAAGTGAACTGGTCTTTTTAATAACTGAAAGAGACCAGAAAGCTGTGAGATCTGTCTGACGTGTCATTAAAGAGCAGGAAAGGAAGATTTGACAGAACATAGTTCAAAGTAAGGATTAGAGAAAAATAAAACTGTTTCATGTTTATACCCTACTGAGATCAGACTCTTCAATAAACCGGTTATACAAAAAAAAAAGCACACAATATATTTTATGCCCTTAAAAAGCTCATGGTTTAGAGCAGTAGTGATATTTAACTTCTTGGGGGCGGGGACATAGACACCTCTGAGAGATTATGAAAATTACCTGCATATGTGTGCCTGCATAGTTACAAAATTATGCAGGCTATTTGAAGCATAAACTCATCCTGGAGCCAGTGGAACCAGAGTTAAGACCTAGGATTTAGAGGGCAGGAGGAAGACATGGAAATGAATAGTTTACAATCCAAAGCAATATTAGAACCAAACGTGTGCTATGGGAGCACAGAGCAAAAGAGTGTCTAATTTCTCTTAGGGCACAGGGAAATTGATGTTGGAAGTGAAATTTGACATTTTGAGTAAGAGTTTCTCAGTCAGAAATGGTAACTAAGGCTGGCATGCTAAAGTTGGGGGTGACAAGAGGTGGTGCTAAACAGACAGCTTAGCTGGCAGGTCCAGAGCCACACAGAGCCATATGAAGGAATTTGAGTTTTAATTTGCCCCAGTCATTGCAGGATTTTGAACTGGGGAGTGATGTGATCATATTCTCATATGGGAAATGCAGCAACAGTGTCGAGAGAGGAATTCCAGGTAGAGAGACTGGACACAATGAGGCCTGGTAGCTGCTATTATAATAGTTGCAGTAAAATACAACAGTCTGGACTATGGCACAATCAATGAGATCAGAGAAGAAGGAAGATTTTAGGAGGGATTTAGGAGATAGAAGGAAGTACTATATACAAGTAAATGATAAAGAAAAAGGAGAAATCTAGGAGAGCAACAATTTGTGGTTTTAAGGTTCTAGTTTTAAGGTAGAGAAGGTAATGCTATTTATTGAAATAAAGGATACAGTATGCATAGCTGTGGTCGAGGAAGGAGAGGGGACAGATATAGGCCATTAGTTTGGGGCATGTTGAATTTGAGGCATCTATGGTACAAACAGGAAGGGATTTCCAAAGGAAGCTAGATAGCAAAGAGCCCCTCTAAGAGTTGGCCCAGTGCTTTAAGTGCAGAATAAGCATGGTCATTTATGGTCAGAGATAGACCACAATTCGTTTTGGGACCCAGTGAACTTTTAGGCCTTCTCCATGGCCAAAATTTTATCTCCAGAACTTTATCCAAGAAGCACTTAGATTAAAAAAATAATTGTTAATCTCTCTATATTCTCTCTCTTTTTTTTTTACTTGAATCCCATCTCATCTCCAAACTACAGATCTCCCCAAATGCAAATCTGATCATACCCCTTTCCTGCTCACAACCTTTAAATAGCTCCCCATTCCCCCAGGACAAAGTTCAAACTCCTTACCCTCTCCTACTTATGATAATAATGATTATTTTTCAATGTGGATATTAATTCTTCCAGGGAGCCCTTCCTGACCCCGCAGAGCCAGGTCTCAGTGAAGCAGAAAGTATTGTAATCAACTTTCTGTTTAATCTACATTTCCTTCTACTAAGCAACTTGTCAGCACCTGGTTTCCTTGAGTGACTTAGAAGAAGGTGGTTACTGTGGAGTAGAACTGAAGGCCTACTCTGTGCCAAGTAGTTTGAAAGGGGTTGAAAATACAGTGGTGAGGCATTTGAAGAATAAACTCTAAATTGCTTTGTGTCAATTATGTATTGTGTCCTCAAGGGATTAAAATGATAATCTTAGTTTTTAGACATAGGATATGCTCCTGATCATTTCTCCTGGGTTGATTATAGAATTCTCTCTGGCTATAAAATTGGACTCTTTTTTGGCCAGTTTCTGCCTTCTGCTCGCTCCCAGCAGGACTATTCTTTCAGCTGTCCTCAGTTTGATTTCTTATCCAAGAATGAGAAATGAGACTCTAAATTAAGAGTTGAAGATGAAGGTGAGAAAGAAGGCATAGAAACTGGGTGAGAGAAAAACAATGTGGAATTTTTACCTTGGAAAGGCAGCAAGTGAAATGAGCAAAAGAAGAGGCTCTTTGAGTCATGTTAAATTCTGTGCTGTGCCATGTAAACACATCATGAGAAAAGTGTTAATCTAATGCTGAGCACACTATGAAAATCTGCCAGTCCAAAACTATTTTCCATTTTCAAGGGACTAGAGCTTTGCATTTCTTGGAAGCATTGATCAGCGTAAGTACAGGTCGATCAAGGCTTTTGTATTTGCATTTAAATGTTAATCAATCACGTTTTATTAAAAATTTAAGGCAAGTGTGAGAATGGAAAAGTGTATGGGTCTGTGCTTATGACAAAGAAGTCAAGTTGAGATCCATTCAGATATAACTTGAGAATTTCATAATGTGTGGAATATTAGAGACCCATCTGGACAGCAGATACTGGTGATAGTAATGATGAGCTGGGGTTGGGGTAGGACTAATGAATATTTATTGACAATCTCTACTTTGCAAGATGAGAAAGTGCCTTCCATGATGTCTGGACAAATCAACAGAGCATCTAAGCATTCCATTAACCATTCCACAAACAGTTATAGTACTAATTATTACCATTTAAAGTGTTTCAAATAATGCCATTTAAAAATATGCACTTTTTTTTTACTGTGGTAACATATACATAACAAAATTTACCATTTTAACCATTTTTAAGTATACAGCACTGTGACATTAAGTACATTTACATTGTTCTGCAGCCATCACCACCATCCACTTCCAGAACTTTTACATCTTTCCAAACTGAAACTCCATACCTGTTATACAATAACTCCTTATTGCTCCCTCCCCTGAACCCCTGGTAACCACCATTTTTCTTCCATCTCTATGAATTTGACCACTCTAGGTATCTCATATATGTGGAATTATACAATATTTGTTCTTTTGTGACTAGCTTATTTCACTTACCATAATGTCCTCAAAGTTCATCTATGTCATAGCCTGTGTCAGAATTTCCTTCCTTTTTAAGGCTGAATAATATTCTATTGTATGTATGTACCACATATTTTGTTTATTTATCAACAGACACTTTGGTTGTTTCCATCTTAGGGCTATTGTGAATAATGTTGTTATGAACATGGGTGTACAAATAAAAGTTCAAATCCCTGCTTTCAGTTCTTTTGGACATAGACCCAGAAGTGGAATTGGTGGATCACATGGTAATTCTATGTTTAATTATTTGAGAAACTACCATACTTTTCTTCAGAGTGGCTACACCATTTTATGTTCCAACCAGCAATACACAGTGTTCCTAAAAAAAATTTTTAACTGAAAGTTAGTAGGAGAAACGCTGCAAAATGTTAGAAAAGAAAGCGGGGTTATGAAAAGCCAAGTGGAAGAAAATTAATTTTCTTGCTCTCTCTTTTTAATTCTCTAAACCAGAAGAGTTTCCCAACTGATGAGCTTCAGATATGTTGTGATGCTGATCCTCTAAGCTCTGGTGTAGAGGGGAGAGGTAGACTGTGGAGGATGGGGTGCTGGGACATCAGGCAGGGCCTGGGGCTAACAGCCTGAAGTTTGGAACAGTCTCCCCCATGTACCGCTGTGTGCCTAACAAATGTTATCATTTTCTATGTAGGCTAGTATATGAAAAAGTTTAGGATGCCCTAGGGGTAAAGCCAGGATTAAAATCAGGAAAGGATGTAAAGGCATAAAATATTTGTTCAACAGTAGTGCTTATTGAGCACCTGCTCTATTCCAGTGCCTAGGTCACAATGTGGGGATACTGTCAGATAAACAAGATAGAAACATGATGCTTTCAAAGAGCTCAGTCTCTTGAAGCTGAGGTATAGGTAAATAAGCAGTGAAATACAGTTTGTAAAGTAATCTACTGAGGAATGAGAAAACTACAAAGTGTTACATATATATCCCAGCCACCAGCCCCCAGCCATTCAGATCTTGAGATTTGAAGAGAGATCCCTCTGAACTCTTCTCATTTTCCCTGCCATGGGAGGCCAAATGTAATACCCACTTCCCATTTTGTGGGACGTGGATGCTCAAGGTAAGTTGGCCATGTCAGAAGACAAATGAACTGTATGGATTGAATGTAGCCACGTGTTAAAAATTTTAGAAGTAGTGTTTGATGGATAAGGTGTCAGGACTTAAGAAAATACTTTGCATTACAACAGAGGAAGAATTATGACAACTCAAGGACTTCTCTCTAACTGCTCTCCAGGCTGAGTTGGCTCTGATTCTTCTCCTTCTTCTGCTGTCAGCACCCTGGGTTTATTTCTCATGAGAACCACATAATACTGTGGCTGTTTGATTATTCACCTAACTCTCCCATTTATCTCTGAGTGTCATGGTAGAAGGAATCCTACCTAGAAATATTTGTTGGATAGATAAGTAAGTGGGTAGAAAGAGAGCTATAAAATAATTGGGACCGTCTACATGAAGTAGTCAAGATACTCACAATAACTTAGAGAAATTGTTCTTGGAATTTAGACATTAAATATCCACTGTTGGGAATTCTGACAGCTATAAAATGGTGGCATGGTACTACCCCACAGTTCTTCCACTGCAGCACAGTAATTTCCAAAATGTCCTGTTAGATCTCTTCTCTAAAGTCTTCCCCTCCCCACCCCCCCCAAAATAATCAATATATGACTGAATGTCTACATAGGTTGCAATTTTCTGAGTTCATGACATTATTGTACTTCTTTGTTAAATGGGTATAATCTAGCAAATGAGACACAGAAATATTGCCAGACTTTATCTGGAGTAATTTTAAAAGATTATCATAATTAGCACAATCATCTCGATTTTTCATCCAACTATGATTGCTTATATTATACATACGTTTGATTTGAGGTAGAAGGATGATAGAAAGGTCTCATTTTAGCTTTCCCATTTTTAACCAGAAGTAAGATTATTTCTAAAAAGTCAAAAAAGGATATCCCAGAAGAACTTAGGAAATATGGAATGTGGACTGTGGTAAAAAGTGCTTTGGTGATAAACATTTTGATGTGAAATGTTGTAAAAGCATACACATCCTAATGGGAAGAGTATAAGTAATATCTTTTTAACGCAGAGCATCAGTATTCCAATCTGGCTGGAATTCTGGAAAGTGCTGGAAATTCCCAAAGCGAAGTGCCGGATGTCATTTCTGGATCCCAGATACGTAGGCTTGGTTGCTAAGAAGATGATGCCTTCTCCCCTTTGCCACACTCATCTGACACCTGAGCAACAGGGAGTTGATGTAAGCAGGGCAGGGATCTAACAATGTCAACTGTGCTGACATCATCCTAGCTGTGTGGGGCTGATGGGAATTCAGAATATCAAACATCATATCAAGGGCAGCGACCAGGTGTGACTCATTTCCCTGGAGAAGCGGGAGAGAGGAAGGGAGAGGGCAGGATTATCTTACACTGACACACACACAGCCTTTCAAACTGAGCAATTTGACTGGCTTGCTTAAAAGCAGCAAAACCTTGTTCTATCATTTCCCTCATTTTTCTACCGGAAACACTTTGTGTTCTAGTCCAGTGTGTTTCAGTATAGAATCGAGCATTTCAACATCATAATATATTAAAATACACATTCCTTAGGATCATTAATTTCTATTTTACGTAAGCCCAACTATGAGAACAATTCATACAAAGAATTTTGCTTTTCTGTATTTTCCCTTCAGCTATCACCTAGTGAACTGTTGAGATATCACTGAATTGAAAAGAGCTGAACAAAAGAGCATGCTATAGGGCTGATGACATTGCTTTGGGATTGCTAAATGAGCACAGTGCTTCAGTATCCTAGCAGAGTATATTGCTTGGTGTGGGAGGAGGGGATGCACAGTGAATGTTTCTTGGGTGAATAATATGAAAATCCTGTAAGTTTGTGAGAGTGGGTGCCAATATATAGGCTCTCACCTACTTTATGGACTTGATTATTTATAAATTGCCTTTAAGGAATAATGGGCAGTGAAACTGGGCAGTGATTACTGGTACAGTAATCATTTTGGTATTAATAAAGGCACTGGTTTCACAAAGTTCTTGTGCATTTGGAACATTTCATTAGAATGATGGGGCTAGGGCAATTATATTAGAAAGGAACGCACATCAGAGCAGTCAAAAAACCTTCTGCTTCCAAAGATTTAGTGTTTATTAGTAACCCAAGAGGTAGAGTAGGACAACTGAGGGTTGTATGCTCTCCAAAATGATCCCAGTGTGTCTTATCACTCTGTGGAATACTAATTTATCTGTGTCTTATGTCAGCCATAACATGAGGAACCAAAGAATAATAATTATTGTTACCTTGTACTCAATGTTAGAAAAAGAAAGTACCATTTATTCTTTCATTCACTGTGAATGTTTAGTAAAATGACATATGCATGACAGATTGTGAAACGTATTGGAATCGATGTATATTGGTTGTGATCTGTGTAGACTGGACAGAATCAGGATGATGTGTTTCAGATCAATCTATAGGAGAGTACTTGTACAGTTCGGATGGTGTTGGAAGCAATGGGAGGGGAGAATGTAAAAAGGGAGGGCTGGTTTCTTTAGGATGATATCTAGAACGACATAAAGAACTCCAGGTTGTTGTTATGAGATAATAAGTAAGTTGATAAGAGAGATGAAAGCATGTTATCATGTTCCTAAAGGCATCTTAAATGTCTGAAGCAGATGTTGGGAAATGTAGAACAAACTTATATTTCATTTCCTCTCCTTTGAAAGTTACTTGGTAAGGGATTTCTCTGTCTACTCTCCTTTGAAAGTTACTTGGTAAGAGATTTCTCTGTCTCTTTGTCTCCAATCGTAATTCCTAATAGGGAGACTGAGAATCACACAATGATTGCTAGTAATGTTTGATGGTGATGATGATGATGATGATGACGATGAATTTGTGCACCCTAGACAAGTGATCCTCAGACTGGCTCTGAGGGTCTTCTAGAATGTCCCAAGGGAGTATCTCCATGTTCCTGAAGAGTTGCCATCATACTATTCCCTGGATCATGACTGCTATAAAAATCCCCTCATATTTTCTCCTTCAGTTTCCAGAAGGACCTACCTGATAGTTGTTATGGGTCCCCTTTGGGGATGACGTGATGTGCTGCTACAGGGTAGAAAGGGTAAAAAGATATGAAATCATTATCCTTGATACAGAATATTACTTCAGTTGAGAGCATGTGGTTATCACTATTTTATAAACCATGTGGACTAAGGCAGATCTTCTCCATGTGCACCCCACAGAGAGAAAATAGTATTGCTTATCACCAATGGACCGAACAACACTCTAGCATATCTCCCCTTGGGGGTCAACCTTAATACTCAGCCTGAGATGTGAAGGAAAACTTTAGGCGCTGTAAGGGAGCAATTTTTATAATTGCTCAGAAAATTCCTCCTCTTAGGTTTTGTTTAGGGAATGTACGATTGGTGGTCATGCCTACATTTCTTTTGAAGGGAGACGTAGTTGTTTCTCTCTTCAAATAATCATATCTAGTAAAGAAAGCTCCTGTACAGTTCTGCTACCATAAGATGCTGAATTAGAAGAGATGTAAACAAAGAATATGGAGTTCTTGAAAACTTCTTGAGCTTGAAGTGCAGAATAGAGATCAAAACAGTTATGAGCAGAGTTCCCTGTTACTTTGCTGACTACACGGGGTTATAAAACTATTATTAGCCCCCTTCTAGGTCCTTTATGATAGAATTGTATAATCAAGGATTATTATTAGAGTTGGGCTTACTTATTTGTCTTGAAAAAGTCTACTATCTATGAGATTTGGGTAGTGTATATTAAGATAAATGGGAGGTGAATTTGCTGTGTACGCACTAAAACTGCTGTTATAAATAGAGCTCAAAATACAGAGGTTTAAACAAGACAAAGTTTATTTCTCTCTCATATAATAGTCCAGAGTGGTAAGGTGACTCTGTCAATCTCAACCTCAGTCTTTTATCTCAGTGTGCAAGAGAACAATTCCATTTCTCTCCATCTTCCAGGCAGCCAGTGGAAAGGAGGAAGGAGTCAGGGGAGTGCATGTCCGATTGTTTTAAAAACAAGACCTGGAAGGGACACATATCACTTCTCACATCCCATGTGTTCGAGTTTATAATATGGACAGATTCACCTGCAATGAAGGCTAAGAAAGATCTTTAAATACTCAGGTAAAACTATTGCTATGGAGAGCAGATATTGGAGACAACTAACAGTTGTCCACAAGGCCTATTGCCAAGTCCCTAGGACATCTGGGTTTGGAGGATGCTGAGAGATATCAAGCGACTCTTCTATAGTGCTCTTCAAGGCACCTTTATAGCCTAGAAGAGTCACTCTAACCTAATGGAGAGTGTAGTAGGTTTGTGACTGTTTCAGTATTCAGAGGAGGAGCACCTATGGGAAGGTGATAATATGTGCTGCCAGGAGAAATTGTTTCACCTGGTGACTCCCAAGGTAATAATTGCAAATTGTGGCCCTAAAAATCCCTTAGAAGGCCTAGAAAGGAAATGCATGCTCTCAAGAGAGGCTAAGGAAGCCCAAGCTTTAGCCAGGGAATGATAACAGGGATAGCCAATAGGCTTGGAAGCTGAGTCATGAGGAGAAGGGAGACTTTGGGAACGTTAATGTGAGAGGCTGATGGACAGAAAAGTGTAGTGTATAAGAGAAAAAGCCTTGGGGACATTGATCTGCACCCTGTTAAATCTTTAGTCAAGAATGCTGGGAGTTCTGTTTGGGAAGTTTCCAAAAGGCAAAAATCTAGAAGCCAGTAATAGCCGAGGCTCTAAGAGCAGAAGAACTACGGGACTGGGCCAAAGAAGACTTGGAGGCCACCGATTTCTTTCTGCTATATGAGTTGCTATGAAGGGGAAAGGGCATGCCAATCACTTCAGGGGAAGTTGCAGCTAGCTTTACAGAAGCTACTTGTTAGAGGGGATGATTACTTCCACTAGCAACATGTTGATCGTAGTCATAGGAACACTGGATCTCCAGTGATTAGAGATTTTGGAATAAAATCTGCATAAGATAATTGATGAAGGAGGTGGTACTAGAAAGGGATTGGCAGTTATATAATCCTTTAGAAAAAGCCAAATTAAGTGGAGGCATGTTGTTAGCTAATGTGACTGGTTCCTTAGGGGTCCCACTGTTGCCCAGAAGACTGTCATATATTCTGTATAACTTTAAGAGATATAGGATTTGCCATAATGGTTTCAGTTAAAAACATGCCGTGGTGCAAAATTACAAGGATTTCACTAATCCTAGAAAGGTCAGATGTCTATGGCTACAGACATGTGGCATGGTCTGCAGAGCTGGTGATGGTGGTGGCTGGCAGGGCAGGGTATAATATGGAAGGGAAGTTAAGGGTGATACACACAGAACCCGCAGTTAATCCATAACATTTTCCTGGTTCAAGCTGTCTATGAATCAGTGTTCTTCCAAAGGTAAATAAAGGTTTGAGGATGCCTTAATGCATTTACATTACGCTGAGAATCTGTGAAAATCCTTGTCCTATTTAGCTCTCACAAGGCCCTCTGGAATAATCTTAGATTGGCAGAGGTCACTGGGTCTCCAGAACTTGTGAGAAGTGAGTTCTGACATTGATGCGAAAGTATCGATAGATCCCTTCAGCCTGGGCTGTTTCTAATCTGAACCCTGACGTGGTTTTTTGTCTCTGGGCCTTAGCCAAAACAGTGCCCCAGGCAGTCTACACTCTGCAAAAGGTGCAAAGAAGAGGTGTTTCCCCATCCAGGTAGAAACTACTTAATACATGCCTACAAGCTTCATTGCTAAGACAATAGTAGACTGAACCCACAACTCCTAGAGGATTTATAATTATTTGCTCAAATGTTGTCGGTATATTTTGTACTTTTTGTAACAATGGAGTCCTGTCAAAACGGTGTGCAAGTGACCAGGTCTTTATGTTATTAAGATAGTATTATGATGATATTTGGCCAAGGGATCCAGAATATCTACATCCAGATCTTTACTAGCCATTCTCATCTAGGAAGACTCCAAGAAAGAGTTACACAGAGGAGGCAAATCAAGGAAAAGCAACATATTGTTATCATCTAGAGCTTTAGATCCAAACTCCAATGCAGAACTCTGGTGCATTTAGCTGGACTCTGTGAAGAAGTCCTTTACTTAAGCAATGTATATATTGAATGGCCTAAAACAAGAGGCTGAAAGGCCCACTTGCTTCATTTTCACTTCCCAGCTAAAACCTGGGCTTGGATATTACAATTCAGGCCTCACACACCCTTGAGAAGCAGAAGGGAAAGCAAGGTTGAGAGACCTAAGTAAGGTGGGTAAGAGTATGAATTTTTGGATCATATTTTAAATCTCCAAATTCCTGGACTCAGTGTCCAAAAAGGAACCCAAAGGCCATTCCTAATTGCTTTGAAATTTTCAACACTTGGAACTGAGTCCTAGTGTGCGTCCTCTTATTCGACCAATTTAAATCAGCCCACCTCCCATTTGAGGGTGCAGAGGAAAGAGGGCACTGGAGAGGATATAGGCAGGGAAGGGTTATCAGTGTGCCCAAGAAGTCCACGAAGCTCCTTTAAGAGGCCCTTAGTTACCTCATTCTCTCCAGAAGTATTATATTGCTCTTGGCATAATGCAAATTGAAGAAACAGGCCACATTTATTGGATATTCCCAATTGAGAACTCTGCATTTATGCTTCTGGCTTTACCTGGGCTCATTATAGCATAGATTCAGTGGATGAATACTGAGAAGGGGTGAATGGAAAATACTTGGGACCCCACCAACAGACACAGTGTGTGGCTCAAATCCTCACAGTAATTTCAATGGCATAATGTAAAATAGAACCCAGAGCTTTCCCCATTAAGGTCATTGCCCTGACCAGATCAAACTTTTCCCCTTCCTTTGAAGAAATGCTGCCTGTGGTGAGTTCTGCACATATGCTTTAAATAGCTCATTATTTTCTCACAGGATCTTTTGCTAATGTTTAGTCATTTAGATATTATTTCCCTGATATATATTTCAATATTTTCTTTGTTATTTTACAACATTAATTTTGTTTTAAATCCCATATCTCCTGAAGCGCACCCTTTTCTTGCCTGGGGTTATAGTTTTCCACTTGGCACTTCCATTTTGATTGAGGGATTGAACAATAAAGGCTCATCTTTGTACAAAAGACAATGTATTATTTATGCAAATCAGAGAAATGTGTAGCTTTTTGCAGTGTGTGGGAAATGGAAGGAGTGAATATACAGCTCATCTGATTGATAGTTATATTAAAGGTTATAGTCAGTTAAATAAGTCCCTTTGGATTGATATGATAAGAGCCTTAGGTTTTCCTTGAAATATTATTTCAGTAAATATTTGGTGTTTACAATTTATTGCTTATCCTGATGTATTTTCCAACTGCGGTCCACCAAAGGATCACAATAGGAATATTGCTGTAAAATGTTAATTGTTGAAAATGTGTTTTGAAAAATAATATCTAACAAAACTATGTTTTTGAAAATCGTGTGCTTCCTAAAACTAAATATTGACATTTAAGTTCCTAGGTTATTGCATTGATCTTTCTCCGGTGGCTCTGAAAAAATCCCTTCAGGCAATATTATTTAACATAATTGGCTTCTTAGCATACTGAGAGAGAAGGAACAAAGTAATCTAGTGTTCCAGTTTGGAACTGGAATGTCATATATACAATGACCAAGCTGTGATTTCCTCTATTACAGGGACTGGTATATTTTTCTAAGTTGAAGTATTCTTTATTTTCTTTTCTTTTGAATCTTAATCCATCATTAGTTTTAGAGGATACTTTCTAAAAGAAAATAAAATACTACTCCAAAAACACACTGTGAAGATTGATAATAATAATTCTTTTTTTTTTTAATGTCATCAGGTTGCTTTTAACTTTTTTTTTTTCCATTTGGTTAGAAGTATTTTAGAAGTTGAAAAGCATAAGTCTGAGTAATATCCTGAAGTAGTGACACTAATTCACTGTTTGAATCGGCAACAGTGACTCATCTATTTTTCCTACCTTCTATTGAATAGTATCTAAATCCTAAAAATAACCCTTTTATTCACTGTCAACATTTATACCCATTTAGAATTCCTGAGTCCTTAAACTCACATTGAAATAATAATAAATTGCCTTTACAACATTAAAACTACTTTGTAACATACGGTTTTTTGGAGGGGAAATAAAATGGGCCATCGGAAGTATCTTTAAAAAGATTATGTGATGAGATAGCTTTCACACTGCCCAGTCCCATCAAAATACAAATGCTGGGGACTTCACCATGCTCATTGCTACCAATTAGCTTTTGGGTATCAGGGTGCACACCATTTTTTTCAGGAGCTTACAGGTGTCCTGGAGATGTTCATACCAGAAAGCTCAAATGGAATTCAGTCAAGTCACAGGTTATGGTTTTGTTTTTTGGTGGTTTTTTTTAACTTTTTATTTTATATTGGATTATAGTTGATTAACAAAGTTGTATTAGTTTCAAGTACACAGCAAAGTGACAATTCAGGACATCATGCAGGACTTGACAGAACTGAGTAGGATATCCAACTTGGGCCTCAGCCCATGTGTTGTGCTCAGTTGAATGGCCACACATAGTCTACGTATGTGGGTTTGGCCTCCCGTGTGGATCCCCTTTAAGGGATATTCTAGGTCTTTCCCCTTAGCTTTAGGTTCTACCCATCTCATCTATGGTCATGCTCCATCCCATTCTTTCTCCCTCCTGCCAATCTGTGTACCCCTCATTCAGAGATCCTTGGTCAGAAGTCTTCTGGGACTTTCTATCTATTGTCTGTCCCATCTACTGTTACATGTAAATCTATATCTTGCCTGTTTTTCAAGAGCTTTTCTGCTCTTAACAAATTTTACTTTTTGCAAATCCAAATTTGTATGAATCAAAGCTATTGTCAAAATTGTTGGGTTTTTTTTTTAAGATTTATTTTATTATTTATTTTTTATTTTATTTTATTTTTGGCTGCATCGGGTCTTAGTTGCATCACGCAGGATCTTTGCTGAGGCATGAGAGCTCTTTCGTTGCAGTACGCAAGCTTCTCTCTAGTTGCGGCGTGTGGGTTTTCTCTCTCCAGTTGTGGCGAGCGCGGGCTCCAGGGCATGCGGGCTATCTAATTGAGGTGCGCGAGCTCAGTATTTGTGGCCATAGGCTTAGTTGCCCCGCAGCTCGTGGAATCTTAGTTCCCTGACCAGGGATTGAACTCGAGTCCCCTGCATTGGAAGGTGGATTCTTTACCACTGGACCACCAGGGAAGTACCCAAAACTACTGTTTTTGAAGAGGGCTTTAAGAGACCATTTGGAAGTTAAAAAAAGAAAAGAAAAGAAAAGAAAAGAATAATGACTAGCTGAACTGCTGAACTTTTTGTACTCCTACTATAAATATCCCAATTCCCCTTTAGGCGCACCAGGAGAAACTCATGTCCAAGGGAAAGAAAAGCACAAAGAACAATCCAGGTTTTTATTTACTGCATTCACTATACTTTAGAGGTACATATTCTTAGTACCTTTAAAGTACAGAGCTACTATACCCAGGCAGGATTAGTGAAAATAAACACTTTGGTGAAATTATTGAATTACAAAGATAAAGAGAAAATTTTTCAAACTTTCAGAGACTTAAACAAAACAACACACACACACACACACACACACACACACACACAAGAATACCAAACATACAAGACCCTCCAGTTTATTTAAAAAGGAAAATGAGACTAGCATGAAACTTCTCATCTCCAACATTGGAAGCTAGAAGATAATGGCACAATATCTACAGCTTATTAAAAGAAAAGGAATGTGATCCAAATAAAATGATTAAAATATTTAAAGAAAATTTAGAAAACTGTTGTATGATCTTACGCCTGCAGGACCCTAAGAAAGCAAGCTCAGAAACCATAAAGGAAAAAATATATATATTAGACTACATTAAAATAAAAGTGTTTGAGTGTTAATAAATTCCATAAACAAAGTTTAAAAATAACAAAGGATTGACTGGAAAAAATTATTTGCAACCCAAATTATAGACAAAAAGCTAATACAATTTGATTCTACATATTGATAAGAAAAAAGATCTAATAGAAAGATGTACAAAAGGTATAAATAACTATGGGAAGAGAAAAATCTAAGTGGTCTGTAAACATTTATTAAAATGTTTTACCATTTTAACAGGAAAATAAAAATTAAAGCAGCAAGATGATATTCTCTACCCATCAGATTAGCAAAAACTACAGAGTTAGATCTAGTGTTGTCAAAGATACAACATAGATTGCTTTGGCACCTGGCAATGTGAAGTGCTACAACCTTGCTATGAAAAATAATCTGGGAATTTCTATTAAAATTTAAAAACACATATCCATGACCCAATGACTCCCCAATGGAGATTCATCTAGGAGAAATAAAAGCAGAATGTAGGCCATATGCACAAGAATGTTTTACTGTGGTGCTATTTGAAGTGACAAAAGTTTCTAGAGAAGATTTGATTGACTATCAGTAGAAAGATGGTAGAATAAACTAATGCATAGTTTTGGACCATTTTGTAACTTTTACCAGGAATGAGTTAAGTCCCTTATCTATCGACCTGATAGAATGTCTATAATATACTATTAAGGAACAGTATTCATTGATGGGTAATATGTAGTGTTTGCGATCCCATTTTTATAAAACAAAACAATGGCAGCCACCACAAAACACTCTGTATATGTATATTTTTGTTTGCAAATAGATGTGTGGGTGTGGGGCAAGGTATGGAAAGAAAAATAAACTGGTTAGCGTAGGAAAGTGGGAATAAAGGAAGGGTAAGGAAAACGACATCTTTTTTTATGACTTTGCTTTTTTTCACCACTTCTTGTATTTATCTTGTATTTATCAATTTAAAAAAATTAATACATTTTGAAAATATTTATTGTGTTTATTGGATGTTTGTATTGAGAATATTGAGAAGGGGTCTATTATTTTGACTTTCTAACCTATGATCCAATCTATGGAACGTTTTTGCTGAATGCTTGAGATGTGACAAAAATTCATAATGCCTAAATTTTTAGGTTCTTACAATACAATTTATCCTATTAATAATGAAAAGCTATTTTAATCAACCTATAACTGTTAGGGTATAAACTCCTTGAGAGCAGGGTCTTACATATTTCCCTATCTTTCTCAGGATTTTGAACAGCATTTGTTGAAAATAGGCTGAATGAAAGTATCTCCCAAATTATATCTTTAAAAAAAAAAAATGACCATGTTCCTTCCAGACATCAACAAAAGAGTAAAATGGATTTTATTGTATTTAGAAAATCAACAATTGCAGTATGGATTCAAATATCACTGTTTGATGCAACCAACTTGAATCGAAGGATGCTTCAAATCCCTCTATGCTGGAGATAAATACACTCAAGGCTTTGAGAGCGTCTCTTGAGGGAATTCAGAATGGGGCAGACTCTCAGCTTTACTTCACGATTTTAACTATCAAAGGAAGTAAAGTAAGACCATCTTGTAACCAAGTGAGGATTGCTAGGCCCAATCTATGAGTTAATTTTAGTCACCAATTTTAAACAAACTTAATTTTAATGCTTTAAATGATTTCTGTGAAATGTTGTATATATTGTCAAGTCTTAAAAGAATCATTATGTCTCATGTAGCTTAGTGATTCAGAGTGTGGGCTATATATCTAGCCTGCTTGGATGTAAAACCAGCTCTGCCACCTACCATCTCTGAAACCTTGAGCAAGTTACTTAATCTCTGTGTGCCTCAGTAACCTCTTCTGCAAAATGGGGATAATGAGAATACGTACATCCTAGGGTTGTTGGGAAAATCTTAGAAGAGTTTCTGACACATAGGAATGCTAAACAAATGATAGTCACCAATATTTATCATATGCTTGATAATTAGGATTAGTACAAATATGCTTAGAGATTATGGCTCACAAGTCAGAAACATGCAGAGACTTGGATACTGAAAATGGTCTTTCATAAATGGTCTCTAGCGGTAGAAAAATCTTGCATGCACAGCTCAGGTATTCAAATTTTTGAAGTCTACTCTATTTTTATATTATTTCCCATTTTTCTCTTCTTCTCCTCAAACCCAATGGAAATTCTTTGGACTTCCTTATTCTTGTGTTTACAGCTACCATGATGGGCTTATGTATTAGCTATGTATTGCTTTGTAACAAATTATCATTAAATTTAGAATCTTGAAAAAACAATAGGCATATATTATCTCACACAGTTTCTGTGGGCCAGGCATTCTGGAGCAGTTTAGTTGGGTGATTCTATCTTAGGGTGTCTTAGGAGAGTGTAGGCAAGATGTTGTCTGGGGCTGTAGTTATTTGATGACTTGACTGGGGTTGGGGGATACACTGCCAAGATAGCTCACTCATGTAGTAGACAACTTGGGGCTGGCTGTGGACAGGAGGCTTTGGTTTCCCACCATGTGACCAACCCATAGGACTGCCTGAGTGTTCTTATGACATGGTTGCTCCCTTCCCCAAGAGCAAGTGATGGAAGAGAACACAAAGTGAAAGCCACAATATATATTTTTGAAGACTTTTAATTTTTTTAGAGCAGTTTTAGTTTCACAGGAAAATTGAGAGGAAAATACAGAGATTTACCCACATACTCCCTGCCCTCACACATACATAGCCTCACCCATTATCAACATGCCTCACTAGAGTGGGTGCTTTTGTTACAATTGATGAAATGACATTGACACATCATAATCACCTGAAGTCCATACTTTACATTATGGTCACTCTTAGTGTTCACAGTATCTCTCATGACTTCACCTTGTAAGTCATATTCTGTCATTTCTGCAGCAACTTATTGGTATTCAGTGTGGGAGGGAATTACACAAGGGCATGAATACTGGGAGGCAAGAATCCTTAGGGACCATCTTGGATGTTGACTACTACAACATTTTACCTGTTTCATATATTTTATTCTTTCAGTTAGTATATCTGTGCATTATCTCTTACAGCCAAGGTACTACTAGGCCAGGTGCTGTATTGAGGCATAAAGATGTGTGAGTTGTGAGTTCTGCTCTTAAAAGCTTCATACTTGGTGGGGAGAATGAAATCCCCACTTGCATAGTTATAGTACAAGGAAGTATGGAATATATATCAAGGAAGTATTGATATCAGTAAGCTCCTTAGATGTTCAGAGGAAGAGGAATAATTTCTGGTTGTAGCTTCAGATGAAATGGAATGTAATCTGAGTCTCTAAGGATGAAACAGAATGCTGTGAGTGGCAACAAGGGAAAGTGCATCTCATGCAGAATAAACAATGTGAACAGGATCACAGAGTCGAGAAAGCAACCTGAATATAGAGGCCAGCAACCAGGACCCTTTAGAGTAACATTTTATGTAGGCAAGTAAAGGGAGAGAAAAGTAGACAAAGGCCAGTTTATCCAAGTCCTTAGAAGCTGTAAAAGTTTAAACTTTTAAAATCATTCAGTAAACAATGGGAGCTTATGGAATTTTTTGTTTTTTGGGTTTTGTTTGTTTTTTTTTTTAGCCGACAAGTAATGTGATAAAAAGGGTCTTTTAGGTTACTCTCAAGGAGGAGTTAGAGAGGGAGAGATCAGAGACAGAGAAACTGGGTAGGAAGAACTTCTAATAGTCCTAAGGAGAGCAGGTAGTACAACAAATGCTGTAGTAAGATTATAAAGCAACAGACAGGAATAATCTTGAAGGGGGAATTTGCATAATTTAGCAACTAGTTTGGTACTTCATTTGAGGAATCTGCCCCAATAACTTGGTTTAAAGAGGAAGATGATGAGTTTGTAATAGGATGGTGACTTACAAAGGACTAGAAGACCCCCTGCTCTCTTTCCTTTTTCCCACACTGAGGCTGAGTCTTCCTAGGGAATCCTAGCACTGAGGTGAGGAAAGAGTGCAATGGGGGACATAAAAAGGCTAGAACCTCAAGAAATTGAGTTGAATTAGTCGGCTCAAGATTCTGTTGAGCTCAGTTGGTAACTGTAATGGTGGGCAAGGAATGAGAAGATGAGAAGATTCCGGGATGAGATAATATAGTTGAGGTCACATGTTAGGGATCATATGGACACGGTTTCAAGTTCAGCTCTCCATTTCTAGCAGAACTAACTATTTAATTTTCAGGAACCTCAGTTTCCTAATTTTTAATGGGATTCATAATAGGGTCTTGTGAAGTTTCAATGAAATGTTTGACATGTAGAGCTCTTGGCATGGTGACTGGCAGGTAGTAAACCCTCTATAATAAACAGTAGGTTTATTGAGATGGTGAACTTTATGCTACTGCAATAGGAGATTGATATTGTCCTAGGATGTTTTAGGCCACATCAGCAGAATTACTGATCTCTTTTAGAATTTGATTAGTCCCTTACTGCACATAGTTGGGAGAGATGTGTGTGTTTATATTATCAGAAGGTATCAGGTGAATATGCCGGCATGAATGTGCCAGTGTACCAATACTCTAATATTCATTCTCATTCCCTATGAACTTACGTTCTTGGTCAATGATTTTAAGTATAGTCTTCCCTTACTCCAAATTAACAAATGAGGGTTGGCATCCATCCAACTGTGGGATCCATCCTGATGGGAAGGTATATTAAGATGAATTTTGTGCTTATAAAATTATATATAAAATAATAAACATGATTTCTTAATGATTTATCTTTTCTTTCAATTAACTAAGATTAATGGAAAGAAAGTTAGTATTCTTTGGGATGATTCATCAAATATAGGGATAAGTTTGTCAAGAATCTTTGAGTTGCAAGTGACAATAAATCCAATTCAAGCGGGTTAAGAAGAAGGGGTATTTATTGGTTCAACTAACTGGGAATTCCAAGGGAAAATGGCTTCTGGAAAAGGTGGATCTAAAAACTAAAAAAACAATGGCTTCAGGGTTCTCTTTTTTGGTACTTGGCTCTGCTTATCTCTGGATTAGGTCTTTTCTCAGGCAATCTCTTTCTTTTAATGGCAATATGATTGCCAGAAGTTTTAGGCCTTTAATCTTATGTTTTTAGAAACCTCATCAGGGAGAAGGCATCTCCCTTCTTGTGGCTCCAGAAAATTGTCTCAGGATTAGCTCAGATTGTCTTTGCTATTATCACGTGCTCTTCCCGGAGCCAGTCGCTGTGGCTAGAGGAAGGTCATGCTCTGATCACCTTAGCCTGTTTCACATGCCTTCCCCTGTTACTGGTGATGGAATCAATTCTACCAAATGTCATGGATTGAAAGTGGGAGGGGGGCATTTCCCAAAGAAAATCAGTATCATATTAACAGGGGTAGGGGAAGGGGTACTCTGAAGGCAAAACCTTCCCACAAAAATTTCCTATAATTCATGAGTTAAGTTGTTAGTCAAGATTCAGGCATAGGAGTGCCAAGTACAGCAAGTGAGAGAGCCTTAATCACTCTCCTCTCTGTAGGTTTTCTGCTTTTTAGTCTGCTAACCCTGTGATAACACATCCTAGGCAGTCAATCAATATTTGTTGAATTGAGTTGAACCTGATTCAGACTCATGGTTTTCCTCAGTTGAATGATTCAGGTTTGCTCCCACAACTCATTCTATTAATTTTCAGAACCGTTTCTACAGATACATGGTACAGAACAGAAGATCAGGGGGTCTGAAAACAAAACTTACCTTCACATATTTTTCCAGGTTGACCCTATATTCCTCTCTTCCTGCCCTTCAAGCCTCTCAGAGTTTTTTCAAAGAAGGAAAAATGGATATCTCTGAATGACCAATGGTTTTTAAGAGGAAGCCCTGGTGGAAAGTTGGAAAAACTGTGCCAGATATAGAAAATTAATAGATGGATGAAAATACTTAAGCTTCCCTAGATGAGAGAGAAGAAGGCATCTTTTTCCAAGTGCTCTGGAAGGGCAGCTCAAAGCACTTTAATCTTTGATGAATGTGATTGAACTCTTTCCGCTACTCAAGGAAAAATAGAAGTGTTCACAAGGGCTCATCCTGTGCTGGCTCCCTGCCACCCATCAACCCTGCCTTCTGCATAATTATTAGGCCTTTAACTTTCTCTGATTCTACTATTTTAAAATCCCTCTTTCAGACAAGAAAATACAATTTTTGGATGAGACACATGTGCAAATGGAAACCAGGTATTACAGTAAGCTAACACCAGGATGAGAGCCAAGAATTTAAGGCTGGGTGCTTCATTAGGGGACTTGCACAGCTGTAAGTTTCCAATGTCTGTTCTATCATCTATCACTGCCTCTACTCCAAGAGTGCCTCCTAGCTACACTGTCCACATATCGTGGAGGACGTACGTGGCCAAAGATGCTGTGGTGTTACAGATCCAGTGACGTTAGGATGAAGACCAATGGATAAAACAAGCCTTCTGGATCAATATGTGAGATATTTGCTAGTTAATTAAAATATTATATCTCTTAATTTGATGGTAAAATACTTACAAGTACACCAGAAAAGATGAAAACACAGCTCAACTGTACACCAAGACTGATAAACACCTTAATGCTTCTGTGTAGGAATACTCTCTACCACCTATGACACATATAGAACTGTTCTGAGGAAAACAGACACACACACAAATCAACTAACAAAATGATGGCAGATCCAGGCTAGAGAAGACCTGGAGAAAGATATTCACCAATCACCAGGATCTGTGCCTACCACAAATCTAAGGTATTTTTACCTTATATATATATATTTTTTTTTTTTAATAAATGAAGCCTATTTTATTACTTCAAGTGTTAATGATAAAAAAAATTTCAGCACAGCTGTTGCATTTAAAAAAGTGAAACTACATACTATGTTTCTAGCTTGGTAAACAGATGAACCTGATGTCTTTGAATGACATAACAATTGAGCATTGTACAGTACATCTTATGAAGACTCGTAAATTAAAGAGCTACTGGTTTAAAGTTAGTGATTATGAAACAAATATGTATTCATACTTTCAGCTTCTTTTTTCTTCCTTGGCCATCAGGTGCTCCCTCCATTTTACGTTTCTGGGTTGAAGGTTTTGGTCCTCTTTTCTTTTTCTCTGCCTGCTCCTTGTCCACTGTAGAATGCTGCTTTTGTGGTATCTTGATTGACACTACAATTTCCTAGGAATCCATCTACATGCATTCTGAGAGAGCATCCAGAGATCAGTTAAACATCAGAATAGGAGGAGTATTTGCATGTGTGTGCACGTGCATGTGGTGTAGACAAACGTGGCACATTCCATCTTGGAAGATGTACTCCTTAAAGGAATGTAGGTAGCAGTATATGCTGGAATTTCCATTTCCCATTTATTTTCTAGATTCAGAGAATCAGAGACCAACATACAAATGTGACAGATGCTGCCACCTTAGTGGAGAGGAGCTGCCCAGGTGAATGACTGCAGTGAAATGAGGAATGAGACTTTTTAGCCATGATTTAAAGCTGTAAATCCATGTGTGTATTTCTCTGTTTTCCAACTTTTTTAATCATGAAAATATTATATTAAAAAGAATCAACTCCCACTGGTCCTACACTTTGCAATTTATAAAGCATATATTCACCTCTTTGATTCCTGAAATAATCCTATGAGTTAGGGATGGTAGATGTTATTCTACAAGTGGAGATGGCAAGGCCCTGAGAGGTGTTTAATATCTTGCTTAGCTTATAAGAAGGGAATGTTATCAAATGTTCTTACTCAAGCCCAGTTATCCTTTCATAGTTTCAGACAAACAAACCAACAACAACAAAGACAAACAAAGGGTTAAACCAAGGCCCACCAGAAATATTTGGAGCCCAAAACAGAGTGAAGGGTGGCAGATGGCTATCTGTATGTTAAGGTAAGACAATGCTATGGAAAGAATGAACTAGGTAGGTAGAAGCAAGGGTGAAATGAGGAAGTTGGAAAAGACAGCATTGTGGAATAGCTTTTGCTGTTGCTGTCATTGGTAGTGCCACTCTGTTTTTAACTTTTCAAAATCCATATAGACATAATACTTATTGTTGAATTTTTGGCACTCTTTTAAAACAATTGTTTGTTGTCTCTCATTTTCTCCTGTGGCTTAAGAATAATTATATTAAGTTTTCCTTGCTACCAAGGCACCTCTCCATCCATAATCAGAAACTCCCAAACTTCCCTGTTGGTTTTGCTGAAACACCTGTAATAACCTCCCAACAATGTCTGCCCAACTTAAGTTGCAAACCCATGGGGCAGGCACCGGGAATAATGATCCATACTGTAGCCTACTTTGAGATCAGACTTGTGGAACACCAAGCCTTGTTTTGCCCCCTTTATCCTGCCTGTCTTTATGCTCCAGTCCCCTTGCCCATCTAGCACTCTGTACCTTACTGGGAAAGTAAGGCTACAGCCAAACAGGTGAGCATGGAGCTTTGTTTATGAAGGGCATATGAGTTTATCTCTCTGCTTCAGCTCCTTAGTGTCTGATTTCTCTTTCTACACATCTCTGCAAACTTAGGTCTGAATGTATGGTCTCCTGAAACCAGAAGCAGATGAAACTCATCGGGTCACACCAGTGCTGTTTCTGAGCTTCACCTCAAACCTCAGGAAACAAAGCCAGGCATAATATCCTCAGCTTTTATCTTCCTTTTTTGCCTGGCCTGGAAAGTTGCAGATAGGATGCATCTAAAATTGGAGTTTAGGAGGAATACTTTTTCAAAGGGTTTTTACTGGGCAGGAAATGCCATATTTTAAAGGGTAGCCCTGTGTTTTTATAGCTGGTTCAGACATATGAAATCATTTAAAACCAGCATGAAAGATAACTAAACTTTCAGCTTATAAATTCACAGGATAGAAGAAAGAGTTGGCAATTATTTGGATTGTGTATTCACTGTAAAGAACCAATTAAAACATAGATAATTCAGGATCTTTTGGACTTAGTGTGCCAACCAACAGCATAAATGGATTACAAAAATCATTTCTATTACTTTAAATATATAACTGCAGCTATAACTTCTGAAATGTTGAATGAACACATGAGGACCAAAGTTTTGGTCAGTACAGCGTAAGCCTTGCAGTTGGCACCCCTGTGGTCCCAGCTTCTTTTCCTGGCACAGTGCTAAAACGGCACATACAACTTTCATCAGCACTAGCATGTTGTTCATTTAGCATTTAGGAAACACAGTGAATAGCAATTATCAGCCGAATAGCTGGGAAGTGAAAATGACCTAGTAATCAGAGTAAATATGCATTATGCAGTCATATTATAATGTGTAAATATTGGAGAGAAATAGCAGAACATGGACATTCAGAATCTTTCTTTTGAAGGCTTGTATGAACTCAAGTGCCGTCTTGGCTCTCCTGCATGCTTTTTGGATGACAGCTACTAAACATGCCGATTTGGTAAATAGTAGGTCATCCTCATCATTTGCTCACTTAGAGGTATCATGACCAGAAAAGGCATTGCGCTGATTTTTATAAATCCTAAACTTGGCTCCCAATGACCAGTAGACATATGGCGAAATGACAGCAGCTTGGTGGAAGTTTAGACATTATAAACCTTGCACAGCCAGTTGCTTTAGCTGCTTATTGCAGTCCAACTGTATGTTAATATTACAGAACCCTTCTTCCTTTGTTAAGATTGGAAAATGCTATTTTGCTTATCAATGGCTTCCAAGCAAATCAGGTGGGGATAGTATCAATGTTGCAAAATGTTGCTAAACTGAGCACCTGGATTGCATTCTGTGATACATCGGGGCACAGAAGAATAGGCAGGATCTTTATTTTAGAAGCTTCTGTGAATATACTGGGAAAATTAGGATAGCTGATGGGACAAGTTCATTAGCAAGGTTCTAAACAGCAGGCACACATAATTTCCCCACTTCCTCTATTAAGGGCTAACAGACTTAGAATACATCTAATAATGCCTCCACAGCAGAAGAGAAAGGTGGGTAATGGTTGTAGTAGATGTTTGCAGTTTGGGAGGTACCCAATATCCTTCTCCCGTTGTTTAAAGCTTCTTGATATTTTGGGGAGTAGAAGGGGGTGGATTCTCTCCCTATGTTGGGTGAAACCTTGATGAGCTGGCGAATTCAGGTACCTATTCCATCTCTATGGAATCATGGGCTTCTCTAGAGGTTCCCTCTGCCAGATTCTCTTTCTAGGACAGCCAAGCAGTAAGCATGTACCCTAACTGTGGCTAATCACACTCTCCTGAGAGACAAAAAAAGAAAAAAGAATCCACTCACTTCAGTAGAAGTGCATCTACTGAGATTCTGTTGAGACCTTCAGGAGCTACCTGCACTTGATTGTTCTAAGTTGGGTTCTTCAGTCTTCTATTTGATCACGTGCATTGCCAAGTAGCATTTTAATAATATAGCTCTTAAATTAACTAGAGTTTTTTCTCTTCCTAGCAACCAAAGAACCCTAAATAGCTTTTTATAACCTGAAATACTGAGAATGACTACTTCTTATAAGAGCAGAGGGTCAGAAAGACCACCAAGTCTGGAGTGGATCTTTGGTAGTAACAGAGTCAGTTTGAATATGGAATTATAATATTTGGATTATCTAAATCATAGGGATAATCTTAATATTTCAAAATGGTGGTTCCTCCCATTTTTCTAGTCCTTCTCTACTTCATCCTGTCACAGCTTGATTAATTAGGATGGAGTTGAGCTATCTGTGCCTTCTGGCCCTAATAAGACCCGCAAACATAAGACAAAGTTACTTAGAGTGATCTTGATTCAATGTATACCTCAAACACTGTTATACTCAGTAGGCAAGGTTGCAAAGAAAACTGCACCGACTGTGACCAGATGAAATAATTTCCCTTGTCCGTAACTCAGCAGCAGTTAGGAAGTATTTTATTAATTTTTGAAAAGTCTTTAGAGAACCCTGAAATCAAAACATTTGTTAAGAAGGATATACAAGTTATTTGTCTTAGCTGCTATAAGGAAAACAAACAGAAGGTACAGTTTCTGCCCACAGAAAGCATATAACCTTTTTGAAGAGATTGCCAAATAAACACACTTGAAAGTTCTTTGAGAAAGAAGATACATCTTTAATCTGGAGACACCAGGAAAAGCAGAATTGTATTCATTGAGAATTATTGCTGACTCTCAGCACCCAGCTGATTTCACAGAACTTCCCAGCCTAGGCTAGGCCTGGACAGCATCACTGCTTTGTCAGGCCAGTCGTTCAGCTGGTTGTACCCAGGATGGCCTCTATGAAGGAGAACTTGGGATGATGATAACTAAATGATTTTAGTCTAAGGAGTGTGCGTGTGTGTGTGTGTGTAAGGGAGTGTCAAAGAGCGACTTATCAGTTTGCTGCGTTCCATGACCTTCCTTGAAAGCAGAAATGGAAGGCAGAATGTTATCTCAAAGCAATGTATTTTGTAATGCTGTAAATTGTTGTGAGGAGGAAATTTGTGAATGGCAATGCACAAGTAATAAACAACTATTTGAACTGAGGCTCAGGGGATGAGCACCCCTCTATCTACTTGTTCTCTCATAGTGCCCAAAGATGTCTGAATTCTTTTAGAATGTGCTGTTTGCTAGAGGTTTAATCTCTGACACTTGCTAGGTCTATCTGCGTATGGCTAAATCAGGCTGGATTGATTACATTTACTTTGCTCTTATTTCGTAGAATAAGGAAGCAGTAGAACCAGTATTTACAAGTTCCCATTTTGAGACAGCATGTGAAAGAATTAGGGTTCATTATAACATTTAACCCTTTTACTCACCTTCATTATAATAAAATATAGGAGGCAGAAACTGTTCTCCATTTTTTTCAAATGGGGAGAAACGGAGGAACTTTCCAAATATAACTGAATGGCAGAGTCAGAATGGGAAGTCCAGTTTTCTGACTTCAAACAGCTTGTTTCACTAGGGCATGTTGCTTGCCTTTGAGTATAAAATAAAAATAGCCCAACTTAATCAAACTATGTTTGCCAAGTTCCAGTCTATAAGGAACTTTTATTTTTATAGCCAAGAGAAACAAACACTCTATACACGGCAGTATTGGGACAACCTATGCTATAGCGTCACAAATGGAGTACAAAAGCCCGTGGGCATATTTACCTATTAAGAGTTGTGTTAGAGAAAGAGAGCAGTCCACAAAGATAAATGCATGACCACTCCACCCAGCTGGTAAAAATCTCTTGTTTAATTCTGAAGCTGAAATATCATTTGCAGTGCTTTCCCTCTGCTACTATTTTTTTCAACATTAGTAAATTATAACTCCTACCAGGCAAGGCCTAATCTTGTCAGAGATAAATGCTTGTTGAATGAACAGATGAATAAATGAGTGAACAATCTTTAAGGTAAAAAAAATTTTTTATATCTATCTGAGTAGGAATCAATGAGTATATAGACAAATTGAATCCAACTATAATGTAATAATAGTATTTATTGAGTGCCAAGCACTCTACTAGGTGCTTTATGTATATTAGTTCATTCAGTCATTGAAACAATTCTGTAAACTAGGTATTATTGTTAGCTCTATCTCCAAAATGAGAAAAGAGGAGATCAGTGTAATCAAGTTTGTACTCATTGTCTCACAGCTAGCAATGGGAGGAAGAGGGATTTGAATCCAAAGCTAGTGCTTCTGTGATTAACTTATACACAAATAGCCATGAAAAATGCCAATTAGAGTATGAGTCTCCCAGCCAAAGCCCCTTACATTGACTACTATGTAGGTGAACACTTAACTCGACTACCCACACCATGTCACAAGGCAGGTTTCTTTTCTAGAGGGGCATTGGCTCGATTTCATTTAGAACACGGAGGAGAAAAATGGAAAAGTCAACAATTAAGCAGTCTATAGACAAATTATGGCATTTTAGAGAAAACATTGTAAATGTGAGCATTCCAATGTTGCTTATACTTTCTAGAGAAAGTTTAGTTCCTATTTTCCTGGGTAGTCCAGAGTCAGGGCAGCAATGTGAGAGCCTCACTCAAAGGTGCGTTCATTATAAAATGCAACCTTTTTCTGAACAGCTGTTTACCCTAGACTACAGGATAGCCCTCAACTTTCAGTCTAATGTTACCCTGACCTTGAAGTCCTTCTAACCTCTCAATGATAGGCTAGAGAGTCTTTTCTCAAGGACTTCCTATCACCTATCACATTGGCTTAATGAGACACTTTAATTTTGCCCACCTTTCTCCTTCAACTTCTCCCTAAACACTGAGCAGGTAAATAACCTAGGATTCACAGTGAAAAGAAGGGTCACCTCCATTTCCCTTCTCCCACCTCTGGTAAAGTTGTGTTCTCTGTACCAAAGTTTGCTTGCTCTGGAGCCTGCCTTCATTCTCCTGAGCTCTGAGGGAAGAAAGGGCACATCAGAACATAGAATCTTTGTTTTCACAGAACAAGATGCTTGGAAAAGAAAAAGAGATCATTTTGATGTTTGGTGTAATTTGGCTTTTAGTTGAGGAAAATTTGTTTTGTTTTTGCACTTTTTTTGGTCAATACACATGAAAACCTATTCTGAAAGCTACTAGTCATCATTATCTGGCCCTAGCAACTCTGATCCAGGACAAAGATCCTAAGAAAATGTCATTGTGTGACATGACATGGTGTGATAAGGGCACCAGGATCAGGAGGTGAAGAGGTACCCTGGGACGTCTAGGGAGGGAAGGTAACGTGAGAACAAAGATGATCCAATAGATCTTGAAACTAGAGCTGCTTTGTATATATTGAAGCATGATTCTCCTCCAGTGTCCAATCACTTGTGAAGGCCACACTCTGGATGAAAATCTGGACACTGCCCATTCTTACCATCTTACGATCTTGCGTTTAAAGAAAAAAGGAAATAGTATGGGCCCACAGCTCCACCATGACAGCTTCCCACAGAGTACCACACATTTCCTTATTGGTGTAATTCCAGAAATATGGGTGATTGTTTCTGCTGCTTTTAACTTGACGCATGTGATCCACAAATCTCTAAGGAATTCTGCTCTGCTAAATATTCAAGAGGGTGTTTTACAGAGGGAAGAAAGGGAAATTAGCAGAGACAAAAAGGAACTGGGCAGAAGAAATAAAGCAGTTATGGGAATTTACAAAATAGGAAGGAACTTTTTATATATCAAAGAATTTACTGGATCCTACTGGGAGAAACGAATCTACCATATCTATTATTAACAATTTAACCATTATTTCCATTAAACTATAATATTTCAGAAAAGAGGATAATCAGCTTATGACAGCATGATTCCCTTATAATTCCTTTTTTTTTAATTTAAAATATTTTTTGGATAAGTTATTTGGAGAAAGTATCCTGTTTCCTAGTGAGAGGAAAACCCCGCCCCTTTTTACATGGTGTGATGATTCTAGTCCAAACGCGATGAGTTTCTGGAAATGGCAAGTGAGACACTTGTTGTCATGGTGATTGTTAATAGTTCTGACTCAGATATAGTGTTGCTATAGCAACTGCATCGAAGCCCTTGGGAGGGGGTGCAGTCTTTTTTTTTTTTTTTTTTTTTTAAAAAAGAGGCCAGGAAGAACCATTTTAGTAGTTTCTTGCTGCACTGCAGTGACGAAGCTTTCAAGGCTATTTCATCCAGATGAAAGATCGTCTAGTTCCTGCACTGATGAAGTAGATATGTTATACTGCAGGATAAATATAGTCCCATATATCTTAGTAGCAAGTACAATATCTGCCTGTTAATGAATTCTAATTTTCTGACTGTAATGGTTTCTAATAACACAGGTAGTGTCAAGTGAATATCTTGAAGAATCCTTAAATGTCACTGGCAATACAAGAAAGCCAAATGTCAAAGACCAAATAGTGCAAAATCATTGAGATGTAGACTGTTTCAGCTGAGATGCATCCCTGTAAGGGTAGGACACATGGCCAACAAAACATTTGGAAGATCCATTTTGGATGGTCTGGGTTTGGTTCTCTGCAGTGTATGCTTATATAACAACTTACATATACCCTGTTCTTAAAATAGTGATTGGCATACAGAAGACCCTCAATAAATATTGTGAGTGAAAGAATCAACTTGTTAGACAGTGGACAGTAGTGTTTACTTTTCCCTAAGACCACTCATATAATTTTGCACCATTCAAGGCCTTTGATACATTCTGGAGTTTTAAAAGCAACCCCTCTGTGTAGCCTCTTTTCCAGTCAGTAGATCAGAGCAAGTCTCTAAAGACTCCTCACTGCTGAACCAGGATTTGAAAGTGTTGGGATAGCATCACTGACTGGACCCTAAGACTGCCTTTTCCCAATATAATCCACTATCAACTGCCCCGTTTTTTGTTTCCTCCCATGGACTCTTGAGCTAAGGTATGTTTTCCTTCCTCCACTATAAAGCTCCCTTGAGGGCTAAAATAGTGCTCTGTTCATCTGTGCATATTTCATAGCACCTACATGGTGGCTTCAGATAGTAGGAGCCCAGTAAACCCAAGTTAAATATAATAAAAGGAAATTAAATGTTTCCTCCTACTGCAACTTACCTTTTGATTGGATTCCTTCTTCCTGCCTCTGAAGGTAGCAACTAGTTTATATGAGAAAAGCATAGGTGTTAATGCAGATGGTTGGCATTAATGGGAGAGTTGCCTTTTGGGTGAGAAGAGAGGAAGGCCTCTGAATAATTTGAAGAAGCATTGAAATTCTCTGTTATCACACACCATGGAAGCAAGCTGCTTGTTCTGCTCATTTCAGATCTAGACCTGGTTCTGTATATACAGTAAATATTTGTGGTATGAGTGATTATCTTTTTCGGGAATCCATAAGCTTTATACACGAATTGTTGATTCCACAGAATAGTGGGCTGTCTTAGTTTTCTCTCTTCTTGGTGCTCCCTGCACAGCTGGAAACTGTAACAGAATGTTGGCTATATGCTAATGAACAATCTAGCCCTCATTAGGCCAGTACTGAAATAGTTATTCCCTTAAATAAAAATCCTTTTCCAACAGGCTTACCAGAATGGCTCTTTGTAATGCTTTCTTTCCCCATGTTGTTAGACTGTGCTTTATTCATTTATTTTTTTAATATTTATTTATTTATTTATTTATTTGATTGTGTCGGGCCTTAGTTGTGGCAGGTGGGCTCCTCAGTTGTGGCTCACAGGCTCCTTAGTTGTGGCATGTGAACTCTTAGTTGTGGCATGCATGTGGGATCTAGTTCCAGGATGAGGGATCAAACCCAGGCCCCCTGCATTGAGAGCACGGAGTCAACCACTGTGCCACCAGGGAAGTCCCTAGACTGTGTTTTAAATGTTTGAAAATGACTGGAACCTATCATTTCCCATCTTGGTAGTTCATAGCTGTTTCTCCCTTTCTAATTAGTTTCTAAATTTTTGAGGGACTTCATATTAGGCTGCTTTTTTCTTTTTCTTAGTTGAAAACTTTTAAACATGAATGGAAAGTTGACTTGAAGTTTGTTTAATGAGCTTTTTTAAAAATGGGGCTTCTTGTGTAAAACAGCACCTGGATAGTGGGTCCTAAAGAAGTTCTGTCATGTCTTCCTACGGATATACTGGGTTGGCCAATAATTCGTTTGGATTTTCCATAAGAGCTTATGGAAAAACCCGAATGAACTTTTTGGCCAACCCAATACCTTGAAGATGAGAAAAAGGTGGAAACTTGCAGTGACCCTGAAAATGGATGACTGATAATCAACTTATTGCTGGCATCTGAGGGAATTTCCATTAGCTACAAGGTGTTTGGCTCTAGATTGAAAAACTCAACTGGTGGCTTACCTTTATTATGCTCAACTGAAAGTACTTAGGAAGACCTTCCTCTCTCCTTCCTCACCCTCCCAGGGTATGCCCCTTGGTTCACAAAAGCTAGCTCTGTTTCAAATAAAAACTTGGGCAGCTATCCCTCTACCACTTTGGGGATAGCCATAATGCTGTCTTCTCTCTTTTCCCTTTCCTTTGCTCCCAATCAAGACTTCTCTCTCTCTCTCTCTCTTTTAAATTGTGGCAATATATATATATATAAAATTTACCATCTTAACCATTTTTTAAGTTCACAGTTCTGTAGTGTTAAGTATACTCATAATGTTTGAAGACCTCTCTTTTTATATCCAACTAGAACCTACAACACCAGGAAATAATTGAGTAGGGAGGAGGGGAGATTGATAGAGCATTGCATCATGGGAAGTGGGGAAGTATAGTCTTCGCAAGTAAAATATAGTTGATAAAAGAGACAGGAAGAGTGTTGGCTACAGTATAAATGAACTCCATCAGTTCAGAGTGCAAGAAAACCAGGAAGTGGGCCATTTCAGCTCAGTAGAAGTTTATGGAAGTCCCTGTTGTAGATGTCAATCCAGACCACTTGTATGTCTAAGAAGAGGATTCAGCAGTACTTAACTATATAAGGACTAGGAATCAACATGGTGGGCATGAAGAAATATTGCAGAACAAGGGGAATAAAGTTATTGTGAAAACTCAAAAGAAAAAGCATACCTATGAAAAGGATTTTGCAAGGTCCAAAAGAAAATTTTGGAAAATTGACTTTTTCAAGAGAATAGAATACATGAAGTCTAGGAAAGGGAAGCAGAAATCTGAAAACATCATAAGATAGAATGCAAAGGCAGATGGATAACACATAACTTGTGTCTAACACTGTGCTCAGCTTGGTGGACTGGTATAAATCACCTGACCCTAAGAAGCTGTAGAATATTAACAGATTAAAGAATGCATAGGAATCTAGATGGTATGGAATAACCTGTTAATTAAGGACCAAAGTAAATGATATAGATCTTCTGTGCTCTGGGCAGTCAGGAGGAGGCAAGATCAATGTTGGTTGGAATTATCAAAGAGAACTGAAAAGATTTGGTTCAGTAGGAGAGAAGCCAGAATAGAATTCCAGGAAGAGGCAGTAGCATGAGCAGAAGCTCTTATTGGTTTTGGGAAAATGCCATCCTCCTCAAACTGTCCTCAGATAGTCTTATTCACACAATTTTTTTCATTCATGTGTTTAACATTTCAAAATCTGAAATATTAAAAAGATACCACTTTCTGGCCAATATCATCTTACTCATGCTTCTTCTGAACTTTTTAGATAAGGTTTAGTTCACCTATCCATCTCCAGCTCATGAACTTCTCTCAGACAAGACTGTAAAACATCTAACGTCTCAACAGCACGCTAATTTTTCTAACTTCATTCAGATCAAAAATGGTTCAGGCATTCTCCTATCACAGTAATGTTGTGTCGTAGTCAGGGTTGATGATAATCATCCCATTTACAGGCAAGAATAATAAAAAGTTAAAGGATCTTTCTAGATTTTTCTTCTATAAAGCAAGAAAATGGTTAGGACTTAAATCCAGGGTTTTTGATTCCTCATCTCATTGTCTCTTTGACAACATAGGTGACTGAGTAGCAAGAGTAAGGGAAGAGAAAGGTGTTGGAAATGAGTAAGTAAAGATGTTTTATTTAATTATTTTAAAAGATAGGAGTAGGACTGTGGGTGTTTGAAAACACTAAGAAAGAACTTGACTTTCCTCTCCAACCACAGGCATATCTACCCCGATTATTTACTAAGCTATGGAAGAAAGGATGTTAGGATTAGAGTGTCATTTTTGAGGGAGAAAAGTTAAGGCACATAAGATATGGGCCCAGTGGGAAGGGGGAGTCCATCTGGATAGCTACTGGGACCATTCACCATGTTCTGGAAAAGCAGAAGTATAAAATGTAAAAACCATTTGTTTTAGCAAGTGAATACAGCTAAGTAGAAGTGAGAAAGAAGCAAAGAACAGGAAGACCAAAGAAAGGAGAAAAGCAAAGGGGAATGATGATCCAGGGAAGAGCCTAGTGTCAGTAGGGGACATTTCTAGATAAGAGAATATCACATACCCAGAATTGTGGTGCAAGTTTGGTAACAACCATTTGACAACTGACAGTCAAGAAGTCATATTTATTTTCAAGGAAAGATAGTGTGCCTCTTACTGCTTCTTTCGACAGTGCTTCTGACCCTGGTCTATGCAAGGGAATAGTAGTCATGCCTTACTGACAGTAGAGACTGTTGTGGGAAAGCAGGATGCTGGAATGACTGGAGGGATAGTTGGTGATACGAAGTGTTCACATGACAATAAAGTAGCTTAGTGTAGTCAAACTGGTTTAACAATCTGATGTGACACTTGCCAATTTGTATGTTCTTTGTCCTCCATGTACTCTTATGCACTTGATTTTTGTTTAATCTACAATGTTGTTAATTCCAGTGGTCACTTCTCCCCTGTTTGAAAGGTTTGTGAGGAATCATGTACAGGGATACAAAGGCCAGAGGTCCTCTAAGTGAGAACAAACATGGTAACTCTTTATCCATTACCCATGAAAACTTACAGAGCTGCACTTAGCCATACTTTCAAGAGAATAGTTAAAAATTAACATGCATTTTAATTTTGTTTTGTTTTGCCCAGAGAATTAATTACTATTCAGGCTGCAGGCACTCACATTCCCAGCAGTATTTTAGACCGAGAGAAAACCAGGCTGCTGGATGTGTCTGACTTTTCAGGCTTATCTCATACTCCACCTTGCCTGACCTGTTTACTGCCAGAAATATAATTCTGAACTCTAGAAACACTTGGTAACCCTCTCATTATTTTGATGTGTTTTGGATATACATAATAAAATGTCTGATTTTCCTCCTTTTTCATTGAATTAACACTAATTGGCAGTCACTGTTTAGCTGTTGCTTCCCTGTTTGCCCTGCCCTGAATTCTTTCCAGTTTCTAGACCCTCAGCAGGGAAATCCTTCTTACCTGACAAATGGACATGGGCCCATCTTCTTGAGGACTACTGCCACTGCCTTGGAATTATATTAGTTTTCTGGGGCTGCGATAAAAAATTACCACCAACTGGGTGGTTTAAACAGCAGAAATTAATTGTCTCACGGTTCTGGAGGCTAAAATGTGTCAGTCCAGTTGGTTCCTTCTAAGGGCTGTGAGGAAGAATATGCTTCATACCTCTCTCCTAGCTTCTGGTGGTTTTCTGGCAATCTTTGGTTTGGTTTGGTAGAAGCATCACCCCTATTTCTGCCTTTATCTTCACGTGGTGTTCTCCTTGTGGGCATGTCTGTTTCCAAATTTCCCCTTTTTATAAAGACACCAGTCAGACTGGATTAGAGCCCACCTTCGTGGCTTCATTTCAACTTGATTACCTTTGTAAAGACCCTAACTCCAAATAAAGTCACATTGTGAGGTACTGGGGATTAGGCTTTCAACATATGAATTTAAGGGGCACAAAATTCAACCTATAACAGTAGTATAGACTTTCTACATAAAAAAACACAAGAAGACAAAACACATTTAAAGAGTTACTTTGGAATGTGTTCTTTACTGGTTTGGCTTCTTTATTTGGACTTTATCTTTCTCTACTTCTCTTCTTTAATCCTTTCTTGTCCAGGACCCTCCCTTAGAAATCTATTTTCTTTCAATCCTAATTATCTCTTTTAAAGTCTTTGTTCCTTCTTATGGGTTTTTTTTTTCTTATTTCTACTTTCTTTTCATTGTGGATACCTGCTTCTGCTCCCTTTATTCAAAAGAAGGGTTAACATCTCTCTGAACCAGTGATTATCAACAAGGGAGGTAAAATACCCTGGGTTGAGTGAATCGCAGGCTTGTGAAATGTGTTCAGATAATTTATTCCTTATAATTGGTAAATACCCAATTCTACCAATGATTTGCCTTTTTAAAATATGTATTTTGGAATAAACCCTTAATAGTCACCCATGTATTTATACAGTAAGTCCCCTGCCTACGAACGAGATCCGTTCTGAGAGTGTAAGTCCAATTTGTTCGTAAGTCCAACAAAGTTAGCCTAGGTACCCAACTAATACAATTGGCTATATAGTACTGTACTGTAATAGGTTGATAATACTTTTCACACAAATAATACATAAAAAACAAACAAGCACAAAAAATAAAGAAAACATTTTTAATCTTACAGTACAGTACCTTGAAAAGTACAGTAGTACCAGCTACATCACCGCTGCTTTTATGCTTGCTTCCAGACATCCTGGGCTTCAAATAAAGATACTGTACTACTGTACTCTATACAGTAAAATACATAAAAGCACAACCACTTGTAGAGGATGCATGCACGTGACAGTGTACTCCAGACACTTGAACTAACTTATGCAATTGGACATGCGAACACACGTTCGCATCTTTGAAGGTTCGTATGTAGGGGACTTACTGTATTCTGATATGCTCTCTTGAAGCAGGAAGTAAGGGAAGTTATAGCCAGCATGCGGGAATTTGTATGTAATGAATAGACCACCATATCTGTGCCCATGGGGATGTGTCACACATGTGACTCTCATCCATCATGTGTGTCAAGGCAGAAAAAAAGATGAGACCCAAAAAGTTCTTGGGTACAAGGGGCCTCCCTTGGGGAGATAGAGAATAATTTGTTTTCAGTCTAGACATGTTCTATTTATGTCTAAATCAGATATTATATATATATTCTCAGGTAAGGCAAAGCTAATTTTGTTATATGTGGCAAAATTTAATTGACTGTCTTTACCTTTATACTTTAATGTTCAGTAAACCTTGTGTGTTAATAAGTTTAAATTTTCTCATCAAATTAAAAATATCAATGATCAGTTTCTCAGATGAACATCATCAACACTGGGCAGGAAGTTGTGAAATTTGAGTTTTAATCATAATACAGATACTAACAATTTACTGTCACTTTGACATGTCACTTAGATTCAGTAGATTACAATTTCTTTATCTGTGAATTATGGTGTTTACATCAATAGCTGCCAGTTATTGTTTTATAAGTTTTAAAGGATAATTTATTCAAATGTAAAATTATGAATCTTATACTAACATAAAATGAACAAATGTCAAAGACTTTTATTTAACTCATTAATTAATGAGGGAGCCAGTAAGATGCAACAATTAGTTCCCAAGATAATTTAAACACACACACATATTTCTTGTTACTTAACAAGAAATAAGTTTACTAACAGATGCTAAACTGGTCAATATCCACAAGGCACTATTTCAGGCAAAAAAAAAAATCATTTGCCTTTCTATGGACAAGAATCATTTGCATTACTGTAAGCATTCTATAACTTACAGAGTTGTGAAATACTGCAAAGACAATAAAAGGTTCAGTCTTCTTCAAATAAAATAACCTGAAAGGAGGTACTTGACAGGATATTCAGTATTCTATTTTTGTCCATTTTAAAATCCTTTACAATTTTTCTGAGATAAATATTGGAGTCCTTTGTTTCAAACAAACTGTTCTGTGGAATCAATCTCTAGTCATAACTCATATGAAAAGCAGAATCACTTTGGTTGAAATGAGTATAGGGGCTTCTGATTAAGCTTCCTCCTTATTTTTTCTCTTGGACTTTTCATTGAGACCCTAATCCAGAGTTTTTAGATCTGTGTAAATCACAGCTTGGAAACCATTAAATGATTTCTGTAATTATTGATTGGCCTTATATTCAGTCCCTCCACTTTCCTTTTTTTAAAAAATAAATTTATTTATTTATTTATTTATTTTTGGCTGCGTTGGGTCTTCGTTGCTGCACATGGGCTTTCTCTAGTTGCAGCAAGAGGGGGCTACTCTTCGTTGCGGTGCATGGGCTTCTCATTGCGGTGGTTTCTCTTTGTTGCAGAGCATGGGCTCTTCATTGCAGTGCTCCAGCTTCAATAGTTGTGGCACGCAGGCTCTAGAGCACAGGCTCAGTAGTTGTGGCGGACAGGCTTGGTTGCTCTGCCGCATGTGGGATCTTCCCGGACCAGGGTTCGAGCCCATGTCCCCTGCATTGGCAGGCGGATTCTTAACCACTGTGCCACCAGGGAAGTCCTCCACTTTCCTTTAGTAGTTCCCATGCCCACACATTGCACCCATGCCTCTACCTGCTCCCCACTAAACACACACACACACACACACACACACACACTTCTGCTATATCAAGGAATGAAGGTAACCCTTTCAGGGTCCTTACGTATTCTTACAAATTATCCACAACTCCAAAGCTATCCACAACTGTAGAATTTTCCATCTCTGAATTTCATAGAATAATTGCGAGTTACTTGAAAGAAAACTTCCCACTTCATTAAATAACCCACACCCTAAGAGCCTTAGAGTATTCTTGAAAATAATTTACAAATGTATCAGTTGTGTTTTAGTGTGATGCCTTCTTTATCATTAATGTATTCAGTTTATTTTCTAAATTTTGAATAACATGGCCATATTTTTAGGTGCCTCTGGGCACATGTACCAAAATATCTTTATAAATTCTGTAATCATGCTTTCCTGTTCTTTATTTCTATTTCAAATTATATGGATTGTGAAAGTCTGTTGTTATGTGAAGACTATGATGGACTTCCTTACAAATAGGACACTCTTTCCTCACTACCCATTCTGGCCTAAAATCTTTCCCCCTCTATCCTGTCTGTAGACTTTACACTAATCTGGCCTCAGTCCTGATCCTGGGCACTACATGTGTGGGATTCTTAGTGGCAGTAGTGATTTCATTTCTTAGAACCCAGGGTCATTGTTAGTAATTCACATCATTTAATCCACTGTCATATTGTCCCAGCTCTGTATAGTGAAACTCAGATCCTCAATTAATTTTCTGATTCTTGCTACTTGTTCTTGCAAGTACCCTTCATTTCATTGACCTATAATCAACTGTCCAGCTGACCTCCTAGACTTGACACTTTGCCTGCCTGAACCCAAGGTGCCTTCCCATTTCCTTTTTCTTGGCTTAACCAAGAATAACTCTATACGTGCTCTACACTCCTGTGCTATTTTGGCTAGTCTTTCCTGGCCTATCCTGTCCTTTAGCTGCCCAAATCCTGACCTGACCTTCTTTCTGTGTAATCCCAGAGTTGTAAGAGACCAAGATGTTATACTTCACTATTACCTAGCAAAATATCAAAAGTTGCTTTTCTTGCCCTAAAGCTATCATTCTCCCCCGTTTCAACATCCATCACAGTGATATGGAGTATTTTCATAAGAGATCAATATTTTCTTAAAACAACATTACATGAAATCACCCCTTTAATTCTATTAGGTCCACTGAAAACTTTTTGTTTTTCTTTCCCTTCTAACCTTATCTCTTGACTAGGGCAGAAGCATAGACCAATGAGAAAACCTGATAAGATAGCTAATTTTGCTAGGTAAGGACTCTATACTACGTGTTATGCTAAATGTTTTAAAAGTCTTATTCTACACAATATTCTCTAAGGGAGATACTATTATTCCCATTTTACAGGTGAGAAAAAGCTGAGTAAGTTGCCAATGTCACCTAAATAATAGCTTATATAACCAGGACTCAAATTCAAGCCTTTCTGACTTCAAAGCTTATTAAACTCTACGTCCTCCCAGGATAACACACTAATATCACCATCCATTACTAAATGAGTGGCAACCTTGACTGCTTTGCATCTCAAAACATTTACATTCGTTTGTGGTAGAAATGTTCAGAGGCAAATCATTAATCAGAGGGAAATATTAGAAAAAGAAAAGCATCAAAAAGTAGTGGCAGAGGCGCAGGTCAGAAGATAAGGAGGCCCAGATTCTAGTCCAAGCTCTTGTGCAAGAGGTTTCTGTTTCGGGGTTTCTGTTTTCTCATTTGTAAAATCAGACTTTTGTACTAAACAGTCCTTAAGGTTTCTTTCAAAATGTAACTGTTTTCTTCCTGAGGGGGGCTAAAAAAATCCAGACAGTATAATCGTCTCTGCAGTTGAAAGAGAGCCATGACAGCGCTGTACCTGTGTTGGGCTTGCATGGTGAGATTAATTATGCAAGTCAGTCCAGCTCACCTGTTGGTCTTCTCCTCTCTTACTCTGTAGCAGGGCAATTGCTGAGTGAGTCAATGAGATCCAGGCAAGTGTGGCAGCAGTGTTACTTCCTAGGACTGCTGTCATCAAAATGGAAGGTCAGATCACCACCTGGAAGGTGGATGTGCATTCTACCTTAAAGTCAGTCTCTCAGCATGGAAGAGCCATTCCAACCCGAGGACACTGGGTTGGGCTCATGTGGAAAAAGGGAGAGATTAAGAGAAGTATCCATAGCAGATGATGTATTGTAAGTGAAAGCTTAAAACTACAAGACGAAAATCTGGAAAACATGCTGTACAGATTCCTTGGAACACAGCTTGAGGTAGGGAAGCCTGGCTGAGTATTGTTGAGCAACAAGAGCAGCAGACAGATTACTGGTATGTGGTAATCACGAGCGAGGGTGTCAGAACATCTGTTATTGTGTCTGCCTGGCTCCCCTTTCTGTTGGAAACTGCTCCTCTACCACATCAAGCAAATCTGATGTGGCCATCTTTCCTGCCACCCAGGGGTGGGCAAGTGATTCAAGGTGGCCAATCAGAGTATCTCATTTCCCAGGGCCCAGATATTGATTGACCAGAAGTGGGTATGAGACCTAAGTAGGGCCAATTAGTATCTTTTGAGGAGAATTTCTATCGTTATAGGAGGAGAGGAATTCATTCTGAGTTTGAGTTGTAAAGATCATTGTAAGATGGAAGCAAATGGTGGGCCCCACCACTTGGAAAGAGTAAACCAACATGGAGTAAGGAAGGACAAAGGACATTGCTTAAGTACCCAGCCCCAAATATGCCTGAAACCAGAAAACACCCAGATATCTTAAATGTATGAGATTAGAAATTCCTCCACCCCTTTTAGGACAGGTTTATTGGGGCATATTTTACATGCAGTAAAATTCACCCTGTTTAGGGCAGAAATAGAGACACAGATGTAAAGAATAAATGTATGGACACCAAGGGGGGAAAGTGGTGGGGTGGTGGTGATGGTGGTGGGATGAATTGGGAGATTGGGATTGACATATATACACTAATATGTATAAAATGGATAACTAATAAGAACCTGCTGTATAAAAAAAATAAATAAAATAAAATTCAAAAAAAATAATTCACCCTATTTAGATGAGTAGTTCCATGAATTTTGATCAATGTATAAAGATTGTATAATCACCACCACAATCAAAATATGGACTATTGCTGTCACCCCAGAAAGTTTCATCATACCCCTATGAAGTCAATCTCCTTCTTCCACCCTGCCCCTTGGCAAACACTGATCTGTTTTTCTACCCCTCTAGCTTTGTCTTTTTCAGACTGTCACATAAAATGGAATCATAAAGTATGTAGCCTTCTGAGTATCAAAAGTTTCAGTAGTTTGTTCCTTTTTATTGCTCAGTAGTATTTCATTGTATGGATATATCACAGTTTTGTTTATTCTCGGGTTCATGAGCGTGTGGACTGTTTCCAGCTTTTGGTGAATATGAAGAAAGCCACGATAAATAATTGCATACAGGTTTTTGTATGGACACATGTTTTTATTTCTCTTAGGTAAATATACCTAAACATAGGATTGCTGAGTTGTATGGTAAATATATTTCTAATGTTACAAGAATCTTCCAAACTATTCCAAAGTTGCTGTACCATTTTGCATTACAACCAGCAATGAAAATTTCCATTGCTCCTCTTTCTCACCAGCATTTCATGTTTTCTTTTCTTTTTCAATTTGAGCAATTCTAATAGATATGCAGTGGTATCTCATTATAGTTTCAGTGAAAAATGATGTTAAGCATCTTTTAAAAAATATTTTTCCAGTATTTATTATGAATAAATTGGCCTCCTGGAATTGTTCTACAGAATCATGATTAAATAAATAACCCTAGCGGTGCTACACCTGTCTATGTGAGGAGCAACTTGATTTCAAATCAAAATCAAGCATCTTTTCATATGCTGATTTTCCATCCACATCTTTAGTGAAGTATCTGATCAAATCTTTTGCCCATTTTTAATTGTGTTTGTTTTCTTATTATTATATTATGAGATATAGATTCTGGATATAAGTCCTTCATCAAATTTATGTTTTGCAAATATTTATTCCTAGTCTGTGACTTGTCTTTTCATTTTCTTTGCAGTTTTTTCAAAAAACAGAAGTTTTTAACTTTGAAGAAGTTCAGTTTACCAATTGTTTTATTTCATGGGTTATGTTTCTAGTGTCCTATCTAAAAAATTTTTGCTAAACCCAAGGCCATGAAAATATTTTTCTAATTTTTTTTTCCCTAGGCACTTTCTAGTTTTAGATTTTACATATAGAATTGCGATCAATTTGGGTTTTATTCTTGCATACAGTGCTCCTCCCTTTTAAAGATGACTTAATTTGAGCTTTTGCCCCTGACAACCAGAGTCTTGACTAATATAAATGGAGTTGTTCACAAATGTTGAATGAGAAACATTTTAAGAAAGGACTTATTTAGTGGAAGAATAAAGGGGTGAGAAAGCAATGAATTTTATAAAAATAAAGAGACTTGGGCTCTAGATATTAAAACATACAATAAACCACAAGTATGGTACTGGTATAGGAATCAGTGGGCAAAACAGACAGCCTAGACACAGGCCAACATATATGATTTATATCAGTATAAAATTTTTTCCCAATGAATAGTGCTGGTAAAATTAGTTTAAAAATAAACTGTATTCTTAACTAACATCAAAATTCCAAGTGCATTAGAATGAAATATGAAAGACTGAAACATTTAGAGGAAAAAATTCTGAAATGGCAATTCAGAGCTAGTATCTTCTTGGTTTTTTTGAAAACTAGTTTTGCTCTTTTTGGGTGATTTAACTTGATTGCATGATTACCCATATAGTCTGCATCTCATTTCATTGTACCCAGGTTATGCAAGAATCTAGATTATATCAGTCTTTGTTGAAAGTGTAAGCACTCTGTTTTGATGCATAATTTTATTTATTTTTGTCAGAAGCATTTGTATTCAGGCAAGATTTGTGAAAATATTTTCCCCACCAAGTTAAATATGGCTTCTAATATATTCCAGAGGGAACATTTTATAGTTAACTCTGAGGGTGGGGTCTGGGGGCAAAGTCGAGGGCCTGAATTGACTGCGGTGTTTCTGTGAGGTGAAGCCACATTTTTCTTCTCTTCATAGATGCTCCAGCCTAGGGGATTAATGTTTACCTGGATTTAATGTCTCATCAGAAGCATGACATCCACAGCAGTCTGGCTGCCGCAGGATTAAATGAAGCATGGCCGTTTCTTCAAGAGAGACTTAAACCTCAAGCCATCAGCCCTAGAGGGGAGGGGCAGGAGATGAAGAGAGAACAAAAATCTATCGAACTACTAGTGATACGGAATAAGAAGGAAAAATTTAACCTTCTTCACCACAGGCACAATTTAGGGGCAGAGATGAGGTTTGTACTCAAGAAATCTAGGAGTTAAGTAAGAGGCTTTAGGCTTTCAGGGAAACTGCTCTGGGAGTCGAGGGAGGGGCTCAGCTGCTCTTGGACCACCTCTACCCCACACCACACCATGCAAGTGACCTTGAGACAAAGGGATAAGCCCTATCTTTAAGGGAGGAAAAAAGGGAGGTTATTTTCAGTGTTTGGAAATGGACTCCAAAGCCCTGTCAGGACAGATTTTGCCAGAGCAGCATATTCCTTCTCCCAGGAGCAAGCAAGTGAATATAAGAAATGCTAAACTGGGGCAGGGTAAGGGCCAGTCCACCCAGAACACTGCCTTTGGCAGAGGATCAGGAAAGGGCTGTGGGAACCGAGCCTTACGGGGTTCTTTTTCCACCCCCAACCTCAAATCTTCTGAGTTCTTTCACCACATCATTAAGGATCTGGTGCTCATGAAATTATTTAAGTGTTTCTTGTATCTCTTGTATTTTTACTATTTCAATGGGATAATGAGTTCTTTAAACTCACTTAATGTTGTATAAAGTGGTACTTCTTATTTGTCCTAAAATTAACCACTTTGAGTTTCATGGGGTGGATCTAAATTCTTACATAGCAGAGTGTTAGGATTCTCACGTTCATTCTCTCCATCTTTTTCATGACTTCATAGGCTTCTACTAGGTCTTTCCTGTTGTGGCCACTTCTCTCCCCTTCCAACTCTTTCCTTCTCCCTCCCTCCCTCCCTTCCTTCCTCCCTTCCTTCCTTCCTTCCTTCCTTCCTTCCTTTCTCTTTTTCTCTCTTTCTCTCTTCCTTCTTTCCCCCCTTCCTCTCTCCCTCTCTTTTTCTCTCTTTCTCTCTTTCTTTCCTTTCTGCCGTACTCTCTTTCTGTCTCTGTCTTTATCTCTCTCTTTATTAGTAATGCTAAGGAGAATTATCCACAGTAGGCCTTTGGGCCATGCCCTTTCTTTAGTCATATTGTACTCCTATTTAAGTCATGCTTAGCCCTATAAGAGGCAGTGAACTTGCAGATAGAACACGGGCTCAAGAGTCAGACAAAACTGGGTTCAAATCTTCCCCGTATCATTAACTACTTGCATGACATTGAGTAATTAAGCTTCAGTGTTTTGTTTTGTTTTTTATTTGAGAATAATACACACATCCTGATGAGTCATTATGAAGATTATGTGATGTTGAAAAACATTAAATGAAAAAATATATAGTTTGAAAAAATATGTAGTTCAACATTATTATAATAAAACGAATCTAATTTTTTAAACAAATCAATACAAGTCTCAAGACAGGGTCTGGCTTGTTATCAAATCTCCCCTGTACTTTGAATATCAAAGTTAAAACTTCCAGTGGGGCCAGGTAAATGGTGAAAACTTCCTTCTTTCCCTAACGGACAAGAACATGGCAGTCAGTGACAAATAAGTGGAGAAATTGCTCATCACTTCCCCATCACACCTGGTAGTAGCAATCTTGAGGGAACATAATGAGGAAATCCTCACTGGAGTGAACCTAGAAGCTGGCCAAGTATGAGCTAATGCTTGCCATCATAGTCTATGACCACAAAGAAACTGCTCCTAGTACAAACATTCTCACAAACTTATTTAAAAGACTTGGCCAACCCAGTGGGGAGCTCTTGAGCAAGAATAGCCCGTGAGCATTTCACCTTTTGGACTGAAATTACTGGGACTTTGTATTGTCACTTCACTAAGTCACTGAATGTGGGCTGCCCTAAAAAAGGCATGACCTTGGGAGAGGCATTTCTCAGTAGCTGAGGTAAACCCTGAAGGAGCTGACAGTTGTATGCTGTCTGCCAGCTGCATTCCCACAGCTGGGCAGCAAGTCCTTCCTTGAAGGAGAGTTTGGGCATCATATGTTCTTGTCTATTACAATAAGATATTGTCTTCGAAATATATTCTAGTGCTTTTTATGTCTTTATTTCTACTTCTTTAGTAAAATCTCTATGTCTTTATTCCTACTTCTTTAATGAAATAACATAATGAAATAATATTGCAACATGCATTATTGATATGTAATAAAACACTCCAATGTTTAGTGACTTAAAATAACAATGATTTAGTATTTCTTAAAATTCTTTGTGTTGGCTGGGATCAACTAGATAGTTCTTCTGGGGTCTTGCCTGAAGTCATTCATGCGACTCTAGTCATATTCTCTCTCTGTCATGGATAGAGGATCTAATAGGATCTTATTCATATGTCTTGGGCCTTGCTGTTGACTGGGTCTCTCTCCATGTGATCTCTCTCTCAGTAGCTTAGCCTATTTCTTTATGTGGGAGTGGAGTATTCCAAGAGGCAAATATGGAAGCTGCGGTACAGACACCAGAATTGGTTACATTCTATTGGTCAAAGCAAGTCATAAGACTACTCAGATCCAAAAAGTGGAAAAATAGTTTCTATTTCTTGATGGTAAGAGCTGTAAAATATTGTAGCTCCATTTTTCAATCTACCACATTCTATTCTCTGGCTTCCAAATGCAAAATGCGCTCACCCTCTCCCCACAAAGCTATTCAATGCAGCATCATTATCAAGTTTGAAGTCCTCAATCTCAATGTAACTTGGAACAAAACTTGATCATTTTCATTGCCATAGATCTCGTTGTGCTAAAGAGATCTGCCATCTAAGAATTGCCATTCTTGACACAAGTTACTATCTAATTTCTACATTGGGTTTATATGATTTTTCTGGGTGACTTATGAAAAAATCTTTAGATCTGCTGTAAAGACTGTAAGCATCCTACATTATTAAACACTAGGGCTTATCATTATAGAAAATCAGTTCTGTTAATGTCCAATCAAATTCGAACTTGATCAGTTTGTGTAGCAAATAGGTCTTTCAGATAGCTCATTCCACCATAAATCTTGAGACAAAAAGTGGAAAAAGATTGTAAAGGATTGTTTGTCAAATATACCTTGAAAACTGTAGCACTTCAAGAGAAAGTTGTAGATGGGGGTTCATTTTTTAATCTCTGGGCCATCCAAAATTTATCCACATCTACTGTGGAAAAGTATGCTTGGGAGAGAGGCATCTCAAAATTCTTCTGACTCCATACAGATTTCAGGAATCATGAACCCATTAAAAATCTAATAACAGCCAAGAAAAATTATCATACACTCAGGATTTGGGGATTCATAGATTCCTTGAGATCTTTCATGATAATGCTTGAGTTCTTAAAATTTAGAATGCTTATAAATCAGCTCAGGTGCTTGTCAACAAAGGCAGAGTCCCAGACTCTAAGAGTCAGGATCTGTGATTGGATTAGGCCAGATAAGGATCAAGAATGTCCATTTTTTTACAAAAATACCAGATGAGTCTGATGCAGGTTAGTTTTGAGTTTGGTTTCATCTGAGAAACCTAGGAGTTCATAAACCTTCCAATTAAATTCTTTGCTCTTCTGGAGATAGATATATAACTAAAAACAGCAAATGAATTATTTTTTTCCTTTCCTCTGGTCCCAGAACAGTTAACAAGGATTTCAGTGATTCACCTATTACAACTGGCTCAGCTAATGATGACACTGGAGTAGACTTCAATTGGATAGTTGTCTCATTGTACAAGTAAAAATATGACATTGACTTGATTACTTAGTTGCAATTTTAAAATTCTGATTCCTTGAACATACCCCAAACTGTTCTTGAAGACTAAACACCAACTATTAACATTCTTCAAATCATCTAATTACTGTTAATATATCTGTACTCATTTTCACATAGTTGGAATCAGTGTGGTAATCTTCTTTCTTGTAACATTTTCCATATAGAAGGCTGTAGTTAATTCCTTTTATCAACATCATCCACATATTTGTATTTTGTATAGCCATAATATTCCACTGTGCAAATGTGTCAGAATGTGTTTATTTCTCATTGGTAAGCTTTGGGGTATAGATTCTATTTAACATCAGTTTTATGCAGTGGTACCTCTTTTTTAAAAGTTATTGTGAAGGTATTATCATGTGAAAACATCATGGAAACTGATTTTGAAAGATACTTGAGCCTTATATCAACACATAATTAGTCCACAAAAAATGGGCAATAAATTGAACCCAAAATGTCGTCAAGGAGGTAAACAAAATTTTAGGCATCATTAAGCATGATGTTAATAGATTCTAGACAAGAATATGGCAAGTAGAAATCAATCAAAAAGAAGAGGTGGGGAGAAGCTCCTCCCAGAAGAAAAATATATCAACTGTATGCAAATTTATGAACTTGAGTTTGTAAGCATGGCAGAGTGCAGCTGGATGATATAGAAAGAGAACTAAATTGAAATGATATTGTGTGATGTTTCACAGGCTTGCTCAACAGACAAAATATGCTTCCTTATGGCAGATTATAAAGATATATATTGGTGTTTCAGGAGACTTCAACTCTCTTGGAATCTGTTGGAAGTCTAACTTGGCTAAAAGGAGGACATCTGATAAATTTTTGAGTTGCCTGACTGCTTTATTACTGAGAAAGTAAGAGATTTAATGTAGGCAAATTCATCCTGGACTTGATTTTAACTGAAAAGGAAAAACTGATTATTAATGTAACAATAAATGCCTAATACCAAAGAAAAGAAACACTGGGCTCAGTTATTCAGGTGCCCTAGACTTTAAAAGTCAATTGTTAAAATGCTTCCTTGAGATTCTGAAAGGGAAAATAGACGATGAAGGGTGGAAAGTTCTATAAATGTAATTCTGTAATTTAGACTATACAAAAGTTTTGAAAAGTTCAATGAGAAAGGCAAAAGGAAAGATATCTAAGGAAAATAATGTGGTTGCATAAGTATTTAACTCTGAGTCCAGGTTCATAAAAGGCTTTTACAAAAGATATAAAGAGAGACATATAATGAAAGATGAATATAAAAGAATGACCAGAATATAAGAAAAGCACCAAGAAGCCTAAAGCACAAGCGAAGTGAATGAGGTAAGCTTTAGAGAGAGAAAGAAATGACAAAAACAGTTATTCTAACTAGGCAGAGTAAGAAGAAGCTATAGGTCCATGGCAGGACAAAGAGGTACCCTAAAACTCGAGACTTGCATATGCTATTCCAATTTTTTAATTAATTTTTATTGGAGTATAGTAGCTTTACAATGTTGTGTTAGTATGCTATTCCAGTTTTTAAAGGGAGACTTGTTCCTGCCAGAAGGTATGAACCGAACAATTGAATTTTAGTTTTTGTCAGCATTTCGGATTGGATTTTTAAATAGAAGGCTTGTGAACCTTTAGAAAAGAATGTGGTGATCACTAGGAACCAATATGCACTCACCAAGCACAGTGAAGCCATATTGATTTCATATCATTTTAAGATGATGATTGACTGCTAATTCAGAAAAGTGTCATTGACTTAGAACCTCTTGATTTCAGTAAAGCGTTTGACTATTTTTCCTTCATGTTATTTAGGATAAAATGGTAAAACAATTCATGAATTATTAAATGAATTAATAACTTATCTAACAGATACTGTTTAATGCTTAAGGAAGGAGGTCTTTATTTGACTAGAAAATGGTATATTCTTGGCAGTTCAAAATTTATACCAGTGACCTGAATGAAGGAATATATTGTGTACTATATAGCACACATAAGTTTTAGATAAAAATAAATCTCACTAAAACAATTTTGTGTAGGATGTTGTTTACTCAGATTTGAATCCTGAACACCACAAGTGAATCTGAGTAAGATAGAGCCACATTGGACTATAAGGATGACAAGAAGGATTTATTGACTATTCTTAACTAACCGTCAGTCTGTGAAAAAATATTGTTGAGAGTTCACCCCACTGTGGTAGGCTGAATGATGGCCTCTCAAAGATATCTAAGTCTTAATCCTTGGAACCTGTGGATATGTTACCTTATGTGTTAAAAGACACTTTGCAGATGTGATTAAGTTAAGGACCTTGAAATTGGGAGATTGTCCTGCATTGTTTAAGTGTACCCAGTGTGATCACAAGTGTCCTTATGAGAGGGACCCAGGAGGGTCAGAATCAGACAGGAAGACAGAAGCAGAGGTTGGATTAGGTGGGCAGCCTCTAGAACCTGGAAAAGACAAGGAAATGGAGTCTCCCCTAGAAGTCCCAGAAGTAATTCAGCCCCTGACTTCTGACCTCCAGAATGATTAAATAATAAATGTATGTTGTCTTAAGCCACCAAGTTTGTAGTACAGTAGGTGCCCAACATATGAACCTTCAACTTGCGAACCTTTCAAAGATGCAAATGTGCGTTCGCATATCCAGTCACGTAAGTTAGTTCACATGTCTGGAGTCATTGTCACATGCATGCATCTTCTACAAGTGGTTGTGCTTTTGTGTACTTTACTGTACAGTACTGTATAGAGTACAGTAGTACTGTATCTTTGTTTCAAGCCCAGAATGTCCAGAAACAAGCGTAAAAGCAGTAGCGATGGAGCTGGTACTATTGTACTTTTCAAGGTACTGTACTGTAAGATTAAAAATGTTTTCTTTATTTTTTGTGTTTTTTTTATGTGTTACTTTTGTGAAAAGTATTATAAACCTATTACAGTACAGTACTCTTTAGCTGATTGTGTTAGTTGGGTACCTAGGCTAACCTTGTTGGACTTATGAACAAATTGGACTTATGAACGTGCTCTCAGAATGGAACTTTCATATGTAGGGGACTTACTGTAATGTGTTACAGAATCAAATGGAAACTAACACACCCATACAGAGAAAACTAAGGAATATGTGATGAGATCTGATATAAATTTCTAGTTTTTCCTCAGGGAGGAACAGGTGATAACCATTCACTGGTGGGGTTAAAAGTATTGTCCTTATCAATATCCAAATATCAATACTTTGGACCCACTTCTACACATCCTACATTGCTCTCGTTCCATTTCATCCTACTATGGCATAACTACTAACTCAGTGCCCCTGTTACATGGCACTGTGCTGAATTTTAGTTGGTGAAAATATAGCCTTTTTTTCTTATAGACTATTAATACAGTTCCAGGCTTTACTAATGTTTTCATCTAAGGACTATTGCAAATATTTTGTGAAAAATTTTAAAACGTACGTTTACACTCTTAGGGAGTTAGCTAATCATTTATTTTCTTCTTTTTCCCCAGCTTTATTGAGATAAAATTGACATAACATTCTGTAAGTTTAAGTTGTACAATGTGATGATTTGATATACATACACATTGTGAAATGTTTAACCACAATAAAGCTGGTTAACACATCCTCACCTTACATAATTACCAATCTGTTGTTGTTACAGTGAGAACATTAAGTCTCTGCTTTCATAGTAACCTTCAAGTGTACAATACAGTATCATTAACTATAGGAACCATATGGTACATTAGATCCTTGGAACTTATTAATCTTATAACCGAAAGTTTATACCCTTTGACCAATATCTCCCCATTCTCCCTACCCCCTGCTCCCAGCCACTGACAATCACCATTCTATTCTCTGTTTTTATGTACTAGACTTTTTAAAAAATTCCACACATAAGTGGTAACATGCAGTATTTGTGTTTCTCTATCTGGTTTATTTCACCTAGCACAATGACCTCAAGGTCTATCCATTTGTCCCAAATGACAAGATTTCCTTCTTTTTATGGCTGAATAATATTCCATTTTGTGTGTGTATATATTGCATCTTTGTCTGTTCATCCATTGATAGACACTTAGGTTGTTTCCATATCTTGGCTATTGTGAATAATACTGCAATGAACATGGTAGCACCAATATCACTTTGAGATGATTATGTCATCTCCTTCATATATATATCATAAGTTGGATTGCTGGATCATAGGATATTGTTGGATAGTTCCAACCTCCATACTATTTCCCATAATGGCTATATCAATTTACATTCCCACCAACAGTGCACCAGATTTCTTTTTTCTCCAAGTCCTCACCAGTATTTGTTATCTCTTGCCTTTTTGATAACAGCTATTCTAACAGTTGTGAGGTGATAACTCATTGTTTTGATTTGCATTTCCCTGGTGATTAGTGATTTTGAGCACTTTTTCATGTACTTGTTGGGCATTTATATGTCTTCATTGGAAAAATATCTATTCAAGTCATCTGCCCATTTTTTAATCTGATTGTTTCTTTGTGTATTATTGAGTTTTATGAGTTTCTTATATAATTTGTATATTAGCCTCTTATCAGATATATGGTTTGCAAGTATTTTCTCCCATGCTGTAGGTTGACTTTTCATTTTGTTGATTGTTTCATAGGCTATGCAGAAGCTTTGATGTAGTCCCACTTGTCTATTTTTGCTTTTTTTTCCTGTGCTTTGGTGTCATATCCAAAAAACCATTGCCAAGACTGATGTCAAGGAGCTTTTCTCCTGTTTTCTTCTAGGCGTTTTACAGTTTCAGGTCTTATGTTTAAGTCCTTAATCATTTCAAGTTAATTTTTGTGAGTGGTGTTAGATAAGGATCCCATTTCATTCTTTTACATGTGTTTTATCTACTTTTCCCAACACCATTTATTGGTGTTAAAGAGACTATTCTTTCCCCATTTAGTATTCTATGCTCCCTTGTCAAATATTCAATATTAGTTTACCATATATGTGTGAGTTTATTTCTGGGCTCTTGATTCTTTTCCATTTGTCTGTGTGTCTGTGCCATACTGTGTTGATTACTAAGCTTTGCAATACAGTTTGAAATCAGGAAGTATGATGCTTCCAGCTTTGTTCTTTCTCAAGATTGCTTTGGCTATTTGGGGTCTTTTGGGGTTCCATATGAATTTTAGGATTGTCTTTTCTATTTCTGTGAAAAATGCTATTGGAATTTTGATAGGGATTGCATTGAATCCATAGATGACTTTGGGAAGTTTAAACATTTTAGCAGTATTAACTCTTCCAATTCACGAACATGGGATATCTTTCCATTTATTTGTGTCTTCTTCAATTTGTTCATCAGTGTCTTATATTTTTCGGTGTATAGACCTTTCACTTCTTTGGTTAAATTTATTCCTAGGTGGGTTTTTTTTTTATGTTTTAGAAGCAATGGAATTGTTTTCTATATTTCTTTTTCAGATAATTCATTGTTAGTGTATAGAAATGCAATTCATTTTTGTATGTTGATTTTGTATCCTGAATCTTTACTGAATTTGTTGATTAGTTCTAACAGTTTGTTTGTGGAGTCTTTAGAATTTTCTATATACAAGATCATGTCATCAGAAAATGGACAATTTTACTACTTCCTTTCCAATTTGGATACCAGTTTTTTAATTTTAATTTTTTAATTTTTAATTTTTTGGCCTGATTGCTCTGTGTAGGACTTCTAATACTATGTTGAATAACAGTGGTAAGCGTGGGCATCCTTGTCTTGTTCTTGATCTGACAGGAATATCTTTCAACCTTTCACCGTTGAGTAGGATGTTAGCTGTGGGTTTGTCATATATGGCCTTTATTATGTTGAGGTATATTTCTTCTATACCCAGACTTGTTGAGAGTTTTTACCATGAATATGAATTTTATCAAATGCTTTTTCTGCATCTGTTGAGATGATCATATGATTTTTGTCTTTCATTACACTAATGTGGTACATCACACTAATTGATTTTCATATGCTGAACCAACTGTGGCAACACACTCTCCACATAAGAGTGTGCACTGTAGTGGAGGCTGGTGAGGGTGGACCAGCCAGGGGTGTGCAGTTGGATGGCTGGGGGACTAGTTGCAGGTGAGCCCAGTGGTGCAGGCCAGTGACTGGAGATAAGGCTGAATCCAGGCCCAAAAGCAGCGATGGGGGCCTTAGCTATCACCATGCAATTCTGTGGCTACAGGATCTTGCCACCTGGTGTACACAGCAATGGGGGTCAGCTGCCCAGTCTAGGCTGTCATCTTACACTCAGGCAGCTGCAAGATCTGGGACAGCTGCCAGTGTGAATCCTGGACTCTAGCAGGGGTTGGGATGGAGGAGGAGAGAGCAGAGAAGAACTCAGGTGACTGACATCAGCAAGTGTGAATATCTGTGGGGCAAAAGCCTGGAGAAATCTGCAGGGGGTCTCCAGCAGCTGTGCTGGCCCTTGGCTTCTTCAGTAGTAAAGCGCTGGGGCTGTCTGAAGAGTTGGTCACTAGGAACTGCAGTCGCTTCCACTGCATAGATGATATTGATAGCTCCTGCTTTTCTTCCTTGTTCCTAGCCAACTCTATTCATCTCCCTTTCCCTGTGAGGGAAGCTCTTTCTAGTTGGGGAGTTCCTCTTGTTGCTGAGAAGTGCTGGCTGGGGATTATACAGACAAAACGATACTATTTTTCTTTCCCTTGTTGTGTGGCTATTCTCAGGTTTTTTGTTCCACTGTTTTGCTGAAGTTCCTTAAGTGAACTCCAGAGCTCTCCCAGAAGTGTTTTTGTTTGTGTCTAATTGTCCAATGTCTAATTGTTGATCTTTGTGAGGGGACAGAAGCTGGGATCTCTTACTCCACCATCTTGGTGACATCACTGTAGAAATAGCCTTTCAGTGGTAGCTCTTCATCAGATGATTGTTACTGAAGATTTTGTTTCCTTCAAATGCTGGCACTGTCTATAGGATACTGTAGCTCTCCGTCTGTCCAATCCACGTGTTCTGCATTGGTGTTCTTTTCTGTTGTGATAAGCGCTGTCTGCTCTGGCACCATAGTTCTTGGTTCACTATGTCAATGAGAGGGGAGTTTTAAATCCCAGAATGCACTCAGTCAAAAAAGAAACCTAATCATTGTGATTTCAGGGGATGTCTGGATGGAACAAGTTACATCAGTAAAATGTGGAGGTGTTAGGTCAATTCATGATAGAGAAGTAGTAGAGAGAGCAGTAAGAACCAATTCTTCTTATGATAAATCACACAAACAAGGCCATTCTTAATACCTCAAATAAAGGATGACAGTCATCTCCACAAAGAGGTAAAGAGGGAGGGCGTCTTTCTTGTCTTAGAACCACCTGTGTTATTAAATACTTTATGGGGTTAGTAATTTATTACAGGACTCAGTACCAAGTTTAACTAACATAGTCTAATCCTTCAAGTTTGAATCAAAAGACGACACCTTCACAAAAGCCGGAAGTCATAACAAAGGCATGTTTTATATTCAGGCAGCAAACCAATGAGTAATCACTAACCCATGTTCCCATTAAAGAAAAAAAAACAAGATAATGCTCTCTTTGTGAGGAAGGGAATAAAACCATCAGATTTCTCCCAACACCACACTCTTGATAATCTTCAGTACAACATAAACAGGCCATGAAAGGGCAATAGAACCATACACCATCATAAAAAGAGATTTAGCTTTGGAAGCAACCATTGAACAGAAAACCCAGACATACAAGAAAAACTTCGGTCATGTAGAACTTTGGTCTTGCTATAGACAATTTTACAGCAATATCTGGCTTTTTGCAACATGAAATATATGTCTGGTCTAAGATGAAGAATCAAAATAATTTTTTAAAAGTATTCAAAAGTAAGATTGAGGCTAAAATACAAAAATATTTTGCCCAAATAAATATTCAGCCCAATTAATGGTTAGCACCAAAGATACAAAGTTAATCGGCAGCTTTTCAAGTAATAAGGTGAATTAGCTAAACTGGAAATAAAAAACACCTGATCAGTGAACGGTATTAGAATTGACCTAGTCTGCACCACTGCCAAAACCCACAGCTGAATCTGTTTAGTCTCCATCAGAATTCTTAGCACTGCTCCATTTTGGTTTCTATTATTAGTCAAGGGAAATTATAAGAAATGATAGGCCAGTCACTTAGAGGTATGTATCAAGACAAATGTCAAAGACAGTTCTGTAGTGAAAAACCTGCCTGGCTTACCAAGCAAAGATAGTGTCAAAAAGGCCTTTCTGACCTAGCCAGTTGAGAATATTTTGACTCCCCATTCAATTAGAGAGAACATAAAGAGGATATTTACTTAGGATATCAAATAATAGGCATCAAATACTGATAAGAATAATTTTAAAATGAGACTGCTAAGTACCTTATTATTCCGGAGGATGGGAAGGAAAAACCTTCCAAGTTTGTAGACCATGTTATTTGAATGTCCTGTAATTGAGCAGTGCCATGCCTCAATGTTCTCACCTGCAGCTGCTCAAATGCCCACATTAACTATTTAACGTGATAGTTATCTACCAGAATGCCTGTCCAACCTCTCCCTCACTAATCCTATTAGTCCTTCAGACACAGCTTTGATGTAATCACCTCCGGGAAGACAAGACTTCCTGGCCTGGGCTGGATGCTCCCTCTTAGGAGCTCCTATATGATGCTACACTCCTTCTGTCTTTCTAGTAGCATTGCCAGTTTATTATTTCTTCTATGGGATTAAGCCATTCAAGGGAAGGGACTGTCATTTTTATGAATGCATCTATAGAAAATTCTGACACATTGGAGATGCACAATGATTTGTTGAATCAATGAAAAATGAGTGCATGTATGACTTCTCCATAAACCAGAATAGAGCAGACTTCTAAAAGGGCAGATTTCTTAGCAAAAGTCTCTAAAGATAGGACTTTAGAGCTTAACAATCTGTACTAGAATATAAGTGCCATGAAGGCAATGACAGTTGTTTTTATTTACTGTTGGGTCTCTAGCACCAGGAACATTGTTTAATAGACAGTAAGTACTCAGTAAGTGTTAAATGAAAAAGTGGAAATTAATGAACAGAGGATCATTTGAACTAAAACCTTGTTTCAAAGGCATCTATCAGAGAGTCTCAAAGGTAACCATAATTATAACTTGAATGGTATTTTACAGTTCACAAAACGTACTTACTTCATTCAATTCTCTTAACAACATTGCTCTGTAGATTTCATTGTAACCACCTCCATTATGCAGATTAGAAAACGTGAGCTGAGAAAATGGCACAGTCAGAACTGAAACCCTAGTTCTGTACCACAGATTCTGGGATTTTCACTACACTGAAACTTCTCAATCCATGACATTAAATGTAATGATTAGGTGGGAAAAAAAGGAGCCCCTCTACAGAGATAACATGCTTTGTTTCAAAAATAAACATCTAAAAGATCTGACCATAAAGTGGGACTAGAAATAAAAATAAATCACTATGGTTCCCTGAATAACATTAAAAGAAAGTTATGAGATACCATGTCTAGGGTAGAATTCTCCTTTCTAAAAATAGAAGAAAAGCAACAAGATCTTTAGTGAGACAGTCCACTGATAAAGAAAATGGATTTGATTTTTAACTCATTGAGTGAAACTGTCAATATGCATACCTTCAGTGACAAGCAGCTGACAAGTCTTGGAATAATCCAGAAAGAATAATTATTTGTAGGAATTAATAGAAGAACTGATTAGTTGTAACTGTGTTCTAGGTAATAATAAATGATGATGACAGGTTGGGAAAACATATTAAAAGGATTATACTCTACAGTATCTAGGGAAGAAGATATCAATTCAACTTCTAGATATGCAAAGATGATTGGAGCTGGATTTGTAAACCAACCCTAGGTCTCTGCATTCTATCAGCAATATGTTTAAGGGCATTGCCTGAAATACTTATATGAATGTGGTAGGCTTAATAATGCCCTCCCCCCAAAGATATCCACATCTTAAACCCTTGTATAAGGGAATTTTATCTTATATGGCAAAAAAAGGTTTTGCAGGTGTGATTAAATTCAGAATTTTGAGATGGGGAGATTATCTTGGATTATTCAGGTGGGTCCTAAATGCCCATGTATCCTTATAAAAGGGCACAGAGAAACTCCCTCAAACAGAGGAAGATTTGATACAGCAAAAGGGAAGGCAGTGTGACCATGAAGGCAGAGAGTAGAGTGATATATCCACAAACCAAGGAGTGCTGGCAGCTATCAGAAGCTGGAAGAGGCAAGAAATGGATTCTTCCCTAGAGCATCTGCAGGGAGGCTGTTCCTGCCAACACCTTGATTTTGGCCCAGTGAAACTGACCTCAGACTTCTGACCTCCAGAACTGTGAACGAATAAACTTCTATTTTTTAAGCCACCAAGTTTGGGGTAATCTGTTACAGTTATCATAGGAAACAAATATATCCACTATACATATAGCAGCACTAGCAGGTAGCTTTCCTAAAGTGCTGCCTTGATTTAGCTGAGGGGACTTAATAGAATCAAGTGCTTTTGAACTTGTCTCTGGTACTGAAAATAGAAAATCTTCTGCTTGATACTAGAAGAGGACTCTGTTTCTCTTCGCTAAACAATTCAAATTGGTTTGAACTTTTGCGGGGGTTAACACATGGAAGCAGTCAAGTGGAAAGCATGATGGAGAGAATAGTCTTACGTTGAATCGTCTCCACTGGAAAGTTGAGGGATGAGTCTTAGTTTTTTAGCTTGGGCAAGTAGGGTCCATGGAGGAGACTGTTAGAGGAACCGGTTGGGATAGCGCGGGCAGAGGTAGAAATCTAGTTTCATTTTGACACTTTAAATTTAGGCTCTCTGTTAGACACCTAAGTATACATGTCAAGCAGGCAAGTGAACATATGGATTTGAAGCTCAGGGGAGAGGTGAAGGCAAGAGGCAAACATTTGAAAATAATCAGCACAGAGTTAAAGAGAAAGTAAATGTTAGAAATCTGACTTATACTTTTTTCTGAATAGCTAATATACTGATGCTTATTTTATTGATCAGGATTTATTTTTAAACAGTATTACTATTTCTTGCCATTTTTGCAGCCCTCTCTTTGTTAATTAAGGTTATATAAAATATCACTGAATCCCATACCATTTATTCTTTAAAAACTATGATGCTCAATGAAGTCATTTCCCTATACACAGTGAAATGTGATAAAATCTATCCATACTAGGAAGCTTTTTCTCATTAGAGGTGACAGAGATCTGAGCATTTAGTTTTTTGTTTTTTGTTGTTTTTTTTAAAGCTACTCTGGACATCTTTAAATCATTTACCTAATGGATTTTTTTTTTAATTTTATTTTTGGCTGTGTTGGGTCTTCGTTTCTATGCAAGGGCTTTCTCTAGTTGCGGCGAGCAGGGGCCACTCTTCATCGCGGTGCGCGGGCCTCTCACTGTCACGGCCTCTCTTGTTGCAGAGCACAGGCTCCAGACACGCAGGCTCAGTAATTGTGGCTCACGGGCCTAGTTGCTCCGTGGCATGTGGGATCTTCCCAGACCAGGGCTGGAACCCGTGTCCCCTGCATTGGCAGTCAGATTCTCAACCACTGCGCCACCAGGGAAGCCCTGAGCATTTAGTTTTTAACAGCTTTATTTTTTATCAGAAGTGAGAACAGACTGACCCCTTGCTAAAATAATCACAGAAATCAGAAAAAGAATATCATTATATGCATCATAGTACTACATGTAATTATATATATTGGTGTGTGTGTGTGTGTGTGTATATATATATATATGTATTTTACTTTAGAAAGTTAAATGTTTTTCTGAGCTAACTCTTGTAAGAATAACTTGCTGCGTGAACTACTAGAGATGCTGTAGAATTTTTTTGTTTTTTTGTAAATTGAATGTTTTTTTTTTTAATTATATATTCTCTGAGAAACTCTTTATGATAATCTCACTCAAAATACTCAAGTCTGTAGGTAATATGAAGTGTGCTATAGTTGTGCAAATATGTTCACATCATTGCATATTTTGAATCAACCACTTAGTCTCCACCTTTGCTTTTAGCAGCATATACAGACCTTTTGAAATGTCTAAGAATCACAAGGACTTATTGTTATAATCTACTTACATAGTCCAAAAATGGAACTGGCCTACCACTCTCTCATGGAAAGAGAAGTGGAGTCTCATTAGTCCACTAGCAGTGCTGTTTCTTACTGCCAAATGGTTCCACAGATGAAGGCTGGTCTTACACAGCCTAGCTGACTGTACTTATCCAATGCTCATTGTAGGGTGCTCCATGCCTGGGGTTCTGAAACTTCAGCTTCAGCACTCAGCTAAACATCACCTTCCAGGGATTAGCTGGTGCTAGATTCCTTTTCTGGTAGTTATCCGTGTATCAGAATGCTTTTCTTCCTAAACCTTTCAAACAACACCTTCTGAAGATGGCTGTTATCAGAGAGTCAAAAGTGCATTATCCTTCCAAGGAAGACTTTATAAGTGATTTTGAAGGGATTTGGAGGGCTCTTTATCCACAATAGGAAAGAATCACAATTTAATTCCTTTTGGCTCATGCCATTTCATAAAAGATAACTCCAAATAAATTCTAGCTTAAAAAATAAAATACAAACCACAAAGCATTCCGTGGGGGAATCTGCATGATTTTCTAAATATGGCAAAAATTTCAATGATGTGCTGGGTATCATCGGGACGAGAATAATTTTTAATTACAAAGCTCCATCTCAGCTAACAAACCATCATGGTTTTATACTTCATTACTTTGTGTACATTTAAAAAAATGATAGCAAGTTGAAAGGACTTCTGCCTTAGCCATGCCAGAGTAACTTGTTTCAAACTTGCCCTCCCACTGTAATCCAACAATTAGCTGGAAACAATAGTATAGGACTGTGTTTCCTACACAAGGGAGACAAATAAGATGAGCCCTATGATAGCCCCAGCTTAACACCCTTGAGATAACTTCTAGACCATAATGTAGGAAGAGAAAATCAAAGCAAAGCCTCGTGTGCTCACTGAATCAAGGATACAGAGATTAGAGTTAGAGAGGTGAAGATGGTATATGGAACTTGTGGAGCAGAGAACTGGATAGAGAGAAACTATACATAAAAAGAGCTCCAGAAATTTGCATAGGGATCCCTTTTATATGTTGATGAATAGGAAGCTGTGCATAATGGATGTCACAACTCCACATGGTCAGACTAGTACTGTTGGGGTGATATAAACTGAACAATTCCAGGAGATATCACAGAACTGAGGCACTTTCAAGTTCTAATCAGCCAGGGTAAAGACTCTTTGTTGAATACCTGAGGTACTCAGTAGAGATCCCAGAAGAGTTGTATCTTAGTAGTAGGGTTAAACAAGCCCCAAAGAAAAGGATACTGTAGACCTCCCCATTCTTACACAGCTTAAAAACAAGCCTCAAAAGGATCAAGCTCATACACAAGTAAATTTAATGCCTGCCAGGACAAAATTCAACACTTTTAAAAAAAGACAGTAAAATCCAGGCACTGAAGAATGAAAAACCCAGTGTCCAGCAACCAACAAAAAATTAGAAGAGGCGGTGGTACTAAGCAGAAAAACTGACAGATTACCAGGAGAAAAATGAATTAACAGAAACAGTATAGATACAGACAAAAACTTTAAATATTATAAACATGCACATTGATTAAATAAAAATAGAAAAATGAGCTTGGAAAGAAGAGAATGAGATGATACAATAAAGAACCAGAAAGTTTCCACTTCGGCTTAACATATAGAAAACTGCAAGAAAATTACACTTCCAGCCTGTAGAAAGCTAAATAATGGCCCTCTAAATATGTTCAAGACTCAATATTGATAAAATGTCAGCTCTCCCCAAATTGATCTATAGATTCAATGGAATCCCAATAAAAATTTCAGCAGACTATTGGGTTTTTTGTTTTGTCTTTTTAGAAATCAACAGTCTAATTATAATATTTACATGAAAATGCAAAGGATCTAAAACAGCCAAAATTATTTTTAAAGAAGTAACAATGTGACAGGGCTTTCATTTATTTCAATACTTACCATCAAGCTATAGTGATCAAGCTTGTGTGGGGATGAATATATAGAAGACTGGAAATATGACCACAAATATATGTTCAACAGATTTTCTACAAAGATGTCAAGGCAATTCAATGGGGGAGGGGGGAGGACGGTGGGGAGGGAAGTATACTCTTTTAAACAAGCGGTACTGGAAAAACTTGAGGCTTATTTGTAAATAAAATTGATCCCCCACGATGAAGAGTGGCCCCCACTTGCCGCAACTAGAGAAAGCCCTCGCACAGAAACGGGGACCCAACACAGCCAAAAATAAATAAATTAATTAATTAATTAAAAAAAAAAAAAACATTGATCCGCATCTCACACAATACCAAGATTAAGTCTAAATTTATCATAGACCTAAACATAAACCTAAAGCCATAAAACTTCTAGAATAAAATGAAAACTATAGCACTACTAAAATGTAAGAGAAAATCTTCACAACTTTGGACTATGCAAAAACTTCTTAGGACACACCACCATGAACTAAAAAAGACTGATAATCAGACACCATCAGTCAAAGTTAAAAGTTCATACGCTATAATAAAATAAAAAAAGCCACAGACTTGAAGAAAATATTCACAATACATATGTGCATGATATATATTTAAAATGAGTTGCACAGATACTTCACAAAAGATACGTGAATGGCCAATAAAAATATGAAACTGTTTAATATTATTTGCCATCATTGAAATGAAAATTAAAACCACTGCATGCATCCTAGAATGGTTAAAAATTTTAAAAGAGTTATAATACCAAGTGGGAAGAACAAAGCAATCGAAACTCTCAGACATGCTGGTAGGAGGGTAAAATGCTACAACCACTTTGAAAAAAGTTTGCTAGTTTCTTATAACGTTATAGATAAACTTACAGTTCAACCTAGCAATTCTATCTGCAAATGTTTACCCAAGAGAATTAAAACATATGTCTACACAAAAATTTATACACAAATATTTATATTAGCTTTATTTGTAATAGCACAAAACTGGAAGCAACCCAAACATCTTTCAACATGTCAGTGGGAAAATTGTGACATATATATATAGCATATATATGACACACACTGGAATACTACTATATGGTAATAAAATGGACAGAGATACTGCTATACAAAATAACAAGGTTATATCTCAAAAAATTCTGAGTGAAAGAAGCCAGACACAAAAAACTACATACAATATTATTCCATTTGTCAGATAATGGAGAATAGGTAAATCTAATTTATAGTGAGAGAAAGCAGATCAGTGCTTGCCTGGTGCCACAGGTGTGGTGATTAATGCTAAGAGGCACAAGGGAGCTTTTAAGGTGATGAAAGTGTTCTATTCTTCATAGTGATGGTGGTTATACATATGTATACATTTAGCCACATTCATTAAACTGTACACTTAAAATAGGTGCATTTTATTATATGCAAGTTGTAGCTCAATGAAGTTGACTTTAAACAAAGGCAGTAGATCTAGAGAGAGGATACTAGACTGAATGATAAATGTTAGATTCCAGCTTAAAAAGATAAAGTCTGAGGGAAAATAAGACCAAAGGTTTTAAAATTTGAAAATCAAAAGTAGGCTGAACATATACTTAAAAAAAGAAAAAGAAAAAAAAAGAAAACACCTCAGTATTTTAAGAGAAAGTATCTATCATAGATTGAATGTTTGTGTTTCCCCCAAAATTCATATGCTGAAGCCCTAACCCCCAGTGTGGGTGTGTCTTGAGGTGGGGCCTCTAAGGAAGCAATTATGGTTAAAGGAGATCCTAGAGTGGGGCCCTGATTTGATAAGGATAGTCCTTATAAGAGACACCAGAGAGCATACATTCATATTCTCTCTCTCTCTCCTCACACATGCATCAAGAAAAGGCTATGTGAGGACAAAGCGAGAAGGCAGCTATCTACATGCCATGCCAGAAACCAAATTTGCCAGCCTCTTCATCATGAATGTCTAGTCTCCAGACTGTAAGAAAATAAATTGTTTTTTAAGCCATCAAGTCTATATATTTTGTTATAGCAACCCAAGATAATTAACACATATCCTTTAAACTTAAAATGGTAAGTTAAATTATGTAAAGGTTTGTAACACTTCACAGAATGGATAGCAATCTTATAAAACTCAATAGTCCAAGCAGAGAGAGTTCAGAATAAAAAGAAGTAGTTTCAATAGTAGATCATGGAGAACACCTTTGTAATTTGCTGGTAGGCAGTACATCAGTATATTTTAAGATTTACTGCTACTTTTGTAGTCTTAGGTCAAGAATAGAAATCTTCTCTACCCACAAGGGCCTTGGTTCTCAGGTACTTGTCCTCTCTCTGTCTTGCAGAAGGACAGTCTTTCCATGTATATCCCTTGGCTTATCTTGTATTTCTTAACTACCCTTTCAATATTCTGTACATGTTTATATCACTTGTCAGTGGGTCCATGTCTTCCTTACTTCCATTATAACATGTATTAAGGTGGATGAAGAAACATAAGAGCGTATTCTCACACCTTACTGTCTTATTATTATCACTGTCTTCATAGAACCTAGCACAGAGCTTGATGAATCACAGGGACTCTATACCTTGTACCTGAATATAATCTTCAGGTGTAATTCTCCAGTCCTAAAGTCCTTAGCACATTTATCATCCCATCCATTTCCCACAGCCCTGCAGTTTTACAATAGGGAAGTAGAAAGAACTCCAGGAAAGGAGTTAGTAAACCTGAGTTTTGGTTCTGGTTCTGAGAATGACTTTTTGACCTTGTAAATTTAATTCAACCTTCCTGGCTTTAGCATTTTCACCTACAGAATAGGGATTAAACCCAACTTCATTATTTCAGAGCATATTGTGAGAATGAAATGAGACAATGTATGTGAAAGTGACTTCTAAACCTCCAAGTTTAAATGTCAGTCATCATTGTGTTTACCTTGTTATTATCAGACCACATAGATTGCATCTGCCTCTGGGCCTAATATAAAGCATTTACTCAGTTATATTCCCACTACCAAAATGATTTTGGAAAGGAGGGGGAATTGAGATCTCCTTCATCCATTCTTTTAAATAGTTGGTATATCAATGAATTAGTGTATTGTTGTTTTTAAGACGCATCAAGAAAAATTAGGTTTATGACTATTCTTAACCTTGATTGATTCTAGAAAAACAAATCAATATTTTCTTATTTTCAATCAGCCCAGCCACACATAAAGAATTTTATTTATATTTTGGAATACTTTCATTTAATATAATTCAAATGTATTAATTGACATATTAAGATTATGTAAATTGTATTAATATAAGCTATTTCTCATCATTTACCTAGAATTAGAAAACAAAATTATGTAAAAATGTAGTCATGCAAATATAATGACTACATTTTATGTACTATCATATCAAAATTTCAGGCTTTGCCTTCCTGCTAAATTTAGGAACAAGGCAGGATGCCCACTCTCACCACTTCTATTCAACATAGTATCTGAATTCCTAGCCACAGCAATCATACAAGAAAAAGAAATAAAAGGTATCCAAATTGGAAGGGAAGAGGTAAAATTGTCATTATTTTCAGATGACATGATATTCTACATAGAGAACCCTAAAGACTCCACACAAAAACTATTAGAACTAATAAAAGAATTCAGCAAGGTAGCAGGATACAAGGTTAATATACAGAAATCTGTTGCATTTCTTTACACGAACAATGAAATATCAGAAAGAGGAAGTAAAAAAAAGTCCTGTTTAAAATTATATCAAAAAAATAAAATACCTGGAAATAAACTTACCAAGGAGGTGAAAGACCTATACTATACACTGAAAACTATAAAACATTGTTAAAGGAAACTGAAGATGTAAAGAAATGGAAAGATATTCCATGCTCTTGGAATGGAAGAATTAATATTGTTAAAATGGCCATACTACCCAAAGCAATCTACAGATTTAATGTGATCCCTAGTAAAATATCCATGACATTTTTCACAGAACTAGAACAAATAATCCTAAAATTTATATGGAACCACAAAACACCCAGAATTGCCCAAGCAATCCTGAAGAAAAAGAACAGAGCTGGAGGCATAACCCTCCCAGACTTCAGACAATACTACAAAGCTACAGCAATCAAAGCAGTGTGGTATTGGCGCACACACACACACACACACACACACACACACACAAAGGACATGTAGATCAATGGAACAGAATAGAGAGCCCAGAAATAAACCCAAACACCTACAGTTAATTAATCTATGACCAAGGAGGCAAGAATATACAATGGAGAAAAGACAGTCTCTTCAGCAATTGATGTTGGGACAGCTGGACAGCTACATGTAAATCAATGAAATTAGAACACTCCCTCACACCATAGACAAAACTAAACTCAAAATGGCTTAAAGACTTAAATATAAGACATGACACCATAAAACTCCTAGAAGAGAACATAAGCAAAACATTCTTTGACATAAACTGTAGCAATATTTTCTTAGCTCAGTCTTCCAAGGCAAAAGAAATAAAAGCAAAAATAAACAAATGGGACCTAATCAAACTTAAAAACTTTTGCACAGCAAAGGAAACCATCAACAAAATGAAAAAAACAACCTACGGAATGGGAGAAAATATTTGTAAATGATGTGACCAGTCAGTGGGTTAGCCTCCAAAATATACAAACAGCTGATACAACTCAATATCAAAAAAACAACCCAATTAAAAAGTGGGCAGAAGACATGAATAGATATTTCTCCAAAGAAGACATACAGATGGCCGACAGTCACATGAAAAGATGCTCAATTTGCTAATTATTAGAGAAATGCAATTCAAAACCACAGTGAGGTTTCACCTCACACTGATCAGAATGGCTATCATCAAAAATCTACAAATAATAAATGCTGGAGAAGGTGTGGAGAAAAGGGAACCCTCATATGCTATTGGTGGGAATATAAATAGGTGCAGCCATATGGAAAACAGTATGGAGGGTCTTCAAAAATCTAAAAATAGAGCTACCATATGATCCAGCAATCCCATTCCTGGACATATATCCAGAAAAGACAAAAACTCTAATTCAAAAAGATACATGCACCCCAATGTTCATAGCAGCACTATTTACAATAGCCAAGACATGGAAACAACCCATGCCAAGCAACAGATGATTGGTTTAAGAAGATGTCATATATATATATATATATATATACACACACACACATATATATACATATAAAATGGAATATTACTCAGTCATAAAAAAGAATGAAATATTGGCATTTGCACAACATGGATAGAACTAGAGAATATCATACTAAGTGAAGTAAGTCAGACAGAAAAAGACAAATATTATATGATATCACTTATATGTAGAATCTAAAAAACAATACAAATGAATCTATATACAAAACAGAAACAGACTCACAGACATAGAAAACAAACTTATTGTTACCAGAGGGGAAAGGAAGGAGGGGGGCATAAATTAGGAGGATGGGATTAACAGATACAAACTACTATACATAAAATAAATAAGCAACAAGGATTTACTGTATAATGCAGAAATCTATATTCAATATCTTATGATAACTTAAAATGGAGAATAATCTGAAAAAATTATATATATATGTATGTATAACTGAATTACTTTGATGTATACGTGAAACTAACACAATATTATAAATCAATTATACTTCAATTAAAAAAAATTTAGGCTTTGTAGTGTATATCCTTTTCCTGAAAGATGCAATAAGCATAATGCAGCACTAAAGGAGTATATTAAATGTTTGTTTACCAGGAAATACCCATTTATTTGGAGATAAGGTTATGGTGAAACCACATATGATCAGAATTTGTAGAACAGCATCCATGAAACCAAACAGACAGTGATGGAAAAAACCTTTTGAAAATATATGCATCATTTGCCAATTTTTTTATCTTAGCTTTTCAACTTTTTTTTCAGCTTATACACAATTATTTCTGCTCAGTGGCATGATCATTTTCCTCATGAAGTTTATGATATTTTCATAAAATGGAGTAGTCCCTGACAGATTTATTTTCAGTTTCTTCATTAAAATTCATGCTCTCTGTATTTATTGCATAGGTAAGGCACTATGGCATCATCATCAACTGGTCACTTGTAGGCCACTCAATAAATGCCAAACACCATGGCATTTTATTTAATTATTAACATGTCATGAATTTTTTAAATGGGAAACTTAAAAAAAGTCTTTTAGAACAATCCCATTGTTGGTGTGACATAGAGGAAAATGTGTACCATGTTCTTGGTGAAAACTTAGGTGCTCAGAAATACATAAAATATACAGTATGGGCACAAATTAGAAAGTAATCATGTTTACTGATTGGGGGACTACAGAGAAATTGACTCTCGAGCTGGGTATTAAAAAAAAAAAAGAGTATGACTCCAGGAATATAAGGAATGGAATGCCTTCTTTAAGAGAAAATAAATGAGGATGTTGAAGTGGTGAGAGAGAAGGTTAGGTAAGCAAAGTCTAGAGGGCCGATTGACAAGTTTGTACTTAAATCTGTAGGCAAAAGGGAAATGTCAAGTTTTGTTGTTTTTTTTTTAAAGTAAAAATTTTATTGAGATATAATTCACATGCCATAAAATTCACCTTTTAGTGTACAATGGAATGGTTTTAGTATATTCATGGAGTTGTACAATGATCACCATAATCTAATTTCAGAACATTTTCATTATCCCCAAAAAAACTCTATACCCATGAGTAATCAGTCATTATACACTCTTCTCTCCAGCCCCTAGCAACCAATAATCTACCTCTGTCCACATGGATTTGCCTTTTCTGAAAACTTTATGTAAATGGACCCATATAATATGTGGTGTTTTGTGACTGGCTTCTTTCACTTAGCATAATGTTTTCAGGATTCATTCATGTTGTAGCATGTACCAGTACTCCATTTTTGTGGCTGAATAATATTCCATTCTGTGGATATACTACATTTTGTTTATCCATTTATCAGTTGATGGGCATTTGGATTGTTTTCACTTTTTGGCTGCTATGAACATTTTGGTATAAATTTTGTGTGAATGTATATTTTCATTTCTCTTAGGGTATACCTAGTAGTGGAATTCCTGGGTCATATGGTAACTTTATGTTTCACTTTTTGAGGAACTGCTACAGTGTTTTCCAAAGTGGCTGTACCATTTTATATTCTTACCAGCATGTATGAATGTTCCAATTTCTCCACATCCTTGGCAACACTTGTTATTGTCTGTCTTTTTTTATTTTAGTTATTCTAGTGAGTGTGAAGTGGTATTTTATGTGGTTTTGATTTCCATTTCCCTGATGACTACTGATCTTGAGCTTTTCATGTGCTTACTGGTCATTTATATGTCATTAGTGTATCCCTTCAAATTCTTTCCCATTTGTTTTAGTCTGTGAGGGCTACCATAACAAAATGCCACACACTGGGTGGCTTAAACAACAGAAATTTATTTTCTCACATTTCTGGAGGCTGGAAGTCCAAAATTAGGGTGTCTGCAGGTTTGGTTTCTCCTGTGGCCTCTCTCCTTAGCTTACAGATGACCTCCTTATCACTGTGTCTTCACATGACCTTTTTTCTGCACATGTACCTCAAAACTCTTCTCATAAGCACACCAGCCATATTGGATTAGGGCCCCACCCTTATGACTTTATTTAGCCACAGTTACTTCCATAAAGGCCTCTTTCCCAGTCGCATTGGAATTAGGGCTTCAACATATGAATTATGGGAGGCACAGTTCACTTTGTAACACCACCTTTAAATTGGGTTATATGACTTTTAATTGTTGAGTTATAGGAGTTCTATATGTATTCTGAATACAAATGTCTTATCAATATATAGACTTGTGAATATTTTCTTCATGATTTTTTTTTTACTTACTTGATTGTGTCCTTTGAAAGAAAATGTTTTCAATTTTGATGAAATCCAATTTATCTATTTTTCTCTTTCATCATCTGTGCATTAGGCACCATATCTAAGAAATTATTGCCTAAACTAAGGTCACAAATATTTGCTCCTATGTTTTCTCCTAGGAATTTTATAGTTTTACATTTTATATTTAGACCCTTGATCTACTTTGAGTTAATCTTTGTATATGGAATGCATTAGGGTTCCAACATTATTCTTTGGCATGTAGGTATCCAGTTCTCCTAGTACCATTTGTTGAAGACTATTCTTTTCCTATTGGATTATCTTTTCACCCTTGCTGAAGATAAATTGATAATAATTGATAATGTAAGCATTTATTTCTGGAATGTGAATTATATTCCATTGATTTATATATCTCACCTATACCAATACCACCTTATCTTGATTACTATAGCTTTGTAGAAAGTTTTGAAATTGGAACGTTTGAGTCCTCCAACTTTGCTTTCCCATATGAATTTTAGGACCATCAGGACAGCTACATTTTTATAAGCATTGTGTTGAATCTGTAGATCAGTTTGGGAAGTATTACTCTCTTAACATTATCTTCCAACCCATGAATATAGGATATCTATACATTTATTTAAGTTCTTCTTTAATTTCTTTCAACAACATTTTGTAGCTTTCAGTGTACAAATATTGCACTTCCAGGGTTAAATTTATTCCCAAGTGTTTTATTCTTTTTGATACCATTGTAAAAAATGGTTTTCTTAATTTCACTTTCCGATAGTTCATTGCTAGTGTATACAAAACAATTGATTATTATGTGTTAATCTTTATCTTGCAACATTGCCGAAATCATTTGTTAGTTCTAATTTTTTTTTGTTGAATATTGCAGATTTTCTATATATTAGATCATGTCACTACACATAGAGATAGTTTTAATTCTTCCTTTCCAGTCTGGATCCCTCTTATTTCCTTTTCTTGCCTAGTTTTCCTGGGTAGAACCTCCAGTACAATGTTGCCTAATAGTAGCAAGAATGTATAGCCTTGTCTTCTTCCTTATATTAGGCTGAAAACATTTAATCTTTCACCATTAAGTATAATATTAGCTGTGGGTTTTTTATAGCTGTCTTAATTTTTTTTTTTAATAAATATATTTTTATTATTTATTTATTTATTTATTTTTGGCGGAGTTGGGTCTTTGTTGCTGGCGCGGGCTTTCTCTAGTTGCGGCGAGCAGGGGCTACTCTTTGTTGCGGTGCACGGGCTTCTCACTGCGTTGGCTTCTCTTGTTGCGGAGCACGGGCTCTAGGTGTGCGGGCTTCAGTAGTTGTGGCTCACGGGCTCTAGAGCGCAGGCTCAGTAGTTGTGGCACACAGGCTTCGTTGCTCCGCGATATGTGGGATCTTCCCGGCCCAGGGCTTGAACCTGTGTCCCCTGCATTGGCAGGTGGATTCTTAACCACTGTGGCACCAGGGAAGCCCCTATAGCTGTCTTTTATCAGGTTGAGAAAGTTCCCTTGCATTCCTAGTTTAAGTATTTTTATTATGAAAGGTTGTTGAACTTTGTCAAATCATATGATTTTTGCCGTTTTTTCTATTAATGTCATATATTGATTTATTTTCATATGTTATAGCAACCTTGCATTTCTAGTGTAAATATACCTTGTTTGTGGTATATAATACTATTTACATGTTATTGGATTCAGTTTCCTAGTGTTTTGTTAAGGACTTTTGCACCTATATTATATGGGATATTGGTCTGTACATACTTTTCTTGTGATATCTTTGGTTTCAGTGTCAAGGTAATACTGGCCTCATAGAAGATGCTGAGGGATTGTAAACAAGAGGAGGGTAGTAAAACTTAACTTGGCAAGGAATAAAATAATTTTTCAGGTAGCTCACTCCAGAGCATGGTGAGTGGATTGGAAGATGTGAGGATGGGAGGGGTAGAATTTGGAGTCTTGGAGACCAGTAAGAAGATAATGAAATGACGTAAATTGGAAATGATGAGGTTCTGAATCGAGGTTGTGGGCATGAGGATTGAAAGGAAGTGCTCAAAACAAAATATATTGAGGAGGTATATGAGAAATCTCATTTCTATATTCTCTAACCTGTATTTTCTTGGTGTTCAGTGGGTAAGTATACAGGCCCTTGGGGTTCTTTCATTTTATTTCTGCTGACACTTCTGCTCTCCCTTTCTTTATCACACAAGTATTGGGAAAACTATTCTCTGCTTTTATATAGCTGAGATCAGATGAATTTTAGAAAAGGAACTTTGCTAAAGGACCCATGGAGAAACAAAAGAGAAACAAGAAAAGAAAGCATGCAGCACACTCAAATGTGCCTCAAAACACCATCAGACAAACATAATATAGGTTTCTGACATTCCAATAGCTAATTCTTGCCCAGTAAGCAAGCCCAGTTCTAATCTATATCCTATACAAGGGCCAAATTTAGAGAATCCTCTTTTTGTTTCCCTCCCATGCCCCCTCTACCAGAGTCCATGTTCAAACAGAACAGATTATCTGTAAAATTCAGTGGAAAAAATCAACGGTATTACAGGTACTTGAGTCATCCTTGGTAAAACAATCAAACTTTCCTTAAGAATCCATCATCATAAAAATAAATTGAGAAGAGAGATTCACTTTTTTTCCTCCCATAAAGGATGAGGTCACTAAGGAAGTTTTTTCTTTCCTCTGTGGCAGAGTTCATCCTTAGACATTCAGTATCTTGGTAGAAATATCAGTTCTCGCTTGTGTCTCTCAAAGGGCAGAGGGGGCATCTACTCATCCATTCATTAAACTAACTTTTTCTGACAGCTCACTATGCATCTGTCAGTAACTTACCAGGCCCTAGGTTCACAGCAATAAAAGGGTCCATCCGTTGTCCCCAAGAGGCAAGAGTTGAGGGGAGCAGGGCTAACACCTAAAGAACCATTTGTAGTACAACGTGATGAGAAGACTGATAAAAGTTAGCAGAGAGAGCACACAAGAGCAACATCTCAGTTGTGTATGATGCAAAGAAAGGGTGTCTGGGAAGGCTTCTTGGAAGTAGTGATTTGTGCTTGAACAATGAGTATTTGTTAGCCAGGAGAGGAAAAAAAGGATATTGGTGTCAAGGAAAGGCATTGAAGCAAAAAATAAAAAACTATCTGGATTTTGTATATATCTGCTTTCAGGACACAGTAAAGTTCTCCTAGATGTTCCCCAAATAGTAAACCCAACTGGTCATCTGATAGGACACTGGAATGAGACTCACAGATTGCTTCTAAATTCTTACACAAGTTGCTTTATCTATCTAAGCCTTAATTATTTTACTTTTAAAAGGCAGAAGCTGTATTCTTAATGAACTTTACTGTTCTAACATTGTATGCTCTCCTCAGAAGAGTATTTTTGTCTCTAAATAGGTAGTAGAGATATCCAGAAGGGACTTTTTGGAGTGTAATTGGAATCCTGGGGTGGTTGGAGAGATTTGGTGTGGGACAGCTGAGAGGACTGGAATTGTAGGTAGATTGAAAGGCAGGGCTGTGGCTTCATTTGGGAGTGGATCAGAGGAGGAAAAGACGGTAGAGATGGTTGTAATGCACTTGGATTGTAGGAGATTCAGGAAGGATCCACTTCTATTTGCTGTACACATAGTTTTGTGTGTGTGTGTGTATGTGGGGGGGGGTGCGTGTGTGTGCGTGTATCATTCTGAAATTCATAAAGTGTGGTCTTATATAACAGCAGTGTGCTGTGTGCATCTGCTCAAAGGAATTATGGCCCAGAGATGAATGAATGAATGAATGTATGAATGTCTCTCTTTCTTCCTTTTTTTTCCTTCTCTTCCTCCCTTCCCTTCTTTTTGACTTGTTCAGAAGGAATTCCTAATCTTGTCACTTTTCCAAAAAGAAAATGCTAAAAATACTAACTGAAGAGATATCATTGTTGAGGACGATCCCTTTATTAAAGTGTAGTAAATACCTAAACATAAGCTAGTGTCCTCTGGGCTGAATACTAGACATATTTGGTCCGTAAAATATGTTTAAAGATCACAAGCCGTAATTTAAAACTAAGATTTCACATACAAATTTGAATTCCTAGCTTCTCTTATAAAGTCACAATACTTGATAGCATTGGAACACTAATCTTAATGACAACAATTAGTTGGACTTGAGTAGTATTTGCCCCCTTTACATGGGGTATGTGCTTCTAACTTAAATGCTTTGTGTCTCAGTTTTCCTACCTTTAAATTGGGGGATAGTAAGGGAACCTCGTGGTTTGGAGGGTTAAATAAATTAATATGTGTAAAACTCTTCAACTTATGCCTGGTACAGAATAACTGCTATATCAGTGTTTGCTGTGATTATGATTATTATTCCTTCCCAATTAAACATAGCCTTTACCATTTGCTATTGTCTTCCATCCATCCTGAGTTACTCATTTATGTTTCCTGCCTGGCTTCTATAAACATTTGTGTTTTGATCTCTGCTGTAGGCTTTTCACATTTGTGGATTTGACATTTGTGATTTTAACCACTCTAAAGCCACCCAAATATCCATGACTCATTGAGAATTGTGATTCTGTTGAAGCAAAAATTAGACTCACTCATCTTGAAGGCCTGGTCAGCAGAAGCAAACCACTTAGTTTCTGAGTGGGCCTGGCTCAGCATCCACTTCTTACGTGGTGCTGTTGGACTCCTGTTCTGTGCAGTAACTCTCCTGAGGGGCTACCTAAAGGGAAACATCTATTGTAGTGTTCATTTGGCCATCAACACATGCCTTCTGTGCACCTCAGGAGAGTGCCTTTTTCACTGTGATGCAATGTTAGCCCTGCTTCCATAATAAACACTCTAATAAAATATTATTCTATGGCTCAAAGGGTTGGAACACTTGAAAAATAAAGTTCTGAATACAATTGTGAATAATTTCTATGAGAAGAAAAAGAAGGGATGTAGTTAGAAACTAATTGGCTGCACAGAGAGCGCCTGCCAACTCAGCTTTTTTAATGGACCCACAATCATGATGGTAAGACGAGCATCAACAATGAATCCAAAAAGGGGTGTCAGGTACCTGGATAAATAGTTGAGGAAAGCAAAAATCCAGCAGGAGCTCACTTTTGAGAAAAAAAAAAGACAACTAAGAATAATAAAGGATCTTGGGTTGAAAGAAGAAGAAAAAATACAGGCAAGGCCTGCAGCTGCAGAAAGATAAATGTGATACTAAGAGATAATGGAAAAATAGAGAGAAGGCAGAACTTTCTGACTCAGATCTTGTGATCATCTTTTCTGGTAACCAGAGGTGTCCAACAATGGAATAAGTTGCCTGGCAAAGTTGTAATTTTTTTAGACATTGAAAGGGTTCAAGCAATGGCTGGAAAATCACTGGTCAGGGTGCAGAGCCATCAGGCTCTTGCTCCCAGAGATTCCTCTGCTCAGGTGGACTGGGGACATGAGTTCTACAGAAAGGTCCTGAATCCCTCTCCTGCACTAAGGAAGTACCACTAGGACAGACCCTACTCTCTCAGTTCATCGCTTGCTATCTTGTTTCTGATTCTCTTCCCAGCTCTTTGGATTGGTGTTTTATTTGATTGGCTCTTAGTTTGATTCACTTTTTTTAAAAAGTCTCTTAAGCATATTTTACCCATCTGAAGTTCAGCCCAGTCTCCGGACCCTTTCCTGTAGCTTGAAACTGCTAGTTTAAGGAGAAAAATGAGAGAATATGTTATCGTAAATCTAGTGGCCAAATGAAGGAATCTCATTTTTTTCTTCATTTTTATGAGCCTATTTTTCTTTCCTGTTTTATGAAATTGCACTGTAAGTAGGATATTTGGCAAAATTGCCTTTGTAAATCAGTTCACGTATTTGGAAGATGATTGTATGATTTTACAGCATTTGGAGAAACAGACCGTCACATTTTCCTAATAAGGGCTAGGGAGAGAAGAAGGTGACTACAGAAATTGCAAAAAGAGGTGGGAAAGTTATTTTTGTCTTATCCCTTTCTCCTTCTACTAGAGTTAAGTTTTTTCCTGTTAGTAAGAAGGCACGCTGCTCTGCCTCCACTGCCCTGTGACAGGTCTGCAAAGGCCAGAAATGACCCTTCCATCTGACCACAGCATTATGCTATAGCTGCATTCAGGAGTCCTCATGGTGCTGCCGTTACATTCCTCTTTGGCTTTGTGGGCTGAACTGGAGTGCAGAGTGGCAATTGGCCCTTAGCTAAATATAGCTGCGGATATTGCTTGCCCAGCTCTTGGCTATATTAATAGGGATTGTTGCTTGGTCACAAGAGTATAATTAATGTGCCTCTCTTCCTAGGTGACAGAAGTTACCTTTAAAGAATTGGCTAAGCATGTTCCTTCTGTAAGTTCCAATTCCCCCATCAGAAAATTATGAAATTTAATAAAAATTTTGCAATGATCATAGTAGGTTATTTGTTATAAGTGTGCTTTCAAGATACAGAGAAATATTGCTGAAATCGCACACTGGGGAAGAGGGGTGGCAGTATAGATGGAGGGGGAGAAAACACAGAGAAAAGTTCTTTCTTGTCCTAAAAAAAAATAGAAAATATTTCTAGGGCATGGTGTTCCATAGAACACGCTGAATGGACAGTCTTGTGAAACCCAGAGGCAAACAGTGGAGTTTTGCCCCACTGAGTTGCCATTATGGATAATCTCTCTCTCTCTCTTTCCCCCCTAGGTATCCTTGTCTCCTTCTCTGTTTTTGAACCTCTATTACTATCTACTTCTTGTACTCTGCTTGTTTTTCTTTTTCTTCCTTCCTCCTGTATCCCATAACTTAACTTCTATGCTTCAGTTCGTCTCTCTTTCATTCATTTATATACTGGGACCACTTCTTCTGTCTTCCCTGTGTATGTGGCCACCCCCACCTGTCCTCAGGCATTGACTCATGGTGTTGACATCCTTTCCCACACACCTATACCCACACACTTCCTGTACTTCATGGCTTCAATCGTTCCTTTGTTGGTGTACTCCTTTGCCAGCACTGACTCAGTGGGGCTTCCTCTGCAATTCTGTGTTGGTGTCTGTTTGGATCAATGTCATTTTAGTCTGACATGCAAATAAAGAACCACTCAAAGTTGTTCCTACAGAGCAGAAAGCATGGGAAATGATCTGGGGAATGACAGGCAATGCCATCTGACTGTAAACTCAGTAACATGACTTTTGAACCTCACTGTTCTTAATGAGTCCTTGTACACGTAATCTTTTTAATGAGCTCTAGGTCTTTCCCCACATTAAATGGTTCAGTTCAGGAATTTTTAGTTTTTGTTTACTATTTGGTATTGTTTGTAAAAATATCTACCTTCTTAAAATTTAATGTTATTTAATGGTCTATTCATTTACTTTTTTAAAAAGACTTTATTTTTTAAGTAGGAGTTTTAGGTTCACAACAAAATTAAGAGAAAGGACCTGAGGTTTCCCATAACCCCCTGCTCTCACACATGTTTAGCTTCCCCTATTATCAACATCCTCTGTCAAATATCTAACCTTTTTAAGCTTCTAGTTGTATGATTTTTTTTCCAATTTATGGCATTTATCTTCCAACCTAAAACCTTCTCCAGAAGGAGTTAGTTCCCTTTGTCTCTGTTCTACCATAGCAATTTGTCTATGTTTCCATTGTGCCATGTCTCATGCTGTATTATAATTATATGTTTACATGCATCACTTTCTCTTGAGGACAATTTTTTTTTAAATTTTCTTTCAGTCAGTGCCAAGAAGATTGTATAGCAGCTACAGCGCTGACCTTTCTAAACGTGTGGCAGAATATGGTCATGCCTGTTCTCAGAAAGCACCTAAATTAACAGAAATGGAAAAATCTTAGGTCCTACAATGCAGGGTCAGATAATAAGAGTTGCATAATCTGAGGTGGAGGTTCAGAAATAAAGGGATCACACAATCAAAAATTTAAGTACCCAGAACCCTTAAAATGAGTCTGTATAATGCTGCTTTGCTAAGGAGCATAACTTTGTTCTATATGGAAGCATAGGTTATATCTGTGCACCTTCATGCCACTCCCACAGGGGATAGAAAAGATCTTGGGAAACTCCTTTTCAGATACTCTGCTCTGGCTGGTTCCTTTCCCCATGCTGACTGCCTGTCAGCACCACCACCCTAGATATCCTACCTCCAAGAAACAGAAGGGTGCCCAGAGAGCTTTGTTCACTCTGATATAACTCTTTGTCTCTGTGGTTCTCCTATCATTTTGATGTTTGAGAAAGTTTGGACATAGAATTGGCCAATGCCCATGAGTTTTTTCCTCAGTTCCTCAAATCTAGTCCTTATCTTTTTAGACCTGGATCTAAGATAGAATATAATGAATGAATTTGCCACAAAATCATAGTTTGATATTTTAATTCCCATCATATTCACAGGTTCTGCCTCCACTCAAGGGGAGGGAATTATAGAGGGAGTACACACCAAGGTGTGGGAATTTGGTGGGCCATTTTAGAATTCTGCCCACTACAATAAGCAAAGGAAAAATAAACTTGTGTTACAATTTCTATATTAAGATTCTTTTGACTGCAAGTAGCTATATCAATTCTAAATAACTTAGGCTAAAAAAGAATTAATTGGACATATGCTAGACAATCTTACAGATTCCAAGGAAGAACTGGGCAACCAGCCATTGGGAGTAGGTTCTGGGAAAGTCCTAGAGACCTCAGTTAGTGGACCAATTCTTCAATGAACCAAAGTAATTGTGCCTCTTAGTTTGAAAGTATAGTAAATTCCTGGGAGAAAATTTGGGGATAGGTGCCCACCCTAAATCAGTCAAATACAACCTGGGATAGGGTCTCATAGTATACACATAGTTATGGAACCCACTCCTCTATACTGGGAATAGTTATCAGAGAAACACTAATCACTGTGAACTATTCAACTACCCCAGTGGGAGTCTATGCCACAGTGAGGCAAAATGATGCAGTGTTGACATATATCAATAAGTTTTGTGTAGCTAGCACGAAAAATGTCAGCCAGATAGAAATGATTAAAGTGTTATGTTGTTTAAGTTATATTAAAATACTTAAATTTCAGTGTTATAAATTTGTCTATTTTGATTAAACTGTTGCATTTTAACTGATGCAATTTAAAGAGCATTAAACCACAGTCTATATCATTTTAACTATTTTCAATAGTTTTCAAATGTTTCCAATAAGTAGGATATGTACCCTTCCTGCCTTGGAAGTTTGGAAGTGCGTGGGAAATGCTCCCTGTTCCCCAGGTGTTCCCACACCATGTCTCACTTGTGAGATGGACAGGTGGGGTTAGACTGGGTGGAAGTAATTTGAGAAAAGTTTAGGCATTGTATGCTAACTACACCTGTCACTGCAAGACCCCCTCTGCCACCATACTTCAACCTTTGACATAGGTGGGTTCGACATTGCAGTCTCTGATGTTCATAAGCAATACTGAAAAAATTATATATATTTTACTTTTGCTGAGGCATGAATTGGAGCCATGTGTACTGGGAGACTGAGGTGGAGTAGTGAGATGCTTTGCCAGTGAGTGAACACTGCTGACCACACAGACCCTGAAACATTTATTTTGTCCCTACTACTGTTGTACATTTTATAAGATGAGAGGAATTAATTGCAATAGTGGTGTTCACCTTGGTTTCATTAAATTTCCAAGGTGTGTTTGTTTTTTAATATAATGATTTTATGTGCAGTTTAATATATATTTATATAATACTTAACAGATTATAAAGCACTTTTCTATATACTATCTCTCTTGATTCTCACATAACCCCTAAGGCAGTCAGGTAAACCCTATTCAGAGGGAAGAAGTCAGAGGGCATTGGAACTGAATGTTAGATTCTGGAGCAGGATCCCTTGTCTTTTGACTTCCACCCCTGTGCCTTTTCAATAAAAAGGTACCTTCGTTTCTGTCTGAAATTGTGACTGCCAGTGAAAATAACAAAAACCTAGCATTAGCATACCAGTGAGGTCTCAATAAATATTCAATGTGACTAGATGGCCATTTTTTTTTTCTCAATTGAGAGTCCAGGAATCTCTTAGTTAAATGTGGAATCATCCTAGTAATGTTTTTCTCTTTGGGCTTTGTTCCTAGAAGCTCTTTGAAGCACAAACAAAATAGACTCATCCATTATAATTATTATTTATTTTTTAACATCTTTATTGGAGTATAATTGCTTTACATTGTTGTGTTAGTTTCTGCTGTACAACAAAGTGAATCAGCTAGACATATATATATATCCCCATATCTCCCTCTTGTGTCTCCCTCCCACCCTCCCTATCACACCCCTCTAGGTAGTCACAAAGCACCAAGCTGATCCCCCTATGCTATGCGGCTACTTCCCACTAGCTATCTGTTTTACAATTGGTAGTGTATATATGTCCATGACACTCTCTCATTTCTTCCCAGTTTACCCTTCCCCCTCCACGTGTCCTCAAGTCCATTCTCTATGTCTGCATCTTTATTCCTGTCCTGCCCCTAGGTTCTTCAGAACCTTTTATTTTGAATTCCATATATATGTGTTAGCATACGGTATTTGTTTTTCTCTTTCTGACTTACTTCACTCTGTATGACAGACTCTAGGTCCATCCACCTCATTACAAATAACTCAGTTTCATTTCTTTTTATGGCTGAATAATATTCCATTGTATATATGTGCCACATCTTCTTTATCCATTCATCTGTTGATGGACACTTAGGTTGCTTCCATGTCCTGGCTATTGTAAATAGAGATGCAATGAACATTGGGGTGCATGTGTCTTTTTGAATTATGGTTTTCTCAGGGCATATGCCCAGTAGTGGGGTTGCTGGGTCGTATGGTAGTTCTATTTTTAGTTTTTTAAGGAACCTCCATACTCTTCTCCGTAGTGGCTGTATCAATTTACATTCCCACCAACAGTGCAAGAGGGTTCTCTTTTCTCCACACCCTCTCCAGCATTTATTGTTTGTAGATTTTTTGATGATGGCCATTCTGACCAGTGTGAGGTGATACCTCATTGTAGTTTTAATTTGCATTTCTCTAATGATTAGTGATGTTGAGCATCCTTTCATGTGTTTGATGGCAATCTGTATATCTTCTTTGGAGAAATATCTATTTAGATCTTCTGCCCATTTTTTTGATTGGGTTGTTTGTTTTTTTGATATTGAGCTTCACGAGCTGCTTGTATATTTTGGAGATTAATCCTTTGTCAGTTGCTTCATTTGCAAATATTTTCTCCCATTCTGAGGGTTGTCTTTTGGTCTTGTTTATGGTTTCCTTTGCTGTGCAAAAGCTTTTAAGTTTCATTAGGTCCCATTTGTTTATTTTTGTTTTTATTTCCCTTTCTCTAGGAGGTGGGTCAAAAAGGACCTTGCTGTGTGATTTATGTCATAGAATGTTCTAAGGTATGTTTCCTTATTTATTTTCATTTTGGTTGCTCTGTCCATTGGTGAACGTGGGGTTTTAAAGTCCCCTACTATGATTGTGTTACTGTCGATTTCTCCTTTTATGGCTATTAGCATTTACCTTATGTATTGAGGTGTTCCTATGTTGGGTGCATAAATATTTACAATTGTTATATCTTCTTCTTGGATAGATCCCTTGATCATTATGTAGTGTCCTCCTTTGTTTCTTGTAATAGTCTTTAAAGTCTATTTTGTCTGATATGAGAATTGCTACTTCAGATTTCTTTTGATTTCCATTTGCATGGAATATCTTTTTCCATCCCCTCACTTTCAGTCTGTATGTGTCCCTAGGTCTGAAGTGGGTCCCTTGTAGACAGCATATGTACAGGTCTTGTTTTTGTATCCATTCAGCCAGTGTATATCTTTTGGTTGGAGCATTTAATCCATTTACATTTAAGGTAATTATCGATATGTATGTTCCTATTACCATTTTCTTAATTGTTTTGGGTTTGTTTTTGTAGGTCTTTTCCTTCTCTGTGTTTCCTGCCTAGAGAAGTTCCTTTAGCATTTGTTGTAAAGCTGGTTTTGGTGGTGCTGAATTCTCTTAACTTTTGCTTGTCTGTAAAGGTTTTAATTACTCCATTGAATCTGAATCCTTGCTGGGTAGAGTAATCTTGGTTGTAGGTATTTCCCTTTTATCACTTTAAGTATGTCCTGCCACTCCCTTCTGGCTTGCAGAGTTTCTGCTGAAAGATCAGCTGCTAACCTTATGGGGATTCCCTTGTGTGTTATTTGTTGCTTTTCCCTTGCTGCTTTTAATATTTTTTCTTTTTATTTAATTTTTGATAGTTTGATTACTATGTGTCTTGGCATGTTTCTCCTTGGATTTATCCTGTATGGGACTCTCTGTGCTTCCTGGACTTGATTGACTATTTTCTTTCCCATATTAGGGAAGTTTTCAACTATAATCTCTTCAAATATTTTCTCAGTCCCTTTCTTCTTCTCTTCTTCTTCTGAGACCCCTATAATTCGAATGTTGGTGCATTTAATGTTGTCTCAGAGGTCTCTGAGATTGTCCTCAATTCTTTTCATTCTTTTTTCTTTATTCTGCTCTGTGGTAGTTATTTCCACTATTTTATCTTCCAGTTTACTTATCCGTTCTTCTGCCTCAGTTATTCTGCTATTGATTCCTTCTAGAGAATTTTTAATTTTATTTATTTTGCTGTTTATCATTGTTTGTTTGCTCTTTATTTCTTCTAGGTCCTTGTTAAACATTTCTTGTATTTTCTCCATTCTATTTCCAAGATTTTGGATCATCTTTACTACCATTACTCTGAATTCTTTTTCAGGTAGACTGCCTATTTCCTCTTCTTTTGTTTGGTCTGGTGGGTTTTTACCTTGCTCCTTCATCTCTTGCGTATTTCTCTGTCTTTTCATTTTGCTTAACTTACTGTGTTTGGGGTCTCCTTTTCACAGGCGGCAGGTTTGTAGTTCCCGTTGTTTTTGGTGTCTGCCCCCAGTGGCTAAGGTTGGTTCAGTGAGTTGTGTAGGCTTCCTGGTGGAGGGGACTGGTGCCTGTGTTTTTGTGGATGAGGCTGGATCTTGTCTTTCTGGTAGGCAGGACCGAGTCCGGTGGTGTGTTTTGGGGTGTCTGTGAACTTATTATGATTTTAGGCAGCCTCTCTGCTAATGGGTGTGGTTGTGTTCCTGTTTTGCTAGTTGTTTGGCATGGGGTGTCCAGCACTGTAGCTTGCTGGTCGTTGAGTGGAGCTGGGTCTTAACGTTGAGACAGAGATCTCTGGGAGAGCTCTTGCTGATTGATATTTCGTGGGGCCAGGAGGTCTCTGGTGGTCCAATGTCCTGAACTCAGCTCTCCCACCTCAGGGGCTCAGGCCTGACACCTGGCCAGAACACCAAGACCCTGTCAGCCACACGGTAGTTCTGTGATCTTGGACCAGGCAGTTAACTTCTCTGTGCCTCAGATTTCCTTTTGTGCAACACCTCCTTGCCCCATAGGCCCAGTCAGGTGTGAGGGAAGGGCTGTCACTCACAGGCTGTGCAGGGAGGAAGCCCGTGAGGCTGGCGCATGACGCTGGTGCAGGACTGAACTGCGCATGCCTATAATCATTTTTTAATTTCTTTCCAATATGGGCATCAGGGAGAAAGGACACTGAGTGGTAGAAAAGAAGTGATATGGAGCTAGTGATGGGTTTGGCCTTGGGGAATCCCTGGGAGTCCAACAATGCAATACACCAGTCTTAATTAACAGAGAAGTGAATTGTATACAGTCATACACACAGTTTAGTTACATCTTCTATTCCTTTGTTAAGTTAAAAAATACTGGACATGAGTATATGTGTGTGGGGAAGTGATGTTAGTGACAAAGTGGGCTGGAAGGCGCAATGATAGATAATGGTCTTATATTGCCTTTTGTGACCTGAACAGTCTTCTGGGCTGGTAGTTAGTCTTTTGACTCACAGCTGTGCTTTGCTAGTTGGTTGATGTTCCAGGTATCATTTTTGTAAGTGAAAAACAAAATGAAAAATAAATGCAGCATACCTGTTTTGTATCCTTTAAAGATACAGTGATGACTTTTTAAATATAATGTTGCCCTAGGGCTCTGTATGGTCCTGAAAGTCTGCTATGTTCAAGACGTGTATAAAGCCCAAAGGCAATATTTCATGATTAAAGAAAAGATTTTTGCCAAGGCAATAAACATATGATGCTTTAGTGTCCTTCACATTATCAATCCTTTGTATTAACATCCTTTCCTTCACCTCCTCTCTTTACCACCTGTGATACAGGTTTTGAATCACGACTCTCGAGGTGATTTTTTGTGATTTAGTGATAGTGTATCTTTGGTAATTTTTTCCACCTCTCTCTTTAATTGTTCATTCTTTCAATTTTTGAGTCTCCCTTTTTTCTACCAGAACAACCATTTTCCCAAGGTCTATTGAAGAGAAAGATTATCTTGTTACCAAATTAGCAATAAAGTGCTAGTAATTTTAGGGAACTTTGCATTTAAAAGAGGAAGTGTGAACAACTTTTGAATAGGGGAATTTTCTTGATCAATCAGTAGGTTTCACAGATGAGGAAGTGGGCTAAAAACTGGTCAGGAATTAACCCAGTTAGTAAAGGATGCAGGTGAGATTTGTCTTCCTCCAAAATCTGATCTAATTTTACTGCCTAGCAATGCTGACCACAAAGGAAAGAATTTCTTATAGGGGGAATTCCTAATAATGAGAATTATGAAACTTTAAAGGATAAGGTTGTGAGGTCTTGCAAAGAACTCTTAGACCTCATTGTATTTATTTTGCTCAAGGAAAACCTGACTGCCCAGAACGAACTTTGGTAAAAAGTAAACCCTGCTTTCTTCTCTTTGTTAGGGTAGGCTCATTGAGGAAAAAAAAAAAAAGGTAGCAGCGAGTGGGAAGTAGAGCAACATCAGTTCTGTGCTGTCCTAAGCTCTTCAGTTTCTCCCTGCACACAGGTACAGATCTGTGTTTACCACAGCCTGGAGAGAGTATGTCTGGTCATGCTCAGAATGGGATAGCATAAAATAATCTACCATTTATCTCTCTGAGGGATGTAGAATCACTCTTAACCTGCCCACTAATATGGTTAGGGCTCAGTAGGGATGAGTGGTGGGGATGAAGCTATGTGTACAATGCTTAAGATGGGGAGTCTGGTATCAGTCAGACCCAGGTTTGAGGCCTGACTTTGCCATTTATCAACTATGGAACTTCAGGCAAGTTAATTACCATCTTCATTTAAGAGATGAGATAACATCAGGGCCTACCTACCTCCTGGGCTTGATAGGTGGATCAAATGAGATAGTGAACATAGTATGTCTAACATTTATTGAACACTTCCTCTAGGAAGAGTTCAATAAATGTTAGCAAATTTTAAAATGCTAATTTAAATAACTCCTGTATGAGTTCCATGTAATTGTTCCTTTCTGTCATTGCACTAATGGTGTGGTCTGCTACTAAATGATATGCCCTGATGAAAGAGAGAAAAGAAGAAGGGATATGTGTGGGGGAGAGAAAGGTAAACCTGGCTAAATAGCCCACAGATGCTAATGTAACCCGAAGCCTCGGAAAAGCCCTGGATATCCTTCTCTCAGAACATAACCTGTGAAACAAGTCCTGCTCGGCTCTGCTCTAGGAAGGCAAATGTGCCATTTCCTGCAGTCCTGGCTGAGTGCTTTGTTGCAGGGTTAGCCTGGCCCCCACTTTGCTTGTCTTTGCAGGGCTGTCATTGTGTGATTCATAACTCAATATGAACCACAGATGAGGGAGGAGTGAATAGGGGAATTTTCTTTCATGTGACATAAAGTAACGGGGATCAGGGCTTTTCTACAGAAGCATTAATTACCCTTGTCAGTCTAACCAAGAACAAATTTTACTTCAACCAAAGATCATGCTATTTCATAGGCATACCGTGAATGTGCAATGAAAGCTTTGCCATTTATCCATGAGTATAATACATTTAGAGTCTCTTGTGATTTATGATTTTCCCCCTTTCTATTTAAACTAGTATGGTATCTATTAATAATAAGCACCCAATTCCAGAATGTGAGACAGAAGGAAGTTTATTGGTGACAAGACCAGATTAGCAGTATGAAAGTTAAGTTTTTTCAGACTTCTCAGTTCATTACTTCTCTTACCCTTTTTTCTTCACCTGTTTTTCCCTTTATTGATTGTGGAAACTAATTGAATATTAGAATTAGAAAGAGCCCAAGGGATCATCTAATCTATTTTAAGGAAAAATTGCGAAAGACTAAAATTTGATGAGCGCCCTGTTTGATTCTTATCTTTGATAAGCATACTTTACAACTCTGCCAAGATAAAAGTTAATTTATAAAAAACTGATAACAATGCAAATAATACCTATTTATAGAAATGCATCTGGTAGAGTGCAGTTAATTATCACTCTATGGATATAGATCAGTTTTACTAGTTTTACATTTGTAAATTCAGCATTCCTTACCGATTACAATTGTGTGGCATTTTGCATTCTCTTTTAAACCAGTTGTAATATCTCCTTGGGTCCTTCATCAAAATCTTGGACGTGTTCATTTTACATATGTGCGAGTAACATGATTTTGTCTTTTTAAAAAATGATGCTTTAACACTCCAGATGATGAAAGAAAAAAAGAGAAAGGGAATTACACAAACTTTTTGTCATTGTTTGTCATTGTTTGACTCAAATCCATGTCTCCTGACCTTGATTCCAGAAACTGAAATTTACACCATGAACTCTTCCCCAATCTACTTTTCTGTATTCTATAATTCCTCACATTTTCTTGGTCCTTCAAAATCAGACCATGTCTCCAAAGTACAATTAATTGATAGCTTCAATATCTCCTTGGTACATACGTATCATTTTCCCCCAATCAGATGTGTAGAAATTACTTTGCAAAAGGTGGTGAAGATGCTAACTATGGTATATGCTCTGAGGAGCTACTGAGATCCTCTCTGCTTCCTTCTCCACACCCCTTTCCCTGACAACTCAAAATGCATCTCCTCATCTGACTCTCACTGACACTTGGGTGAGTACTAACACAGCATCATTTATTTTAACAAAAGGACGTGATCCTAAATAAAACACAAATATACCTGGAGGAGTAAATATAGTATTTAATACAGATGAGTTCATTGAATTATTTCCAGTTTGAACTCTAGATGAAGGATGGTTGATAAAAAGAAGACTGGTTTAAAGGATGTGGACATTTAGTGTTTTTGGGGAGAGGCTTATTCTGTCACACTCATCATCTTATGATATCTGTTTATATAGTTTTGGTATTTGAAAGAACTGGTTCTACTCTTATGTCGCTTGACTCCTTAATCGTTGTGCCTCTACTTTCCATGTACTTCTCCCTTCACACAGGCTAAACTTAGTAGTGAGAGGTTTCCTAAGACTGAAGGTGATGACTGTTGGAACCTCTGAAATTTATATCTGAGAATTTCAAATTAGTTTGCAAAGTCATATTTTTCTGCAGTGCGCAGGGGTTATACATTTTATACCTTTCTCTCTTTTAACCTATTCAGCATTAAGACCTTCTTAAACTGATCTGTTTAACTCTGGTACCCAATCTTCTCCTATAAGCTTTCCTGATAGGCCTCACGATAATAAGTTATCATTCCCTTAGACCCCAGGTTTTTATCTAGTCATTGAGACAGATATCTACCAGGTTACTTAAACTCAGTTATAATCGTCTCTATTCATACATGGGCAAATATTAATGAAGCTTCACATAATATGGTATTATACAACATACTACGGAGGTACTTAATTTGTACAGACACTTGCTCTCTGGATATTCTTAAACTCTAGTGAATACCTACTTTTCTATATCGCAAGGGCATCCTTAAATTTCTTAATTAACTTCCTTCCACCTCTTCTTTCTTCCTTCCTTCCTTTTTCTTTTATTCCTTTTCTCCCTCCTTTCTCCCTTCCTTCATTCCCTCACTAAGTACTTACTAAGTTCCCAATATGTGTCCAGCACTTTGCTAGGCACCATGGAATGTGCTATATCATCCGAATTAAACATTTTTTAGGTCAAAGTTTTAGAGGTTATATGAACTTAGAATGTACAAAAAGCCCATTTTTGCCTGGAGATGATTTTTGTTTGTTTTTGTAGGGAGACATGAAGAATATTGTTTGAAATTTCTACCATTTAGAAAATTTAGACAGGCCAACTTTAGGTTGGGTCATGACAAAATGTAATCTTTCAGCATGGTTAATGAGCACTTGTTTTGGTATATATTTTTAAAATATCGAACTGTGAAGATAGTAATAGTTATTTACATTCTGAACATTTTCTATGTCAGCCCTCAATAAGGCATTTTATATATGGTTGGCATGATCAAACTTAGTCTGGGACCCAGAGATAATGTCCTTAACTAGGCAAAAGGAAATCATATGCAATGATAGAAGCAAGAAATTCAATTGAACAGACACTTCTAAGTGATTATCTTCTAGAATTGAGAAAGAACCTCTAAAATTGATATTTAGATAAGATGTTTTTCAAGCCAGGGCTCAAACTGACCAATATCAGCTCTATTGAACTCTTACTTTTCCTTTTCCTTCTTCATTCTGGGTAATTCAACAGTACTTCAAAATTAACCTTTGGAAAACCTTCCTTGAATTTTATGTTTGTGTGAAATTCCCCTTTATTAAACTGTTTCATGTGATAAGATGTAAGAATAAGTCCTGCTGGATATGGAGAAATTGGAACCCTCACACATTGCTGGTGGGAGTGTAAAATAGTGCACTTGGAAAACAGTTTTGGCAGCTCCTTAAAATGTTAAACATAGATTTACCATATGACTCAGCAATTCCACTCCTAAGTCTAAGCCCAGAGAAGTGAAAACATATGTTCACACAAAACTCTTGTACATGAATGTTCATAGCAGCATTATTTATGATAGCCCAAAAGTAGAAACAACCCAAATATCCATCAACTGATGAATGGATACATAAAATGGAGTATATTCATGTAAGGGAATATTTTGACAATTAAAAAGGAATGAATATTTGATACATGCTACAATATGAATACACCTTGAAAATATTGTACAAAGTGAAAGAAGCCAGTCACAAAAGACTGCATATTGTATGATTCCATTTATATGAAATTTCCCAAAGAGGCAAATCCATAGAAAGAGAAAATAAATTAGTGGTTGCCCAGGGCTGGGGTTGGGGGTAAATGGGTGATTGCTAATGGGTAAGAAGTTTCTTTGGGCACTAATGAAAATGTTCTGGAATTAGATTGTGGTGATGGCTACACAATTCTGTAAATATATTAAAGCTACTAGAATTGTGTATACTTTAAATGTTTAAATGGTGAATTTTATGGTATGTGAGTTATATGTCAAAAGAGCTGTTTAAAAAAAAAAAACCTTTCAGGAAAATATGCTTAAACGTAAAAAAAAATCCTGTAGTACATGGATTTCCTTCTGTACCAGAGCCAAGAATAGTACCATATATGTGAGGAAACTGAATAAATATTATTGATCAGGCTAGCTGGAAGTTTGAATTTGAGCTCTTGCCAAATTCTAGGTGGTTATTTCAAGGAGAGATTGGGAGATTCAGTAAGGGCTGTGGAGAACCACTAACAGTTACTGGCTGTGACTGCTGGCTTTTGTTTTCTATTCCTTGAGAAATGACAGTAATGATGTCCCACAGTGGGGCATGGGGTGTGTGTGTGTGTGTGTCTGTGTGTGTGTGTGTCTGTGTGCGAGAAAGAAAGAGAGAGAGCCTGACACATAAGGGTACATTATTTTTTTATTACTGGTGTTATCATTACCTTTATCTAGGAGAGCACAGCTTCAGTGCCAGATGTCACATTTGGGACTTGTGTTTAGGGTAGGGAATATGTTAAAATAGCCACAGAGACACTTGGCCTTCAGCTCTCCTGTATTTAAAAAATTTTCTTCTTTGTCTCAGCAAATTATTACTTCAGTGAAATGAATTTTTTCTTTCTGAATTTTCAAAGTGTAAGTTCTTACACTACAGTACTTGGCTATGAAAGGATTTTTTTAGGAACACCTTTTTTTAAAAATTGAGGGCTACTGAGGTGAAGTACAAAATTAATTGAAAGCTGTGTGAATTTAAAAGCAACTGAATTTAGTTATTTTTAAGAGTGAAAGAATTATCAGTTTAAATGCAAAGAACAAGGCTCTAATTAGATAATGCAATCAATGGCAAAAATATCCTTCTGAGATGAAGAGACTTTAGGGACTCAGTGAAGGAGCCAGGTGTTAAAAGGAGAGAGAATTCGAGGTTAAAAATTATAGAGAGAAAGGCAGAGAATAACACCAATGCTCCCCAAAGTGCTGTGTTAAAAAGCTAGCACATTTAATAAAACTGCTAATTAGTTTAAAGCTTAAAAAGCACAAATATTGGGCTTCCCTGGTGGCGCAGTGGTTGAGAATCTGCCTGCCAATGCAGGGGACACGGGTTCAAGCCCTGGTCTGGGAAGATCCCACATGCCGCGGAGCAACTAGGCCCGTGAGCCACAACTACTGAGCCTGCGCGTCTGGAGCCTGTGCTCCGCAACAAGAGAGGCCGCGATAGTGAGAGGCCCGCGCATTGCGATGAAGAGTGGCCCCCGCTTGCCACAACTAGAGAAAGCCCTCGCACAGAAACGAAGACCCAACACAGCCAAAAATAAATAAATTAATAAAAAAAAAAAGCACAAATGTTTTAAGTATATGTGGGTTTAAAAACTCTATTGTTTTTCAAAGAGAAATCAGACCTTTATTCAAGAATGTAGTATGTGTTGTTAGCATATTTTTAGAACACAACTGTGGACACAAGTGGAATTATCGTATGTTTTCTACATCAGAAGTCTAAATAATTTTCTATTTTAAAATTCTAAGATAAACATATTTTCATATCATAATATTCCTGAAGTTTAAAAAAGTTGTATTGAGAAATGGTAGAATTTTCTCTTTTTTCTTTTTTCCTTGTTTTCTGAAAAGCTGCTATCAAAATGAGGGTGCTATTCAGTGGCATCAGAGAATTAAGAAAAATGGTAAATGTAGTGTTACTTTATGGCTACAAAATGGAAGTTCCCATAATTAAGCTAGCCTTCATTAGACGAAGAAGTGTACTAGAAATATGGACCATTACAAGTCAGGAAGCTAAACTGTGTTACCACCTGTGGTGACACGCTGGGATGTGTTTAATTGCAAAACGCTGGGATGTATTTAACGTCCATTCACATTCTGAACCATATAGAATTGTGCTGTCTAATATATGTGGCTATTTACATTAATTGCAATTAAATAAAATTAAACATGTAGTTCCTCAGTCACATCAGCCATGTAGGGCTAGTGGTTACTGTATTTTACAGTGCAAATACAGAATATTTATATCATCTCAGAAGGCTCTGTTGGATAGTGCTAACATACAAAGCTACCAAAAAGATATTTGTTTTTGCTAATGGACTGACTTTATATCTAAGTTGATTGGTTTAGGTTACTAATAAGGCAGAATTTTGACAGCAACCTTGGGCTTTAATTTCACATAGAATTTTCTCTTCAGTGGCCATAGAAATGTCCTTTAAGCATATCCAGAAGCATCATCGACATGTGTTAATAGACTCAGGGACTGGGTGAGAGAGTACAAAATAATCATTCAATCATTCATTCATTCAGCAAATACTCATTGAGCACCTACTATGTTCTGGGCTTATGTTCACTCATGCTAGATCCACATGGTACAAAAAGGAAGACACTGTACTTGGCCTAAAGAAACTGTATCATAGCAGACCGAATTAAGTCAGGGCTTAATTATGGGGCTAACAATAGAAGTGGAGTCTGTGGGAACACCGTGAAAGGAATTGGGTACCAAAGGGAAATAATTGCAAATCCTACTTTAGTTTTTTTTAAAGCGATTTGTGACACTTAAAAAGAAGGTGGGTTCCCTGGCAATAAGGGAGAAGAATTGCATGGAATACTTCTCTTTTATCCCCCACAGAATCCAGCATAATCCTAAATTCATAATAGATGGTCAGTATATCAACTGAATAATTTAGCAAGTACCAACCACTTAACTGTTTTTAGATCTTTAGAAGAGTTTTCTTAAAATAGCTATCTGTTTTAAAAAGCAATTAAAAAAAAAAAAAAAAGACAACCAACCAACCAAAGGAGGAACATATCAGGATGACTGCTAGAAGTGCAGGGTGGTTATGTGAGCAGAAGTTAAGGCAAACATAACTTTCTTAAATTTCAATGTATTTTTAATTTACCCTTATTTAATATCAACCAAAAGGGCCTTATAGATATCAACTACAGAGGTTCGTTTTTTTTTCCTGATAATTTATGATAAACTATAGATGATTGACAGGGACTATAATAGGAGGTCTGAGCACTACCTACTGGGTTGGAAGTAGTCTGGACTTGGTAATGTTGAAACCCTGCTAAAAAAAAAAAGAGTCAGGAATCAGGAAGATGTGTGTAGATGAACAGTTGTGGTGAACAGTAGGGTGGGCATCAGCTCTCCTGAAAATATTTATGGATTGGGCAGTTCCAAACAATCATTTTATTCTCATAGTTACCACCAGATGGATTGCCCAGTTCCTCCTACTTTGTATTAAACAACATGTCTAATAAATATTCAACACTTAGCACATGCAAACTGTACTTGTTGAGCCTCCCTAACAGCCACTAATGAGGACATTAGCTTTCAATTAACTGTGTAAAGCTTTGGGTTTGGACTAGAACATTCATTCAGCACAGGCATCAATTTGTAGATCGTTATAGGACATTAGTTGGTTGCTAGACAACCACGTGTCCCAGCAGATTTTAGGCTGACCTCCAATGATAAGCAAGGCTTTCAATGCTTAAATTGTGTCTTATTGTCTCTTCCACCTGGACTAGTCTAACAATTCTTCAAGTCTTACCAGGCAAAGATTTAGGGGAAGCAGCTGCTAAGTTCAAATGATGAAATAAAGTATGAAAAAGTAGAATATTTCTCTTGAATTCACAGGTAAAAATGTTAGTGTAGCTTGACACTGGTGACAATCTCAGCCAAACTGCTAAGAGGACTGCCACAGGGTATCAGGTATAATTTTACAGATTAATTTTAGTGTCTTCTTTGGATTTACTAGAGTTTCATGATTATTATACTACTATTTTAATAAAAATTTTCTATGAGAAATATGATTTACAAATATTTTCCATAGTTTTGTCTCATTATATACAAGTATTTTCCATATATATGCCTGTGATATTATAATGGAACCAATGTGAAAAGTTGAACATAAATATTACTTTGCAAAAGCAAATTGCTCTACCTCAATGTTCTACTATTTAGTTGTGTTCTACAAGTAATCTTTAATAAGCAGATCTCCCAGATTGTGTAAAATGGCCACAAGACAGAGTTGACAAGTTGGAACACGGCAAATAAGTTGATTTGTATGTCTTACATATTTGAGTCAGGTTTGCAAATTTTGTGAGGCTTGTCTATGGAGTGCTGGTCATGGTTGTGGCCTCTGGGATTATTCTACAGTTTACATTATATTCATTCCATGAAGCAGGATATAGGCCCTGTCTGTTCCTTCCCTGTCGTTAAAGGTTGAATCATATTTCTTCAAAATTCATATGTTGAAGTGTTAACCCCCTAGTATCTCAGAATGTGGCCTTATTTGAAAATAGGGTTGTTGCGGATGTAATTAGTTAAGATTATGTCATGCTGGAGTAGGGTGGAGCCCTAGTCCAATATGACTGGTGTCCTTATAAAAGGGGGAAATTTGGGTACAGATATGCACACAGGGAGAACGTCATGTGAAGGCAGAGATCAGGGTGATGCTTCCCTAAGCCAAGGAACACCAAAGATTGCCAGAAAATCACCAGAACAAGTTTAGAGGCATAGAACAGATTCTTTTCCATAGCCCTTGGAAGGAAGCAACTCTGCTGACACTTTGATCTTCATCTAGACTCCAGAACTGTCCGATGATAAATTTCTGTTGTTTAAGCCACCCAATTTTAGGTATTTTCTTGTGGCAGACCTAGCAAATTAATACACCTGTAGTAGTAAAGTAAGCAGATGTGTATTCACTTTCTGAGGTAGTCAGTCGTACCAAATATCCTGCACTGAGGTAAAGCTTCAGGCTACTGGCCATACAACACTTTCAAAATGTAGAGGGGATAGAATCAATAGACTTAGATGCTGCTGCAAATTCATTTGTGTCCTCCATCAATAATACAGCCCTTGTGGCTGATCCATATCAACTTCATTCCAGCAAGTGATTTTCAATGATATCAAAAGAAGCCACCCACTGTATTCATTTTCAGAAGCATGTGTCAGCACTCCCTAAAACCCACACTGATCTCTTTCCAATAGCCTCCCCTGCTTTGAGGAAGCAGAGAAGGACCTGATAAAAGCCCAATTTAAAAGATTTGCCATTGATTGGGGCATTTTTCTGGATATAACTGAAAGCATCTCATACATCTTCAGTCCATTAGTGTAAGCCACACCTGCCGGAGGCTCATCGGCAATTAAAAGTTACAAGACACTGAATGTCCCCAGTGAGTCCTGTAAGGTAAGAGATAAACACACACTGAACTGGAAAAGTGCAGTGCATTATGATGCTCTTCACATTTGGTTCAAGGCCCTGGTTGGGCTCTATGGCCATTAATACCAGTATTTCTATCTGGGACTGGTCTCCTTTGAAGCAGTTTCCTGAAACTGTTCATCACACGTAGTAAGCACTTAGAAAAATCTATTGATAGAATCAATGGAGGGATAAATAAATAGAACTAATGCCCTAGAGGTGGGTTCTGGATTCACCCCTAAGCTCTATCTCTGTTTCTTTTTAAGAGCCCTTGACTGGGTGTTAGCACTGTGTGATCACAATGTCTTACACACTCATAAAATAAAGTTCCTATATCTCCTTGCCACAGGCTTGTCCTATTGCTACACCTCTTATCTATTACTCAGCATCAAGTTGTACCTCATTCCTCAAAGTGTATCAAAATCCACCTAGCTCACGGTCCATTTGGCAGATATTACTGACCATGTGTTTACTCAGTTGTAAAAATAAGTTTTATACGTTGATCAAAATTTGGTGAACACATAAGCTGCAGCACAGATTGAGGACAACTAATTTATTTGTTGGGATTTAGATTCATTTAATCTCCCCTGAAGGACCCCTAGAACCCCTTCAGTTTACGTTATTAATTAACCACTCTAATCGTTGCCATATGTGTATCCAGATATCAGCATAAGCACACACACTCAGCATCATTCTCTACACTAAAGCAGCAGCAATGGAGACTAGAGTTCAGAATTCACAACGGAGATTCCCAGTGAAAGGGCTGTAGTGAATTAGCAGACACGTAAGGCCAGCAATTTTTGGCTGGTTATTCTACTAAGAAGGCTATGATTAGTCAAAATGCATCTGGCTATTTCCTCTCCTGATTTAGACAGCTGGATTCCTTATAATTCCCTTCTTTGACATTGTGAATGATAGTGCCCTGTCATTTAAAGGACAGGGAGTGATATAGATTTATGGGAAGATAGAGGTCAAGTTCTGTTAGCCTTTGAACACAACAAAGATGGCACTGATGACCCATCATCAATGCATATGTTTACCCTTATTTATCCAGTGGTCAGGATGTGTTTCTACTTATCTAGTTTACACGTTCTCATTTGGTATCTTTTTAAAACACACTTTGGATCTATAAGGCTCTAGCCTGAATTTGGACGATGGAAGAGGGCAGGCTTTGGCCTAGATTAAGGCCAACACAAGGTAATGATCAACCTCATGGCCTTGGCCTTATCAGCATGATGTTCTCATCTGAGAGAAGCATGAAAAGTGGAAAAACCATGGTTCTCAGAGTCGGACATACCTGGAGTGGTATGTCTGCTATTCACAGGCCAATTCTCACTGAAAACTTATTAAAACTCTCTCAGAAACACAATTTCCTTTGATTTAAACTCAGGCTAGTAATAGTACCTTCCTCCCATATTTGTTTATTTGTGTGTGTGTGTGTGTGTGTGTGTGTGTGTGTGTGTATCATGACACAGCCTATGTTAAATAGAATAATATATTGGAAAGTATCTGCCACAGTGCCTGGCACCAAGCAGGTGTTCAATTGCTAATCCCCTTTTCTTCTTTCTTTTTAACCAAACCAGGATGCTGGAAATGTTCTCTCTGACTCATAGCCCTGCTTGCAAAACACTGCCCCCTTTAGACCAGAAACACATAAACAAATAAATATCTGACTTGGACAAATTCTTTTTAAATCAATAAAAATAAACTTCACCTTTAGGAGACCTTTAACTGCTCGACAATAAAGACCCAGTTGTTTTTTTTCACCACTGCGTAATTGTTACAGTGTGATCTGGAAGAGAGGTGGGTACTTTGCCAAAATACAAATGTTGTAGACGCTTTGAGTGCATGAATAATGCATATCCAGTAACTACCTGTCTACTAGAAAAATGTCATTTTTAAGACCAGGATTTTGGGAATAATCAGAAGATATAGGTTTTGATAATGAATAAACCTCTTCCCAATTCGATGTATATCATGTTATAGTCCCTCTTACTCTATCTTGTACATTTTCTTTGTTAGCAAAATAGAGATCACTTCATACGTAGTAAGACATTGGCACAGGTGTTTGTCAAGAGAAGGAGCTTGTTTATGTCTCTTTTGTCTGTATTTAGACAGAAGACCCTCAAGGATCTTGTGCTATTTTGTAATCTTTCCTCTTACTTGGCATAGTGCTGGCCACAAAGGAAATAAATTCTCAGTGATTGGAACTGAATGAGTCAGAACACAGAATTATGGCCAAGAATAAAAGAGCAGGATGAGTCAGAGAGGAGTGAGAGGAGCCAGGGTTTGAATGGGGAAGTAGGAGGAAGAGAAAGGAGAGACTAATGTGTAGAGATAGCAACTGCTCTGGGGGTGGAAGCTGTTTGGAGAAGCAGACGTACTAGAATCCGACAATCCATGTCTGAAACATCAGCCAAAAAAATCCTATCTTATACTGTCCTGTGAAAGTAGAGAAGGACCTAATTGTACATATTTGGCTCTTCATATTAGTCTCCTCACCTCCTTCTGGTATTGGCTCAAATATCAACTTACCAATTAGTTCTTCTCTGACAACCCCACCCCCCAATCTATCCTTGCATTCCTTATACCTTCCATTATTTTTATGTTTTTCTCCATAGCACTTATCATCATCCAACATACTATATATTACTTAAATCTCCTTTATAATATTGGATCTATAATTGCAGGAATTTTCCCCCTACTGTTATATGTTTAGCATACAAAACAGTGTCTGGCACCTAATAGAGGCTCAACATGTGTTGAGTAGGTGAAAGAATGAACTAATGAATGGATGGATAAATTGAGTGTCTACTGCATTCCTGCTACTGTGTTAAGTGGATACTGTGGACATAAAGACAATAAGGCAGTCTCCTTGCCCTCAAAGTGCATGTAAAGGCAGACAATGAAAGTGATAGTCTCCAAAAATTATTATTCATGTCCTGAGCATTTTGGTAGAGGTAAATGTGGGTTTCTGTGGGAACACAGAGAAAAGACCTCTAACCCTGGCTTAATTAGGAAACGAGAGGCTCCAAGAAGTGTTCCTTGAATGAGTGGTCTGAACTGGGACCTGGAGAATGGGTAGAAGTTAGCTGGATTCTAAGGAAAGCAAAGGCCCTAATCAAGCAATATATGTCTTGAGTGCGTACAACTGTACTTTGAAAGGTTAAATACAGTGATCAATTAACCAAAACTATAACCGGTTTATGCATAGTTCTGACCACGCAGACCTTAATAGGCAAGGAGGGACTGGCCATTAGAGCTGTGATAGAATGATAGCTTCTGAAGCTGAGCATTAAAGATGAAGCCCTAGATTAGGCACCCCAAAATAAGGCAGATGCCAAAAGGCAATAAGAAATCAAAGAAGGTAATAGGCATCCCATTTCCCTTCTTAGAGAATACATTAGGAATTTTTATACTTAAATGAAGAGATTGTCTAATTCAGTTTGGATAGAGCAAACCTATACAAATTTTGATGTCCAATACCATAAAGATACCAGCTATGTAAGAAAAAAGAACATCATCTACTTTGAGCCCATGGTGTACTGGAGCCACCTATTTAGCTCACAAGAGCCAGTTCTTAAACTTTCAGAAATCCTGAGCCAGTTGTTAAACATCCATTACTAAATTATATAAACTTTCAATTAAATAAATTATATTAAAACAAAGATGATAAGGACTCCAAACATGTTTTACTGCATTTTACTATTAGCTCTGCTCTTGAGCAGATTTATATTTATTATATCTATATGGTGGAAACACTTTGGAATGAAGTGATGCACAATCTCTTCGCAAAACCCTGAATTCAGTGATGATGTGTCGGTAGCTAGAAGTCAGCCATGTTTGGAGTATTTACTGCATGGAAATTGGCACACATTAGGAATCATGTGCCCCCCCGTCCAGAGAGCTAGTCATTAAACATTTCCTTGCACATCACTGCTTTGAACCTAGCGACCTAATAGCTTGATGGTCTGAGGGCTGAGTTTGTCAGGTTCAGCCCACAGAGTAGACCTTTGTCATAACTACAGTTGTTCAGTACCTTTTAAATGCTTTTCTTATATTTTGGTAATTTCCTGAAGTGTATTAGAGTCCAAAATGCCTCTCCCACCTCCCTTGCCACTAGGCACAGGTGTGTGATCTAAGAAGAGGGTGCTGCTTGGAATCTTTGCTGCTGGCAGGGTTGATGGAGTGTGGGGGAGGGGTATGAAGCATCAGGGGCAGTGGTGGAGCTGCTCCTATGATGGCCTCTGGGTCTCCTAGGCTGTGAGAACTGTGCTGTCTGCTTGTGCCATGTGATGGGTAGATCACACATTCAAGGAACTGCACAAGTGACGTGGCTCTTATTCAGGGCTTATCAACCTCAGAACTGAGCCTCAGCCTGATTTTCTGGCTGTGTGTTTCTGGAGATCCTGTGATCTTCCTCTTTCATCAATTTATCTTCAGCTTGAAATAACTAGAAGGTTTCTGAGGTTTCAAGCAAAGGACCCATTAATGTAGCAGCTTATTTCTATTTTAGTACACCATAAATGAAACTATAATTGTTAAACTTTGACATTATAGAACAAAAATATAATTATATGGCATAGATTAAAATCTTTACTGCCAATTTATGTTTTTATAAAAATGTTGAAAAATGTAGAAGTTCTTATTACCCATGACTCATCACTACTAACACAATATTTCTTCCTTTCTCTTTTTTGTGCGCAGTATGTCTTAATAAGAGCAAGCTCACACTGTTTATGTTATGTTGCATTATAGTACATTGGTGGCATTAGTTATATGTATTTAATAAGCACTACCTGCATTTGTCTTTCTAAATCAAAATTGTATTAATTTCTCAATTTAGATATAATTTATATGAGAACTTTCTTTTGAGTCTGTTTCTTCTGAAGCTTTGCTAATTTCTGATTTGGGGAGAGAGAGTCTGATATTCTGGAACAAGCATGGCCTTTGAAATTCATTTATTCATTCATTCATTTATTTAATAAATGATTGTTGATTATATACCATGTACAAGGCACTGTTGGTAAGTGATAGAGATACAGTAGTGAGTACATAGACAAAAATCCTCACCTTCAAGGAGCCTATACTTTGATGGGGGAGATAAGACAATACAGTTAATGAGTAAGTACATTAGAGAATATGGGAAAGGTGATAAGGTACTATGGAGAAAGATAAAACTGAGCAGGGAAGATGGGAAATGCTGGGGGTAGGGAAGGTATGTACAATTCTAAGTAGGGTAGTTAAAGTAGGACTTGCTTGTTTGCAATCCCACTCCTGGGCATATATCTGGAGAAAACCATAATTCGAAAAGATACATGCACCCCAGTGTTCACTGAAGCACTATTTACAATAGCCATGACATGGAAGCAACCTAAATGTCCACTGACAGATGAATGGATAAAGAAGATACGGTACATATATATACACAATGGAATATTACTCAGCCATAAAAAAGAATGAAATGATGCCATTTGCAGCAACATGGATGGACCTAGAGATTATCATACCAAGTAAAATAAGTCAGACAGAGAAAGACAAATATCATATGATATCACTTACATGTGGAATCTAAAAAAATGATACAAATGAACTTATCTACAAAACACAAACAGACTCACAGACTTAGAAAACAAACTTATGATTACCAAAGGGGAAAGATGGGTGCGGGAGGAGGGATAAATTAGGAGGTTGGGATTAACATGAACATACTACTATATATAAAATAGATAATCAACAAGGACCTACTGTATAACACAGGAAACTCTACTCAATACTCTGTAATAATCTATATGGGAAAAGAATATGAAAAAGAATAGATATATGTATATGTATAACTGAATCACTTTGTTGTACACCTGAAACTACCACAACATTGTAAATCAACTATACCCCAATATAAGATTAAAAATTTTTTTAATAATAATAAAATAGCACTCACTGATAACATGACAATTGAGCCGGGACTTAAAGGTGAAGGAGTTGCTGGGGAAGAGCCTTCCAGGCAGAGAGAGGAGCTAGTGGAAAGGCCTGGGGTAAGATCTTATCTGTAGTATTTGAGGAACACTGAGGAAGCCAGTGTGGCTGAAGTAGAATGAGCAAGGGGGAGAGTAGTAGTAGATAAAGGTGAAAGAGATGAAGGGGGGAGTTTGGATCATTTAAGATTGTTGACCACTACAAGGAGTACAGTTTTTACATTGAGTGAAATGGGAAGACATTGGATTTTTTTGAACCAGAAGAGAAACATGATTTCAATTATGTTTTAAAAGTATCACTCTGACTTCTGCTATTCAAAGTGTTGTCTGTGAACCAGGAACATTGGCATCTCCGGGAGCATGTTAGAAACGGAGACTCTCAGGCCCCACCCCAGATCCGCTAAACCATAATCTGTCTTTAACAAGATCCGCAAGTGATGTGTATGCACAATACAGCTTGAGAAATAGTAATGCAGACTGAGGTGGAGGGTAAGAGACACATCCAGGGAGCAGTAAGAGGCTCTTTTTTGCTATACTCCTGGTAGGATATGATAATAGCATGGGCCAGGGTAGTGTCAGTGGAGGTGGAGAGAAGAAAAACTGAATGTGGGTGGTAAGAGGAAGGCCAAACCAAGAATGACTTTATAGTTTTTGGCCAATGCAAGTGGAAGGATGGAGCTCTCATTACCTGAGTTGGGGAAAGAAAACAAGCAGAGAATATTTCGTCAAATTATGTTTGAGATGTGTGAAGGTTAATTATATCTCTTGACTTGGAGAGTGTTTTTGGATGAGATTAACATTTAAATTGGTAAACTTTGAGTAAAGCAGATTGTTCTCCATAATGTGGGTAGGCTTCATCCAATTAGTTGAAGGCCTGAATAAAACAAAAAGACTGGCTTCCCCCAGCAGGAAGGAATTCTCCAGCAGACTGCCTTTGGACTTCATCTTTATCTGTACAATTGGCTCTCCTGGGTCTCTGCCTGTCAGCCCACACTGCAGATTTGGATTTGCCAGCCTCCACAATTATGTGAGCCAATTTACCAATTCCTTATAATAAATTTAATATATAAAATAAAAGGTTTTGTATATAAATAAGGTTTTCCTGTTGGTTCTGTTACTCTGGAGAGTCCTAACTAATACAAGATGTTAAATAGTTATGTAAGTTTAAAGTTTAGGGAGAGACCAAGTCTCTGGACAAAAAAAAAAATTGAGACTCACCAGCATAATCTAAAGTCATTGTATTAAATACAGTTACTAAAGAAGTGAGGTAGATAGAGAAGGGAGGAAGCCAAAAGGACTAAATTTGGGGCCCTCCAATGTTAAGAGGTCAGAGAGAAAAGAAGAAATCAGCAAAAGCTGTAATGGAGAAGTCAGGGAAGAGGAGAAAAATCAGGTGGATGTGATGCCTGGAAGCTAAGTGAAGAAGTTTCAACAAAGAGGTTGTAATTAATGCGTCTAATGCTATTGATAAGTGAGATAAGATGAAGACTGAGAATTACACATACTGATATGGAGGTCTTGGATGACCTTGATGAGGTCAGTGTCCATGGAGAGGTGGAACCATGGAAAACCTGACTGGAGTGAGTTTAGGGGAGAATGGGCGGAGAATGATTAGTTAAATATGTGTGTATGAATATTTTATTTATTTTAAAATTATTTTTAAAATCAATGACTTTTTATAGCCGCAGTGGGTTTTACAGAAAAATTGAGCAGAAAGTACAGAGAGTTCTAATATACTTATCTCTCACAGTTTCCCCTAATATTAACATCTTGAATTAATGTGGTACATTTATTACAATTGATGGACCAGTATTGATACATTATTTTTAACTAAAGTCCATAGTTTACATTAGGGTTCACTCTGTATTGTATAGTTCCATGAGTTTTGACAAATCTATGATGGGTCAATCCACCATTACAGTGAAACTTCTGAATCACAGATCCGCTGCTTACTAAGCTGTGTGACCTTGAGCGAATGACTTCTAACACTGAATCTCTATATATTGTTATTCTTAAATAAGATAAAATAGATGAAAATGCCTATCATAATTACTGGCATCTATTAAGTGTTAATACACTTCCACTCTCTTTTGAATGGAAACCATGAGGTATTGCCAAATACTCGCAGTTTTATTAAAATGCAACGTTGCAATTTTGTAATAAATGTTTTTAGCTTAATGTGACTTTTTTTCATTTTAATCTCAGGGCATCTATCTTTCCCAAATAACTGTTTTACTACCGTAATTGTTGGTATTTGGTCCAGGTGACTGTTGGTTCAGGGTGATAAAAAGGCCAAGTCATCAGGTGATCTTCATATGGGTCAGTTAATTCTACAATAAGAAAAATGGTTACATTGCCACAGATACATCTCACCAACCCTGGCCATCCATCTCTCAGATAGACTGAAAGAGGCCTCAGCCCAAGCGAACAGATAAGCTCAGTGCAATCTTATCACTTTTAGAAAAACAACAAATGCCTTAAGTCTCTCAAGTGGTATAATACTTTTTAGGTGAAAACCATTTCCATCTATAGTTTTTGGCAGAAGTTTAAACATTGCATGGGAGGTTAATTAGACAAACTTTAAGGACCCTTTCAGCCTGACACCTTCACAAAATTTATATTTAACAGCTAGTAAAATAAGTGTGAGATTCTGGAGTCGGAGAACAATACTCTTCAGGGAGAAAAGAATATTGACTGTTGAAAGGAAATCTATTTTAAAACTTGAAGTTTTGATGGAATTTATAGAGCAGAAGAAAGGTGAATATTTCTCTAGGCTCTATTAGAAGGAGATTTTTGGTTTGGTTCTGGAAGCTGTAATGATCTTTTATTTCATGGAATCAAATTTTTTTATAAGATAGTATTTTAGGAAAATATATAGTTTGTGGAACTAATGACTAAGCTGAGCTGAAATGGATTGGTTCAATAAGAATATAGACTATGGAAACAAGTTTTTTCTCAGTTTTTCTGAAAAATGCATTAATTATAACCTGTCCTTTTGAATTTTGAGTGGAAGTCTGACCATACTTCTTGGGTCTCAGGTTGACAATAAATTCTGGCATGGAGGTGGAGTTCACTAAGAAGAGTGAGTATGTTAGTAAAGGTGGTGGTAGGGACTCAGAATGGGACACAATCCATCTATCAGGTAGAATAAGTCAAGTCAGCAGCAGTTTTTATAGCAGCCCAGGATTGGACAAGGGAGGATTAGAGTGGGCATAGGTTTCACAGTGCTATGGATTAAAGTTTCAGATAAAGACTAGATAAGATTTAGGGTCAGGCTAACCAGATCAGGGCAATGGAAGTCAGGAAAAGCAAAACCAAAGAGATGCCAAAGAGAACTCAAAGATGAGACAAAACCTTCTAGCTAAACCAGGTTGTTTCAGTTTGACTGGTTGCCTAGGTTTCCAAGGTACAGTCATCTACCAGGTAACTCTTTATGGCCCTCACATAATTAAGTTTCCAGTTACTCAGACATTCGCATAACATTTTCCTGAGTTTTGGTACATTCAAGTAGCACTATATGATTAGCTACTTCATATGTATTTTCTTAAATGGATTGACTTTTAAAAACCTTAAGCATTAAGTATATCTTCTTTAAAAGGGAACTTCTTATCACTATTTAAAATGTGGAAAACTTTTCACTGTAGAAAGAAGATAACTATAAATATAAATATAATGGAAACAAAGCAATGTTTATTGTAACTAATTATTCTTTCCTGCATTTTTCCAGACTCAGATATAGATATCCATTATCTCTTTATTAAATGGGAGATTACCTTAGTATTGGATCACTGATCAACTAGTATCAAATTGAGTCTTCCTCTCTAGTCAGAAGGGCTGAAGGAAAACAGAAAAAGGCATGATAACTTTTTTTCACTATTTGATTTAATGCTATTTATTACCTGTTCTAGGCGTGTTATGAAACATTCTCACAAACCACCCAAAATCATTGCATTTACAACTCAATTTCATTTTAAATGTCATATTTCATTTTAAATGTCATTTTAAATGTCATATTTGGGGAGATACTACTCTAGAATAAAATTTCTAAAATCTGGACAAGTTCCAAACCTTAGTGTATAGACTGCTGCTGATCTATCAAAGGATTGATGATGGTCCATATTGAAATAAATTTAATGAGGGCAATATGTGAATTTTTCTTAATGTTAAATTCATTCAATTTATGGTTCTTATGAGATTAATCTTATTTTTTAATGTTAAAATGTTTATTCATATGAAATGACAATAATGATGGAGGATGAATTTTTTTTTCTTATTTTATATTATAAACATATATAAAGGCTTATCCTTTCCTATTTTGAGAAAATATTTTTCTGATTAGTCAAGACCACAATTTTGGAAGCCTCAGGTCTAGACTTTTAACTTTGAAAGACTGCAGATTCTCTACTTATTCTTGTGCCCCTTTTGCTCCATCATCTCAGAATGTGATCTCCATCCTCAAGGTTATCTTCTTGGTTCAACATGGCTGCTACAGCTCAGCTATGATGTTGAAGTTTCAGGTTAGAGAAAGAAAAAAAGGAGAACATATAAAATGGGTGCCTGATGATTTATGTTCTTTTAAACAGCCTTTCTGGTTGTCCATACAACACTTTTGCTTACATCTCATTGACCGGAACGTAATCACATGGCTACAACCAGGTGTATATACGCTTGGAAATGTCTTTTGACTTGGTTTCCATACAAGTAGAATCAGGTTTCTTTTACTAACGATAAAGAGGAAAGCAGATATTGAGTGGCAACTGGTGTCTATACTGCACCATCTTTCAATTCTAGCTCAAGTCACATGGTTCTTTTTCTGAAACACACAATCTCTTGTAGACTCTCTCACCTGAAAAAACATCTTTATTCTGTAGGATTCATTTGGTTTTTTTATCACATTCTACTTTCCTTGCCTTCTTGTCTTTTCTATCCAACTATATAATAAGCTCTTTGAGTGCAGTAGTTATTTTTATACCTCTTTAGATCTACATGCATTATCTAGCACAACATCTTTTATATAGTTGATGCTTAATAAACTTTTGTCAATTATTTTATTAGGGTATCGAGAATGAGTAAAGAGGTACAATGGCAGAGTTGGGAGGAAAACAATTAAATCTCAACTCTCTGCACCAACATACCTCTCCTCTCCCCAAAGTTTTTCTGGGGTTGACCCAGCCTGTACTACTCAAAATCATCTGGTAGGCCATCTCTCCTATGCATGCCATTGTTACCTTTTCTCAGAGCTACTTTCCCTCATGTAAAACTTCCTTTCAAACTTCATTTTTGTGTGTGTGTGATTCATGACCAAGAGAAAAGTTTTCAGGAGTGTAGATGGTTCTCTGTGAAGCAGGAGTTGGTAGCCATCCAACTTTCCTGGGCAGAAATCCACACTACAATCTGTGAGTGTCCAAACTGGCAAGAATTCTCTGGATTCAGCAGAAAGAACACTACCTGGACAGACAGCAGAATTTGAAATCCAAATTGCCTTTTCTGGCTTGAGTGACTCCCTAAAACTCATTGCCAGCGAGGATGAGCTCTGTGTGTCCCACTAACTCTAGACACTGGGCCCTCCAGTCAAAAAAGGATTAGCCTGGATCCTCCTCCCAGGACTATATTTTGAAAAAGGAGAAGAAGATTAAGAAGAGAGCCTTTGTTTCTCAATCACCTGTGAGTATATCACTCGCAGGAAGTGAAGTAAAACTCGCAGGAAGAGAAGTAAAACATGGCTAGTTTCCTGTAATTATCACCATATATTTACATATATTAAAGATTAATGCTAGACTAAATAGTGAGGCTCTGTGTGTGTGTACATATGCGTGTACAAATCAGTATGTTAAATATATCTGGTAAATTTTCATGTCTTTGAGGGAGTCTTTACCTCTAAATGTTTTAACCTAGTTAGCCTTTGTTACTTGGAAAGAATAGCTGAAAAAAGGAGTTCGTCAGATAAATATATGAATCTGTGAAGGTCACAGTGAAATAAAGTAATGAAATAAAATATCCAGGGCAACCAAGTAATACTTTTACAGACCTTCTAAGAGACGGCTGAAATTTCCAAAGAAAATACATTGGGGTCAGAAATCAGTGATGCAACTATTGAAAATAGTCTCAACCATGTTCTTCTTCTTCTTTTAGGCAGCTTGCAAATGTAGCCATTGTGGTGTGAGCAGAGAAATCAGTGATTCTTAACCCAAGAGGTTTTGTGAATTGTGCTACCCTAACTGCCTGAACTAAGTTTAGAGCATTTGAACTGTAAGGAGTTAATTATTGTTAATCCGGACCATTGAAGGAGGGCATGCAAAGCAATTTTCAAGTAAACAGTTTCTTAAACCTTTAGGCTTTGGTTTCTCACCTATAAAATGAGAGAACTGGACCAGGCTAAGTCAGAGGCTTATTTCAGCTCCATGTTTCGTGGTTCTACAGAATCAGCTGAGTAGAATCAAGGTGGTGCATTGACTTCATGCCAAGTTTGATTAAATTTCTGACACCCTTAGTAAGGTTTTCCTGTCTGAACCAACACAGTCACATTGAACACTGATTACATTATGCTTCCTACCCCTCCCCATTTCCTCATAAACATGGGTTGTTGCAAACAGTTTTCCTCAGGTTTAGACTATGGCTTGGTTGAATTCTTACTGACTCATTTAGATGCTGTATCATTATCTAATTTTGTTCATTGCTCACTTAATCAGGTGCTTCTATGGAATGCAGTCTCCAGAATGTAAAAAGCAAATTGTTAGGCAAGGCAAGAAGTGGAAAACAGGTGCACTATGCTCAGCACTGCTAACTTAATATAGCGGAAAACTATAATCTGGTTTCTGGGGAGCACCCAGCCCTACCTATCAAAACCTGGGTAAAGTTATTGCTTCTCCCTCATAACTTAATCACTCACCTTCATTCTCAATATATATGAAGCAATAACAAGATCAATACCATCTCCCCTTCAGGCTATTACAGCACCCATAGCTTGCATTTTCTGATTGCTTCAGACTTCAGTGAAAATAGGGCATAAATTACTTTCTTAGTGCCCTCTCCTTGTCTCTTCTACTTCTTTCGCAGGAAAGTTGTGACTTTCTTTTTAATTAAAACAGATAAGTGATCTTAAATGGCTTCACTTCCTTCATCTACTTTTGCTCATTTCTCCCACTGACCTCAAACTATCCCTGAAAATAGTATATTTCTTTTTAAACAGTGAATATATATTCACGATATCCTTTTATAGACATCTTTCTGACTATCCAAAAATTCAATTAACAAATATTTGTTAAGCATCTACCAGAGATGCTAAAACAAATAAAGCATGTTCCCCTAAGGAGTTCACTGTCTAGGGAAACCTGTAGACATGTAAACTGACAAATACAAATAGCATGGGCTATGTCAGAGGTAAGTACAGGATATATGGGAACAAGTAGGAGAGAAGCACTTATGTCCGGTAGGGCAGTCAGACAGGGTCAAAAAAAGCTTCTCAGAGGAAAAAACACCAGCAGTGAGTTTTGAAGAACAATTGTGAGTTAAGCATTGAAGTGAAGGAAATGGGGATTTCAAGCAGAGAGAGAAACTAAAACCTATGCCAAGAGGTGAGCAGGAGCATGGAGCAGCGGAGTAATTGCAAATGGCTGAATATCACTGGAAAATAAAGTGGAAGTGGGGGTAGGGGGAATGGCAAGAAATGACAGTGACAAGCTACACGGGGGCCATGACGTGGATACTCCAGTAAGCTATACTACGGAGCTGGGATTTTATTCCAAGGACTGTAATTAAATCAAATGATTTTAAATAAGAGAATAACATGATTAATGTGCATTTTAGTGATACCACACTGAATACAAGGTAGGGTCCAGAACCAAGAGCAGGGCTAGGCATGTAGTAGGACCCTGGGAAGTTTTTGTTGAATGAATTAATGAATGAACGAAATGTGTCAGGACAAGAATGGATGCAGATATAGATAAATCGGGAGCAGGGAGTCCTGGTAAAAGACTGTAATACTGATTTAAAATGATAATGCTGAGGATGAGGAGAAGAGAATGTATTTGAAAACAATTAAGGAAGTATAATTGATAGAACTTGGTGATTTTTTTAATATACATGGGCAAAAGACAAAAAAGGAATTCAAGATGACCACCAAGTTTATGATTTAGAGAATTGAGTTGAGAAGTCTGTGACATTCACTTAGATAGAAAACACAGAAGGTGAAGTAAATACTAGAGGAGAAGATGGAGATGAATCATTCAAATTTGGACAAGTTTGATTTGAAATGTAGTACAAGTTGAAATATTCAGTTCATTGTTTAAATCAGGAACTCAGGAGGTAAGTATAAGTTGAACATATATATTTGAGTGAATAAGTAATAATTAAAGTCATGGAGACTAAGTGGAATAACATGAGGGCCTGAGATAAAGTTGGGAAAAAGATGGAGACTTGAGAATGCCAACCACTTTGATGGATTTTCCTACTTCCCCATTAGTTGTGAATTGCTCTCCTGTCCACTGAGTTAGCTAAAACATACTGATGAAAATCTGGGATTCTAAATATGAATTTTATAATGAGCCTGACCACAAACAGAACACAAAAGAAAAAGAGTAGATGAATATACTAATAATCTGTACAGGTAAGTAGGCAGATAATGACTGCGGTGGACAATTTAAGTAAGAAAATTGATTTGAGGGAGACTTGTTAAAAGATTTTTAGGTATGAAACTCAGGGGAACATGAAACTCGGGGCTCAGTTGTCATTAGAGACTGGAATTATATCTAGAGTATAATAAGATGCAGTAACCCTGAGAACCCAGGCTAAGAATTGGCTGACTAGCCTGAGAAAGAAAGTGATTGGATTTATAAAATTCACTTTTCTGAACTATGCTGTGGTAAGCTGGATGCAAAGAGTTAGCTGGATGTCATGGTTAGTTTACCTATATGACATTCCTCACCTTAGATGAAGGCAGACTCTCTATATAACATGGCTAAATAAAAAAGCTACATGGTAACACACTATCTCAGAGGCTATAGAATATGAAATAGGACTGTGACCCAAAAGTAAGTTTGTTTCCTTGAATGTTTGTGTCAGAATTTACCAGAAGATCTCCTGGAGGGTTTCATATACTAATATTGTCTAGGGTTTCACTAACCTTTGAGTTAAGAGATTCTTTTAAATGTAATCATTTTGGTTGATAATAAAGCTTATTTACACTTGTTCTTCCCTTAATAGGAACAGAATATAACCACCCACTATCACTCCTACATTATCCAGTAATATCTTAAAGATTAACCAAATCTCCCTACATTTTTTTTCTTTTTCTTTTTTTATAAGATTTTTTTAACATCTTTATTGCAGTATAATTGCTTTACAATGGTGTGTTAGTTTCTGCTTTATAACAAAGTGAATCAGCTATACATATACATATATCCCCATATCTCCTCCCTCTTGCGTCTCCCTCCCACCCTCCCTACCCCACCCCTCTAGGTGGTCACAAAGCACCGAGCTAATCTCCCTGTGCTATGTGGATCTTTCCCACTAGCTATCTATTTTACATTTGGTAGTGTATATATGTCCATACCACTCTCTCACTTTGTCCCAGCTTACCCTTCGCCCTCCCCGTGTCCTCAAGTCCATTCTCTACGTCTGCGTCTTTATTCCTGTCCTGCCCCTATGTTCTTCAGAACCATTTTTATTTAGATCCCATATATATGTGTTAGCATACAGTATTTATTTTTCTCTTTCTGACTTACTTCACTCTGTACGACAGTCGCTAGGTCTGTCCACCTCACTACAAATAACTCATTTTCGTTTCTTTTTATGGCTGAGTGATATTCCATTGTATATATGTGCCACATCTTCTTTATCCATTCATCTGTCGATGGACACTTAGGTTGCTTCCATGTCCTGGCTATTGTAAAGAGAGCTGCAGTGAATATTGTGGTACATGACACTTTTTGAATTATGGTTTTCTCTGGGTATATGCCCAGTACTGAGATTGCTGAGTCATATGGTTGTCTATTTTTAGTTTCTTAACGAACCTCCATATTGTTCTTCATAGTGGCTGTATGAATTTACATTCCCACCAACAGTGCAAGAGGATTCCCTTTTCTCCACACCCTCTCCAACATTTATTGTTTGTAGATTTTTTGTTGATGGCCACCATTCTGACTGGTGTGAGATGATAGCTCATTGTAATTTTGATTTGCATTTCTCTAATGATTAATGATGTTGAGCATTCTTTCATGTGTTTGTTGGCAATCTGTATATCTTCTTTGGAGAAATGTCTATTTAGGTCTTCTGCTCATTTTTGGATTGGGTTGTTTGTTTTTTTGATACTGAGCTGCATGAGCTGCTTGTAAATTTTGGAGATTAATCCTTTGTCAGTTGCTTCATATGCAAATATATTCTCCCATTCTGAGGATTGTCTTTTCATCTTGTTTTTGTTTTCCTTTGCTGTGCAAAAGCTTTTAAGTTTCATTAGGTCCCATTTGTTTATTTTTGTTTTTATTTCCCTTTCTCTAGGAGGTGGGTCAAAAAGGATCTTGCTGTGATTTATGTCATAGAGTGTTCTGCCTATGTTTTTCTCTAAGAGTTTGATAGTCTCTGGCCTTCCATTTAGGTCTTTAATCCATTTTGAGTTTATTTTTGTGTACGGTGTTAGAGAGTGTTCTAATTTCATTCTTTTACATGTAGCTGTCCAGTTTTCCCAGCACCACTTATTGAAGAGGCTGTCTTTTCTCCATTGTGTATTCTTGCCTCCTTTATCAAAAATCAGGTGACCATATATGCGTGGGTTTATCTCTGGGCTTTCTATCCTGTTCCATTGACCTGTATTTCTGTTTTTGTGCCAGTACCATACTGTCTCGATTACTGTAGCTTTGCAGTATGGTCTGAAGTACGGGAGCCTGATTCCTCCAGCTCCGTTTTTCTTTCTCAACATTGCTTTGGCTATTCGGGGTCTTTTGTGTTTCCATACAAATTGTGAAATTTTTGTTCTAGTTCTGTGAAAAATGCCATTGGTAGTTTGATAGGGATTGCATTGAATCTGTAGATTGTTTTGGGTAGTACAGTCATTTTCACAATGTTGATTCTTCCAATCCGAGAACATGGTAAATCTCTCCATCTGTTTGTATCATCTTTAATTTCTTTCATCATTGTCTTATAATTTTCTGCATACAGGTCTTTTGTCTCCTTAGGTAGGTTTATTCCTAGGTATTTTATTCTTCTTGTTGCAATGGTAAATGGGAGTGTTTCCTTAATTTTTCTTTCAGATTTTTCATCATTAGTGTATAGGAATGCAAGCAATTTCTGTGCATTCATTTTGTATCCTGCTACTTTACTAGGTTCATTGATTAGCTATAGTAGTTTTCTGGTAGAGTCTTTAGGATTCTCTATGTACACTATCATGTCATCTGTAAACAGTGACAGCTTTACTTCTTCTTTTCCGATTTGGATTCCTTTTATTTCTTTTTCTTCTCTCATTGCTATGGCTAAAACTTCCAAATCTATGTTGAATAATAGTGGTAAGAGTGGACAACCTTGTCTTTTTCCTGATCTTTGAGGAAATGGTTTCAGTTTTTCACCATTGAGAACGATGTTGGCTGTGGGTTTTTCTTATATGGCCTTTATTATGTTGAGGTAAGTTCCCTCTATGCCTACTTTCTGGAGGGTTTTTATCATAAATGGGTGTTGAATTTTGTTGAAAGCTTTTTCTGCATCTATTGAGATGATCATATGGTTTTTCTCCTTCAGTTTTTTAATATGATGTATCACATTGATTGATTTGCATATATTGAGAATTCTTGCATTCCTGGGATAAACACTACTTGATCATGGTGTATGATCCTTTTAATGTGCTGTTGGATTCTGTTTGCTAGTATTTTGTTGAGGATTTTTGCATCTATGTTCATCAGTGATATTGGCCTGTAGTTTTCTTTCTCTGTGACATCTTTGTGTGGTTTTGGTGTCAGGGTGATGGTGGCCTCGTAGAATGAGTTTGGGAGTGTTCCTCCCTCTGCTGTATTTTGAAAGAGTTTGAGAAGGATAGGTGTAAGCTCTTCTCTAAATGTTTGATAAGTTGCCTATGAAGCCATTTGGTCCTGGGCTTTTGTTTTTTGGAAGATTTTTAATCACAGTCTCAATTTCAGTGCTTGAGATTGGTCTTTTTATATTTTCTATTTCTTCCTGGTTCAGTCTCGGAAGAGTGTGCTTTTCTAAGAATTTGTCCATTTCTTCCAGGTTGTCCATTTTATTGGCGTAGAGTTGCTTGTAGTAATCTCTCATGATCCTTTGTATTTCTGCAGTGTCAGTTGTTACTTCTCCTTTTTCATTTATAATTCTGTTGATTTGAGTCTTCTTCCTTTTTTTCTTGATGAGTCTGGCTAATGGCTTATCAATTTTGTTTATCTTCTCAAAGAACCAGCTTTTAGTTTTATTGGTATTTGCTATTGTTTCCTTCATTTCTTTTTCATTTATTTCTGATCTTTATGATTTCTTTCCTTCTGCTAACTTTGGGGGTTTTTTTTTTCTTCTTTCTCTAATCATGTTAGGTGTAAGCTTAGGTTATTTACTTGAGATGTTTCTTGTTTCTTGAGGTAGGATTGTATTGCTCTAAACGTCCCTCTTCGAACTGCTTTTGCTGCATCCCATAGGTTTTGGGTTGTCGTGTTTTCATAATCATTTGTTTCTAGGTATTTTCTGATTTCCCCTTCGATTTCTTCAGTGATCTCTTGGTTATTTAGTACTGTATTGTTTAACCTCCATGTGTTTGTATTTTTTACAGATTTTTTCCTGTAATTGATATCTAGTCTCATAGCATTGTGGTCCGAAAAGATACTTGATATGATTTCAATTTTCTTAAATTTACCAAGGTTTGATCTGTGACCCAAGATATGATCTATCCTGGAGAATGTTCCATGAGCACTTGAGAAGAAAGTGTATTCTGTTGTTTTTGGATGGAATGTCTTGTAAATATCAATTAAGTCCATCTTGTTTAATGTATCATTTGAAGCTTGTTTTTCCTTATTTATTTTCATTTTGGATGATCTGTCCATTGTTAAAGTGGGGTGTTAAAGTCCTCCTGTGTTAAAATCACAGCTATGATTGTGTAACTGTCGATTTCCCATTTTATGACGGTTAACATTTGCCTTATGTATTGAGGTGTTACTATGTTGGGTGCATAAATATTTACAATTTTTATATCTTCTTCTTGGATTGATCCCTTAATCATTATATAGTGTCCTTCTTTGTCTCTTGTAATAGTCTTTATTTTAAAGTCTATTTTGTCTGATATGAGAATTGCTACTCCAGCTTTCTTTTGATTTCCATTTGCATGGAATATCTTTTTCCATCCCCTCACTTTCAGTCTGTATGTGTCCCTAGGTCTGAAGTGGGTCTCTTGTAGACAACATATATATGGGTCTTGTTTTTGTATCATTCAGCCAGTCTATATCTTTTGGTTGGAGCATTTAATCCATTTACATTTAGGGTAATTATCGATATGTATGTTCCAATTACCATTTTCTTAATTGTTTTGGGTTTGTTATTGTAGGTCTTTTCCTTCTCTTGTGTTTCCTGCCTAGAGAAGTTCCTTTAGCATTTGTTGTAAAGCTGGTTTGGTGGTGCTGAATTCTCTTAGCTTTTGCTTGTCTGTAAAGGTTTTAATTACTCCATCGGATCTGAATGAGATCCTTGCTGGGTAGAGTAATCTTGGTTGTAGGTTTTTCCCTTTCATCACTTTAAATATGTCCTGCCACTCCCTTCTGGCTTGCAGAGTTTCTGCTGAAAGGTCAGCTGTTAACCTTATGGGGATTCCCTGGTATGTTATTTGTTGTTTTTCCCTTGCTGCTTTTAATATTTTTTCTTTGTATTTAACTTTTGATAGTTTGATTAATATGTGTCTTGGCGTGTATCTCCTTGCATTTATTCTGTATGGGACTCTCTGCACTTCCTGGACTTGATTGACTATTTCCTTTCCCATATTAAGGAAGTTATCAACTATAATCTCTTCAAATAATTTATCAGTCCCTTTCTTTTTCTCTTCTTCTTCTGCGACCCCTATAATTCGAATGTTAGTGCATTTAATGTTGTCCCAGAGGTCTCTGAGACCATCCTCAATCCTTTTTATTCTTTTTTCTTTATTCTGCTCTGCGGTGGTTATTTCTACTATTTTACCTTCCAGGTCACTTATCCATTCTTCTGCCTCAGTTATTCTGCTATTGATTCCTTCCAGAGAATTTTTAATTTCATTTATTGTGTTGTTCTTCATTGTTTGTTTGCTCTTTAGTTCTTCTAGGTCCTTGTTAAACGTTTCTTGTATTTTCTCCATTCTATTTCCAAGATTTTGGATCAACTGTATTACCATTATTCTGAGTTGTTTTTCAGGTAGACTGCCTATTTCCTTCTCATTTGTTTGGTCTGGAGGGTTTTTACATTGCTCCATCATCTGCTGCATATTTCTCTGTCTTTTCATTTTGCTTAACTTACTGTGTTTGGGGTCTCCTTTTCGCAGGCAGCAGGTTTGTAGTTCCCGTTGTTTTTGGTGTCTGCCCCCAGTGGCTAAGGTTTGTTCAGTGGGTTGTGTAGGCTTCCTGGTGGAGGGGACTGGTGCCTGTGTTCTGGTGGGTGAGGCTAGATCTTGTCTTTCTGGTAGGCAAGACCGAGTCCAGTGGTGTGTTTTGGGGTGTCTGTGAAGTTAGTATGATTTTAGGCAGCCTCTCTGCTAATGGGTGTGGTTGTGTTCCTGTCTTGCTAGTTGTTTGGCATGGAGTGTCCAGCACTGTAGTTTGCTGGTCATTGAGTGGAGCTGGATCTTAGCATGGAGATGGAGATCTCTGGGAGAGCTTTCGCCATTTGATATTACATGGAGCCGGGACGTCTCTGGTGGACCAATGTCCTGAACTTGGCTCTCTCAACCTCAGAAGCACAGTTCTGACACCCGGCCAGAGCACCAAGAACCTGTCAGCCACATGGCTCAGAAGAAAAGGGGGAAAGAAAGAAAGAAAGAAAGAAAGAGAGAGAGAGAGAGGGAGGGAGGGAGGGAGGGAAGGAGGGAGGGAGGGAGGGAGGGAGGGATAAAGAAAGAAAGAGAGAAAGAAAGAAAAAGAAAGAAGATGGAAAGAAGGAAAGTAGGAAAGAAAGAAGATAAAAGAAAGTTATTAAAATAAAAATTTTTTTAAACATTAAAAAGTAATTAAAAAAAAGAAAGAAAGAAGGAAGAGAGCAACCAAACCAAAAAACAAATCTACCAGTGATAACAAGCACTAATAACTATACTAAAAAATAAAAATAAAAGGACAGATGGAACCCTAGGACAAATGGTAAAAGCAAAGCTATATAGACAAAATCACCAAGAAGCATACACATACACACTCACAAAAATAGAAAAAGGAAAATATATATATGTATATATATATATATACACATATATATATATATACACATATATATATATAAAAGGAGGAAGAGAGAAACCAAATCAATAAACAAATCTACCAATGATAATAAACTCAAAATAGTAAACTAAGAGAAACATAAAACCAGAAACAAATTAGATGCAGAAAGCAAACCCCAGTCTACAGTTTCTCCCAAAATCAACCGCCTCAATTTTGGGATGATTCGTTGTCTGTTCAGGTATTCCAGACATGCAGGGTACATCAAGTTGATTGTGGAGATTTAATCCGCTGCTCCTGAGGCTGCTGGGAGAGATTTCCCTTTCTCTTCTTTGTTCGCACAGCTCCTGGGGTTCAGCTTTGGATTTGGCCCTGCCTCTGTGTGTAGGTCACCTGAGGGCGTCTGTTCTTCGCTCAGGCAGGACAGGGTTAAAGGAGCAGCTGATTAGGGGGCTCTGGCTCACTCAGGCAGGGGGGAGGGAGGGGTACGGATGCGGGGCGAGCCTACAGCAGCAGAGGCCGGCGTGATGTTGCAACAACCTGAGGCGCCCCGTGTGTTCTCCTGGGGAAGTTGCCCCTGGATCACAGGACCCGGGCAGTGGCGGGCTGCACAGGCTCCCAGGAGGGGAGGTGTGGATAGTGACATATGCTTGCACACAGGCTTCTTGGTGGCTGCAGCAGCCTTAGCGTTTCATGCCTGTCTCTGGTGTCCGTGCTGATAGCCACGGCTCGCGCCTGTCTCTGGAGTTCATTTAGGCAGTGCTCTGAATCCCCTCTCCTTGTGCAGCCCAAAAGAATGGTCTCTTGCCTCTTAGGCAGTTCCAGACATTTTCCTGGACTCCCTCCTTGCTAGCTGTGGCACGCTAGCCCCCTTCAGGCTGTGTTCACGCAGTTAACCCCAGTCCTCTCCCTGGGATCTGACCTCCGAAGCCTGAGCCTCAGCTCCCAGCCCCCACCCCCAACCCCCGCCGGGTGAGCAGACAAGCCTCTCGGGCTGGTGAGTGCTGGTCGGCACTCATCCTCTGTGTGGGAATCTCTCCGCTTTGCCCTCTGCACCCCTGTGGCTGTGCTCTCCTCCGTGGCTGCGAAGCTTCCCCCCTGCCACCCCCGTCTCCGCCGGTGAAGGGCCTTCCTAGTGTGTGGAAACTTTTCCTCCTTCACAGCTCCCTCCCTGAGGTGCAGGTCTCGTCCCTATCCTTTTGTCTCTGTTTTTCCTTTTTTCTTTTGCCCTACCCAGGTACGTGGGGAGTTTCTTGCCTCTTCGGAAGTCTGAGGTCTTCTGCCAGCATTCAGTAGGTGTTCTGTAGGAGTTGTTCCACATGTAGATGTATTTCTGATGTATTTGTGGGGAAGAAGATGATCTCCACGTCTTACTCCTCCACCATCTTGAAGATCTCCCACCCCAACTCTTTAATATTGCTTGAAATTCATTCAATCATTCAACAAGTATTTATTGAGCGCTTACTTATGTACCAGGCACTCTATTAGAAGCTGAGGCAGTAAACAAGTTGGGTAGTAAGTCCTGCCCTCTTGGAGTTGATTACATATTGGTGGAGGCAGGAAACGAACATGTAAACAAAAAATAAGAATTTCAGATAATGAGAATTGCTATGAATAATATTACGATATTGTGATTTGTAAGAAAAATATATAACTGGTTATTCAGATGACCAAAATATATTTCTCACATATATTTGTTCTTCCTCCACAGTTCAAAATTTTTAAGTGTTGAAAGTGATAAAGTTGTCTTTTGTTATGTTAATGAGATCACTTTGTAAAAGCACCTAAGGTTGGGGACTGGTGCCAGTGAGGCCAACCTTGTGATTAGAGGGTTGAAACTTTCAGTCCTACTCCCTGACCTCTAGCGGGGGAGAGAGATTGGAGATTGAGTTCATTCGCCAATGGCCAAGGATTTAATCAACCATGCCTATGTCATGAAGCCTCCATTAAAGCCACAAAGGATGAGTTTGGAGAGCTTCTGGGTTGATAAACATATGGAGATTTGTGGAGAATGGTGTGCTCCAAGGAGGCATGGAAGCTCCATGCCCTTTCCCCACACCTTGCCCTATGCATCTCTTCCATCTGGCTGTTCCTGAGTTATAACCTGTTATAATAAACCCGTGATCTGGTAAGTAAAATGTTTCTCTGAGTTCTGTGAGCCACTCTGGCAAATTAGTGGAAACCCAGAAGGAGGTCATGGGAACCTCCAATCTGCAGCCAGCTGGTCGGAAGCAGAGGTTACAACCTGGGCTTGCAACTGGCAACTGTAATGGGGTGAGGGGCAGATTTAGGGGGTTAAGCACAAGCAGTCTTGTAGGACTGAACCCTTAACCTGTGGAGTCTGAAGCTATCTCCATGTAGTGTCAGAATTGAATTGAATTACAGGACATCAAAGTGGTGTCTGAAGCATTGCTTGTTGGTGCTGGGGGAAACCCAAACCCCATATTGGAATGGGGTCCACAAACCCTAATGAAAAATAAAACAGGAAATTGGATAGAAAACGATTGAGATAGGGCAGGGGAAATACCTTAGGCAGGAGAATCTGGGAAAGCCTATGAGCAGGTGAAGGTCTAAGAAATCCTGAGCATATTGGACATGGCCTTTAACTAAGGAGGGTCTCAGTGAAGCTTGGAAATTATTTCTAAATTCATCAAGAACTTTTTATAGTAGTATAAAAGTAATACATGCACCTACTAAAACATTTTTAGAGCATAGTAGGATATAAAAAGCCCAGCCCTACTCCTCAGGGCTATATTATTAACCATTTTCTTGTGTATTCTAAAAAATCCCTATCTTTGTATATATAAATGCATGTATATATGAATAACCTTTCTTTACAAATGGCATCATATTAGCTTACTCTTCTGAACCACTGAGATCCCCCTTCAAGAAAGAACTTCTTGCCCAGTTCCAAGGGATGCAATGAGCTGATGGCCTCCAGCTTTTAAGGTCAGCCTCAGCATTTGAGCCAACACTGGTTCCATCAATGACTGAGCCAAACTATGGTACAAAGGCCTACCCATTTCTACTCAACTGACACTTCTCTAATAAGGCACATTTAAGTTACATCTGTTTTTACTTTGCTTTGGTTTGTTTTGCTATTAAAAACAAGGTAGCAATTAGCATCTATAAACATACATGCATGGGTGCTTATTTTTCTCCACCCTCTAATACTGTTCAATATCTAATTTTAGTCTGATAGAAGAAAAACAGCACTTCACTAATGCTTTATTTTGCAACGTCATAATTATGAGTACATTCAGAATTATTTTATATCTTACTCACCATTTGTATTTATCTCTGAACTTCCTCTTTGTGTTCTTTGCCTTTTTAATACCAGGTTGTTGGTGTTTTTCTTATTGATTTGCTGGAGTGTTTTGTAAAAGAAATAAACTCTGTTCCATAAATATTGCAAATACTTGTTCCTGTTTGTGGTTTGATTTTTAAAATTTTAATGGCATTTTCCCCATTCAGTAGTCTTAATTTGTGCGTAGTCAAATTTATCCTTTTCCCAATATAGCTTCTGAGTTTTGTGTCATGGTTATAAAGTTCTCAGCTCTAGTAATATTTTCAAAATAAGTCCTTATCTAATTATAATATTTTTAGATTTTTTTCCTTTAAAATTTGTGTTTCATCTACAATTTTGGTATAGTCAGGTAGAATTTCAGCTTTTGTTCCTTCGCCAAATTATCCTCATCATTTCTGAATATTCCATCTCTTCCATGCTAATTCTAGATTTTTCTTTTATAATAAACTAAAACTACATATCTATTTGGCTCTGTTTCTGAATTTTATATTCTATTTTACTGATCAATTTTTGTATCCTTCACTGATACCAAACCGTCTTTTATTATTGTAGATTTATCATCTTTTAATAGCTTGTAGGAACTAAACCCTCTAATTTTTAACTCTTTTTTTTTAATATAGTAATCATTTCTTATCAACTGTTTATTATTTTTTTCATAAATTTATTTATTTATGTATTTTATTTTTGGCTGCGTTGGGTCTTTGTTGCTGCGCGGGGGGCTTCTCTTGCTGTGGAGCACAGGCTCTAGGTGCGCGGCTTCAGTAGTTGTGGCTCGTGGGCTCTAGAGCGCAGGCTCAGTAGTTGTGGCACACGGGCTTAGTTGCTCTATGGCATGTGGGATCTTCCCGGACCAGGGCTCGAACCTGTGTTCCCTGCATTGGCAGGCGGATTCTTAACCGCTGTGCCACCAGAGAAGCCCTAACTCTTTTTAAGTTATCTTCTTTCTTTAGGATCTCCCTGGCTATTCACTCATGTTTATTAGCAATGTTTATTTTTTACATTATTTTCCACAGATATCTTTTGCTTTTGGGTGAGTAGCTAAAATGTGAATCTAAAACAAATTCAATTTTAACCTTTGATTTATTTTTCATTCAGCATTATTTTAAGTTCTCCCTCCTCCCAAATTTCATTATTTCAGATGGGATAGAATTGGCTTTCTAGAATAAACAAGCTTTTCATATTATACTATAGTTTTGCAAGATGTTACCATTGGGGGAAAGAAACTGGATAAAAGAAACGTAGTCTCTTTCTTCATTTTCTCTTATAACTGCATGTGATTCTACAATTACTTCAAAATTAAAATTCTTTCTTTTTTTAAATACCTAGTACAATGTCTGATATATAGCAGATTTCCCCGTATTCTTTTTTTAATATTTATTTATTTATTTGTATGGCTGCACCAGGTCTTAGTTGCACACACGAGATCTTCCTTGTAGCATGCAGGATCTTTTAGTTGTGGCATGCCCAATCTTCAGTTGCAGTATGTGGGATCTTTAGTTGTGACGTGCGGGGTCTTCAATTGTGGCATGTGAACTCTTAGTTGCGGCATGTGGGATCTAGTTCCCTGACCAGGGATTGAACCCGGGCCACCTGCAGTCCAGTGGCTGAGACTCCATGCTTCCCCATATTCTTTAACATAAATTCTTACAGGTACTCTTCAGTTTCTGGGTAAGCATTCATAAATATGTCTCTAAGGCAAATTCAGTTAGCTTCGAGCCAAACTATAAAATTGGTGTTATACTCCCACATCTCTAGGAGACTGATTTGAAAAATAGTTATAGCAATTAAGAAGTATGAGAATGTGCACTAAATTATAATAATTGGCTGCTGGATCATAGGATCTTCTCCACTAGGGTTCTTTTAAATTTTGTAGCAATTCCTGTATTTAATCTTTTTTCTCACTTTGAAATTTCTCCATAAATCACTAGCACCCCTCTCCCTTCCCAAACTAGAAGAAATGGACGATACATGTGGGTGCGATGTCACTTTGCATCTGGAATTTTGAAACCAAAAAATCTTTTTTGCTTGCCACTTTTCTAGGAAATGCAGATTACTGACAGGGCCAGTCGTAAGAAAAATTAGGAGGTAAATAAATCCTGCCTTGAAACCCAAACTCATTTCCCTTTCCAATACCATCCCCCAAGGAGTTCCTGGGGGACCATTTTCTTTCCCTCCTCCTGCTAGTCTCTCCCAGTATTTTCTATTGGCAGAACCTCATGGGAGCCAGCTGGCAAAGCAGCAATGTTGTCTGAAGGGTCCCAGACACAGCAAGAACAAGAGTATAGAAGATTAAGTTTGAATCTGAAAAATAGTACCTTGATAACTAGCACACTATTTTGTTTTTAATAGTCTGTTATTTACCCATAAATTCTGCTCACAGTTGTCTTGGGTCAACTTCAGTAATGATATCTATTCATGTGTCCATTGAACTAGTGACAAGGGAGATTTTTTAAAAAGGTTAAATGTCAAGAAAACTTGACTCTTGGACTTGCTCTGCCAGTATCTGGTATTTTTTTAATTTAAGAAAAAATAAATAATATAAATTTTTGTTGTTTTTCGGAAGGTATCATAAGGGCCATCTAATTTCATTCATTTGTTCTGTAGAGTATCTTAGTAATTTTTTATACAGTAGGAATTCTTTGCTATCTGTATGCAACCTATTTTGTTTTCTATGAAATAGGAGTACTGGACCAAATGACCTTGACTCTGTGTCCAATATGTGTTTGCCCATCTCTGCCAATATCTCCTCCACCAACCACAGCCTATCATTCAGTAAATATATAACTAAATGTTTGACATTGTACTAAGCCCTGAAAGTGGATTTCCTGTCTTCAGGAATATTACAATCTATAAAGGAGACAGAAAGACAAACAGCAGATACTAAAATAGTGTTTTAGGTGTTCTGAAAGAGGTACACACAGAGCGCTAGGCAACCATGGACGAGGGGCATTTAATCCAAACTAAATGTGGATCTTGAATTGAATCTTGAAAGACAAATGAGAATTAGGTATCTGAGAAGAGAAAGAATAGGAAGAAAACAGGAGGCCATTCCAGGCAGAAGGAATAACACGTGCAAACGTTAGGTCATGGGGGGAAGTTGCTATGAGCAACTCTATGCCAATAAAATAGACAACCTGGAAGAAATGGACAAATTCATAGAAAAGCACAACCTTCCGAGACTGAACCAGAAAGAAATAGAAAATTTAAACAGATCAATCGCAAACACTGAAACTGAGACTGTGATTAAAAATCTTCCAACAAACAAAAGCCCAGGACCAGATGGCTTCACGGGCGAATTCTATCAAACTCTTAGAGAAGGGCTAACACCTATCCTTCTCAAACTCTTCCAAAATATAGCAGAGGGAGGAACACTCCCAAACTCATTCTACAAGGCCACCATCACGCTGACACCAAAACCAGACAAAGATGTCACGAAGAAAGAAAACTACAGGCCAATATCCCTAATGAATATAGATGCAAATATCCACAGCAAAATACTAGCAAACAGAATCGAACAGCACATTAAAAGGGTCATACACCATGATCAAGTGGGGTTTATCCCAGTAATGCAAGGATTCTTCAATATATGCAAATCAATCAATGTGATACACCATATTAAAAAATTGAAGGAGAAAAACCATATGATCATCTCAATAGATGCAGAAAAAGCTTTCAACAAAATTCAACACCCATTTATGATAAAAACCCTCCAGAATGTAGGCATAGAGGGAACTTACCTCAAAATAATAAAGGCCATATATGAAAAACCCATGGCCAACATTGTTCTCAATGGTGAAAAACTGAAACCATTTCCTCAAAGATCAGGAACAAGACAATGTTGTCCACTCTCACTCTATTATTCAACATAGTTTTGGAAGTTTTAACCATAGCAATGAGAGAAGAAAAAGAAATAAAAGGAATCCAAATAGGAAAAGAAGAAGTAAAGCTGTCACTGTTTGCAGATGACATGATACTATACATAGAGAATCCTAAAGACTCTACCAGAAAACTACTATAGCTAATCAGTGAATTTGGTAAAGTAGCAGGACACAAAGTGAATGCACAGTAGTCTCTTGCATTCCTATACACTAATGATGAAAAATCTGAAAGAGAAATTAAGGAAACACTGCCATTTACCATTGCAACAAAAAGAATAAAATACCTAGGAATAAACCTACCTAAGGAGTCAAAAGACCTGTATGCAGAAAACTTTGAGACAATGATGAAAGAAATTAAAGATGATACAAACAGATGGAGAGATATACCATGTTCTTGGATTGGAAGAATCAACATTGTGAAAATGACTATACTACCCAAAGCAATCTACAGATTCAGTGCAAGCCCTATCAAACTTCCAATGGCATTTTTCACAGAACTAGAACAAAAAGTTTCACAATTTGTATGGAAACACAAAAGACCCCGAATAGCCAAAGCAATGTTGAGAAAGAAAAACGGAGCTGGAGGAATCAGACTCCCGTACTTCAGACCATACTGCAAAGCTACAGTAATCGAGACAGTATGGTACTGGCACAAAAACAGAAATACAGGTCAATGGAACAGGATAGAAAGCCCAGAGATAAACCCACGCATATATGGTCACCTGATTTTTGATAAAGGAGGCAAGAATATACAATGGAGAAAAGACAGCCTCTTCAATAAGTGGTGCTGGGAAAACTGGACAGCTACATGTAAAAGAATGAAATTAGAACACTCCCTAACACCATACACAAAAATAAGCTCAAAATGGATTAAAGACCTAAATAGAAGGCCAGAGACTATCAAACTCTTAGAGAAAAACATAGGCAGAACACTCTATGACATAAATCACAGCAAGATCCTTTTTGACCCACCTCCTAGAGAAAGGGAAATAAAAACAAAAATAAACAAATGGGACCTAATGAAACTTAAAAGCTTTTGCACAGCAAAGGAAACCATAAAGAAGACAAAAAGACAACCCTCAGAATGGGAGAAAATATTTGCAAATGAAGCAAGTGACAAAAGATTAATCTCCAAAATTTACAAACAGCTCATGCAGCTCAGTATCAAATAAACAAACATCCCAATCCAAAAAAGAGCAGAAGACAGAAATAGACATTTCTCCAAAGAAGATATACAGATTGCCAACAAACACATGAAAGGATGCTCAACATCACTAATCATTAGAGAAATGCAAATCAAAACTACAATGAGGTATCACCTCACACCAGTCAGAATGGCCATCATCAAAAAAATCTATAAACAATAAATGCTGGAGAGGGTGTGGAGAAAAGGGAACCCTCTTGCACTGTTGGTGGGAATGTAAATTGATACAGCCACTATGGAGAACAGTATGGAGGCTCCTTAAAAATCTAAAAATAGAACTACCATATGACCCACAATCCCACTATTGGGCGTATACTCTGAGACAACCATAATTCAAAAAGAGTCATGTACCACAATGTTCATTGCAGCTCTCTTTACAATAGCCAGGACATGGAAGCAACCTAAGTGTCCATCGACAGATGAATGGATAAAGAAGATGTGGCACATATATACAATGGAATATTACTCAGCCATATAAAAAGCGAAATTGAGTTATTTGTAGCTAGGTGGATGGACGTAGAGCCTGTCATACAGAATGAAGTAAGTTAGAAAGAGAAAAACAAATACTGTATGCTAACACATACATATGAAATCTAAAAAAATGGTTCTGAAGAACCTAGAGGCAGGACAGGAATAAAGATGCAGAAGTAGAGAATGGACTTGAGGACATGGGGAGGGGGAAGGGTAAGCTGGGACAAAGTGAGAGAGTGGTATGGACATATATACACTACCAAATGTAAAATAGATAGCTAGTGGGAAGGAGCCACATAGCACAGGGAGATTAGCTCGGTGCTTTGTGACCACCTAGAGGGGTGGGGTAGGGAGGGTGGGAGGGAGACGCAAGAGGGAGGAGATATGGGTTTATATGTATATGTGTAGCTGATTCACTTTGTTATAAAGCAGAAACTAACACACCATTGTAAAGTAATTATACTGCAATAAAGATGTTAAAAAAAAAAGAAGAGCTGGGGCTACATGTTTTCTCATTTCACCGAGAAGATAAACTGGGTTTCTCCAACTTGGAAACTTGACTTCATTCTTTATCTTCAGTTAATACAGTATACAGTTAGTACCTACTATATAGCAGAGCCATGAACAGTGAGGCATAACAAAATAAATAATTTCTGTCTTGCTCTCACTAATCTTAAAATTGGTAGGTCATTTCTATTCAGCCAACTGTCAGCAGAGAGGTTCCTGAAACAGAAAAGACCAGGCAGAGGTGAGGATGAGAGAAGTGGTTCTTGTCTCATTAGTTGGTGGGGTGCAGAGGAGTTTCTGTTTCCCAGTACTGGAAGACAGGGTCCTGGAAACCACCATCACATCAAATCTCCTGGGATTTACCCCACGTGGAAACAATTCTGATCTGCTATCCCTCATCTCTGCCAGTGTTTCTCACACATATGGTTTCTATGGTTCCCCTGAATCTCTGATGCCTGGGAGGGACCCCTGCCACGTATGCCAGCTGGCTTGTGGGCCCTGTGTTCTCACCTCATTTCTGCCAACCCTGTTTCAGAGAGCTGGGCCTGGTTTCCATTTTATCCAGCCTTATCTCGGAGAACATTTTTCTGAACACAGCCATCCTCAGAACGAGAAAAGAAATATAATCAGGATACAAGTGTTTCAATACTCATTGGATTCTCTGTTTGGAAATTTGCTCTATTAGAGACTCATTTCTTTGAGTTAATACATTAGCCTCTTTTGGAATTCAAATGCCTTTGGGAATAAAGGGGCACATTAAAATATTAAGACAATAAAGAGGAAGCAAGCAAAACTACTAAAACTATAGTGTGAAAATGTAAATCAGGCATTTGGATTATAGGCTATCAGAAGTGAAAGAGCTATATATATATATATATATATATATATATATACACACATATACATATATATGTGTACTTAAAAATGTTTTTATCCTTCCTTCTTGTTTTTACAGAATGAGGACACTAAATCCTGGGAAAGCACAGCAGCTTGGCTAAGGTCACAACAAAGGTTCTTGAATCCCTGCCTCTTTAGAATTTGAGGGGTAGAACTTGTCAACTGTTAAGTGGAGATCCTTAGGCCTGCAGTCAACAGGCTGTGACACTGAGCACCTGGGTTAGTATCATGAAGAAACATGTTTCTGGAAGCCCTTTTCAGTTATGCAGCAGTTAAGGACTTGGGTTCTGTTTAGAGCAACATAGATTTAGCTCTTGCTTTGCTATGCGAATTGGGCAAGTAACACCATCTTTAAGTTGCAGTGTATTCACCTGTAAGAGACAGATGGTGATAGTATCTGCTTCATAAATGTGGTATAAAAATTAATGAGCTAAAGTAGGAAAAGCATGGAGCAAAGTCCTTGGCTTATAGGTAGTAGGTAGTTGGTAAACACTGACTGTTAAAAGTGAGTGATTAAAGTCAAGGTTTACCTACTTCACAGTGTCGTGAAGGGCTCCCCCAGTGTCTGGAAGGTTGCTCCAGCCATCTAGCCTCTCATTCACACTGCTTCTCTGCATCTCAATTTTCACAGCTTCAAAATGGAATAGATGATTCATTTCCCTTACCTTCCTCCCAAGAGTATCCCATTTTTTAATAAAACATTTAACTTTAGATGGGCATATTCAAATCCATACTGGAGAATATGGAAGGGCTAGGGAATGTGGGAGAAGCAATGGAAATGGTAGAGTTTTGAGATACTTAAAGTTAGCACCCACCTGTTTCCCCTGCTTTCCATTGGCTAAAATGTAACACGGATTGAAACCTGAACATTTGGAATGCCACTGTGTTCCCTGGAAACTCTACCCTGAGGTTTAGAGGTTAGAGCAAGGTTCTGTGTGGTTCTAGTGTGCTCCACCCAACTCTCTGATTCATCTCAAAGATCCAAGAAGAATACAGAGTTTATGTAGCTGGCTTACCCCAGCAAAGGAGATGGGCTCAGACCTTTCTCCAAAAGAAACCAAATTCTTATTAAAAAAAAAAAAATTTCATGCTCTTAGAGGAAAAGCAGACTTAGGTCTTAGACACTGGAGTGAAAAGACTTTGTCATGACAATAAGTCATCTTTGTGGCTTTCCCAGTCACTTATTCCTCTCATAACAGCCTAAGTTTCTCTGAAGGTCCATGGAATCACCCAGGAGTTTGAAAATGCAGATTCCTGAGCGATACCCTACAGAGAGTTTGGTTAGGTAGATCTGGAGTGGAGCTTTGGAATAAGAATTTTTAATGAGCAACCTTACCTGATTCTGACTTGAGGGACCATTTGAACCACACTTGGAAATATATTAAGTGAAATACATGCACATTAAATTCCTGTATCAGTTAAACACAACCCACATCTCTTTCATGTTCTTAACTCCTTTTTACAAGAACCACTCATTTTACCTGGAGCTGAGATATGATTTCATTGCCTGAGAAGTTGAATAAAACAGAACAAAGGAATTTAGAAAGAAGCTTCTAATTTCAAAATATACTGAAAGGGAAAAGAACAAGGTAAAAATAGTCTGCTACCATTTTTGTAACAAAGAAAAGGAAATCAGAATATACAGACATATAAACAAATATCTTCAAAGGGAAACACAAGATTGTTAAAACAGAAACTAAAGAAATTGGTTGACTACTGGGGAAGGGTGAAAATAAAGCAATAATACAGGGAATAATATTTTTCTAAGTTTACCTTTCAATCTAGTTTTGACTTTTAAACTACATTAATGTTTTGCATATTCAGAAAACATTATCAATTTATCAAGCATATAGTAAAATCTAGAAATTGAATACAAATAGAAACACATGAATTGAACTGTATGTCAAATTGATAATATGAACACAAAGAAGCAAAGCCAGAATTAATTCAAGTAAATTTTGAACACTGTTCTCTGATTGCATCCCACCTTCAGTGGAATATTTTCTAAAGATGAAAAGAAACTATTGGTGGTGGAATCGTTTGAAACTATTTTGTGTGTATTGCAGAACTGAGCAAATGAGCAAATATGTTGGTGTTTGGGGGGCATAGAGTTCTCATGGTAGGAGAGTGGTAAAAAAAATATGGAAAGGGGGAAGGAGAGCTCTGTTGTATTGGATTAGAATTGGAAGTACAAACTCATGACTTTATCAAAATATATATTTTCTTGCTGGGTACAAAGAAAGGGCTTAGAACAATTACACTTAAGTAGCAGTGAATGTATTTATCACCCTGATCTTGGTTTCTAACTACCACTTTCCATTCAAAGGAACCAGGACTACCTGGAAGACTGACTGACCCTAAGTCTGGGGCAATGAAGTACAAGGTGAGCCAGGAGCATTGAATTGAATCAAAAAGTAAAGAAGTGCTCAAACACTGATAGGAAAATGTCAAAAATAAATAAATAAATAAAAACATGGATGCCAGATTAAAGGGGCTTCCATTGACCAAATTTGAGACAACTAGAATGTCAATTTAAATAATGGCAGGGATGGATTATAATAAACCTCTGTGAGGCCATAGTGGTACCAAAAACAATGGGAGTGGATGGAGAAAAAAAAGAAATATTTATTTCTAGAAAAGAATAGTAACTCATAAATGTAGAAAGAATGTTAAATGATGGTTTTCTAAGGCTGTCAATGACCACTGTAATAAGTGATTCAAGCAAAAATCATCAAAGCATGCTAAAACTATTGTGTAAAATGTTGATCTAATAATCACCCAGTTTCAGAACTATTTATTAATTACAGAGGGAACATGCTACATTTACAATGGAGAAATTTGATAGCATCACTGTAACCAAATGATGAAACTTACAATCACCAAGTTTGACAAATTGGCAACATATGCCTCCTGATGTGATGTACTACAAAGAACACATCCTGCCAAAAATGTTTAACCTTATTCTAATCATGAGGAAGCAATCAGAAAAATCTAAATTGAGAAAGAGTCTGCAAAACAACTGGTCTAGACACTTCAAAATGTCAGTGTCTTAAAAGTTAAAAAGAAAGGCTAGGCATGGTTCTAGAATACAAACTATTAAAGAGATATGATGACTAAACAATGCATAATTCTTGATTGAATCCTGGATTTTTTATAAAGCTATAAAAGACATTTTTGGAACAGTTTGGGAAATTTGAACATAGATTGTATATTATATAATATTACTTATCAAGGCTAAAGTTTCCTAAAAATGATAAATTCCATTGTAAATATGTAGGAGAATGACCTTGTTCTCAGAAATACATACTGCAGCATTTTGGTGTCTACCACTTAATAGTTCACCAAAAAAGGAAAAGAAAAATGAAAGACAAAGCAAATGTGGCAAAATATTAACAATTGGTGAATCTTGTAAAATATTATCAGGTGCTCATTTTATTACTAGTGCAACTTGTCAGTAGGTTCGAAAATTTTCAAAATAAAAAGTTAGAGAGTGTGGAGGGGGCAAATAAAGAAGGCAGTATTGGTTGCAACCAGTATTAGTTGCCAGAATGGTGTGGTGTATATACTTCTGCTTATCACTGACTGGGCGGGGTATGTGCCTGCTAATAGCCCCACTCATTAATTCATTTCCCTCTGCAGTCTGGCTTTCTCCCTTCCCCCTCCCCTCACCAGGATGTGCTTAGGTACAATAGTGAGGGGGGAGGAGGAACATGGAGAGCATTCTCTGTATTACCATCTCAGAGGGATATTCCCACTTCAAGCACCTCTCCAAAGGGCTAATGGCCTACAGAGCCTTATTACCATCCTGGGATAAGTTCAATTTTTTTTTTTTAATGATAGCAATTTGTTACACCAGTTTGCCACTTGCCTGCTGCTTCCTTGTTAATCCAATAATCTATATGAGCAAAGCAATTTGACGTACCTCCTTCCCATCTGCCGCCCATCATCCAATCTATATCTTAACTATCGGTGATTTATTAGCGGAGTCTGCATTAAGCACATCTCCACTCCATTGTTGCCCTCCGTTTCAGCCTCTTGCTTGGATACACTCTCTGGGTGTGTTAGAAGGCAAACTCAGCGTGGAGATTAAAAACAACAACAGAATAATAAATTGAGCCTCAGTTCCAGGAGTTGTTCCTTTCAAATAATTAGCATTTATGCACATCCACACACTAAGCAGATCCATTTCAGAGCCAGTCTTAAGAAATGTGAGAAACTAGGATATTTCTCATGATGTTTTTCACTCTGTCCCCAACCTCGACTTTTTAAAATTGGTTGAAGTTAGTCATTGGAACCTGCAAATAGACAGTGGCCCAGCTGCCCTAACTGCCCTAACTGAACGTTGCATTCCTCATCCCCAACCTCCTGGATGTCCATTCACTTGAATTAAGGGCCTGCATGAGCCCTGGACCCTGAACTCTTTCCTGCAGAGACCAAAGGGCCAGGTAGCTATTGGCTAGATGTACTGAAGCAGCTCTGAAGAAGGGACTTTGTTCTCGAAAGTATAAGCCTGGTTCTCTGAACATCAGGGCATTACTTGTGATTGCTAAGCTTCATTTTTCTCCATGTACTCTAGCCTACCCAAGAACAAAGGCTCCAGGAAGACACTCCCAGAGGAGGGGCAAAATGGAGTTGGGCAGGTTGAAAATGGTGGTGTACAGCAATGTCTGCTGTCTGCTGTGGGCTGAACATGCCATTCACTTTGAATTCTGTGCTATCCTTTGCCTATAGAAGCTTGATGCACATGGCCCAAGCTAAAACCTATAGTAAGAGAAGAAACATGGGCATAGGATGGAAATTTCTAGAACCCATTGCTATCACTATCTATTCGCAGTTTCCACATAGTAGGAATCCGGATTGCGTAGTGGTTAGCTCACTGGCTGATAAGTGAATTCTGGTTCTGCAAATTCCTATTTCTGCTAAATAGCAAGTTTATTAATCTGTAAAATGGAACTGCTTCGTAAGGTGGTGATCAAGAGTAATAATGATTAATCAGTAAATTGTTTTTATTCTCCTTTTCTCATCAAATGTCATCTGATTTTTAATTCTGTAATGACTCTCCCTTTTTTTTGTAAACAACTTTTTTTTTCCATTAAGTGCCTCAGGAGTCGTAGTTGCATTTGCCTTTTGTCCTTGGTTCTGTTTGCCTTGGGCTGATTTTACCTGGCTTGTTTGGCTGCTCGGGCTTGCATTGTTCTTGATATCTCCATTCCAGACAGTGGCCTTGAACTGTCGGCTGAGTGAATGACACATAGCTTGTGGTGTGAGTGAGCTGCCAATAAATAGAGGGGGACTTTCCTGAGTTGATGGGTTTTAAGAAAAGGAAAATGAAAAAAGACAGTCAACCTGACTCTACAGTCTACATTTAACATTCCTGTTCTTCCAAAGTCAAGGGTGGCATCTTGTCATCCTTTTAAGCTCACCTAGCAATGTGCTTATAATAAGGCAACAGTTCTGAACAGCTAGCATGTTCCATTTCACAAGTGACCAAAACTTGTAATTTTGCATATAGCCGTTGTTGGTATAAATATTTTATCCTCACAAGTAAATGCCAATTGGCCAAAGGGTATAAATTGTCTGATTTCATTTCTTTTCCCCTCATGGAACTTAGCATGGTGCATTGTACTTAGTAAGTGTTCGATGAATGCTTGAGGAACAAGTAACTGTGGTTTCACCTTGCAGAATGATAACATATTTTACTGATTCATTTTCCTTTGAGTCGTTTTCTCTCAAAACTCTGTATTATGAAACTTTATCCTCTGTTCGAGTTGCATTGCTTTCTAAAAAAAAATCCCCCTCCATCTTTTCTTAATTAACAGGCTTTTCCAGGACTTTTTTTTCTTTCTCTGTGACAGTTTCCCACTATTGTCTGTTTGCAGCTGTTACATGGTTGAGAACTGAGTAGACACGCTAATGATTGCCTGGTGTGTGGGCGGAGCACCTCTGAGTTCTCCTAGACTGGCCATGCAGCCTGTTCCTACTTACTCTTTCTAAAATAAGCCTCTAGTTGGCAGCCAGGGGATGGGTTATTTGCAGTTTCTTTCTGTGGAGGAAGTTCTTGCTTGGACTAGCTATCTGTGTTTCTATTTAAGCGCAAATAAACATGTTGCTTCTCCCACACTCCTTAGGTCTACACCACACTCCAAATTGCCTGAGTCAGCCATGCACAAACTCGTCCAGATGACTAGAAACCAGCTGTGGTTTCTGTGTTTAATCAGTTAATTTAGCAAATTATCTTGTGTTTTTTTTTTTTCTTTTGTCCATATCCAGTCTCTTCCTATATTGGTCTTAGATGTATTCTCTAGAAAATTGAGTCATTATATCACTGAATGGATTTGGTCCTTGTAATTGTCCTCGGAACTCTTGTGGCTGAAACTGAACAGCTCCATCGAGGAATTTTGAGCACTTCATTGTTTATTTATTCTTTCCTGCAGCTTTGAGGAAATACTTTTCCAAGAGGCATTACATAGGTGTCTGAATTTCCTAGCGTCTGGGATGACGATCTGTAGTACTAATCTGAGATTCTCATTCTGAGTCATGTATTTCAGCCAGTAGACTGGAATCAAGCTAGTTAATCCCCTTTCAGTATGTTTTGCAGCTGTTAGGATTCCATGACCGTTATGCAAAGACACAGAGAATCTCACTGATCAGAGAGCAAGCTGGAGGGGACAGGTTGGAGGCCTGGAGAGACGGCAGGCTTTGAACAAGGCACAAGGCGGTTGCCAACCACCCTGTTAATGCAGGCAGGGTCTCAATGACCTTTAGGATGCTTTTAGCTTTCCAGTCTGTCCTAAGACTATTCTTCTTTTCTTATGGAGCTTCTAAGGTGGCTTTCCTTTTGAAAATAAAAGCCTGAAGTGTCCATGCCTAGAGAAGTGGCCCTCATTAAAGACTTAAGACAGCAGGCTAAGTTCTTTCTATTTTAGGGGTTCTTTGGAACATAACCACTATGTCCATTAAAAACCAGGAAATCATGTAGAAGAAGCTGGAACAATGAGATTTCTTTGACAAATCTTTTACCCTGCTGCCCACTGAACATAGAAGGGAACTATGGAGAAACAAATACACCTCTGGGTTTTTCTTTGAGGGAAAAGAAAAACTTTCTCTGAGGAGGTAGGAATAAGGGATAGACAAAGTTAGATTATGCATTCTTGTGAAGGGGATTTGTCTTATTTATCCTACTTCTTTGCCAAATTATTCCTCCTATTCCTACCTCTCCAGGACATAAATGAATAAATCTTGGCATTTCCTAATCTCATATATTTTCATAGATTCATATATATCACCTGCAATAGTAATGAGATTCAATTTGAAATTAGCGCCAATTTTGTTTACGTGTGCCAGGAGCTGTGGACTTCCTCAGAGCCTCAAAATACAGCACCACAATTCATTTCCTGAGTTCTATCCCATGGCTCAGTGGTGCTGCTCTAAATAAGTATTCAGGTTAAGTTGCTGGTAGGTGTTTATCACTTTACTCATCATTTGTCTCAGCTTGGGGAGTTTTTATTGAAAGAGTCAACATAAAAAGTAACTCTCACAGCTGGAGAAGTTGCAAATATGTGATGAGATGATCAGACTAATTGGCCAGGTCTGATAATCAGTAGGTAACCCACTAATTTTGACATAGAAAACAAACAAGAGATTGAGTGGAGTAGGTTGATTTTTCCAGCTAAGAAGAAAACATCCCTTTAAGATGGGGAGACTATTCTGGCTAGAGACACTAGGATATTTTAATTGCTTTGTATTACATACTGATTTTACTCGCGGACTGTGAAACTAGGTACAGATGGTTGGCTAAATAAGAATTGCAGTCTGTTTAGGATTCCGGCTAATGTGGAGAAAATATAGAGGGAGAAAACTTGAGAATATTTCAGACCAGCTTATAGTGGACATTTGTTTTTAATCCAGTGAGAGTGTGAATAAAATGGCACTGCTATCACAAACAATAAAATGAAGGCAGAAATATCAACAAACCCCCTCCCCTCTCTTGATACCATGTCTCTTTGTGGTCCAGTGTCTCTCCAATCTGTTATCAAAACAAGAAGTCATAGCAGTAGTTCTCCCTGTGTGGTCCCATCTACCAGGGGCATCAGCATCCCCTGGAATCTTCTAAGAAATGCCAATTCCCAGGCCCCACTTTGGCCCTACTGAATCAGACACTCTGAGGGAGGGGTCCAGAAATCTGTTTTAGCACATTCCCCCCGCCCCACCCCCCGATCCTGATGAACACTAATGTTTGAGAACCACTGGTGCATAACCTTGCTATTCAGAATATGGCTTACAGACCAGTGGCCAGGGAATCACTAAGAATTTGTAAGAAATGAAGAATCTTGAGCCCCTCCTCACAGTTTGCATTTTTAAGCAAACCCCCAGGTGATTAGGGTGGCCATTAATATTTGTGAAGCTCTGGTCATTATCCATACTTTCCTCTTCTTTAATGAAGACCCAAAATGTTTATTCTGATACTTGGAATAAAGATTACATTTCTGAGCCTACCTTTCAACTAGGTCTAGCAATGTGTCTGAGTTTTGGCTACTGAAATGTAGGCAGAAGTCTTCTAGGAAGTCTTCTCTAAAGACAGGAAGCATGAACCATTTTTGTCCTTCCTCCATTCTTCTGCCTCTAACATGGAGGTGATGATTCAGGCTCCAGCAGCCAGCTTTGATTGTGAGAAATAAGGTTTACATCAAGGATGACATAGTAGAGAGATGGCAGGAGCAGGGTCCCTGATGAGAGTGGAGCCAGTCCTAAATTGACTTCTATTATGTATGAGAGAAGTAAACTTACCTCTTTATAAGTATTTTTTAGGTCTCTGTTCTGTTTAGGTCTCTGAACTTTATCTTCAGTGATTTTTAACTCATAACTAGTTATCACCAAGACTTGCTAATTTTACCTCAAAATTTGTTCTAAATCTATCTCGTTTTCTCTATACCTTATAACCCAGCCCTTGTTTACACCCTAATCATCTCTTACTCAAGTTTCCAAAATACTTCCTGTGTTCAAACCTCCAGTTCTTTACCTTTCAAATTTATCCTCCATTGATGCGAATTATCTAATAAAAATGGAAATCTCATCTTGCCATTCCTTTGTTTATACACCTCCCTTTCCAGTAGAATAGTTTTCTAGCTTGTTTTCTATTATTTCCCTATGCCCATCATAATGCCCAGGCATACAAAATGTCTTACAGTCCCAGAATTCCTTTTGATTTGTTATGGATCCATGCTGTTACTTTCATTCTGGAATGCTCTATCTCACTTCTGACTAGAAGGCATATTTTTAGTTACCCTTCAAGATGTGCAGCTCAAGGGTGACATTTTAGTTGTGTACCCCATGAGACAAAAATTAGGAGCATGGAACCCAAATTTAGGTATGCTAATTTGCATATTCAAAATTTATGCTTGTATTATTGTATTTATATTACATATGTACATTACAAAGCCAACACAAAATTATAAATAAAAAACAAGTAGAAGTTTTCAGGTTTTATCTTCACTCCCATGAACTGGTTTGTGTCTCCTGAGGTAAGAGCACTGAATTTGGGAGACCAGTTTCTCTAATCTGCAATGTTTGCTGTGATGATCCGCACCAAAGCAGAACTGATAATGCTCTCTTTTGTACCTCCATAATTTTATATTTGCTGACCTGTTTCTCCTTCTATTTTATGAGATCCTTTAATCAGGGGCTGGATCCTATTCATTTTTGCATTACTACCAGCTATTGTTTGGCCAGTATTCATTTATACTTTAATTCATTCAATCAAATGCCAATCAATAGTTATTGAATGTCTGCTATATATTAAGCAGTATTAATGTCTGCTGTATTGTTCTAGGTGCTGGGGACTCAGTAGCAAATTAATCAAAGTTCCTGACCTCAGTTAGCTTACATTTTAGTGTATGTGTGTGTGTGTGTGTGTGTGTGTGTGTTTGGGGGAGGGTTGGCGGGGGAGAGATAGATAATGAGCAAACAAGTAAATGTAAATAAAATGCTAGGTGTGATATGCTCAGTGAAGAAGAAAATAGTGACATCATTTGGAAATAGACCTAAACTGAGGTTCTAAACAGTTGCCTGTTTCTGTAAACCTAACCACTTGAGACATCAAACAGCTGTGTGGTTCTCTTCATATGATTTCTTAATCCCCCTTCCTATCCCAGCAGAAAGGGTGGATTCTTATCAGTATGATAAACCATGTAGAGAGAAAGGTTTGTAAAACACCAGGTTCCTCTCCCCCTATTGCTTTACTTCTTTTATTAGAAAACTAGGGCTATTTAGTTCTACAATTGTGTACATTAATCATTATTTACTTGGCACTTCTCCTGTTCTATTGCTGAGAAGTTCCTCTAGCCTACTTTCTGACCTTGCTCTTCTAATGTTTGTTCTGGACCTAGCCCTGCATGTGAATCCTCCTCCCTAATACCTGCATCTCTATTCTGTTCAGGGGTGACATCCAAAAGGCCTTCTTATGTCTTATCCATCCCTCAACCAGTTCCTTCCCCTCTGTCCTTTGATCGTGGATAAATTTCCTTTAGTCTTCAAACTTTCCCTCAAAGATTTGGCCAAGATTTGCCATTTTCTTCAGAGATACCATTCCTCTCCCTACCTCTTCAATGAAGCCAGGTCCATTTTTTAACTCCCCTGTCTCTCATGACCAGAAGAAGAGATAAGTATGTCCTTGTTTCTTTGTGGTCCCTTTAGTCCACTATCCCATGATAACATCTTCTTCATTAAGGTTCTTCTATTTGATCATGATACATACCTTCTTTATTTCCTTGTTACAAAAATCTACACATATTATGGAAACCCTTCCACCTCCAAATTCAATAGGTGAATCACAATTATTATTTATGTACTTATTCATATATATATTTTTTTGACTAGCACATTTCTTGTGATTTAGTCCTCTGTAAAACTTAGCCATTCATGTGGTTGGGACTTTATTAATAAATACCTTGGTTCCATACTTCTTTAACTTCCTCATTGCTTGTTATCTCACTCAAAATGGCCCCACACTCATGATCTCGAGCTCCAGATTCCCTTCTCTGATCACAACTTTGTGTCCTTCCTTTTCTTCTCTTTCATTCCTGCGACCTGCTCTTTGTCCTTATGACCTTCAGGTTCTTGACTCCTCCTTCTTCAAGCTCTGCTCTAGCCTCATAAGCCTTCTTCTCCAGCCTATACTCTATAGTAGGTTGTTTCAGTTATGCAGCTGCTACCATTATAGAAACTATTATCTCCTACACTTCATGACATTTCCAATTATTATTATTATTATTTTTTAGTCAATCACTCATAGCAGATGACTTCCTCTTTAGTATGTACTTTACCATTCCCCTCTTCTTTTGTTTCCATTTCTGAGGAGAAGGTGCTGGTCTTCTTCCCTGCTGAACCATTGAACCTAGTCCTAGGCCTCCTGCCTCAAGATGGTGTCATGGAGAAAGCATGGCCTTTGGCCCTTGCCTCACAAGAGCTAGAATTTCAGGCCTATTGTGGACGTAGATATATGTCCTGGAGCAACATGTTTAACCTCCTTGCACCTTAGATTTTCATCTTTAGTAGAAAATAATAATAACATCTTTCTCACAGTGTTGATGTGAGAACTAAATAATAAAACATAAATGTATCTTGCACAGTATTGGGACCAAGTAGGCACAGAATATATGTTAGTTTATTCCTTTCCTCTGGTGCTGTATTAAGAATTCTTACCCTGCTTTCGCTTTTTACATAAGCTCTCTAGGTCCTTTTCCTCTGTGTACACATGTGCTTATACCTGCCCTACTCTGAACAAGCTTTCCTCCATCGCTAAGTAGTAAATCCCATGGTCTTTTCTTAGTTCTAGGCTTCCTTGGTCTCAAGGTTACATCTGTTACTACTGACTACACCTTTCTTCTTGAAACTGTCACCTCCCTTGGTTTCCATAAGTAAGTTGCTATCCTACCTCTTACTGCTCCTTATTTCTTAACTTTTCTGTTCTTTTTCCTGCTTCTCCTAACAAATAAAATGTCCCCCTAAGATAAGACCCCTACTTTCTGCCCTTTTCTTTCTACAGTTATTTCCCCAGTGTTTTGATTCCCTCCCCTGGCCACAGTTCTCACCTTTGAAGTGATTTCTTCTACCAAATCTCCCCCAAGGCCCAATCCCAGATTTCTACCTACTCATCTCCACCTGCATGTCCTAGTAATACCTTAATATGTGTAAAACTGAACTCTTCATTTGCTCTTCTTAATAACACCCCCAAAAAGGTGCCATTATTATTAAAAATAATCTTTACATTTTTCTCTATCTTGCCTCACATCTAATCAGTTGCCAAGACCCATTAAGGATACCATCACAAGTTTGTGTTTCTCTTCAGAAATTATTGTTCCTAGTGCCATCACTCTACTTCAGACGTTCATTACCTCTTCTCTGTACCTTAGAAGTACATTCCTAGCCAGTCTCCCATCTTACGTCTACCTTCCCCATCTATACTAGATATACTTAGTGACATTTTCCAATTCAAAGCACTTTGGGGGCTCCCATTGCTTTCCAGCATTCCAGGTTCTTCATAATGTTGTCCTGGCCTATTTGACACCATCTAACATATTTATCACTGCTTGACTCCTAATGACCTACATTTCAACCAATCTGGAGTATCTGCCCTTCTCCAAGCATGACTTACCTCTTTTTGCCTTCATTTGCACATTTTTAATGTACCTTTGGTCTGAAATGCCTTCTGGTTCTCCTTTTATAATTTGAAATCCTACCTCTCTTTTAAGACTCATCTCAAATCATTCTTTCTTCTTGAAATCATTTATGTTCCTCATCTAACTTCTCACAACTTTAAGAGATTTTTTTCTTTGAGAAAGAAATTCAATTCTTCTTCATATTATAGTTATTTGTACACTTATCTACTATCCACATAGTATGTTGTCTAAGAGCTAAACTGTGTTTTACTCATCTTTTTCTCCCATTTTGTGCTGAATACATTATCTTGCTAATAATATTTAGACCACAAATATGTGTTGAATTGACTTAAACTGGAAGTACACACTGGTTTATTATGTGCAAATCAAAACTCTGATTTAAAGAAAAAGGAATAACTTATTGATTGTTAGGCTTTTTCCCTCATATAAAACAATATAAAAATCCACAAAAATAGTCTAAGCACAGAAAAAATAAATAGCTGACCAAGAATGGACAGTCAGGTAACAGGCAATAGAGCAAGAGAAAGAGGATGACTGTTTAAGACTTGGTTTCTAAAGGACTGTCATAGAAGCAAAAAAAAAAAAGAAAGAAAGAATCACTCATCACTCGATTTGGTAAACTGGCTTCATTTTGTAGAGGATTCAGTTTAGCGTTTGAGAGACAACAATTATTTGCTTGGCCTCTTACTGTCATTTCCAGGGTAGATGACTCATAAAAATAGTAACCTTGAAAGTCTGGGCTACTAAACATATACACAAAGGTTAAACAATTAAATGTCGTTACCATCTAGCCCTCCATGAATCTGGTAGTGTGTGTTACATGTTTGTGCCTCAATTTATTCATTTTTCAAATGTCACCTCCTTAGAGAGCCCCTCCTTGTCCCCTCTACCTAAATAGCATTTCTCTATCACGTGACCATCAGTCTCTTTACCTTCTTTCATTCTTCATAACACCTGCATGACCCATCTGTCTTCCTCACTGGAAAGTAACCACCATCAGGGCAGGGACTCCGCTATTTTGTTCTCGGTAGTCTCTCTACTCTAGTCTAGAACAGCCTACTACATGGTGAGAGCTCAATATGGAAATATGTTTTGTATGAATGGAAGTGCCAAAAATATTTGACCCTTATATGACATGTTTGTTACAACCCCGAATTCTTTGATAGGATATTATTTTATTTTGTGCCACTCAGGTTTTGCTCACCTAGGCAATATAATTGTAAAGCTTTCTAATCCTTTCTAGAAATCCTCTTTCGTAAATTGGCCAACCTACTCTTTCCATAATTTATTTTGCTTATTCTATGAGAGAAGTTGGCTCAAATTTTCCCAGTAAGTGAAAATGGGTTTCTAATTCGGCTTTCACCGCTTATTCTTTCCTTTTAATTCATGGTCATTCTTGTTCCAGCGAGTCCCTGTTGACCTACTCAGAATCATTACTGGGAACCAGAAGATGGTATGTAATTGAATTGGTATCGCTGCTGTCACCATCAATTTGTGTAGGAAAAAAGGCTGAGGAAACACAAAGGCAGAAACTATAATTGAATATGGTTACTCCAAAGGTAAAACAGAGTTGCAATTTTCAGAGAGCATGGCAGGTCAGATGGTGAATGGGTAGGGGCTGAGTGAGATGGATTATCCCTAGGGGATATGAAAACCAAAGAAATGGACTTCAGCCAAAATGGATGGTCAGAAGTCACTAAACCCACAGCTTTCACAATGTCAATTCTTTTTCTAGGCATTCAAGTACAATTAACACTGGATTATGAGGCGAATAGGGGATCAGGAGATGTGGGTTCTAGTTCTGATTTCTTCAGTGAAGGCAAAACAATTAACAAATTAATTAATTGCCCTGGGCCATAGTCATCTCATTTATAATATTGGGACAATAACATAATTTCTGGCTCTCAGGGCTGCTAAGAGGACCCGATAACATGGTATCTTTGATTGCTTTTGAATAGTGCTTCATGCTGTTTGGAAGCTAAGTCTTATTATTACTTGATCAATGCCTTATTTCTACAATGACTAATCATTTCAGTTAGCTTTTTATCCATTACAAAAAGCATACCACAGAGAATTGGCTTGCTCAAATTATGTTTATTTAACTTCCACCCTCCCATTAATATGTATTATCATGGCTAGGAATGTAACAGTCTGCAAGTCAGGAAATATGGAAGTGATATCTGCCTAGCATCCTTATGTTTCAGTGCTTCTCTTGTCACAGTGAGGGATGATGTTTACTTTGATAATATTTTATCAATGTCATCCATGATTCTGTTGCCTAAACTATTATTTTTGTTACTTTGTTATAAATACTATTGAGGGAACCATGTGACTAGACAGTATGCCCATTATGGATCAGGCCTCCATCCTCTCTTCCACCCAGAATTTTCCCCTACCATTGTTTTTCCTTCTTCAAACCTAACTGCATTTGGTGATATTCTAGAATTCATTCATTGTCTTACTCTAATTCTGGCCCCAATTAGTCATTTAACATAAAGGCTCTGTACGGCTTAAATTTTGTTTCCTTATTTCATATGTCTCTAAAAAATGTTTAAAAGGTACCAACAGGCTAAAACTTATTTCCTTTTGTGTCACCTATTACTCTCAGAAATATTTGCAACTGGGTATAGAGGTAAAAGTTTGAAATCCCAGTGAGGGTCTGGAAATTGATTGTCTATTAAGGACAGGTCATCATACAGCCTAGTATGCCTAGAGGATTCTGGTTTATACCTGGTGTGCAGGAATAATTATCAACTGTACTCCCCTGTCAGCCACAAAATGCCTTATTTTAAGCAATAAATAACATGACCACCCTATTGAGGACAGTATTTCCAAAGCACCTTCCAACTCTCAGAATCATGGGTTATTAGAGCAAGAAGGGTCTTTAGGGTCACCTGCCATTCTCTAACCACATGGACACTGAGTAAAGCTTCAATAACTCTGGTCAACCAGATAACTTAGTTTTGCTGAGAACTAGCCATATAACTTTTGATGAACCCAATTTTTTCTCTGACATTGAGTTTTAGTTCTAAAATGCTACCACTGGCCTAGAACCTGTATGATTTCTCTCTCTCTCTCTCTCTTTGGTGTTTAGTGATATTTTCTGATTATGAAATTAGTACATAGTATTTAAAAATTGAAACATTATGAACCATGTAATAATTAGAAAGAAAAAGTGCCCCCACAACTCTATCTTCTAGATAGAGCCTATATTAAATATATTTGACATATATTTAGTGTTCTCTTTTATTTTATTTATTTTTTTCTTGTGCTAAGATTCAAGGAAAGATGTCTTACAGAACAGTTTTAGAGATCTTTCTAAAGGCAATTAGAGTCATATTGAGTGATCCAAATCAGTCTTTAAACTGGTTTTTCTAGAAATCAGTTCTCTCTAAAGGCACATGAACTAGAAATGGGGTAAGGGCAGTTTTGTTTCTCCTCTTTATGCCTCCCTGTCTTTGCATTAGGAACTGTCATCTGATTGTGCAAAAGTCCACTGATAAGGGGTGGCATGCCCTGTTTTGGCTGATTCAACATGGTATGAATTACCTGCTGGTTATATTGTGACTCCTAGACTGGAATGCTAATGGTCCTCTTTGGCTTCTATGGCTGTATTTAGTTGCAGTGGTTTGCCTGAACAGATCAATGGTGACAGGAGGCAGATGTCCTGAGAGTCCTCATTTCCCAGGATGAACTGTCATGGTGGACAGACTCTCCATTGTGCACAGAATGTGGCTTGGATACCAAAAGCACATGTCTAAAATGAAATTCTGGACTTTATGTTATAATGAAGCCAATGCCGTAGAGCTAATTAGCAAATACGAGTACTAAGCTTGCCTATGTAGCTTTTGCCACTAATTAATGTGAAAGTAAGAGAAAAGAGATAAAATGGCAAAATAGATAAATAACTCTATCATACTTGTCTCAGTTACTGCAGGAAGCCAAGAGGGACACAAAAGTATTTTGAAAAATGTAAAGTTTTACTCAAATGTTAAGCTTAAAATAATTAAGTTTATTATAATTGCTTTGTGGTATTTAGGTGGATATTCTGGATACTTCTGTTATTAAGTTCTGCCTAAGTAAAGTGAGATTCTTGTAGCCTATGCCATTTTGGCCACATTGGGTGGGTACAGTTAAGCTGTATCTTACAGCTCTAGGATATCCCACACAGAGGGATTTTAACACTAGTCCCTTCAGTTTTATGATCAGATATATGTTTGGTCTGGTGTAGAAAATGTTCCATCTCTTGTGTTTAATAATCAGACAATCAAGTTACGCCACTTAATTCTTTATCAGTTGACAATTTGGATTAAAAAATCATCCTTAAATTGTTTCTCACATTAAATTAATCCAAAAGTAGGCTTCTTGATGCTTCTGTACTACTTCCGTCTCCTCTTAGTTTCAGAGTTCCTCATTTTCTAATACTGAGGGCTCACACTCCCCTGGGGTACCTGACCTCTGCTTTATTTCAAGCCCACCTGTGTTCTCATCTTTACTGTCAGGGATCTGATGCTGATTCTGTGCTGGCACTGTCTTTTGAGCTCCTCAGATGTGTATTATTAATGCTACCAATAAAAAATACTTTCATGCAAAGCACATTTTTGGAACCTGGTAACATTACAAAAACAAAAATAATAACAAGGCTGATGATATTTATATGACTATTCAGTTCCACCTAGCTTGGGTTTGATAGCCTGTATGATAATCCACAGGAGTAACAACAATAATAGAAGATGGAGGTGTTTGAGAAATTCACAGTGTATAGGATTGCGCCAGCGAGTCCTAGTCCATCTCTTCCTGCTAATCAAATTGGCGATGCAATCTTCTCCATTCCCCAGGAGTCACCTCTCTCCTCCAGGAATGACAGAGAATATATTTGATGCTTCTCACCCTGCCCAGATCCACGACCTCCTACCCCTTTGAATAGTCAATACTGCTAAGGAACCCAGTGACCCCCATGGCATTCAGCCTTAGCCCAGTAGCCTATTCTTTCTTTGTCTTTTCTCCCCTTGCTGCATTGAATTGCAAATCTAGCCGTGCCTCAGTGAAAGCACTTATATTTCTGATCTGCATCCTGACTCCCCTCCTCCTCTGGGACAGCAAAAACCCTGAGGAAATGTAGTCACCCTCAGTTAAGCCAAGCCTCTGATCAGATTAGCTCCCTGTTTAATAAGACTTGAGGTAGGCATCCCAGCTGTGCTCCATCCCATTTCACATAAGCAGAAGAATCGAAGAATCGATGGCTGAAGACCCTTATTCTATAGAGTGGGGCCTGTGAATGTAGCTTTGGGCCCGGTTTCTCTAGTTTTTATCATGAGAGTTGGGGCAAAAGCCATATTTGCAAGTTTCAACAGGGAGAGTTAAACCATAGAAGAGCTGAAAACCCTTACCTAGGGGAGGCGACAAAAGTATTTATTAGGCGACTAATAAAACTTTAGATCCTACTTTTAAGTATTTAGCCCAAACATGATTGTTTTGATAGCATAAGGTCACAGTCCTTCCACCTCCCCAGCCCTCTGGGCTCTTTTCCTAATATGTAAAACGTATTGGATTAACACAAGCAAATTCTTAAAGCCCCTTTCTGCTCTGAACTCCCTTGAGACCCTCAGGCCCTATAAAGCTTTTATGGAAAAGATATTTTGAGGAAAGGATGAGGAGACCTCAACTTTGACTTTCATTCAACTATTCATTATTTGGCAAACATTAGTTCAGTACTGATCATGTGACAGCACCCAGGTGAGTAACCACAGCACCTGACTGCAAAGAACTCATATTTTACTGGAGAGACCGGGCCATAAAGTATAATCATAATCCAATGTGGTCAGTACAAAATCAAGACCATACAGGGTATTATGAGTATACAGAAGAGAGCTGTACTACAGCTGGCCCAATGGGATCACAGAATAGAGCCTGTTGAATTTATATGGTTATCTTCCAACCCAAATATGTCATCAAAAGTGGAGGTTGGCCCAGACAACCTCCGCTAACCAGATATGTATCTGGTTACTTATCTTAAGAAAGAATAGGTAACCAGCAATATTTTAAAATATTAATGTATCTGTTTTTGAAAACATGCCAAAAATTAGGACAGGAGGGTTTGTTATTAAATGCTTTGTTGCTCTTTGACTTTGTAAGTTGCTGTAGAGTGCTATGTTCTACTTCAGGTTTGGACATAGGCCTTTTCTCTTTCTTAGACAATGTCATTGTGCAATAGAAAAAATACTGGATCACTAGTCAGGAGACCTGGGGTTTGGTTTTGGCTCTGCCACTAACTAGCAAAGTGACCTTGGTCAAATTACTTAAACTTCAGTCTTTTCTATTAAATAACATGGTTGGATGATATGATCCCCAAGTTTCCTTCCAGTTTTGATAGGATAGTTTCTGTTACCCTGTGAATCTCTGATTGTTTCTGATCCCAAGTGTGTCTGTGAATGTGTGTGGTTGACAAAATAGGCTCAAAACATAAGAAATTAGTATGAGGCTATGTCACAGGTTGGGTTCCCTGGGAAGCAGGCTCTGGGATGAAGATTATCAAGCAGATGGTTTATTGGGAGTGCTCTTGGGATGGATTCCAATGGAAGGGAAAGGAATGAAGCAGGAATGAACAGAGGGACAAGTAGAGCTCTGATGCAGTCTCAATGGAAAACACAGACAGGGTGAGACTTCAGAGACATCCTGAGTTGGAAAGAGGGCTATGCCTTGATACCCTTTTGCTGGGCAGTCAATGGATACAGCCTGGGATGAAGCAGCTCTCTTTAATCAAAATAATCCTCAAAGAGGGCTGAAAATTGAGGGCTTTCTGCTGGCAGCACTCTCAGTAGCTGGAAGAGTGAGTCCTTCATTCCTGAAGGGGACACTACATCACAGCATCCTCCCCACAATGTCTGTGTGCTCTCACTATTATGAGCATTGATAGAATATATTTGAAAATACCTAACACTGTGTCCATACTCAATTGTTGTTCATTTGTCCATCTGGTCTACCCGCCCACCCATCCATCCTTTTATTACTTTTTTTTTTCTTTTTCAGAGCTTATAGGACTGAAAGGAGAGAATCAGTTGGTAATTCCTCTTACTAGCAAGAAGGGAATTCCTGTTTAAGGAAGGAGATTGTATCTATTGATTCCCTTCTAATCTGAAGCTACCTCTTTTCTATACTAATTAACAATAACAACTGAATACTGCTCTGGTTTGCAGACTTTTTGAAATATGCTATTTTATTTGATCCTCACAACGAACTTATGTGGCAGGCTAAGCTGGTATTAATAGTCTCACTGTAGAGATGAAGAAACTGAGGATAAATCTAGTAACTTGTCCCAAACCAGGATAAGATGAAAGGAGACTTTGAATCCAGGTCTGCTGATTTCTGGTCCAGGGTTATTTCCATGATGCCAGAGTCAGCAGGGCCTCACAGGCTATGGAGCAGCTGATAACCTGGGCTTGGGGCAACCTGTCTTCCTGGAGAGTTTTTTCTCAGCAGAAGCTGAGATACTGTACAGCAGTAACTGCCAGGGGCAGGGAGCCTATGGGCCCCTTCCCAGTGTTTCAGTTCCCTACATTTCAGCCCCCTGCAGCTCACTGAGCCTGTGTAGAATCCCGTGTGTATATTGTCAGCAGACCCACTAAGCTTGGTAATATTACACACAGAACAGCAGACATTGTTCCCTGTGACTTAGTGTGGATTTACGTTGAGGAAAAGTCCAGGCAGACAGATGTAATGTGTCACCATCCCATAGACCAGTGCTTCTCATACCTTAACCTGCATTTGAATCACCCAGAAATCTTGTTAAAGTGCAGACTCTGGTTCAGTATGTCTGGGGTGGGACTTGAGAGTCTTCATTTCAAGCACGTGCCCAGAGGAGGCTGGTGCTGTTGGTGCCTGGATAATGGTTTCCCTCTCTCCCAGTCACAGAAACCCACGATCCTTCACCAAAGAAGCCCAAGACTGGTACTTGCTTTAAAGGCTAGCTGGAGCCAATGATCTGAAATAAACAAGTCATAATTTTATTGTAGTTATAGTTTCCTATTTCTTTCCGCCTCTTCCTAACCTCCACTCTTTCTAAGGAAAAAAGAGAGAAAAGAAGGTGGCAGATGAGGGAGGAAGAGAAGAAAGTAAGAGAGAAGGAAAGAAAAACGAAAAGCGAATTGGCAATGTAGCATGTGGTCAGAACAAACCAAGCTGTAGATTTCTGTGATGCTGCTAGTAACAGGTGCCCCTGGAGCCTCTTCTTATTTAGAAGGGTCAACATTATCCATTTTGTGAAAGAGGAGAGGAGACCATATGTATAAAGCCTGCAGATACCAGAAGGAAAGATGCTCGTCCGCAGTGTCTTTCCCACTGGTAAGTAAGGGGAGTCCTTGGGGTTAGAAGCCCAGGGGAAAGCCCTGTGATCTTGTTAAACCAGCTCCATTTAATGAGCTGTGGCTGGGTATTTAAGCAACAGAGCGCCCCTCGCTGCAGTCCCTGGGGTGTTGATTTACTCCTTGATGGTGTCTGTACTGTAGAATATGGCTTCATTTCCTGGCTTCTCAGGCTGGTGGAGGGGGTGGGTGGAAGCAAATGCTTTTGAAGTGATTTTTTTGCTAAAACATTCAAATTGCTTTTCCCTAAAGGGGATGAAATATTTTCTGAGTTTTTGCCACATAGTTTCTCCAAGCAATAGAAGGAGGGGGCAGGGAATAGAAGCTGGAAACAACCTTAGTCAGGAATGTTCTCGGGAGTAATACCAGGCAGAGCAGGGGGAGGGGAGCTTTTGTTCTACAAGGCAAGCTCTCTAAAAGCAAGGAGAAGAAATATGAAAATCAGGGCCTGCTCACCAGGGAAAAACTGTCAATGCAGTGGTGGAATATACATGTGAACGGAATATTTAAAACAGGCTTGATCAAAGCTCCATGAGGTATTCTGTGCAGAGCACTGTCTCTGCCGGTCACCTACTGTCTTCCTGACTCTCCATCCTGGTCTCAGGGTGGGGTGTTGGGCAGGCCAGGGTTGGTGCTGACAGCCTTTGTCTGTCTGTGTTCTCAGGGGGGTGTGTGTGTGTCTGTGGTGGGGGAAGGGTGACAGCCAAGGCTTTCCAGGAGCATGTATCTATGGAGACTTGGGGTGGAGCTGAGTTCAGGCCCTGGCACCAGCCTTCCAGAGGGAACTCAGAAGTATGGTAATTAGGCATCTCCTCCCTCAGGCAAATGGAGAAGGAGTTTGCTTTTCCTGAACGCCAACCTGCAGAGATGAAAACCAGGAGGAAACAGCAGGATTCACCTGCCACCCCAGCTCAGGATTCCTGAGGCCCCTGGTGAGAAGGTGGTGCTGCTCTGAGCGTCTGTCACAGATGCCACTTGCTGTTGACTTAAGCATCCTGGTCTCTTTTTCATAGAACTTTTACCCACTTGTTTGAATGATATATCACCAAGAAATCACATTCTATCCTTGAACATCAAAAACTGTGTCTTTTTGAGAAAAATGGCACACTGAGAGGCAGGGAGATAGACAGAACAGGAGTGTATAATTTTACTTAAAGGAAATCTCATGGAACTGGAAATAACTTAAAATAGTCTATTTTACGAGAATGGCGGCAGTTTTCTAATTGATTTGCATGTGTTATTCTATTGATTTCCAAAAGAGGACTGAGGTAGGCATTGTGATGGCTATTTTGTGAATGAGGAGACAGAGACTCTGAGAGACTGTGATTTGTCCAAGGTTACACAATTAGTAAGTGGCAGATCTGGGACTCAATTAAATGTGTTCTGCTGCCTTCCACTATATTATGACAGCTCTCCAAAAATGAGCTGTTCCATATCATCTCCCTCTCTGGCAACCCTATCTGCCTTAGGAACCCATTTTACTATTGCCTGTAGAAAATAGATCATCCCCCACCCCCTTTGTAATTCTGGGTCATATCCTTGGTTGTTATTATCTCATGAGATTTATTTTCTAAAAAGATAAAAGTCTCCCGTAGTGGAATGTAAGGGGAGGTTGCCAAACCTGACCTCTACCCACTGTGATTTCAGGGGAAGCGCAGGGTACCAGCTATGCACCCATGTTATAAAGATGATCCCGCACACCAGCCTTTGCCATATTTTGGTATAAAGCAAGTCAGAGGCAGTAGAGTCAAATAAATATTAGCATGGGCTTTGGAGTCAGATTTCCCTGCATAGTCCAGCCTTGTCACTGATTAACCTTTCTAGGCCTTAATTTTCCTATGTGTAAATGAGGAATAATAATACCTCTCTTAGAGGAACTCTGTGAGGGTTAGAGTAAAGAATGCATGTGAAATGGTCAGTAGAGTTCCTGGTCCCAAAATGTTACTGACTGCTATTTTTAGATTCATAGATTGTGCAGTAGGACCCTTACAAAGAGGTTTGCCTTTGAAAGACTTGCAAGAATTCAAAGTGATTTAAATCTCTTTCAACTGAAAGGCCTTTACTTTTAGCGCTGAGATTCTGTGGGTCTAGGAAATACTATGATTCATGAATCTTTGTATTTCTCACAGTTACCAAGCACAAGGCCTTACATGGAAAAGGTGCTCAATTAATTCCAGTTGACTGGGGTGAGATGAGGAGGAATGTGTATGTGGGGGGGGAGGGAAGGGTGCTGGGTGCAAAGTTATGGGGAGAAGGGGTGTGTGGGAATGTGCCCTTTGACCACAACCCAACATCTTTAGACTCCTTCTTTATACCTTTGCCCTTGGGGCACAATATTCTTTTCTCCTATGTTTTTTCCAGAGTACAGTGTCAACAGAGTTATTCTTATGATTGTTGTCTTGGGAATAATAAACTCTGCTTTACTAGAGATGAGAGAATCTTTGTTCATAATAAAAGAGAAAAGCAATTACCCAAATAGACAGAACTTCCAACTTTTCTTAGCTTTGGAGATTAAGGACTAACCATTTCTGAATACACTGCTATGCCATTCTTGGCCCACACCTTTCTCTTCCTGACTATTCACCAAGTCCACCATCTTGCAGATTTCATCCTATTTCTCTTCATAGATCAAGCTGTGCTTTCCTGGATACCATGGCCATTGCTACACCTTAGGCTCAACAGACTTGATCCTCAGCTTCAATGGAATTTTGTCTTCCAACGGGCTCCTGAACCTTTTATGAATTATCCCTTGAGATCCCCATTTCTATACTGGAGAAAGCAGAGAGGGCCTGTGTTAAAGACCTACAAGGATCTGAGATAAAGAGACCTCTTTAGATTTGTTTACCATGGGGTTGATGACCAGTAAAATGTCTAGTTTAGATCAGAGTCTTCTTGATGGGTAGAGCTGCCTATACGCTGAGATGGAGAAGGGAAGCTACAATGAAGTATGATATAAATGTCATTGAGAATCCTAGTTGTCCCCAAATCATTTCATTATTATAGCATTGAAAGGGCTTAGTGATTATTGTTTATTATTTTTAGCACCTAAAGTCCTGTATTAGAGATGCTCAATCAGATTGAACCAGGTAGACCCAGAATCATTTTCTAGCTTTAACCGTTGCTGGATCTATGACCTCAGGCAAATTACTTTAGTTACCTCATTCTGTAAAATGGCAACTATAATCTATCCCCTTTGTGATTGTGGCATGGAATAGAAATAATGGGTGTAAAGTGATTCTTGATGACTGATATGTATTAGATACACAATAAATGGGAGATATTTATTATTAAAATATTTAAATACTTATAGACTAATATTTAATAGAAATATTAAAGTATTTACAGGCTATTCCTCCATAAACCACACACTGAAATATGAATATGCCTCCTGAGAGAAGTAATGCACCCAGTTTATCAGTTTAACTAGCTTTCATCTTGGAAAACAATGGTGAGGTTTCAAGGTATGGGACAAAGAGAGAAGGGTGTTGGGGAGAGTGAGCAGTGCCCACAGACTAAATTAGAAACAGATGCCTACCACTACAGTGTACTAGTTGTACCCATGATGATTGTGCTGGGGACTATGGTGGATCTGGCCACAGAGCTCCCGGCCATGAGAAGCATCCTTCATCACAACAGTACCAAGTGGGCAGTGAAGTTCCTATTATTTTGATGAAGAAAAAAGAAGCAAATATATCAAGGATCAACCCAAGTTTATAAAACTGATGAATGAAAGAGCTTGGATTTGAACCCAAACCCTGTTCTCTACTCTTAGTATCAATATCATATTGCCTTCTTACTTATTTATTCTTTATTCCACACAAAGTAAGTGTTGTTTTCCTATTAACCACATATTCCAGTTATCCATTCGATATTCATTTAACCAGTATTTGTTGGAAACTTCTTATTTTCCAGGTAGTATAGAGGATGCAACAATTGATAAGGCAAAGCCCCTCACCTCTCAGAGCTTGCAGCCTGATAGGGGAAATAATTGCAATACAAAGCAGAATGTAAAAGATGCCAAAAGAGAAGTATGTCTCTCTGCTTCTCCATTTCTCCTTCCCACAGATAATCAATAAATAATCCTACTTTGTATTTTGCTCATACCTGTCTTCCAAGGAAACCAAATGCTTTGCATGTATTATCTTGTTAACACTTCCAATAGTAGAACAGCTTCATAGTTCAGTTCCAAAAACCTATCACCTTGTAAAACTGTGTGCAGCCAATCTCACACTTTCTCATGTCAGTCAGAGCAGTGACACAATGTCTTGCAATTAGCATCAGAATCTCAAGTACACAGCATCAGCATTGGGGGTCACATGCCTCAGGTTTATTTAGATCTGCATGGGGACATAGTCCCTTTTTTCTTTTATAGCTTATGGACTGATAAGCCAGTCAGTGGGGCTGTGATGAGGGGAAAAATAAAACGAATGAAGCAATTTTATTCCATTTGGCCAGCAGCAGAAGGCAAACGCCCAAGGGAAGTTAAGGAGCCCTGGTAGCATCTGAATGCTGAGTTATAGTGAAGGTTACCACTGAACCCTGACTATGTGCTAGGCATAGTGCTGAGCACCTTATTTTCATCATCTAACACACACACACACACACACACACACACCAGTTTAAGAGGGTTGTACTTACTTTTGGTTAAGCACTCTTATTGCCATTTCCTTACAAATGAAGGAACTGAGACTCAGTTTGGTTAAGTAACTTGGCTTAGGCCAGGCAGTGAGTCTGAAGTGAGCTGGAGCTCAGCCACGGACCTGACTCTTTAAAGCTCACATCCTAATGACTATGCCATACCCCTTCCTAAGATTGGGAGAATCAAGAAAAGCTGCATGTAGATAAAGCCTGGCTGTCTGAGGAGTCTGCGGGCAAGAGCCAGAAAGACAGGAATTGGGAAGCATCCAAGTTTAAGATGAGACCATGAAATATGTAACAATAAGAACTCTTGGTTGAAAAGACTGAAGCCCAACTCAAGCTATCTTAAATTATAGAGGAACTTTTTATCTCAGAGAAGCAAACTATGGCAATAGTGGGAGAAGAGTGGGTCCAGTGGTGTTCATCTAGGAAAATGAAGGCCTCAAGTCTCTGTCTGTCTCTGTCTCCCCATACTGCAGTTCTGCTTCCCTCTTTTCATTCTTTGACACCAGCTCACCCCATGAGGCTGAAACCATGTCTATAAGCTGCCTCAGAATTTTATCTTTAAAGCTTCAAGGCCTGTGAGGAAAAAGAGCTGTTTCCCATAAGTTTCAGTTAGAAAAATCCCTAGAAAATTTCTGATTGGTTTTGTCTAGATTATTTACCTCCCTGTGGCTAGGGTAACACATTGATTGGAACATCACCCCTCAACCAGAAGGTAGGATTAGGAGTAAAACTGTTTCCTCTTCTAGAAAAAGAGGAAAAAGAGATGTTGGGGGAGGAGATCAAGATGGTAGAGTAAGAGGACATGGAGCTCGCCTCCCCCCATGAACACATCAAAAATAATCTACATGTGGAACAATTCTCACTGAAAACTAACCGGAAACTGGCAGAAAGACTCCTGTACAACCATGGCTGTAAAAAAAAACAATACACACATCAACAGGTAGGAAAGGAAGAAAAGTCATCAGGTCAGGACCTGTGCCCCTGGGAGCAGACTCAGGGAAAGGGAGATTACACAGGCGGACACACGTCTTGGGGAGTGAGTGGGTCGAGCCACAGACTGTCCCAGTCCTGGGGTCCTACGCAGAGGAGATAAACCCTGTTGGCTGGTTAGAGGACAACTGGGACAAACAGAAGAGCTGGGAAAGCCTGCACTCCGGTGTGAGTAGCACACACACTGGCTATCCCCTGAGGCAGGGCAGAGAGAGTTCTGCTCTAGTGGCTGCACACCACAACCCAAGCTGAGCAAATGCTCCGGCCCCACTCATTCCATGTCACAGTGTGGCATTGGATCTGGGGTGGGTGCGACCAGGGAAAAGACTTGACAGTGGGACAGTCCCGGGGTGGAGCCTGGGTGGGGTGGCAGCAGCCATTGCTGACACTTAAGCAGTGCCTCAGAAGCTGCCCGGATCTCTGAGGGCAGCCACTCGACCATAGCTAACCTCCCGATACATGCTGAGAGTCCACATGGGTCCTGCCAGTCCTGCAGAGTGGTTCCATAACAGGTCAGGGGCAGTGGAGGCAGGGGGCAGTAATCAGCTGTGAGGGACAAAGGGGACTTGCACCCAAGGCTGTGAATGGGCTGAGCTGCAGACATCTACATAGGCAGCGCATCAGACCTCTGTCCATGCACAGGCCCCACTTGTTTCAACACTCCCCTCCTCTGGGGCTAAGGTCCGGATGTAGGGAGAGTGAAAATCACACACCTAAAGGGAATGAAGCCAGCTCAGGCTTAGCCTTCAGGGTTTCTGCTCCAGCAACTTGGGATCAGACCCCACTCCTGACAGAGTGGTGATGGCCACTGAGCAGACAGGAATCCTGCCTCATACCCTGTGCCAGCTCAAGCCTTCCATCTCCATCCCCACCACTACCAAGTACACCCTGAGGAAAGATGTGACTTGCCTCCACATAAAATTCAGCTCTCCCACTAAAGGCTTTGGGCATATGCAGTCTGTATAGGGACACTCCCACACCAGAACACCCCTTCAAGACTGCAATAGGTAACTGATTCACCTAAATTCATACAGGCAGAGAAAGTTAAGCAAAATGAAAAGGCAGAAGAACTACTCTCAATTGAAAAACCAAGAGAAAACCCCTGAAAAAAAAAATAATAATGAAACAAACAATGTACCAAATAATGAATTCAAAAATTGGTAGTAAAAATGTTAACTGACTTAGGGTAAATAATTGATCTAAACAGTAAACATTTTAACAAGGAACTGGAGAATATAAAAAAGACCCAATCAGAAATGAATAATTCAGTAGCTGAAATTTAAAAACTCACTAGAGGTAATTCCCGGGTGATCCAGTGGTTAGGACTCTGTGCTTCCACTGCAGGGGCCCGGGTTTGATCCCTGGTCTGGAAACTAAGATCCCGCAAGCCACAGCACAGCCAAAAAACAACAACAACAACAACAACAAAACAAAACACTAGGAAGTACACTAAGTAATACTGAAGAACACATAAGTGATCTAGAAGATAGAATAATGGAAATCACCCAATCAGAACAGCAGAAAGAAAAATTTTTTTTAAATGAAAGCAATTTAAGAGATCTCTGCAATAACATTAAGCATTCCAACATTTGCATTATAAGAGTTCCAGAAAGAGAAGAGAGAGAGAAAGGGATCAAAAAATGGATTTGAGGAAATTACGGCTGAAAACTTCTCAAACCTGAAGACAGAAATGGATATTCAGGTATGGGAAGCACAGAGAGTCCTAAACAAGATGAATCCAAACAGACCCACACCAAGATAAATCATAATTAAAATAGCAAAAGTTAAAGAGAGAATTCTAAAGGAAACAAGAGAAAAACAAAGAGGCATATATAAGGGAATCCCCATAAGGATATCAGCTGATTGTTCTGCAGAAATTTTTCATGTCTGAAGTGAGTAGCATGAAATATTCAAAGTGCTGACAAAGAAAAACCTGCAACCTAGGATACTCTACCTAGCAAGATTATTATTTAAAATAGGAGAGAAAAAAAAACTTCTCAGACAAGCAAAAATTTTAAAAATTTATCAATACTAAACCTACCGTTTAAAAAAATGTTGAAGGGTCTTCTCTAAATGGAAAAGAAGTAAGAATATATAGGAAAGGGAAAATGTCACTTGGAAAGGCAAATGTATAGTAAGAACTGAGGATCAACAACATAAATAAGCCAGTACAGAGATTAAAATACAACAAAAATGTAAAAGCAGCTATAATTACAATAAATATTTGAGGGATAAGCAAGAAGATGGGGGTAGAGTGACCAGTTGTCCTTCCACATTCTTATCAGATTGTATGAGCTGTATGAGAGTGATATTTTGGAAAGGCCTAGCTTCTTGCACGACTATCATTTATTGAGCATATCTCGTATCCCAGACATCATGCCAGGTACTTTACATGCATTATCTCCAATTCTGAGAGCCAAAATAGTAGGTAATTTGCCCCGGTCCAAATGTTTATTAAAGGCAGGAATGGGATCAGAACCCCTTCCACTACATCACTGTGGAAGTGTTTTCACAAGTGCTCTAGCAGATCAAGGAGGAGATTTCAGAGCTGTGTGTCTGATGAGATTTAATAATTGGTACCTGCCCACAAACCCATCTCATTTTTATCTGTGCCTGGCATGTGGGTGAAGAAATGAAATTCTATTCATGGTTTTCCCAGAGGATTTTGTGTCTTAGGACAGTGGTTTAAAAGTATGGTCCTCAGACCAACACATCAGCCTATCCTGAGGACATGTTAAAAATGCAAACTCTCAGGCACCATTCTTAACATACTGAATCAGAAACCCAGGGATGGAGGGGAGGGCAAAACTCTGTTTTAAGTCCCCCAGGTGATCCTGATTCACACCACTGTTTGAGAATCACTGCCTTGGGGAATCTTTCAGGAAGCCAATTTCAGCTGAAGGGTACCTTGGTATCAATGGAGAAATGGGAGTAGAGTGACCAGTTGTCCTGTTTTTTCAGGACTGAAGGGGTTTCCAGGATGTGGGGGTTTTAGTTTTAAAACCGGGACAGTCCTGGGCAAACCAGGATGATCTAGTTACTGTATTAGTTTTTTTATTGCTGTCATAACAAATTACCACAAACTTATAGCTTGAAACAAAAACATTTGTTATCTTTACAGTTCTGTGGATCAGAATTCCAACATAGGTATTATTGGGCTAAAATCAAAGTGTTAGCCAGGATGTGTTTCTTTTTGAAGGTGTAGAAAGAATCCATTTCATTAGTTTTTTAAGTTTCTAGAGGCCCCCTTGCTCTGCCTTCAAAGCCAGCAATGCTGCTTTTCTGTGACCATTACTCTGTAGTCACATCTCCCTCTGACCATAGCCAGAATAGGTTCTTTGATTTTAAGAAAGGATCCATATGATTAGATAGGTCCCACCTGGATAATCCAAGATAATCTTCCCCGTCTCAAGATCCTTAATTTATTCACATTTGTAAAGTCCCTCTTGCCATGTAAGGTAGCATAGTCATAGGTTCCAGGGATTAGGATGCAGACATCTTTTGGGAGCCACTATTCTGCCTACCACGATTACCATAACTGGAAGCCTGCAATGCAGGAATTTTCAGTATTAAAACCAGTAAAGTCCTAGGCAGAACCTGGACAAGTTGGTCCCTTAATTGGGGTGGCAGTGTGCAGAGAAGAGCCTTATTTCTGTGGGCGTGACCTCATCGTGCTGTGGTGGAAGAGACTCTGAAAGCAAGCTCTGGAGTCAGGCAAAAGTCAAAAAGAGGCAGATCTGTTTTCCTGAGTTGCCTATTCTGTGATTTTGTGTAACTGATTCAAACTTTCTCTTTTTCATGCTTGTGACATGATCTCTCACTTGTGGATTTTTTTTGTGTGTTGAGTATAACCATACTAATTTATTGTTAGTCACTAACCATGAGTAATTCACTGTTGCTTTTAAAATGCTACATTAACTACTGCTACCATTTAGTTATCAAGTTTTGAGGGTAGCAAAAACAAATCATGACTTTAATTGTCTGAATCTGGCTGTGTGTATGTGTGATCAGCATGTGGTCAGGGCCTTGCTGAGCCCTAAAGAGAACTGGTGAAACATATTCACAGGAATGCAGGCTGTAGTAGTAGCTCTTGCAGGGAAGTAATGTTCCATGAATATTTTATTGTATAGAGTATATAGTAAGGGATTTATTTATTCTCTGTAAATATCTGACTGTCTCTAGTTCTGCCATCTCTTCAGATGAAATGCCCCCAAACAAAATGCCTCCTAAAGTGGCTGGAAATAGATGCGCATACAAAGTATTGATTATGCTGCTGAAACTTTGTGATAAACATGGATAGATGAAACCAACAAGTGTTCCTCTTCTTCATGTTGACCAGGAGGCTGGGAATGGAAGTGGTTAAGGGCTTTGCCCACGTGAGGTCATAGGCGCTATTCTACTTTACATTATGACACAAATGCTCTTCTGTAAAGAAGAGAGCACAGTCCTTGGAATGAAGATTGACATGGAAGGACTCAAATCCCAAATCTGTCCCTTATTCACTGTGTGACCTAAGGGTCATTTCTCATCTTTCTGAGCTTAATTTTTCTCATATTTAAAAAAATAATAATACCTTATATTTGTTTTGAAAGTTAATAATGACATATATTAAATAAGTATTAAGTGTCTGGTGCAGAGTTGGCAAAAATAAATGGTGATTATTAACATTATTGGTTCACTTTTCAAAGACATCTCCAGTAATAATTGAGGGCTTTTCAAGGTTGTTTAGCATAGTAGTAACTATTTTCACTCCCTGAATGGCCATTTATTCGACACACGTTCTATTCTGTGTCAGGCTGAAATTGAGGGTATAAAATTAACAAATGAGTAATCCTCATCTTCCAGAAACTCTCAGCCTTCCTGGAGAAATGACACTTGCTTGAACTGGAGTCATCAATTAGTGACGTTTGGAGGAGAAGAGAGCATGCCACACTTTGGGAGCAGTATGATTGAACCAAAGAACAGAGGTGAGATACAGCCTGGTCTGTTTTGGGAATTACATGTAGCTTGCTATTGCTGCATTATATTAGGAAGGAAGTAGTCAGAGATGAAGCTGAAGATACCAGCTGAAGCGTGAAAGACCTCCTACATGATGGCAGGGAGCTTGGACATTATCTGTGCATGGAGGGGATCCACTGATGGTTTTAAGTAGGGAGTGATGTGATCTAATTAAGATTTTTAAAACATCACTCCAGACATTCTATGGAGAATGGATTGAAGGGAGGGAAGGGTGAAAGGGAAATTGAAGAGATCAGTTAGTAGGCTTTATAAGTTATGTGATCTGCATTAAACAACAGCTAACTAAGGTTATCTCATGATACTTCAGTTAAAGAACTAAAAAGAGTGTGAACAGGGTTAAGGGAACCACCTAGAATGTTAAATTACCCCAGGACTAGCAACAGTGGGAATCGTTACCAACCCCAGGCATGAAGGGTGGAGGGAAGAAAATAGTGAGAGCTGAACCATGGAGAAAGAGCACCTGATAGGAGTTGTAACCTTACTTAGGTCAGGTTCTCCAGAAGTCGACCCCAGAGGAGGATTAATGTGCAAGTCAGTTATTCAGGAAACGCTTCCATGGGGAACTGGTAAAGAAGTAGGGGGAAAGAACATGCATGGACACTATTTCATCAGCATATGGTAGAAGGAAGGTGCTGTGCAATGAGTTAGGAATGAAAAGGAGTCAAAAGGTCTGGTGCCAGAGCCTCTGCCACTTAAGTCATTCAAATCCCTGGTTTTTAGTTTGACCATCTATGAAATGGGGAGAGTGCATCCTTACAGAGCCATTGTGGGAATAAAATAAGAAAGTATAAGTGTTTTGTGAGAGGGTATGCTAATGTAAGGAGCTATGATGTAGGAAAATTGTAAATATTTTAACCTGACTAGTCTGGGGAATATGAGTTCAGAACTGGGGCCACACATGGAGGCTGCTCTTACATCTCCTGGGCCCCATGTTTGTGCTCTAGGCCTGATATCAGACAGTCTTTGAATTAGTTTCTGGACACTAATGACTATTTTTATGATGAACAGAAAAGAGTCTGCTGAATAAAGTTTTAAATTTTTTATGATGTTAAGGGTAATTGGGGAAATTTTTTAAAATATTGTCATTTAAAAAAATTGGATATAGTACCTAAATGATGGTATATAGGTACAAAGTACTATGGTTATTATATTTTTAAAAGCAAAAGTATCTTTTCAGCAACTATGAAGCTGGGGAGATCCCTGCCGGGAGAAGGACACCTGGTCTCATTGTCCTCCCAGCCCTTCCACTCTTCCCCAAAGCCCCTCAATAAAATGGCTTAATCCACAACCCCCCCCCCAAAAAACCCAAAAGTATCTGATATTGAGGCATTGTCACAGTATGGCTCTACTGGCAAACAAAATTTTTATCTATTGTTATTGGAAATCTGACAGTATATCAAATGAATAGAATTGTTGCCCTCTTAAATGTTGTCAAAATCTAATTATTGTTACTATTGCCATTTTATATTTCCCCAAACTTTTCTATAAACATCTGGGCCATAGAGTAATTTCTCACTAAATGATAACATCCATGACCCTGTGAGAAATTTGGTTAAACTTTTTGATGTGGAGAACTCTCGTTATCTCTGGATGTTGAGGAGAAAGAGCAGAAAGGTGCCGAAGCATCTGATTCCATTATGATCGATGCACAAGTTACTTCCTCCAGTGACAGCAGGAAATACTGGTAACCTTGGCAACACTGATGGCCCTTCCCATCCTTTTTCATTGAAATAGCTGTTGCTAGGATACACCCTCAAGCAAAAAGAAGGGAAAAGAGGGGGAGCAAGAGAATGAGAGAAATGAGAATGGAAGGGGGAGAGAGGATGAGAGAGAAAGAGAGAAAATAAGAAAGGAGAGAACGAGAATGAGAATGAGAAAGAAAGATAAAATGAAAATGTCAGGTGGTATTTGAAGGACAGACTTCTGGACATGAAAGAGACTGTTGAATTACCACCAAAATTAGAGAGCATGGGGTGGGGGTAAAAGTAGAATGTTAGTTCCTGATTTACTAAAAATCAATAATTCATATTTCATTTTGACTTTGAGTTTTCTCATGCAAGCTACTTATCCTTAATGTAGGTGTTTTCATATTGCCTTGGAAAAAAAATGTTTATTAGCTCTCTTTCCCTTACCCAAACCCCCATCAGCATTCTTTCTTCTGAGGCCTCACTCTTCCACTAGCCTGAAAATAGAATAACTGTAGAGAATAACATTATATTAAAATGCAGTGAATGCTCCCCATCAGGAGGGCACGGGTGAAGTTTCTCCAGTGTCTAGAGGAAGCCATGACCCCATCATCCATGTTTCTCCCCTCACAGCTTCCTTCCATCCATGCATATGCTTGGATATTGGGTGAAGACAGTTTCAGCAGCTGACAACCTCTGAGTTCAGGGGAAACGTGATGGTTGCTCTGGGTGATTGTAGCTTTTGGTAGCTGGGGAGTCACATCATGCAAAGCTTACAACTGAGGAGAACTGACCTGCTGAATGATTCCTCTCTACTGTGATGTGGAGAAGAGTTACCCTGGGCACATTCCCCATTTCCAGATAATGAGGAGGTTACCCAAGATAGTGCCATAAAGTAATTAAGTGGCTTTGACATCTTAGGCATTTTGCTACAATTGAAGGAGGTTTGTGTGCTTTGTTCAGCATGGTATCATCAGCACCTAGGAGAGCACCAAGAACATGGTAGGTACTCAATAAGTGCTGATGAATGAATCAAAGGAAATCACTTCAACTTTCTGGGTGACAGTCATCTTACCATTTTCAATTTTAGCTTAGGGGGAGCCCAGTCCTGACCTCTAAAAGTGGAGGACCCAGGACTCAACTCATTATTAGAGCACCTCCCCTCTCACCATGGTGATTGATTCAAGAATGGGTCTATGATGAATCAGTTGATGGGATAGACTGAGAATTTTTCTTAGGATTTCTAGCACGAAACTTTTACTGTCTTCCCATTGCATGTGGATAAGAGAGGATATAGTGTCTGGTTCTGCTACAGCCATTTGCAAACATAGTGGCCTGAGACAAGAACTAATCCTAATGGAGCAGAGCCAAGAAGTGAGCACTCCAACTTTCTTCCCAGAGGACTGTTTCCAAGGTCTCCCAAAGCTGCAAACCCCCCAGAGGTCACAGGGATCAGCATCACCTATTCGCCATGCTGCACTGGAGTCACAGGTGTACAGAGATGCTGAGGATGTCCTTTTCCCAATACAATGTCTCACTTTTCTACCTGGTTATTGAATCAACATTGCTTGTGTCTTTTTAGTTTACCAAATTTATTTTTTAGATGGCTCTGTTTGCTTCTTCTGGCAACTTGCTTCTATATAGTCTTAGTCCCTAGTACTTGGGATTTGACTGAGATACAAATAGTTTTTCTCTCTTTCACATCTTTACTTCCATTTCATAGATGCTTCTGAATTCTTTGGATTTTCTCACAAACTTCCTTCTTAAAGACATCTTCAGTTAATGCAAATAATAAAGCAGGCACCAAGAAGCTTCTCACCCACCAATTATCAATATTATAGTCCTTCAGACATTTCTGAGTTTCAGGTAGGGCTTAACCAGAACCCACTACTACAAGCAAAATAAAAGAAATTCTGAAGAACTCAATCATTGTCAACATTCTACGGCTTTGACTCTAATACATGATTTATATATCATCCTAAATTTATAACTTAATATTTATTATGCCCCTGTCATCTGCCAGGGACTAACCTAAACACTGGTTACAGCCTTCACGGATCTTACAATCTAGTGGGCGTGGGGAGTAAATAAATCATAAACAAATGAACAAGATTTCAAGTCACCATACGTTCTACACAGAGACAAAATAGGGTGATGTGGGATGTCTGAGGTCCACTTTAGGGTGACCAAGAGGCCTCTTGGAGGAAGTAACAATTGAACCGAGATCTAAATGATGAGAAGGAGCTCATTGTGTGAAGACGTGGTGGGGAGGTGGTTTTAGACAGAGAAAACAAAGTCTGAAAACCCTGAGGTGAGAATGAGCTTAGAGTTTGAAAAAATGGGGATATCGCACTGAGGGAAGACATGGAAGTATAACATTGGAGGGGATCAAGAGTTTTATCTAGCAGGTTGAATACATTAGGTTGTAATACAGGCGAGAGGTTAGAGCTAGAGATGTACATTTTAGATTAATTCGGCTATAGATAGTATTTTAATTATAAGACTGAATGAACTCACCTGGGGAGAATGTAGATAGAGACATACAGAGGGCCAGAGAATTCCAGCATTTAGAGAAGGCCAAGCAAGCAGAGGAGGAGATGCCAATTAATACGAATCTGGTAAAGAAAAACCATAAAGTTGGAGGAAAACAAGAGAATACGGTTATCAGTCAGAGAAGGGAACAGTAACCTGTATTGAATGTTGCTGAGAGGTCAAGTTAGACATATCCAGACAGGTAACCATTGGATTTGGTAACACTGGTGCCCTTAGCAAGAGGAGTTTCAAAGCAATGGTGGGCTGGAGACTGGGCTGGAGACAAGGCTGAACTGAGTTGAAGAATAAATAGGTAGCAATAATGAGAGACATCAACCAAGGACCGTCCTTTCAAGAAGTTTGGCTGTGAAAAAGATAAAATAAATGGTGTAGTATCTGGAAAAGATTTGAATTCAAGAGAAGGTTTACACTACTTCCAAAGGTTGGAGATACTTGAGAATTTTTGAATATGAAATCAGTGATTTAGCATGAGCCTGCCAATGCCTGTCCCAAATTCAAGGGGCTTGGATGAACAGAGATAGACAGGTACTCTCTGAAAAGCTCTGCAGGGCCCAAAGGCTGCAGTCTCAATAGTGTGCCCCAGTCGATATTTATATTTTGCTTTGTCATTGCCTAACTTTTACAATTCTCGGATATTAAGAGGCCAATTCTGAATCAAAGTTTCCTTATCAAACTGCTAATGCAATATTAGTTTTAGACATCAAATAAGAGAAGAAAGAGCTTTCCTGGGTAGTTATAAATGGAAAAGGCAGAAATTAAATTTAGCCTAATATTAATATTTTAACAGAAAAATAAATCAAATAGAAAAACAGAAATAATGATATAAATAATTTTTATCATTAAAAGCAATCATTTTTATTTTATCTTTCCATTTCCCATTATTTTGGTGTAAAAATAGTTTACCCTTTTTGTTAAGGGATGTGGAAATTTCAGGTGCTTTTGGGAAATGAGGAAAGTCGTCTAGGGCTAGGACCTGATATTATACTTATAACAGAATATAGACTAAGTTTTAGTATTTTTTGAAAGTTAAAAAAAAAAATACTACTTAAAAGTTACTCAGTACTCTGTGGTGACCTAAATGGGAAGGAAATCTAAAAAAGAGGGCATATATGTATATGTATAACTGATTCACTTTGCTGTACAGCAGAAACTAACACAACATTGTAAAGCAACTATACTCCAATAAAAATTAACTTAAAAAGATATGGTATTACCAAGGAAAAATTAAATTTAAAAAGTAACACAGAAAAAAGAAGTTACCAGCAATCTCTGCCTTCTAGGAAGAAATGGGAATTAACTTTGAGGCAGATTATCCTTTGTTCTGGAAAAAGCTGTCCTCTGTAGACTCCTAGGTTAGAAGAATCCCCACCACCAACCCCCCAGGGAAAAGAAGTATCTACACTAATAGTAATGTTCTTATCCTGGTTTCTTATTTGAATTGGCAAAGCAAAAATATATTTATTTGCTCCAGATGTCCCTGAGTGTTGGGTTAAAGTTGGGATGGGCACTGACTATGCAGAATAGTAGTGTTTTGTACAGTCTGATTCTTAAACCACTCTCATCAGCATTACTAGGGAGTTGGCTAAAAACGCATAGTCCTGGATGCCTCTCCAGACCTATTGGATGAGAGTCTTTGTAGATGGGCCCACAAATATGAATTCACTTTTCAGAGAATTCTTATCAGTGGTATGCTCCTACATGTTGGCTCTTGAGTTAGGGGTGGGGGAAGGAGAAGCCCTGATTTATATTATTTACCAATTTCTCCTCTTCTAATCCAAACAGAGGAATTAGAAGAATAAAAAAAAATTGATGGTAATAAAGGGGAGTTTGATGACCATTTTCTTTTTATTTTTTATCAAGGACTATTTTCACTACTTTGCAGTTCAAGCTTGCAGCTGACATTTATATTTAGCAAGCTTTGCTTTCACCTTGCCTCCTCTCTTCTCAGAAAACAGGCAAATCTTTCTGTTTGATAGTTGCTGCCAGTCACACTTTTCTTCCTCCCCTTCTCGTTCCAGCTCATGCATCTCTTTTCAGTGTATCTATCCCTTCCTCCCATAGCACTAGGTGGATGATCATTCTTTTCCATCAGTGTTGTATTTGTAGCTTGGTTTTCAACATGACTAACAAAGCTGGGATTTCCAGGGCTGCTTCTCCCCCTCCCCTTCTTGAAATGAGATTTACATTAACAGGGGCCATAAGAAGGCAGGAAATTTAAACAACTGATCAGACCCAGATCAGTAGCTCACATCTTTTCACTCCAGAGAGAAGTCACTGAAAATTCTCCACCCCTACCGCAGAGTCAGACACATTGCCTCTTTCAACCTGAGGTTGACCTCTGAGCTGAGGTGCAATCCTATCACCCACCTCATCACCCTGTCACCTGATAATGCATCCCTGTCAGATTCTTCTCAATAAACCTTATAATGTCTGCTCTTCTCAACACCTGGGGCCTAATCTCTGAGCAATGATCTCAGAAAGAGGACCCTGAAGTTCCTTTCATTTGTTATAGGATTAACATTATACATCAATGTCCTTTTCTTTTCCCAGTAGGTTATGAGTTTGGTGGTTACAGAGCCAAGTAGCACAAAGAGTTTAAGGATCTGAATTGTTTATCCTGATTCATCCTGCTGTGGTATTTCAACCAAACAGCTTAACAGTTCAGCCTTCAATTTTTCCAACTATGAACGACAAATAATAACATAATAAAAGCTCCCTCCCATCACACACACTCTTATTTCCTAGGTGTTTTTAAAGGAAAAATGGGGATAGAAGTTTTGTCTGTTCAGGATTAATCCTTTGGTTGACTTGAAAACAAAGTTGGATGGTTTAGTATGCCATGTAAAGGTTTAACATTTTCAGAGAGTTCTACTTTAGTGCTTTGTATGAATTATCCCACCCATTCTTCCCAATAACCCTGTCAGGGCTTTACAGCTGAGAAAACTGAGGTTCAGAGGACTTGAAATGATATGGGTGGAGCTAGAATTCAAACTTAGGTGAACTGGCTTCCCCTAATGACCCTCAAATCTATGTCTCAGACATAAGATAATTCTCTGTCAAGATCTTTTTCTCTTGAGCTCCAGATTGTATATCTAAGTAAGTACCTGTTGGGCACTGCTATCCTTTGGAGGCTGACATTGCAAGACAAAGCCTCTTCCTGATCTGGTCACTGCTTATCCATCTGGCCTTATCATTTACCCCTGTCCCTCTCGTACTCTACACTTGAGCCCTACTGAACTACTTGCAGTTCGGCAAAAACACATGCTATGATAGATCCTGTGGTATCCCACATGTATCTTTCCTTTGGGATCAAGGCATACATTTCCACAACTGTCAGGAGTCCTGGCTGTTGCCTACATATAGCTGAGTATTTCGGAAAGGATTGCCTTACCATGCACAAAGTTGCACCCCATTCCAGAAGCAGCCTATATCCCATGACTGGTCAGTGGGGGTGTATAGAGCCCAGTACTCAAAATGTGACAACTCTGAACACTGTTCCAACTCAGCGCTTCCCCCATAGGATGCACTGGGTCCTCTGTTGGAATCGCATTGCTGTTCAACTTCTCCCTCTGCCTAATCCTGCTCCCCTTACTCCTTTGCAAGTATTTTTCTTCCTAAGAGCCCTCTCCATAATTCTGCATTCAAATCTCTGCTTCACAGTCTGTTTCCTAGGAAGCCTGACCTAAAACAGTTGGTACCAGAGTTGTCCTTGCAGCTTTAAAATGGGATTTTGGAGCTATATTAGCTTTTTACTAGCTGGCAATGAGAACCCTATTACTGGTAGTAGGTGGAATTTGAATAACTCCTGGAATGCTGTAGCAATGGGAAAGTTACACCTTTCATTGATGGTAAACTGGGATGGAAACTGAAAGAGAAGGTACTGCAGGTGCACTGTTAAGACAATCGAGAGGTTCTAGGAAAGAAATAATCATAAAAACCATGGAATCAGATGGCTTTGGCTGGGTGCTATCAAGGCATTAGAGAAAGACAATGAAGGACTGAGAGTAATTAATCTCAAATTTAGGGCAAAATGAGAAAGCCAGCAGGCCTGAGGGCAGAAAGGCTGAGGACAAAACCCAGAATGTGATTTTAAGTGTAGCGGATTCCAGAGAAGATAGATTTGTTAACCTGGCAAACCTGCTTCACCAAGGTCAGGGCCTTAACTGAAAAAGAGGCTTGACATGGGGTTATTTGGGTTGATGCCCTTGAAAATCTTGAATCTCTACTCTCCTCTGAACCCACAGAAGTGTTGTAGTCCTTCCAGCTAAAAGTTACCACTTCCTTTTGCTTGCAAAATAGCAAGATAAAATATGTGCCTACACCTCCTTTCCCTTCCGCTTCACATCTCCACCTTCCCTCGTGGCCACCAGAACAAGAACTAGGGGCAAGTCACAACATAACTGGCTGGGGAAGTGTTTGGTCTGTCTACTAGCAGAAGGAAGGAACTGTGCACCCAAAGAGCTGCAGGACCCAGCCAACATGTATCAATAGGACAAGGAGAGAATGTATGGGACTTGAGCCTGAGATCCTGGATCCAGGTGGGAGGGGAGGGGAATTAAAGCAAAACATAAATTTGGATAAGGGAGAATTTATTTATATGGGAACATTCTCTACTGATGCATGATTTAATACCCTGTCAAGGACCCAGGAGATAGTGCTAACATGCTGCTAGAATGGTTCTTTGAAGCTTGGGAAAAGCTATGGCCCACACTAACTAAAAATACCAGAACTTCCATGGCACATGGTGAAAGAAGAGATCAAAAGGTTCAGAGAAGAGGGTTTGCTAGAGTGGATGTACAATGTAAAGCAGAAACCTGTTGACTAACCATGTTTCACTTAATGTAAGGTCCACAGGACACTTCATTTACCATACTGATAAAAAATGCACTGATGAGAAAGTCACCAGCATAAATAAGATGCTCAGTGGTAGCTGTCCTCTGTAGGCTAAGGCTGATAGTATAAGATGCTGCTACAGAATGGGGAACACTGATAGCAATGAAGAGGATGCCAAAATAAGAGAGGCCAGGTGATAGCACTTAACTGTCAGAAACAAGGTGGTCACAATGACCATAATAAATGGCCAGTCTGAGTAATACCCAGGAAGACTTGACCCACACAGGGCCAAGGAGATGGTTAATAGAACACAGTGTATCCGTAGGTAGTCAACAAGGGTATGCTTGATGTATGCAATCAAAGAAGTCAAAGATAGCTATTCAGGAGGTAAAGGGAACTTATTCCAGTAAAAAGCAAAATCCCTTGTTCAGTTTCTGGAACCTGAGCCAGTTCTCAACCCTAGATCCCACTGCTTGAAGGAGAAGTCGGGTCTTCAAGAGGAAGAGATCTGCAACTCCATATTAAGTACACATGATAATTCCCTCAGTACTTCCTCAAGGTACCTATGACTATTTCAATAATAATGTCCTGGGGAAAATGGGAATATCCAGTCATCTTGTGTAGTGTGATACACAGGGTCTAAGTTAATGGTGATATCTAGGGACCTGAAACATCATTGTGGCATCAATCAGAGTAGGAGCATAAGAGAGCCAATTAGTAAATAAATGCCTGGTCCAGTTCCATTTCACAGTGAGTTCATTAAGTCCATGACTCACTATGTAATCATTTCCTTAATCCCCAAATGTAAAATTGGAATGGGTACACTTCCTATTTGGCAGAATTGCTATATTGGTTCTTTGGCCTTTGGAAGGCGTATGCCTTTCCCAACCATCCAAGATTGCTATCATATTTGTGAGCAAACTAATGGATTCATAGCATTATATCCTCCATTCAAATCACCAGTCTGGCTTCTACAAAAAAATTTGAAAAGCAGCTGGATTTTTGGAGATGATAGTGGGCTTCTGCAAACTCAAGTAGTAACCCCAATTGCAACTGCTGTGCTGGATTCAATATCTTTGCAGACCAGATTAACACACACTCAGATCCATAATATGTAGCCATTGATCTAGCAAATGGGTTCTTTTCCATCCCTTTTAGGAAGAAGGATCAGATACAGTTTATGTTCATGTGGAATGGGCAGCAGTATATTATGGTCTTGCTCCAGGCTATGTTAACTGACCTGTCCTCTGTTATAATATAGTCCAAAGGGACCTAGACTCTTTATTCTTCAGAACATTATTGGTCCACTATAACAATGACATCATGTTACTTGGACTGCATGAGAAAGAAATGGCAAGTACATTGGAGGCCTTGCTAATACACATGTGCTGCAAAAGATGGGAGATAAATCTAATGAAAATTCAGGGCTCTGACATATGTATTTTTAGGAGTATAATCATCTGAGAGATGCCAGGATATTCCTTCCAAAGAAAAGGAGAGATTAACGCATCTCATATCTTCTACCCCTAAGAAAAAGCATGACACTTTTAAGTCTTCTTTGGGTTCTGGGATGGCATATTTAATACTTGGAAATACTGTTTCATCCCATTCACCAAGTGACACAAAAAGACTGTGAACTTTGATTAAGACCTAGAGTGAAGGGGCTCTGCAGCCTGCATGCCTGGCATATATGGTCCTGTAGCACTAGTGGTAGTTAACTATGATGGGGAAAGATGTTTGAAGTTTGTGATCAGTCCCAGTAGGCAAATTTTAAAGTGGACTCCTAATATTTTAGAGTAAGGCTATGCCATCTGCAGTAAACAGCTAGAGACCAAAATATCATTTGCAAAGTAAGTCTTGCTATGCTCCTAGGACCTGGTAGAGGAAAATCATGGGACATCAATTGACCTTGGAGCTAAGTCTGCCCATCCTGAGCTCGGGTCTTTTTGACCCATCAAGCCATAAAGTCAAGCTGAACTAACAACAATCCATTGTAAGATGGAAGGGGTATAGTGATTGAACTGGGAATGAGCAGAGCCATAAGGTACAAATAAGTCCATGTTATCTGCCATTGTTACAGTGACACCTCTTCCTCAGATCACACCTATAGCCACATGGGGGTTCCCTTTTGGCCAACTGACACAGAAGGAAGAGGACATGCTTTGTTCCTTGACAGGCTGGCTCTGTATGTGGGTCCAGGTGGGATGAACTCACTATGAACCATATGACTCCAAGTGGTGCAAGGGCTGGCCTATGTTGTATGCTGTGTTATACCACCTAGATCCCCTTTCAGAAGTAATATCTTCATCCCACAGCTGTCAGTGTGTTGGCTGCTGAAAGTCTGTAGCTGATATGTTCTCTCGAAATTGTCCTCCGTTGAAGGGACCTGCCTTGTCCAAGGCCACATGCCTTTTTCGGGGCAGTCCAAACTAATCACCTGATGATGCAGGAGTACAAAGGTTCAGCTTTTGTATTGCATGCAAATATCTGCCTCAGAGTCTGTTTTCCAGACAACTGGACCTGAGGTAAGTTCTCTTCCTGCTTTCAGTCTTTTAAACATGCCAATAAATGAAGTGTTCTTGTCTGTCCTCAGCTTCACCTAAGCCAGTGGCTTTCAACTCTTCCTTCCCTTTAGAATAATTTAATTGATTTAAAAAGTTAAGTCCCAGAACAATGAAATCAGAATCTCTGGGGAGAGAGGCCTAATATCTATATATTTCAATCCTTCCCCCAACCCCACCACCTTGATGTTTCTGATGCATAATGATGGTTGAAAATTACAGATCTTATAAATGCCTGCTTCCCAGTGCTTTTTGAGGATCTACTAGCTATCATTTCTTCTGAGAAGTTCTCCACAGTCTAGTCCCTTAAGGTCCAGACACTCAGCCCTCTGTGCTTACCTGTATTGGGGGATTTATCATACTCTATAATTGCCAATTTACTGATCTTTTTTGCCCACTTGACTATGACCTCCTTGAAACAGAGATTATATCTTAATCACTATAGTAACCCCAGTGAATAGCCCTATGTCTGGCACATACTTCTTTCTTTATACATATGTGTTTAATAAGCAGGATGTAGATGTGGCAGTCACTGGCATACAAATGATAACAAAGCTGGGAATGAGGATGAGATTACTATGGAAAGGTATTCAATTATCAATCTTTTTACAAATGAGAACTCCTTTTTAACATTAAAGTTTTAATTACAACAGAAAATCCAACATACAACATATGTTGGAAGCAATTAGAGTGTATATGTGGGAAACTTAGCACACATTTTTTCAGGTAATGCTTGGTGCACATATGGTTTCAAGGACTTCTTTTGATTATACGGAGGTCTGCCCAAGAATCTCTCTAGAAGAAGTGGAGGACCCAGGACTGAGCCCTTGGAATATTTAGGTGGAAAAAGAAGTGGCTGTAACAGACAGAAAAAAAGATAGGCCAGAGGTAAGAAAAGATCCCTTAAAATGTTGCAGAACCAAGGGAGGAAGGGATGCCAAGTTGTTAGTGCTCAGAAAGGTTAGATAACAATAGCTTTTGGCCCTGGTTTTCACCTTTAACTTTCCTCCTTCTCTTACCCCCAACCACACCCTTTTTGATCAGAGTGGGTTACCAATAACCTGTGTTATGGCCTTTAACCTTTAACAACAACTCTCTCTCTGCATGTTGGGGCAATCAGATTCCCTCTCTTCTCTCTCTTGAGAATTTGAGTTATTTGAACTAGAAGATGTATAAGAAAGGGAGAGTTAACAGTGGAAGCAGAGCTGAAAGAAACTACATAGTGAGCCATGAGATAGAACCTGGGCAATGAAAGCAGAAGCTGTGAGTAATTCAAACTCAGATCTGTAGAACAGTGCAATAAATTAGCAAGTGGCTGAGAGAAGAGATTGAGTTGGATGGGCAAAGAAGCAGAGGCCCAGCAAGAGAAAGATTCGTACAGTCCCTGAGAGAGGCAGCTGCTATGAAGCGGGCCTCCCTGACACTGCCCCTCTCTCCTGGTTCTAGTCCCACTCAGTATCCTGGATGTTACAGCAAACTTCCCTTTTCTTCAGGTCATCAGAATTAGACCCTTTTCCTTGTGATCAAAATAGTAGCCAGGGTACAAACCCAAGTTTTGTGGCTACCAATCCAGGGCTCTCTCCATTGTGCCCATTAGCCTTTGTACCTGCTTGGGCCTTTCTTCTCTACCCCCTGACCAATTTTCTTTATACAACCTATGTTGTGGGTGGGAGAAGGCAAGTAGTCCCCAAGATACAGTTCATGCAATCTATACCAGTTATGCCTTCTATTATTAAGACAACTCTCTCAAACACAACCAGAAACTGTTGAATTATTGCTAGTTTTAAAATTTTTACTCTTATCCCATGATGGCTCTGTTGTTGCATAAACATGCTATCAATCATCTTATGTGTATGAATATGGCTCTGTTTTCTTCCCAAGCATATTTTTTATACTTGCCTAAACTGGTAGAGCAGACCACAAGAATTAGTGTTATCTCTAACAGTTGACTAATAATTTATTTCCCTTTGGAAGCTCACACTGGAAGAATTTAACTCAGCACTATCAGTCAGGGTTCAACCAGAGGCAGACCAGTAGGAGATTACGTTAAGAGACTTATTGCAAGAAATTTGCTTATATGATTGTGGAGGCTGGCTAGGCAAGTCTGAAATCTATAGGGCAGGCCATGAACTCTTGGGCACAGGCTGAAGCTAATGTCCATAGGCAGAATTTCTTCTTCATCAGGGAAGTCTCAGCTCTGCTCTTGAGACCTTTCAACTGGTAAGAGTCAGGCCTACCCAGATTATCTAGGATAATCTTGTTTATTTAAACTCAATTAATTATGGGCTTTAATCACATCTACAAGATACCTTCACAGTTAATTGAATAACTGAGTACTGTAGTCTAGACGAGTTGACATATCAAAAGATCATAAGCACCATGGAAGAGGGCTACTATGAAAATGTGAAATGTTATCATTGTTATGAGCAAAGTAGTAATTTTACTTCTCTAAGCTTCAATTTTCTCTGGAAAAAAAAAAAAACCTGAGCAAATTGGATTTGACTGATTTTATTTGATCAATATTTATTTATTTATTCATTCATGTGCCAGTAATGCACTGTGCTAGCCACTTTCATTCATTTCATCAGCAAATTCTATCAGTTCTGCCTTCAAAATATATCGCAAATCCTACTACTGCTCTGTTTACTGTTACTATCCTGCCCCAAGTCACTATCTTCTCATTTTTGGATTGTTGTAATAACATCCTTAGTTGGTCTCCATGCTTCTCACCTAGTCCCCACTGTAATTTAATCTCCACAAAGTACCTAGTGTAAGTCTTCTAAAACTCCAGACAGATCGTATTACTCCTTTGGTTAAGTGCTCCAAGCAATTCCTTTATCATTCAAAGTCAAAGCTCAAGTCCTTTCTGTGGCCTGTGTGTGCCTACCTGATCTGAGCCCACTACTTCACTCTTGTCACCCAACTCTTTCACCCTCCTTTACTCTATTCCAGCATCATTGTTCTCCTCACTTTTGCTCCAACACCCAAAAAGTATCCCCACTGCAGGGCCTTTAAACATATTATTCTCCTTGGCCAGAATGAGAAATCTGCTTTGTTTCCTCACTTCCTTCAGGTGTCACCTTAACTGTCACCTTTTCATGGTGGTCTTTCTTGGCCACCCCTTAATAAATAGCATCCTTTTGCAATGTCATAATGCTCTATCCTCTTTCCCGGTGTTATTCTTCTTTACATCTATCACTTGGTTTGCTTTATTTGCTGTAGTGCCTAGAATAGTACCTGGAATGTAGTCGGCATTCAAAAAATATTTGTTGAGTGATTGAAAGATAGAAAAATGTCTACTTGTTGTGAGAGTCAGGAAAAAAACCTAAATCCTCTTATCTGAGCACTTTACAGTACTTTTGTGTTGAGAAAAATCCTTCTCTATATCAAATTTGGCAGAGAATTTTCTCTGCTTTTTTTCTTTTTTGAATGTTATTGTGATGTCATTTCTCTCATGACCATTCATTGAATATGTGTTCCTATGGTTACAGTGTTATTTCCAGTCAGAATCCTGTTGAGGAGAAACCTGAATTTTGTATCCCAATAAGTTAAGATTCCCTTGACATACTATTGAGATACAAATGGACTTTCACAAATCAGCTTCCTGTGTCATTCACCAAATTAGCTGGAAAGGTGGAGTGAAAGACATATCAATATTTAGGGTTCAACTCCAGAGTTCTGAAAAATGGCACTGTAGGAAATAGACAAAATGAGTTGAACCCTAAATTATGAAACTGTGAAAACATTTATGTAGCTATATAGATATCTTCATATAATCTTTAAAAGAAGGAACATTGCAAATGCAAATTAATTTGTATATGCATGACCCAAATAAGATGACTGTTTCATGCCCAACCTCAGTTTTATAAGGATCTCAAAATCAGTGTCATTGTAATCACTGAAAAGCAATTTAAATTTTTATTGAAATATCTACAAAATATGGCAAAATAAATTGCATTTTAAAGCATAGGACAACATCCCCACACCCTGTGCCTTGCTGGGACTCTGTTTGCTAGCTTTTTGTTCATAGACTGTCTCTGCTTGCTCAAACCTGTCCTCTTACCACATTAAAAAAAAAAAAATTGTTCAGGACTTATTTTGTCCCTCAGAGTACATGTTATCCTTGAAAGACTAAACTTTAATTCATTTATTCATTCAACAAGCATTTACTGAGATATACAATATACCATATACTCTAATAAGAATAAGAACTGGCCCCTCTGAGTTGAAGAAAATCAACATATATTGTGTGTACCCTGACAAGGTAGGGAGATATGATATAATCAGCATGTTACTGAGCAAGATGTTATAAATTCTGGGAATGAAATAAATACATAAAGTCATGAAAGAGTTTCTGATCCTTCTGGATAACTCAGTTCCTCATTTTGCTGGTGAATAGCCTCACTGATTCTCCATCATTAAAATTTTTCCTCCACTACCCCTTCCAAATTGAAAAGAATCCAAGGCACCACTCCAACCTGAGTTTTAAGGTCCACCTTTTTGCAAATGTATTTTATGGCTAAATTGCTGTCTGTCTGACATAGGTCATTGGTTTCTTGACTAAGATCTATCTATGCCTTTTTCTAAGTCTACCCCTGCACTAAGAGCTGCTATTTCACAAATAATAAATAAAAAATGGTGATGACTGTCTGAGCCTTCAAGATCTACTCACTGGCTTCTAAAACACATCTTTCGTTTCTTTTGCTAGTGAATATGGCAAATGCCTCTTAGAGTAATTGAAAAAGTTAGTTTGGCTGTTCTAGCCAACATTTTTAAAAGGCTGAATGAGAGTAAACAGAATCAATGATTAGGTGAAGTGATTTCCTGGGACTGTGGAGATTGAGTATAAAGAAATATGGCACTTTATCTGGGCCCAAGAAGGGTACAGCTGTTTGTGTTCTTATTTAATCAATTACGATGAAAGGGAAATTCTGCTTAATAAAATGGACTGAGTCACACACAGCTGGCTCTGGAGCATGTCCCTTGCAGAATGTGATTTGGGAGCTACATTTGCAGTTCTCTTAGCCAAAAGGACTCCCGAGTCCTCCATAGGATCTCATCTAATGTGATTTCCTAAGATTGGAATATTAATGCTGAAAACACTACAGGTCACATGTGGCTTAGAAGCTCTGGTGGGCAGAACTGCACCAAAGTCACCTGAAGTAGGCAGGGCAAGCCTAAGCATACACCCACCCTGCTTGTCAATTTCCTCTGACTTCATGTTGGCCTCAAAGGTATGGTTGTTTTGGAGCTGTCACTCTTGCTTATACTGCTTTCATACAAGGCTAGCCATGTGTGTATGTAATAGCCATAGCTATTATAATGTTAATATGTAGTCAGAAAGCCAAATGTTTGGATTAATAGATGAAAATTTCAAGTTACTAGGAAAAATTTAGACAAATACCTAGTTGCTTCTAAATTGCTGTTTGGCATCAAATAGCCAAGAATTTAACTTTCTCACTAAATTTATCAGTTTTATTCAGTTAGGGAATCTCACTCCAATTAAACACTGTTCATATTGGAACTCATTCTTTATTTGCCCTTTTTTTATATTGCTGGGTATTTGACTATACTTATCATCTAAGCTCTGTAGACTTAAACATGTTTGTGTCCATATATTAACTCATATCCTTTGACCAAATAGATACATAAACAGTAGACTTTTAAAATTATGTTTTTAAATTATATCATCAAGTAACATTTAGATTTAATGTGATACAATGTTGATTATGAAGATCATAAAGCCATAACCCTATTATACACACTTCTAATTTGTGTAATTTGTATAAATAAAATTTAGATGTACAGACCTTCAGTAGCGATGACACAGAACTTTGTGCACATGGATATGACAAGAAGGCATTTAGACTGCCACCAATTCCAAATTTGTTACATAATATTTGAAACTGACACAGGAGAGCATGCTGCAGACCTACATATTCCTGAGGGTTCATTTTCCACTGTGATGGCACCAGTTGTATGGAACCTGCATGAGTCACAGGTTATGCTAGAAAAAGCAAATGTCTGGAGGAGCAGTTCTCCTTAAAGGGAGAATGTTCTCCAAGCTTGTGATTGTTGATGCTTTAATACAGTGTTTTGGTGTCACTCTGCTAGATTACTATGAACTAGCATATTTCAGGTCACAAAGGTTGTTCTGGGGGTGTTTTAATGCTCTTCACATGTGGTTTATCGATGATTGAAGATTTCTCATTGGAATAGCACATCTGTTCCCAGGTGAAAAGAAAAACATGACAGCCTCTGACGTGAGAACAGCTACCAGTTAACATTAAGAAGAATTCAGCTAATAGCTGCCATATCAATAGAAGCAGCCCATCAGATAGATGAAATGGCTAAGGGCTTTATGATAATGCTTACATTAGAAAAATCAGTCCCAAACAACAGTTTTCTCTGTTCAGTTACATATCAGTACAGTCTGTGTTTGTGACATTTGGTTGAATTTATTTTGTTTGAACTTGACCTAACCTGTTGTAATTTTAGTAAAAGTGGTCTCTAACACATAATTAAAAAAATCTTTACAGGGGAAGCTTGGTAAAACACTCAAAAAGATGCTTCGTTGAAACCATCTCTACTGTTTAGATCTTCAAATACTTGCCAAATTAAAAACAAAAGGGAACTGATTTTCATATGCCTTGTTATTTCTTATTATCTACTAAATTTTACCCTCTTTGTTCTCTGGCCTAGGAATAAAAAGAACAAAAAAGTAAAATGGACCAAACTTAATAATGTATTAAATGTATGCAGTTGATTACTTCCAAGGACCTGTACTATAGTTACAGTATTCTTAATAAAGCCTGTGGCAGACCCCATCAAATAGTGCTGATCTGCCAACATTGCTTCCCAAACCAGCCATCACCATGGCCTCCAGGCCTTCTCACAATTCCCAGGAAACCTGAGATGTAATGAAATCTTCTTATAAACTCCCAGAAAGTTCATGGGGTTTATTCATTCATTCAACAAATATTTACTGAGCACAAGATACTGGCCATACAGCATCCTGAACAAAGCATACAATCCCCCGCCCTCCTGGAGGATTCGTCCTAGTGGGAATTTGGATGAAATCAGACGCCGCCAGCTTCCTAGGACAGACTGGAACCTGCAGAGGCCTGAACAGGATTCCCCACCAACTGCAAAAAAACCTCCAAAATTGCTGATCCAAATTCCAGCACATATCCTCATTTTCTGGAGTTTAGAGACTCTGGAATGGATCAGAGATTTGGGGCTTTGTCTTAAAAGGACCAGAAGGGTGGAGGACATAATATAGTCTTCCATTCTCTTTCACTGTTACTCAGGTTGTTTTAGTGAAGTGGACCCTCAGGGATGTGTGCAGTTGTCCATCTGCAGTAAAATAAAAAGCAACAAAAAAGCAAAAACAAAATCAAAACAACTCCATTAAATATATTTCTCCTTGTGGTTCTAGGGTGCAGTATCAGAGTAGTGCAGAGACTGTGTTCTTCCTCTCTAGGATCTTAGGAACTATTAGTTTGGCTGACAGCACAGCCCAACTCTACTCTAGGATGTGAGACTTGAAAAACTGTAAAGAGATATGGGTATGAAATACACTGACTTCCACAATTCTCATGTGCAGTATTTGTTCCTGCACAGATCAACTGACCTGAAGTTGACCATTGGCTGTAGGTTTCTGGTACACGGTACACTTGCCAGAAGTTTCCATAATAACACCAAGTAAGGCTTCTGTCTAGACTACCCTCTGCAGTTGCCTCCCGATTGGATTCATAGAACATGTTCATTACTTGTGCTGACACAAGTTTCTTCTGTCTATTTTTATGTTTAATTTTAATTCTCTGCAAAGCAGACTGTCAAAGAATTTGAAGTTTTAAAGTACTGTTTTTGAATTGTTTTTAAAATTCCTAGTAGTGACATAAAATATTTAGGCAAAATTTGTTTTTGTTTTTTTTTGAGGGGGGGTTGAATTTCCTAAATTTATTAGTACACTGATCTTTATTAAAATATGAGCAATAGGTATATTAAGAGAGATTTAGAAACAGCTTGAGACAAACCTGTGAGGGATGTTGCTATATGCACAACAACAGCAAGACAGTGCCAATGGTATGAAAAGGTGAAAACAGCTGACTGATGTGTACAAACTTCTATAAAGACTCAGGGGTAGAAGCAGCCACTACCCATATAGCCCCTGAAAATTTGGGGAATCTGTGAAGACCGCATAAATACGTGGTACCTGGCAAGAACGTTATGACACACCAGAAATGTAGGGTTACTGGGAAGTTTTGTAAAGGTTATTTGAGAGTGCCTAGGTCTTAAATGTACAATCCTTGACCCACAACTTGAAATTTGCATTTATAAAGAGATTTAAGTCCCAGATGAACTGTCCTTTACCACTTCTAAGTCTTCTTAAGTCTAAACCTAAGGTCCAGAGCACACATCAACTATTGCCACTGACAAGTGGTTGAAGACTTCTGTGAGATAGTGGCTTTGCAAAGAACATTTCTTTATTGATCTGGCCATGTGACACAGAGCTACTTCAACTCTCTTTTCTGCTCTGCTCAGTCTTTCCTCTATTAATGTCTCCTCGTTGGAGGCCTCAAGCACAGCTGTTATTGTGTTGGTGCAAGGAGTCTATCTGTAATGACCTTCTATAAAGCCTGGAAGCTGTGTGCCTATGGCCACCCAATTATATCACAGGCTAAACAGCATCTTCTATTGGCTCTGGTGAATGGGCCAGGAAGCAAAATGATAAATCTTTATGATTAATCTCAATCCTGGATAGGAGCATAAAAGACCCCTAACCCCACCCCAATTTTCTTTTTCATTAGCCTCCTGATACTATCTCCTGAATAACATTGAAAGTAAGCAGCCTATAAATAATGCACAAGTTTCCAATACTAAAAGCTGATAAAGTTTATTGTACTTATAAAATAAATAGAAGGAAATGCTTTCAGTTTCCTATTTACAGGTCTCTGGGGAGATTCCAGGTATAATTTATTACTTCAATTTTAAGAATATAGTGTCCCTTCACACACGCGCTCTCTGCTTTTGCTCTCTCTTTTTTCTCTTTGGTATTTTATGTCTCAAACATAACATATAAGTGACCAGGCATAGACAATGTCAAGCCTTCTGTTACATACTCTTATTTTTGTTACAACTCCTTAATTACCTCTTTAAAGATAATTCTCTCATAAGTTTACATTTTTCCTCTATGTTTCTGTTTTTTTCTGTTCTCTTCTTCTTTAGTTAGCATACAACCTGTTGTTTCATTATACCTAAGTTTCTTCCTATTCCATGTTTGTGTTCTGGAACCACCACCTGTGTAGCCATGCCCTCATAAATTTGTGAGATTAACATATGGCTGTTAGTCTGCAACTGAAAATACGAAATGTCCACTTCCATTAATGCTCACCCAGACTTTGTAATTGCTTTATATAGAAGAAAAGCTTCTGGGTATTCGATAAATAGACTCTGAATTTCAAATGCTCAAAAAAAGGGTGGGGGACAGTGCTTAGATAAACCTCTGGTTCCATAGATGCTCTGCTTATTGATTAGCCAATATTGTTCACAGGTTCTGGAAACCTGGTCTTTCCCTGGATATAAAATGGCAATGAGGGAATATGGGGATATATGTATACATATAGCTGACTCACTTTGTTATACAGCAGAAATTAACACACCATTGTAAAGCAATTATACCCCAATAAAGATGTTAAAAATAAAAATAATAAAGAGGAAAAAAAAAAAGTAAGATCTACTTAAAAAAAATAATGGCAATGACTGTGGAGAATATCTGGTGTGATATGTCCTTTCATTCACACCACTCACTATTTCATTATTTCTGAGGTGCTGCATTTTGAAAACAAGTTTGGACTTGAATTATCACCCTATATTTTTGGTATCAAAGTGCACTTAACCTTTCCTTAATTAACTGCACTTTACTCCACACAATATCCTGCAAAGCAGAGGTAGCAGCAGCATCTTAGCTTCGGGGTGAGATGGGAGAGAATAGCGTTGTGTTCCTTTATTTATCATAAAGACCAACTGAAAAGGAGGCCATCTGAGAATGGTGGCTAAAGTCTTTAGAAGTTCAGAGCTTTGCCAAGTGAGGCTTATAAAATGTAGAGGTGTCTTCACCCATGCCCTTTACAAGACAGTTATTTATATTCACATATGGAAAGGCATGGAACAAAACAAAGAATACTATTTTAGAGCATTTATGAAATGCCTTGTTAATTATTTTTTAAAATACCTGACATTTATTGGGGCTTAATATGTGCCAGAAGTTGAGATACATACATATTTTCTCATTTAAATTTCGTAAGAAAACTAGGGAAAAAACTATTGTCCCCAATTTATGGAAGAGGAAAAATGGGGTTCAAATAGGTGAAGTAACTCACTGAAGGTCACATAGGTTGTAGATGGTGGAGCCAGGTTTAAAACTCAGCTCTGTTTGACTCCAAATCTGTGCTTTAACCAAATGTAATTTTAGAATTCCTGCTTTGAGTCACTATATAGTCTCCTCCAAGGTAACTGTTTTTTAAGATTTTATGTAAACATTTGAAACTTGTTTGATTTTTTTTTTTAATTTTGGGGGTTTTGTTTCAGTAAGAGAAATCTGGATAACACCTTGCTATGCTTGATCTTTTATTAAAAAGACATACTTGTGCAGCAGAGTAGCGATTACATAAACAAGAGAAATATTAATAATCAAACATTACACAATGACTTTATATTAGACTGCAAAATTTAATTTTTATTTCTAAAATTTAAGAGGCAATTTTTTTCCTACAACCTATTCCAAAATACTTCATTTATCTTGTCTAACCAAGGTGTAACTCTCTGCTCGTAATGTTCTTCTAGATGTCCCAAATTTGAGTAAAAAATAATATGTTTTATTTAAACTATTGGTCTTAAACAGCACTGATAAGCAGCATAAATACTATAATTCTTAATAAATTACCAAACTTTTAAATTAGGCACTCAAAGATTTGTGCAACTGAGTCTAAATCCATTTCTGTTTTTTTTATTTTTCATTTTTTATTTGTTTTTTTATTCTTCAGCTAAACTGGTAGTTTTCTGTGTTTTCTTCCATTTGGAATGTCTTTTCTTTTGTTAATGCCCTTCCAGTCTTCACATCTTTCTTGTACTGTTTTGACTCTCTCTATATAGAATTATTTTGTTCTATAGTTATTTATCTAAACGTCAAAATGAGGTTTGCTCCTTTTTTCTCCCTAAAAAATGTTTCAATTAAAAATTTTTTGACTATATGTCACTTAGTTCTCAGACCAGACTTTATTTTTAAAAACAGTTTTAGATTTACAGAAAAATAGAGAAGATAATACTGAGAATTCCCATATACCTCACACTCAGTTTCCCCTAGTAACATCTTACCTTAATGTGGTACATTTGCCACAATTAATGATATGTTAGTATTAATAAAGTCCTCAGTTTATCCAGATTTCCTTAGATTTTACCAAATGTCTTTTTCTGTTCCAGGATCCCATAACAATGCCGTATCACAGTTTTCCTGTCTCCTTAGGCTATGATATTGGCTATGATAGGTTTTCAGACTTTCCTTGGTTTTGATGACCTTGGCAGTTTTGAAGAGCACTAGTCAAGTGTTTTATTGAATTCCCCTCTACTAGAATTTGTCTATTTTTCTGATGATTAGACTGGGGTTATGCATTTTGTGGGGGAGGAAAACCTTGGAGACAGAGTGCCATTTTTCATCACATCATATCAAAGGTACATACTATCAGCGTGATTTATCACTGTTGATATGACCTTGTTCATTTAGATGAAGTATTGTTTTTCAGGCTTCTCCACTGTAAAGTTACCGCCTTTCTTCCCCTTTCCCAACTAGTTCTATTCAGAAGGAAGTCACTGTCTGCAGCCCACAGTTAGGGAATAGGGATTTATGGACCCTCCTTGAGAGCAGATTATCTACATACATTATTTGGAAATCTTTTGCAAGAGAGATTTGTCTATTCTCCCCATTTATTAATTTATTCAATCATTTATTTATATTAGTATGGACTTATGGATATTTACTTTATATTTTGTGTTATAGTCCAAAAGCACTTTATTTATTTCCTCAAATTGGGGGTTCTTTCAGTTGGCTCCTGTGTCTCTTCAATATGTTTCCATCAATGTAGGGTTGTTGTTTGTTTTTTGAGCATTCTCTTACTTCCTGGTACTATAAGATGCTTCAGGCACATCTTGTATATTTCCTGCCTCATACTAGAATCAGCCACTTCTCCAAGGAACCCTGGTTCTTCTTACTGGAAAATGGTGTTAGAATACAAGATGTGGATGCTAAGTATGATCATTGTTACTGGTATGTCGTTGCTTCTAGACCCTGTCATCTGACATAGCAAAGAAATATGCTTGTATCTTAACCCATGTATGTACACATATCTATAAATATTTCTATATGTAATCATCTGTATCTATATTAAGCTAAATATGGGTTCATACTGATGTCTCCAACTTTAATCCATTACCACATGGATTATTCTAGCCTCATCCCCTTGTTTATAACTTCCCACTCCAGTGATAAGAAACCTGGTTCCCACCAACAACCATCCACTTACTTAACTATTTGATTCCTTTATATGGTTTCAGAATTGTTAACCCACACTGCTATGGGACACAACTTTATCAACCAGAGTACAGTGCTTATGTGCAATTCTTTTGCCTCTAGTCTTACAGACTCCCCTCATTTTCAAAGTTGCACTTTTGAAAAAGTCAGCACTTTTTCACCCACCCTCTTCAGTAGGCTTCTTTCATACATTTATAAAACAGTTAGGCCCACTCGTCACAATCTGTATTCCTTTATGAGCTTTTCTGAACTTCTAAATTGTTTTTTAAAATTTGCTTTCATTAATGTTCATTCTTTGTGCTCTGAAGTTCTATAGGTTTTGAAAAAAAAGACATAATGCCTAGTATATAAAATAGTTTCACTGCCATAAAAATCTCCTATGCTTCACCTATTCAACCCTTCTCCCCTTCCCTCAAATGCCTGGCAACCACTGATGTTTCTACTGTCTCTGTAGTTTTGCCTTTTCTAGAATGTCACATAATTGGAATCACATGTAGCTTTCTCAGACTGGCTGTCTTCACTTAGCCATTTACATTTAAGGTTTCCCCATATATTTTCTTGGTTTGATAGCTCATTTCTTTATTCTTAAACAATGTTATATTTTATGAATATACCACAGTTTTGTTTATCTTTTCACCTATTGAAGGACATCTTGGTTACTTCTGTTTTTTGGCTATTATGAATAAAGTTGCTAATAAACATTTGCATACTGGTTTTTGTGTGAATGTATATTTTTAAATGAGGGTAAATATCTTGGAATGTGATTGCTGAATCATATGGTAAGACTGCATTTACCTTCATAAAAAATTGCCAAACTGTCTTCCAAAGTAGCTGTACCATTTTGTATTCTCACCAGCAAGAAATGAGAGTTCCTGTTTCTCCAAATCCTCACTGACATTTGGTGTTGTCAGTGTTTTAGATTTTAGCCATTTTAGCAGGTGTGTAATGGTATCTCATTGTTGTTTTAATTTGCAATTCCTTGATGACATATAATGTTGGGTATCTTTTTATATGCTTATTTTCCATCTGTATAACTTATTTGGTAAGGTGCCTATTCAGATCTTCTGCCCATTTTTAAATTGGGTTGTTTGTTTTCTTATTGATGAATTTTAAGAATTCTTTCTATATTTTGGATACAAGATCTTTACTAGATATGTGTTTTATGAACATTTCATGCTAGTCTGTGACTTGTCTTTTCATTCTCTTAACAGTGTCTTTCACAGAGCAGAAGTTTTTTAATTTCAGTAAAATCCAGCCTATTATTTTTTTCTTTAATGGATCCTGCTTTTGTTGTTGTATCTAAAAACTCATCACCAAACCCGACGTCACCTAGATTTTCTCTTATGTGTTCTTCTAGAAATTTTATAGTTCTGAATATTACATTTAAGTGTATGATCATTTTGAGTTAATTTTTTATGAAAGTGTAAGGTCTGTGTCTAGGTTAATTTTTTTTTTTTTTTGCAAATAAACATCCAATTGTTCAACACCATTTGTTGAAAATCACTTCTTAGTTTCATAAGGTGGAAACATGGACTACTAATTTGTGATCTTTTTCTTTTCAAACATAAGATTTAATGCTATAAATTTCCCTTTATTTACTGCTTTCACTGCATTCCACACATTTAGATAAGTTATATTTTCATTTAGTTAAAAATATGTTTAAATTTCTCTTGAGATTTCTTCTTTGACCTATGTGTTATTTAGTAGTGTGTTGTTTAATCTCCAAATATTTTGGGATTTTCCAGATATCTTTCTGTTATTGATTTCTATGTTAATTCAGTTAAGATCTGAGAACATACTTAGTGTTATTTCTAGGCTTTTAGACTTGTTAAGGTGTGCATTATGGCCCCAAATGTGTTCTGTCTTGGTGAATTTTCCATATAAATTCAAGAAGAATGTGTATTATGATGTTGGGTAGAGAATTCCATAAATGTTAATTAGATCAAGTTGATTGATAGTGCTGTTTGAGTCAACTCTATCCTTACTGATTATCTGCCTCTGAAAGAGAGGGGTTGACTCTCTAGCTAGAATCATGGACTTGTCACTCCTCCTTCTAGTTCTATCAAATTTCTTCGTAATTTTGACACTCTGTTAGTTGCATACACCTTAATGATTGTTATGTCTTCTTGAAGAATTGACCCCTTTATCATTATATAATGCTTCTACTTATCACTGATAATTTTCCTTTGCTTAAAGTCTAATTTATCTGAAATTAATATAGCTACTTCCAGTTTCTTATTCTTTCTTCATCCCTTTACTTTTAACTTATTTGTGTCTTTATATTTAAAGTGTATTTCTTGTAGAGAACATGTATAGTTGGGGCTTGTTTTTTATCTGCTCTGATGATCCCTGTCTTTAATTGATGTACTTAGACCAACTTTTTAAAAAAATATAGTCTGAGCCTTGCAGCTCTTTCAGCTTTAATCCACTGTTATTACACTGAAGCCCTGTGTATGTGGTAATATGGAGTGGAGGAGGATAATTATTCTATAATCTTATAATTACATTTCAGACTTTTAGTGGGCCTATGTCAATGGGCTGTGACCTTCACAAGTATTTCTTCACCTTTACCCCTCCAAACCTTCTTACCTTCCCCACACCACCTTTACATAAGACAGGAAGAGTAGAGGGAGTTGGGGAAATGTCCCTCCCCTGGCTGAAATATGGCTTCTTTTTTCACTGGAGAGCAGGCCTTTGTTATGGAAAATGCTCTGGACATATTTCCAAATTGTCACTTTTCTCTTCCCTTTGCCAGAGAAATGAAATGATTTTTTTCTTGTCTCTTTACCTTGAAAACCTGGTGGGGTTCCTTGAGGTGGAAACCCATTAAAATATGCCCCCCCACCCCTAAAACTGTAGCTTCCAGGAGTTTCTCACTCTTTTGATAGTCCACACTCAGCCTCCAGCAATTCATCAAAATAACCCTTTGAGCATTCGTATCATCAACTGACTCCAGAGGCTCCTACTCCAGGTAAGATGATATGTTATTCTCCATATTTGCTTGTCTCTCTAGATTTCAGGGTGAGTGTTTGCCCTGTGACTTTGATAGACCTGCCCAAGACAAGTTATCAATTTTAATTTTTTTCAGTTTTTTTTTTTTAATGCTGTAAGGATGGAAATGACAGTTTCCAAGCTCTTCTAAGCTTATGTATGAGCTCTACTCCATTTTTGTATCCCTGAAAGACTCCAGCAGTGTCTTATGTTAGTGTTTATTGAATGACTGAATTTACAGAAAAAATAAACCAGGTTTAGGTACAGCTGAACAAAATTCCCAAATTTCTCAAAAATTGCGTATTAGTATAAAAGTTAGAAGACGTGGGAAAAAAGAATGTGGAATAACCATGATTCTCTATTATATTCAAAACTTATTTTGTGTGATTTCAATTAAAAAACAAATATACAAGGTAAAAACTGGATAATTTTTTAGAAACATGATTTTTAATATTGCTAAACAAATATTCACTTACCTTCTTGTTTTCAAAACTTTAAGCAATGCATAGGCATATAGATTAAAATGTGAAAATATCTCTTTGACCACAGCTTGCTTCCCACTCACCTATTAAGAAAGGTTTTATTTTGTTTTAATATTTTCAAAATCTTTCTATGTAAAAAAGTCTCCCTCAACCACTCTTTCATTTGACAAATATTTATTGTGCACCTATCATATGCCAGTACTGTTCTAGGTGCTAAGAATGTAGCAGTGAGCAAGACAAAGTTCCTACCTTTATAGGTCTTCTAGAATACTGAGAGATACTGATAATAAACATAAATAAATGAATATATAATGTAATGTCAGAAAGTGATAAATTTTATGAAGAAATTAAAACAAGAGTGGTCAAGAAAGGCCTTATTCTTCTTTACATTTTTATGCCCTTGTAATTACTCAGGTAATATACATCAGTATACCCTTATATATCAGTATACTTATTATCAACTGTAGCTTAATAGAATTGGAATATAATTTCTAGATTTTTATTAAAATACCTATATCTAGCTAATCTTTATTTTTTTGTCTCATTTATTGATTATTTAATTAATTTCACAAATATTCCTCAAAAGCCTACCATTTGCCAGGCACTGTTATATATGTTGAGGAACTAAAGATAGAGCTATACCTGGGGATGGTAGCTCGATGTGAAAATTTGGATTATAGAGAAGCACTTGACACTTCTCTATTTCAAGATATTCATATATTAGCTTAAGTCATTCTTTTATTATAGCCTACTGCCAATGTACTTATACATGGCTTTCAACTCCCTCTCTCAGATTGCCTATTCCTTCTTTCCACAAAGCAAAAGCAGAAAAAAAAAAAGGAGAAAGAAAGACAGAAAGAAAAAAGTGGGGGAGGAGGGAGAGAGAGAGGAAGGACGGAAGAAAGGGCAAGGTATAATGTCTATACAGAGAATATGACTTGTCCCAGGGCCAGATTGTCTCTAATCAGAAGATGAAAATACTTATTCTAACAAAGAACAAAACAACCCCTGCCCCAGTGCTACCTCTTTATATTTGGAAGCTGTTACAATTTATTTTATATGGCGAGTACTTACTTTTTTCTCTTGTCTCTTTTACAAATTGCTTCATTCATGAGTGTTTTTGAAGAAAGTGGCTTTTGAAAGAGTCTATGTCTCATACGGTCCAAATTATAGAAGTTTTCTTAAAAGAGACTTAGCTTCATTTCATGATAATAGCATGTAACATTAAATGCAGGGGAGCAAATCCAAACTCCCCAAAAATAAAATACTGAAAATGTTAAAGAAGCCAAAATAAGATAATAAGACACTGGGCAAAGAATACAGAATAAGCAATATGCCTTTTCTATTATTTTCAAAACTCTACTTTGTACCAGGGGCTGGAAGGAGGGGGGAAATGAGGAATTGTTGCTCGAAGTGTATAAGGTTTCAGTTATGCAAGATGAATAAGTTCTAGAGATTTGCTGTACAGCATAGTGCCTATAGTTAACAATACAGTGTTGTGTAGTTGTATACTTTAAAATATGTTAAGAAGATAGACCTCATGTTAAGTGTTCTTACCATATCCCCCCTCCCAAAACACACACACAAATCCAAGGAAATGTTTGGAGGTGATGGATATGTTTAGTACCTTGATTGTGGTTTAGTACCTTGGTATCATGGTGTATGTGTATATCTAAACTCATCAAGATATATACATTAAATATGTGCAAATTTTTGTAAGTTAATTATACCTCAATATAATTTAAAAGACTCAGTTTGTATGTTTTGAATTAGAAAAAACACGTAAATTTAAAACTGAACACTTTTTAAAAAAATATAAAAGATTCAGCATACTGTCAAATATTTTTGAAAATGGCCAAATAATTGATAAAATGTTTTGAAGACATAGTCTGTGTTTAATTAAAGTGCCTCAGTTGATATTCTCAAGAATCCTGCAGAATGAGTGTTTCATTGTTGCACTGTCTCTCAGATATTGAAGCAGTGGATAAGAGAGAACCAAGGTACCACCCAGTAAATGGCAGTAATGATGCCCATCCTTTGTATTTTGGGGCTGCATTCCATTGTCTTTCTATTAGATCATTCTGTTTCATTGACTCATCTGAGGTCATATGGTTTGCAGAAGCTCTGAAGACAAAGCAGGCTAAATACAGTGGCATCTTACAGACAGTCAATTAGATGCATACACAGTCAACCTAAACAATTTAGGAATAAAATTCCCTCTCTTTTCTCCCCATCAATGATTTGTTTTTCCTGAGTCACTGCTCATAGTGTTCCTCTCACTTGGGTGTATTCATTTCTTCCGGCCATCTATCCTCCTCAAGTCTCTCCTTTGCCTTGAGGCTTTTTTCAAGTATTTTTGTAATAGTGTAAAACTGAAAAGGGCCCAAGTATGTGAATAAGTAAATGATATTTTAACTTAAGAAACGTATTCAACATCCATTCATGATAAAACCTCTTAGAAAAATAAGAATAGAGAGGAACTTCCTCAACTTGATAAAGAGCATTTACAGAAAAAGCCCACAGCTACCATTATATTTAATGGTGAAAGACTGAATGCCTTCCCCCTAAGATCAAGAACAAGGTAAGGATGTCCACTTTCACCACTCTTAATTCAACATGGTGCTAGAAGTTCTATCCAGGGCATTATGACAAGAAAAGTAAATAAAGGGAATACAGATCAGAAAGGGAGAGATAAAACGGCCCCTATTTGCAGATGGCATAATTATCTATGTAGAAAATCCCAAGGAATCTATCAAAAAACAAACAAACAAACAAACAAAACTCTAGCTCTAAGTGAGTTCAGCAAGGTCACAGAATACAGAAAAATATGTTAAATCAATTGTATTTCTGTATGTTAGCAATGAACACGTGGACCCTGAAATTTAAAATGCAACATCATTTATAATTGCTCAAAAACCAGTATTCTTGAGGTGCAAATCTATGAAAACATGAACAGGACGTATATGATGAAAACTTTGTGAAAGAAATGAAAGAAGATTAAATAAATGGAGAGACGTACTTGTTCATGGATTGGAAAACTTAATATAGCAAAGATGTCAATTCTTCCCCCAACTGAGTTACAGGTTTAATGTAATTTTTATCAAAACCTCAGTTACACTTTTTGGGGATATAGACAAGAGTACTCAAAGATTTACATGGAAAAACAAAAGAAGTAGAATAGATAAAAGAAGAAGAAAGAAGGAGGAATCAGTCTACCCAATTTCAAGATTTATTATATAGCAACAGTAATCAAAACTGTGTGACATTGGTAGAGGGATAGAAACACAGATCAATGGACAATAGAAAACCCAAATATACCTACAAAACTAAGCCCACATAATTTTTGACAACAGTACAAAAGCAATTTAAAGCAAGAAAGATGGCCCTTTCAACAAATGTACTGGAGCAACTGGACATCCATAGCCAAAAAGCAAAATAAAACAACAACAAAAAACCCCAGAAAACCTCATGTAAGTCTCACACCTTATGAAAAATTTAACTAAAAGACATCCCAGACTTAAATGTTAGATGCAAAGCTGTAAACCTTTAAGAATAAACATCCTGAAAATCTTCAAGATCTAGGACTAGGCAGAGTTCTTGGACTTGACACCAAGGCATGAACCATAAAAGGACAAAAGAATCAATAAGTTATACTTCATCAAAATTTTAAAATTTTTGCTCTGCAAGAGACTGTTAAGTGGATGAAAAGACATATTACATAGTGGAAGAAAATATTTGCAAATCACATTTTGGCATGTAGTATCTAGAATGCACAGGGAATTCTCAAATTTGAACAATCTGAAAGTAAACAGTTCAATTAGAACATGGGCAAAAGACATGAAAAGTCATTTTACCAAGGTTTTCACATGGTGGCAGATAAGCACGTAAAAAGATGTTCAGCATCATTAGCCATTATGGAAATGCAAATTAAAACCATAGTGAGGTATCACTACATATCTATTAGAATAGCTAAAGTCAAATATGGTGGCAAAACCAAACGCTAGCAAGGATGTGAAAAACCCGGATCATTCATGCATTGCTGGTGGGAATATAAAATGCTATAGTCACTCAGTTTGGCAGTTCCTGTAAAAACTAAACATGCAACTACTTTGTGACCCAGAAATTGCCCACTTGGGTGTTTATCTCAGAGAAGTAAAGACATGTTCACATAAAAACCTGTACACCAATGTGTATTGTGGCTTTATTTGTAATAGCCCAAACTGGAAATAACCCAGATGGTGAATGGTTAAACAAACTGTGGTAAAGCCATATCATGGAATACTACTCAGCAATATAAAGGAATGGAAATATTCTGTATCAGTATCCTGGTTGTGATATTGTACCATAGTTTTGCAAGATGTTAGAATTGAGGAAAACTGGGCAAAAGGCACACAGGATCTCTCTATATTATTTCTTGCAACTTCTTTAACTCTCCAAATATCTCAGAATAAAAGTTTCCTTAAAAAATCATGGAACATATACATATGTGTGTGTGTCTGTGTAGTATGTATAGATATGCATACTACACACACAGTTCTCTCTCTAAGCCCTTAAAATGTTAAGTAGACCTAACTTAAATTTTATTGTATTGTTATCTAACATTATATGTTCTATTCTTACATTCCCAACTATAAGCTTCTTGAGGTGACACATGAAGTGTCAGGTAGCATAGTACTGAATACTTAACAGGCATTCAATAAACATTTTATGAAATCATCTAGATATTTGCTCCAACAATTCCCCTTGGTTTACCAGCATAGACAACACACAACTGCAGACTTATTTACTCTCGGTTCCTTTAACTGCTTTGAAGTTCGGCAGCATTTGACGTTTTTGGCCTCTTCTTCCTCAAAATTCTCTTTTTTCTTAACTTCTTTGACCAGTCTTCTTTTGATTCCCCTAGTTATTTCATATGTCTTATGACTCATTCTCTGATACTTCATCTTTCCAAACTCTAAATATAAATGTTACCTTATTTTATTTAGCTTCTTTCTTTTTTTCCTCTCTAATTTCCACTGATAATTTCAACCATGTTTCTGATATTTTTTTTATTAAGACACTTTTATGGATGGCTTCCTAATTTTCAGTTCCAGGCTATACCTAAGCTCCTAAACTCTAATTCCTGACTGTGTGATAAACATTGCCATCTGAACTGCCCTTGACACTTCTAACTCAACATTTCCCATACAGAACATATCTTTTTTTCCCCTTATCTCATTACACACATCTCGCCCTTGTCTTGTGCTCCCTATTTCTTATAAAGACCCCACCAGCATCAGTGATAATAAACTCTATATGTTCATTGTAGCCAATAAAACTTTCAAACGTTGTACCAGGAAACTGGCCATCTCTGTTCCGTGCTGGAGAGGACCTCTCTTCAGGCTACTTCCTGGTCTCCTGGCTGAGATTATGAACATGAGCTTTAGAGATACCTAACTGATTTTAAGACAAAGCCTGTATTTCTTCCCACTTATATTGGACCCCTAATGCCCCACCTCACATCACATTGCCCCACACATTTACTCCAGCCATTGCTACAGTAACCAGCTACACAAAGGTATAAGCTGACAGCATCTCAGGTCAGCTCCACCACATTTCTTATTTCCTGATCTGGGGCTCCTAGGCCCACGGGGCTACCTGCAGAACCTGCTGAGCCATTCTGACACACACACACAGAGAAGTGGGACAAACTTTGGCTAATAGGGGATGGAAGATTGAGAGCTTACGAGTAAATACCTATCTCTTCCCTGTCAGGCAGGCATTTCTGAGACCTATTCTCCATGGATCCTCAGAGATTCCCCAAGACAGTTGGATCAGCCCCAGTTGTCCATAGCATTGACCTACACAGGAACACAACCTTGTAATTAAGATGAGGTCGTACTGAGGGTGGGCCTCTAAAGCAATATGATTGATATCCTTATAAAAAGAGGAAATTTGGACACAGACAGCACACAGGGAGCACACCATGTAAAGATGAAGGCGGAGATTAGGGTGACGCTTCTATAACCCAAGGAAAGCTAAATATCATTAGCAACCCACCAGAAGCCAGGAGAGAGGCATGGAACAGGTTTCTCCCTCATAGCCCTTAGAAGGGACTAACCCTGCTCACCAGCACATTGATTTTGGACTCCTAGTCTCCAGAACTATGAGAGAATAAGTTTCTGTTGTTTAATCCATCCAGTTTATGGTACTTAGTTTTAGGAAACTAATATACTAGTAACTAGGTGCCAACTAAGAAAGCCAAGAGGGGGAACCCAACTGAGGTGAAGACAAAAGTAGAGACAGGGGACAGTGCTTTCATCTTAGGCATATTTGAGTCAGTAAAAGAGAAACGTAGAGACATGAGTGCAAATTGGATTTTTTTGTGTGATAGAGCAAGAAACATGGCCCCCATTAATTTAGCTGGAAAGGAAAGCATTATGTGAAAAGGGCAGAACTCATCCTCTGCATGTAACTAATGAATCTGCACTTGAAAAAGCATGCTCACTCCTTTAAGCCTTAGATGGATGGAGAAGAACCAATTAGGTAAATTGGGTGAAATTCAGATAAGGAATTTATGAGAATGGAAGATTGGCTTTAGCAAAGATGAAAGGAAAGAAATGTACTTGGCTAGGCTAAGTGATGATTAAGTGGAATTTGATGATAAGGGACACATATTTTAAAGGTGAAGCTTCAAAGTAGAAATAAACAGGTGCAAAGAGAAAGATGCATGCATTGTACCAGTTTATTATAAATACAGGGAAATATTTTTGAAATATGGAGGTGGGAGTAAATATGTTAATTTGTTAATAAGACAACAAAGTGAGAAACCATAAGAGTAAAATGAACAAATTGGATAACAGAAAAATTTGAGTCTGGAATTAAAAAAATCATTTGCATTAAAAATACTAAAGGAGAAATGAAAATAGGAAAAGCATTTTATTACATATGACTGATAAATGATTAATATCAAAAATTTATAAGTGCTCCTATTAGAAAAAAAAGTTATGTCAATTTATAAAGCAGAAAATTTTTTGAAAAGTTAATATATTAATGTAGATGTATAAATAACTAACAGACAGTTGAAAAGGTACTCAAAAGTCACTAATTACCAAAACATGCAAATTAAAAGTATAAGATATTTTTTCTTTTCACACTGGAAAAGTCTTTGGAGACCTAAAATACTTAATGTTGATGAAGATACAGGGAAATCAGTACTTTTGTACACTAGTGAAGGGATTAAAATGGGTCTAGCCTTTTTGAGCCAATTTCAAAATTATTTTCAAAAATTTAAATGTGCATATATTTTGTTTCAAGGTCAACTTGTAGGAATTCATCCTGCAGTAATGCTACCAAAATTTATTAAAGAACTATGTACCATAGTATTTTACTGCACACTTGTTCAGGTAATGCAAAGTTAGAAGCAACCTAAATGCCACTATTAATAGAGAAATAGTTAAATAAATGGTGATGGTCATAACATAGAATATTTGTGGCCATTAGAAAAAATGAGGTAGATTCCTGTGCAATTATTGTGACCTAGGAAGATGCCTGTGACATTTTCTTAAGTGCAAAAAAAGGGAATGACAAGATGATATTAATCATATGAACCTTTTTTTTAGTAAGCAGACACATCTTTATTCATCAAAAAGCCTTAACAATGCTTATCTCTGGTAGGTTAATATTATTAATGACTTGTACTTTCACTTTGCACATATCTGTAACTTTTGAAATGTTTTGAATGTGAATGTATTTCTTTTATAATCAAACTTTTAAACAAATGGATAAAAGAAACCCTAGTTAAGAAAAACAAAAAACATAAAAGGGGAGATGCTCCAGGAATATATTTTTGAAAGGTAGGAGAAAAATACTTGTTGAGAAAATGCTTATAGATATGGGAAGCATCTGGCAGGTGTGACAGTCCATCTAGTTAGCATCATTTTTAAAAAGATCAGCAAATTCATGATGGAATTTTAGCTTAATAAATTAGGTACAATATATCTTTGGATTTTATGGATTTAATGTTTAGCGTTTCCATTGAAACTTTATGATGTAAAGTCATTTTTCATTTTTCCAAGGCATAAACTTGAGTTAGGTGCTGAAAAGCTGGTTTGCGGGATACAAGTCATTTAGCTAGGAGCAAAGTTTACAAATGGGCAAGGATCTTCATTTCAACAAGGCTTTGATTTTTTTTTTTTTCTAATTGCATATCCTGTAACTATACTGTACCACTTACCTGTAAAGCAATAAAATCTCACTTTGTGAAAATATGACCAGTAAAGGAAAAGAAAGGCATTTTCAGATGTGGATATTCACTCAAGAACCTCATGTTATGTTAGTGTACAAGCCTTTAGATATACTAAAAGGCCATATTATCTGTGTTTGTGTAGCACCTGCCTTCCCTTCCACCTACTTCCGGTGAAAGGTCCTTTTCTCCCTGACAGCACATGTGAGCACGTGCTCAAGATTTGGACAGTGGATCAGACCACCTTTTTTTTCCTGATCACAGTAATTACTTAAGGCTTGAAATAGTCAGAATCTGTCTTAGATTGGGTCCCCCAGGAGTAGACCCTGAGATGAGGAGTGCTATGAAATGATTTATTGGGAAATAGTCCAAGAAACATCTAGAGAAAAGTTAAAGAGGAAGGGAGTGATATTGGAAAGGAAGAACACCAAGCAAGGCTGTGATGTCAAGCAAGGTCCTACGAAGGATATTGTGTCAGGGGTCCCCAAGACCACTCCCAGGTTTGATGATTCACTAGGAGGATTCACAGGACTCAGCATATAATCGTGCTCATGGCTATGATTTATTACAGTGAAAGGATACAAAGCAAAATGAGCAAAGAAAAAGGGTGTATAGGGTGAGGCTCAGAGGAAACCAGGCATAAGCTTTCTTGAATCCTCTTCTAGTGGAGTCACACAAGACACTCAATTTCCCCCATAAATGAGTTGTGACAACACATATGAAATGTTGCCAACCAGGGAAGTTCATTAGAGGCTCAGTGCCCAAGGCTTTTGTTGGGGGCTGGTCACATAGGCACCCTCAGCCTGGCACTTACCAAAGTTCCAAACTCCCAGAAGGAAAGCTGGTGTTCAGCATGAACCATATTGTTTGTACAGTTTAGGTACAGTGACTCTTATCAGAGAATGGTGGAAACCCTTCTGAAATCCCAGTTCCCAGATGCCAACCAAGGGCCAACCTTGCAAGTGGACTTTTTAAGGTTAGCAATTTCAGTCCTTGATATGTTAACTCTTTCCTACACAGATACCTTTGGTTCAATCCCACAGGAAAGCTCTGAAAACTGTGTAGGCTAAATCTGACTTTTGGGAATTAAAGACATAAATGTCTAGACACTTCTAGCAATCTGTGTGGGCAGGCCAAGCTGGTTCCAGCTGTCTGAGGGCAAGTCCTCCAACAAAGAGATGCGGGTGTTGGCTGTTGAGAGTGACAGCCCACTGGGAGACATGTGCATAAAAAATAGTCCTGACCCTGAGGGGATATGGGTGAAGTTCTGACAGCATCTGCTACAGTGGTCCTTCCTGGGATTGTATATACCGAACCAGTGATAGAGAAATCATCCTCTTGAGATAGGCAAGCTGGCACATGAGCCTAATGCTGCCTGTAGGTATATTCTCCACCTGCTGGAGAAGACTCTTCCGCAGTAGCTGAGAATGGAATCTGCACTCAGAGAAAAGCAGAGAGAAGACAAGGATAGAAAATTCTAATAGTGTTTCAAGTTCTACTTGAAACCATCTCTAACATCAGTCCTACTAGTGGTCCTCTTTTTTTTCCTTCCAGTTTTATTGACTGGAACAGTGTTTGAGGGGTACAGCATAATGATTTGACTTACATACATCATGAAATGATTAACACGATATTTAGTGAACATCCACCATCTCATATAGATACAAAATAAAAGAAAAAAAACAACCTGTTTTCCTTGTGATGAGAACTCTTAGGATTTACTCTGAACAATTGTCATAAAACAATAGCAGATATAATTGTATTATCATGTTGTGCATTACATCTTTAGTACTTATTTATTTGGAACCATTCCCCCCTCCCTGCAACTCCCCACCTCTGGTAACCACAAATCTGATCTCTGTTTCTATGAGTTTGTGTTTTTGAAGCATAATTGACCTACAACACTATGCTAGTTCCTGATTCACAAACATAGTGATTTGATATTTCTATACATTACAAAATGACACCATGTAAGTCTAGTTACCATCTGTCACCATACAAATTTATTACAGTACTATTCACAGTATTCCCTATGCTGTACATTATGTCCTCATGACTTATTTATTTTATAACTGGAGGTTTCTACCTCTTAATCTCCTTCGCCTATTTCTCTCATCGCTTCAACCCTCTACCATGGATCCTCTTATCTTAGCCTGTAGCACATCTCCTTAATTTAGCCTTTTATAGCTTGCAAGAGAGTCCTGTTAAAAATACTCTGTACATTATCTATTGCATCTCGCAGATCATGGATACCCGATTCAAAGATATTTGATAGTAAACTTTATTTCCTTTTAAAGTTAGGAACCTCGATTAGTGGATTCCATGTTAGGTATTTACTAAAACAGATTTTGGCAAACTAAAGCCAAATCTACCACTCCTGCCCCACTTCTCTCAAGCACCCCTCCTAGTCTGTTTTTGTAGGACCACAAGAAAGAATGGTTTTTACGTTTTTAAATGGTTGAGGGAAAAAATTAAAAGAATATTTTGTGATACATAAAAATCATATGTAATTCAGCTTTCAGTGTTTATAAATAATGTTTTTAATTTCATGAATAAAATATGTGTGGAAATTTGTTTTCTTTCATGTCATATGAGTACCTACATAATAGTCTTGATTTTGCCTCTTGGTCAACAAAGCCTGAAATATTTATTCTCTGGACCTTTTCAAAAATGTTTGTTAATCCCCATCTGAGAACAATGGAAGAGGAAAACTGACTAACCCTTCTTTGAGGAAGGGACCATTTGTTATATATTTTTTAATAATCATGTATAATAGTACTTAGAAAAATTCTCTAAACATGGAAGACATTGAACTGACAAAACTGGATAGCATTTGATATCCTACCCTGATAATGGCAGATGGAGGAGTAGCTTAATGATAGTGACCAACCATCACTAAATGATGACTACAGTGACTGAAGACAATTAATGCTGCTATCTGCTTGCCCTTCAAGGCATAGTAAGGTGAAGGGGAATTGATGAACCTCTTGCTTGTGATTAGGTTTTGAGGAGTCAATTGAGGACTTCTTATATGAGGTATCCAAATCTAAGATACTGACAACTCAAAAATCAGAGGTTCAAGTGTGTTAATTAGCTCATATTTTAAAAGCAGATACATCTCTGAGAATACTAAGCTTCTCAGTCATTCATGCCCAATATGCATGGTTTTCACCATGATAATCAGATTGCTTTTTGTTTAGCTGTTGCAGGGAATGGCTGGTATAAGCAAAGGAAGAATAGATGCGAAAAAAAGAAAATGTGATCTTGGATCCTGAAAAACTTTGGAAGAGGGTGACACTGTGTGTGCCACTCCACTGGGTGGATTTTTATTTTTGTCAGCCTGAGAACTGTCCCCTAAGAGTAAGAAAGAGGAAAAATAGCTAACTTGAAGATGTGGGAGAAAGTGTGAGAGAAGATGTGGAGGATACCAAGGAAACTTGTTTCATTTCACAATTTTATCTAAGGACCAGATCTCCTTATATACCTATGTTATGCTGCCTGCATATAATTAAGAAATCAGTAGGGAGATATTATTACATTAATTTTGATGTTGAAGATACTTTAATAGGCAAGTTGTATATGGAATCATTTAAGTTTTATCCTATACAGATATTTCCTAATACTTTTTCTGTGGTTGCATCATGTCCTTTCCTAAGGGATTACGTCAGACTAATAATCATTTACAAAGCAATACTGTGGCACTATTTTCAAGGAGAATCTCTTAGCAATATGAATGAAGATGGAGGCCAAGCTGGTGAATGAAGATAAACCATAAGCCCACTGACTCCTGTCCTCTCAGTCACCCATTGGGAGGAGTTCCTTGTGATCCACCACAAGGAGGAGATCTAGATGAGTTTCTCAAAGTGCTCTCCTCAGCTTAGTGAAACTTATTAATTGTAATTACTTGAGAAATTCATTAAGTCTTAGACTCAAGTTCCAAATTTGGGGATTCTATGTAGTACTTTCAATACATATGTATGAAGAACCAACTACTTTGTCTTCACTGTGCTCCACCTTAGATAAAATGGTAAGCAAAATGGGAGAGAGCTTACCCTCACGGTACCATCATCTACCTGCCATCTAATGTGCGCGTGACCCTCCAGTCTCCCGTAACTCATTAATATCCAGCATTAGTATGTGTTCAGTCTTTAATACATGCTTATTGTTATGTTCATTCCCACCTAGGATTGATCTAATAAATGAAAAAATTATGAAATTGGGTTCATCAGAGTAAAGACAGATACCTTTTATAATAATAACAACTAACTTTAAAGAGCAATTATTAAGGGGCAGGCCCTGTGCTAAGTGCTAAGTTCACCTGCATTATTTCATATATTCCTCTCAACAACGTTATGTGGTAGGTAGTATATTTTTTCCATTTTATAAATGAAGAAACAGCAGCTTAGAGAAGTTAAGTAACTTGCCCAAGGTCACATCATAAGTGAGCTGTGTTTCAACACAACTCTGACTCTCTCAAGTCTGAGTTCTTAACCACTGAGATATAACGTCTTTCTATAAACCACTGATTATTGCCAGATAATAATTGGTTATCACACAACTGTCTGTCTTATAAGAAGGTTAGAATCAGCCAGTAGACACATTGACTAGGCAAAGTAATTCCACCTAGAAGGAAAAAGCAAAACCTGGAGAGGTAGAACTGGTATGGGTGTTGATAGAGTAGCATGTTCACAATGAAGAGACTTTCTTGGCCAGCAGTGACTCCACATTGGAGTCATGGAAACCAAACTCAGGTAGATCAATGCCATATGTGAAAAATCTTGAAAGCCATGCACAGGAGTTTGAATTTAATGCAGCAGACAATGTAGAGTTATGGAAGTTCTTAAACTAATGCAGTAGCTTACAGGATGCATTAGAGTTGACTAAAATTGCTCTGTAGTTTGGTTTTGAGACATGGTGTTTGGCGGAGATAGAAAGTACATCCTAGTGGGAGGAGAGAAGGGAAAATGAGTAGGTAAACTTTGAGTGTATTGAAATTACAGTAAATTTAAGATGTCATTGGCTGGTTATCCAAGTAAATACGCTCCATAGACAGTTTGAATTAAGATATTGTTTTTTCACTGAGCAGCACTGGGATTGGCAATTGGAGTCTATATATAGGGATGTTCATTGAAGAGGAGAAGATGGAATAAGTGTCAGTGAAGAAGAGCAGACGGCCAAGATAATAGCTTTGATGGAAACCCACAGTTTGGTTATGGGAGGAGGGAGAAAAGCCAACAAAGGAAACAAAGAAGAATCATTCATTAAGGTTGGAGAACAAAGGAGTACAATGTCCTGGAAACCAAGCGAAGGCCAAGAATGAAGGAGCAGGTACTGGACAGTGTCAAAAGTCATAAAGAGGCTGAAAAAAACATTCAGGAGGATGAAACCTGAGGAGAGATTGGGGATCAATGGTGACACTTGAGAAAGAATTCAATAAGGTAGAAAAGGTAGAAACAGATTTCAGGGAATACTTAGGCAGGTATGTGAGTGAAGGCAATGAACATGAGTCCTAGCTTGAGAACTTTGGCACTAAAAAAGAGAGAAATTGAACTGTTCCAGCATAACACACCCTTGATTTCATAATAAAAGACAATAGAAAAGCGAGATTCATCTAAGAGAACTTCACTTGCCAGCTGCATTTGCTGGAGCCTCTATTGTTTTCTTGTGGCAGAAAAGACAGTGGTAGAAATTTGTCTTTTTAATAATGAATAGTGAAAAACATAATTCTCTATTTCTATGTTGCCTTTCCATCAGCATTAACTTTACATTTTCCTTAACTTGTCATCTTCTGTGCTGACAGTAGGAGAAAAAAAAAAAAAACATGCTAATCTACTGAGATAAAAGTGAAATTTTCAAGACTGTCGATGTGCATGATTTCTCTCATGACTTTTCATTGGCAACAGAGTGTCTAATGTTCAAGGACAAGAGGAATCAGACCGTAGGATGCCCGCCAGCTCTCCAGGGGACAGAAACCCACTTTTGCATGCATATAAATGAGTCCTGAAGTAGGTTGTGAGATAAGAAGTGGTATAATGTAATAGAGCGCTACACTGCAAAGGGGCCTGGACTCTCCTGATGGAGGGGGAAGGTAGATGCTGTATGGCTGGAGTAGATAATGACCTTAGAAAAGAATCTTTCCAATCTTTCAGAGGCATGATGTATTTTCCCTGAGTGCTGTGCCAAGATGGCACGTTTTTTAATTGTGTAAAATATAAAACCGAACAGCTCCTTTCCTCTCACCTTCCAAAAATGCTTACGCTTGCAAGGGGAAAGTTTGGCATCAATTTCCATTCATTTCAAAGGATTAAAAAAAGTCTAATGTGGAGATATATTGATCTTTTGAAAGGTCAGCAGCAGATTCATAGTTCAAGGTACTACTTCTGAATAGCCAAAATGCTAAGTAACGGGAGGAACCACAGGATGAAACCAGGGAAAAAAAAAAAACACAGAGGAATGCCCCATGTAAAATCAACTACATTTTATTGTTTTTGTTCCTAAAGAACAATATAACATAGTGTATGTGTGTATACACATACACAACATTATCATCATTTACATTAAGATTAGAGTTCAGACAATTAATTCAGTGACTGCAAGGAATAATTAGAAATATATTTCAGTTTTGTGGTATAACCTTAAAGTTAGGAAAAAAGAGAGAGATACAGAGAAGGGCAAGGGAGGTGGAAAAAGAGAGAAGAAAGTGATAAAAATGGACTGAAGGGGATATAAAGAAGAAACTTAAGGAAAATGAGGGTGAGAGAGAAAGAGAGAGGAAGAAAGGGGTATGTATGCATTGAGCACTTCCTATATTCCCAGATCAGCATAAAGAGCTAAGAGAGAGGGAGGATGGCAGAGCAATGGAAAAGAAGGCCTGACGAATCGTCTCTACATTCTGAGATGATTGTGCTGGTTGGCAATCTGTTGCCTTTTTTACTCACCCACTGTTCTTTGCCTGGTTAGGTGCACCAAAATAGGTGTGCCTGCTTGTCATCATCCTTTAAAATCAGGACTAGATCTCTAGCAGTTTAGATCAGTCCTTTCAGAGTTTGCAATAATACATCTTCTTATTTTATTTTCAAAGTTCAAAGCAAATTTTTGAAATAAAGTTTTAATTTCCTTTGGGATCTTTGAGGTTTCTTCTTAATCTGTGAAGGAATGACTGCATTTTAGAGGCCGACTTTGGAGCCTCAGTGTGTCGTTGCACAAGGTGCTGCAGGAGGAAGTCGTTTGACATTCAAAAAGCAAGATATTGCGTTTTAACACCTCTGATGGTTTATTTTTGGAATCAGCTATTATTTTGTTATGGTGAGCTCTTCTGGCTCCTTGTACATTCAAGTCACCCCACTCTTTTTGTGCTTTTGGTATGTCTCAGTGAGAAATACCTCACTGGATCCATCCCTCCATCCATTCCTTTCTCCCTCCTTTCTACCTTCAGTAATGCCCACTATAGTTCATAGCTCTTTAATTGCTTCTCTTGAACAGTGTGTCAGGATTCCAGGGGAAGCATGTTGATCTCTGACCTGCCTCACCTAAGTAAGCTCATATGAAACTTGGACAAAATCCATCAATGTGCTGCACATCACCTGTCAACTCTAGCCCAGTTACTGAAAATCAATGTACATTTTACCTGGTTCTTTCTAAAACGGTTTCATTCAGGCTGACCACAAACTTCTGAGATATTAAATACATTTTAATATATATTTAAATATATTCTCCCCCTTTTAAAGTTACTGTATTACAAGTTCCACAAGTATAAGGATTTTGGTTTCTACTAGACAAATTCCCCAAGGTGTGATAAATATGTGTTGCTTTTATCTCTGCACAGTACTGAATTGATATAACACTAAAGGTCTCTGAAATGACTTCCTTAAAAATTGGATGCATATGCAACAGTCCATTCAGTACATTGCATGTATTTATATATACATATAGGCTTTTATGGCTGACTTCTTTCATGGCCACTAAGAGCTACCACAGCAGCCTTGAACTGTAAACTCTTGGCTACTAAAGCAGCACATTGTTTTGCAAATATTCTCAATATATGAGGGCTCTTCCATATTATCTTAAAGTGAATTTTTTTTTTTGGCTGTACCAAGCAGCAGGCATGTGAGGTCTCCAACCAGGGGATCGAACCCATGCCCCCCTGCAGTGGAAGCACGGAATCCTAACCACTAGACCGCCAGGGAACTCCCATAAGGTGAATTTTTTTTTTAAATATGGCTGTTTCTCAACTGTGGCCTTTCCCTCTGCCATTATTTTGCTTTCTGGGGAGTAGTTTAGACTCTTATAGCTAATGAAACCTTTGACTCGATGGTCTTCCTTTGTGACAACTCTAGTGCTATTGAACTGAATTGTAGCATATGGGTTTTACAGAGGTTGTAGTTGTCACCTTCAAGGAAATGATCAAAAACAAAGGGTAAAGGACAGCAAGCATTTAGGAATTGTTAGGAGAACTTTGACATTATGAAGGGCTTCATAAACCTCTCTGTAGTCTTGCAGGGTTGACACATATTTATAGGTAAGGTGGTCAGAAGAAACCTTGTATAGGCCTGAAGTGACTTCAGGAGCAGTTTCCACTGAAAGATGAAGAGACCATATCTCCACAGGGACTAAGTTATAATGATGTACTCTAACTCTACTTAGGTTAGTGCTGACTAAGTTAGCCCTTGCATTTCCAAAAAAGCATTCTCCATCCTACATAGATTATACCTTTAATGTAGAAATTGGCAAACTATGACCTGCCAGGCAAATCCAGTCTGCCACCTATTTTTGTAAATAAAGGGGGTTTTTTTGTTTGTTTTTTGTTTTAATTTTTATTACTATTCAGAAAAGCTTAATCCAAATGGTGTTAACTGAGGCGCCAATTAACTTTTGACCCAGTAGGAAAAGATGCAATAAAAAAATAGTAAAACTAGGACAAAATCAAATACACGAAGCACTTACATACATAAGTAACATTCAAAAGCAAGCTAATTGTAAAATGTCTCAAAATTCTACTATTACATTATAAAGTCACAACTAATATAAATCTAAAAAATGTAGCTGGATCCTTTTTTCTTTTTATTTTTTTAATTTTTTAATTTAATTTTATTTATATTTTGTACAGCAGGTTCTTATTAGTCATCAATTTTATACACAACAGTGTATACATGTCAATCCCAATCTCCCAATTCATCACACCACCACCACCATCCCCCCGCCGCTTTCCCCTCTTGGTGTCCATACGTTTGTTCACTACATCTGTGTCTCAATTTCTGCCCTGCAAACCAGTTCATCTGTACCATTCTTCTAGGTTCCACATATATGCGTTAATATACGATATTTGTTTTTCTCTTTCTGACTTACTTCACTCCCTATGACAGTCTATAGATCCATCCACATCTCAACAAATGACCCAATTTCGTTTCTTTTTATGGCTGAGTAATATTCCATTGTATATACGTACCACATCTTCTTTATCCATTCGTCTGTCAATGGGCATTAGGTTGCTTCCATGACCTGGCTATTGTATATAATGCTGCAATGAAATTTGGGGTGCATGTGTCTTTTTGAATTATGGTTTTCTCTGGGTATATGCCCAGGAGTGGGATTGCTGGATCATATGGTAATTCTATTTTTAGTTCTTTAAGGAACCTCCATACTGTTCTCCATAGGGGCTGTATCAATTTACATTCCCACCAACAGTGCAAGAGGGTTCCCTTTTCTCCACATCCTCTCCAGCATTTGTTGTTTGTAGATTGTCTGGTGATGCCCATTCTAACTGGTGTGAGGTGATACCTCACTGTAGTTATGATTTGCATTTCTCTAATAATTAGTGATGTTGAGCAGTTTTTCATGTGCTTCTTGGCCATCTGTATGTCTTCTTTGGAAAAATGTCTATTTAGGTCTTCTGCCCATTTTTGGATTGGCTTGTTTGTTTTTTTAATATTGAGTTGCATGAGCTGTTTATATATTTTGGAGATTAATCCTTTGTCCGTTGATTCGTTTGCAAATATTTTCTCCCATTCTGAGGGTTGCCTTTTCGTCATGTTTATGGTTTCCTTTGCTGTGCAAAAGCTTTGAAGTTTCATTAGGTCCCATTTGTTTATTTTTGTTTTTATTTCCATTACTCTAGGAGGTGGATCAAAAAAGATCTTGCTGTGATTTATGTCAAAGAGTGTTCTTCCTATGTTTTCCTCTAAGAGTTTTATAGTGTCCAGTCTTACATTTAGGTCTCTAATCCATTTTGAGTTTATTTTTGTGTATGGTGTTAGGGAGTGTTCTAATTTCATTCTTTTACATGTAGCTGTCCAGTTTTTCCAGCACCACTTATTGAAGAGACTGTCTTTTCTCCATTGTATATCCTTGCCTCCTTTGTCATAGATTAGTTGACCATAGGTGCGTGAGTTTATCTCTGGGATTTCTATCTTCTTCCATTGATCTATGTTTCTGTTTTTGTGCCAGTACCATATTCTCTTGATTACTGTAGCTTTATAGTATACTCTGAAGTCAGGGAGTCTGATTCCTCCAGCTCCGTTTTTTTCCCTCAAGACTGCTTTGGCTATTTGGGGTCTTTTGTGTCTCCATATGAATTTTAAGGTTTTTTGTTCTAGTTCCATAAAAAATGCCATTGGTAATTTGATAGGGATTGCATTGAATCTGTAGATTGCTTTGGGTAGTATAGTCATTTTCACAAAATTGATTCTTCCAATCCAAGAACATGGTATATCTCTCCATCTGTTGGTATCACCTTTAATTTCTTTCATCAGTGTCTTATAGTTTTCTGCATACAGGTCTTTTGTCTCCCTAGGTAAGTTTATTCCTAGGTATTTTATTCTTTTTGTTGCAATGGTAAATTGGAGTGTTTCCTTAATTTCTCTTTCAGACTTTTCTTCAGTGTATAGGAATGCAAGAGATTTCTGTGCATTAATTTTGTATCCTGCAACTTTACCAAATTCATTGAGTAGCTCTAGAAGTTTTCTGGTAGAGTCTTTAGGATTCTCTATGTATAGTATCATGTCATCTGCAAACAGTGACACTTCTACTTCTTCTTTTCCAATTTGTATTCCTTTTATTTCTTTTTCTTCTCTGATTGCCATGGCTAGGACTTCCAAAACTATGTTGAATAATAGTGGCGAGAGTGGACATCCTTGTCTTGTTCCTAATCTTAGAGGAAATGCTTTCAGTTTTTCACCATTGAGAATGATGTTTGCTGTGGGTTTGTTGTATATGGCCTTTATTATGTTGAGGTAGGTTCCCTCTATGCCCACTTTCTGGAGAGTTTTTATCATAAATCGGTGTTGAATTTGTCAAAAGCTTTTTCTGCATCTAATGAGATGATCATATGGTTTTTATTCTTCAATTTGTTAATATGGTGTATCACATTGATTGATTTGCGTATATTGAAGAATCCTTGCATCCCTGGGATAAAGCCCACTTGATCATGGTGTATGACGCTTTTAATTTGTTGTTGGATTCTGTTTGCTAGTATTTTGTTGAGGATTTTTGCATCTATATTCATCAGTGATATTGGTCTGTAATTTTCTTTTTTTGTAGTATCTTTGTCTGGTTTTGGTATCAGGGTGACGGTGGCCTCATAGAATGAGTTTGGGATTGTGCCTTCCTCTGCAATGTCTTGGAAGAGTTTGAGAAGGATGGGTGTTAGCTCTTCCCTAAATGTTTGACAGAATTCACCTGTGAAGCCATCTGGTGCCAGACTTTTGTTTGTTGGAAGATTTTTAATCACACTTTCAATTTCATTCCTTGTGATTGGTCTGTTCATATTTTCTGTTTCTTCCTGGTTCAGTCTTGGAAGGTTATACCTTTCTAAGAATTTGTCCATTTCTTCCAGGTTGTCCATTTTATTGGCATAGAGTTGCTTATAGTAGTCTCTTAGGATGCTTTGTATTTCTGCGGTGTCTGTTGTAACTTCTCCTTTTTCATTTCCAATTTTATTGATTTGAGTCCTCTCCCTCTTTTTCTTGATGAGTCTGGCTAATGGCTTATCAATTTTGTTTATCTTCTCAAAGAACCAGCTTTTAGTTTTCTTGATCTTTGCTATTGTTTTCTTTGTTTCTATTTCATTTATTTCTGCTCTGATCTTTATGATTTCTTTCCTTCTGCTAACTTTGGGTTTTGTTTGTTCTTCTTTCTCTAGTTCCTTTAGGTGTAAGGTTAGATTGTTTATTTGAGATTTTTCTTGTTTCTTGAGGTAGGCTTGTAGAGCTATAAACTTCCCTCTTAGAACTGCTTTTGCTGCATCTCATAGGTTTTGGATTGTCATGTTGTCATTGTCATTTGTCTCTAGGTATTTTTTGATTTCCTCTTGGATTTCTTCACTGATCTCTTGGTTATTTAGTAATGTACTGTTTACCCTCCATGTGTTTGTGTTTTTTATGTTTTTTTCCCTGTAATTCAGTTCTAATCTCATAGCGTTGTGGTCAGAAAAGATGCTTGATATGATTTCAATTTTCTTAAATTTACTGAGGCTTGATTTGTGACCCAAGAAGTGATCTATCCTGGAGGATGTTCTGTGCGCACTTGAAAAGAAAGGGTAATCTGCTGTTTTTGGATGGACTGTCCTATAAATATCAATTAAATCTCTCTGGTCTATTGTGTCATTTAAAGCTTCTGTTTCCTTATTTATTTTCATTTTGGATGATCTGTCCATTGGTGTCAGTGAGGTGTTAAAGTCCCCCACTATTATTGTGTTACTGTCGATTTCCTCTGTTATAGCTGTTAGCAGCTGCCTTATGTATTGAGGTACTCCTATGTTGGGTGCATATATATTTATAATTGTTATATCTTCTTCTTGGATTGATCCCTTGATCATTATGTAGTGTCCTTCCTTGTCTCTTGTAACATTCTTTATTTTAAAGTATATTTTATCTGATATGAGTATTGCTACTCCAGCTTTCTTTTGATTTCCATTTGCATGGAATATCTTTTTCCATCCCCTCACTTTCAGTCTGAATGTGTCCCTAGGTCTGAAGTGGGTCTCTTGTAGACAACATATATATGGGTCTTGTTTTTGTATCCATTTAGCGAGCCTGTGTCTTTTGGTTGGAGCACTTAATCCATTCACGTTTAAGGTAATTATCGATATGTATGTTCCTATGACCATTTTCTTAATTGTTTTGGGTTTGTTTTTGTAGGTCCTTTTCTTCTCTTGTGTTTCCCACTTAGAGAAGTTCCTTTAGCATTTGTTGTAGAGCTGGTTTGGTGGTGCTGAATTCTCTTAGCTTTTGCTTGTCTGTAAAGCTTTTGATTTCTCCATCGAATCTGAATGAGATCCTTGCCGGGTAGAGTAATCTTGGTTGTAGGTTCTTCCCTTTCATCACTTTAAGTATATCATGCCACTCCCTTCTGGCTTGTAGAGTTTCTGCTGAGAAATCAGCTGTTAACCTTATGGGAGTTCCCTTGTATGTTATTTGTCGTTTTTCCCTTGCTGCTTTCAGTAATTTTTCTTTGTCTAATTTTTTGCCAATTTGATTACTATGTGTCTCGGCGTGTTTCTCCTTGGGTTTATCCTGTATGGGACTCTGTGCTTCCTGGACTTGGGTGGCTATCTCCTTTCCCATGTTAGGGAAGTTTTTGACTATAATCTCTTCAAATATTTTCTCGGATCCTTTCTCTCTGTCTTCTCCTTCTGGGACCCCTATAATGCGAATGTTGTTGTGTTTAATGTTGTCCCAGAGGTCTCTTAGGCTGTCTTCATTTATTTTCATTCTTTTTTCTTTATTCTGTTCCACAGCAGTGAATTCCACCATTCTGTCTTCCAGGTCAATTATCCGTTCTTCTGCCTCAGTTATTCTGCTGTTGATTCCTTCTAGTGTAGTTTTCATTTCAGTTATTGTATTGTTCATCTCTGTTTGTTTGTTCTTTAATTCTTCTAGGTCTTTGTTAAACATTTCTTGCATCTTCTTGATCTTTGCCTCCATTCTTTTTCCGAGGTCCTGGATCATCTTCACTATCATTATTCTGAATTCTTTATCTGGAAGGTTGCCTATCTCCACTTCATTTAGTTGTTTTTCTGGGGTTTTATCTTGTTCCTTCATCTGGTATGTAGCTCTCTGCCTTTTCATCTTGTCTATCTTTCTGTGAATGTGGTTTTTGTTCCACAGGCTGCAGGATTGTACTTCTTCTTGCTTCTGCTGTCTGCCCTCTGGTGGATGAGGCTATCTAAGAGGCTTATGCAAGTTTCCTGTTGGGAGGGACTGGTGGTGGGTAGAGCTGACTGTTGCTCTGGTGGGCAGAGCTCAGTAAAACTTTAATCCACTTGACTGCTGATGGGTGGGGCTGGGTTCCCTCCCTGTTTGTTGTTTGGCCTGAGGCAACCCAGCACTGGAGCATACCTGGGCTCTTTGGTGGGGCTAATGGCAGACTCTGGGAAGGCTCTCGCCAAGGAGTACTTCCCAGAACTTCTGCTGCCAGTGTCCTTGTCCCCACAGTGAGCCACAGCCACCCCCCGCCTCTGCAGGAGACCCCCCAACACTAGTAGGTAGGTCTGGTTCAGTCTCCCCTGGGGTCACTGCTCCTTCCCCTGGGTCCCGCTGTGCACACTACTTTGTGTGTGCCCTCCAAGAGTGGGGTCTCTGTTTCCCCCAGTTCTGTCGAAGTCCTGCAATCAAATCCCCGTAGCCTTCAAAGTCTGATTCTCTAGTAACTCCTCCTCCCGTTGCTGGACCCCAAGGTTGGGAAGCCTGACGTGGGGCTTGGAACCTTCACTCCAGTGGGTGGACTTCTGTGGTCTAAGTGTTCGCCAGTCTGTGAGTCACCCATGCAGCAGTTATGGGATTTGATTTTACTGTGTTTGCGCCCTGCCTACCGTCTCATTGTGGCTTCTCCTTTGTCTTTGGATGTGGGGTATCTTTTTTGGTGAGTTCCAGTGTCTTCCTGTCGATCATTGTCCAGCAGCTAGTTGTGATTCTGGTGTTCTCACAAGAGGGAGTGCTGTAAATAAAGTTTTATTGGAACACAGAAACACCATTTCTTTATGTCTTTTCTACGGCTGCTTTCCTACCACACCAGCTGAGTTGAGTAGTTGGGGCAGAGACTGTTTGGCCCACAAAGCCTAAAATATTTACTCTCTGGCCCTTTATTTAAAAAAAAAAAAAAAAAGCCAATCCCTGCTCTAAAGGGTACAAAGAAGTACTAAATAATTTTGAGTCATAGAAAATATAGAAGAATGTCTTAATTCAGGTTCTTAGTAGAAATAAATTTATTTATGCTGTGTCACTCCATACCTAAGATGTCTCAGCATTAGGAGGAATCTTAGAAAACACTAACTCCAACTCCCTACTAACAGGAATGCAGCTAGAAAATTTTGCTTTGTTCTTTGTGAGGAGGTTAAGCTGGTAAGTAAAGTGAAAAGAGTAAACAGCTAACTAAGGGAATGATTTGCCTATTTATGAGAACTGAGGAAGCAGCCAACATATAGACAAGTATAACTGTGACATAAAGAGAACCAACACTGCTCTGCTGGCATTTGCTATATTAATAATAAATCATTCTTTAGTCCTAATTTATTTCAGTAGGGCTAGTACTTGGCAATATGTTCTCAAATTTGAGCTATTCTGGACAAGTAAAAGCAATAAAACTTAGTTTCTTTTATGTTATAATCCACAAATGTATGTTAATTAATGTTCTCCTTCCTCCAGACACTCTGCATCAGTAAGTTTACTGTTTTTTGTTTTAACAAAAAAATGAACTTCTCTTCTCCATCTTTTATATCTGGACGTCACTCTATAATTGCACAGTATGAAGTCACTCTATGATTCCACTACAATTCCACTCTATAATTCCTTCAATTCCAAGGAAATGAAGGTCTCACTGGTAGAAGGGTAAAAATCTCAATTGCCAAAGATGACAAGTTGAGATGTATGTGAAAATCCTGGAGCCATGAAATATGTCTAGCTTTGGGAAAATATTGAAATTTGGAGAAATTTGTATTGCAAGATTCCTTTTGTAGCTTTTTTCACTGTCCCTTACTGACCTAAATTGTTTGTGTACATAAGACAGATATAGATATAGTTATAGATATAGATATATACCCACACACATATACACACAAACACACACACACCTTGGTTAGCTCCTAAAATATTTTTAGCATAATACTTTAAGAGGAAAAGTTATTTTTGACAAGAATTACAAATTCACTAGTTGAGTTTATTTTTGTAGATTTTCAATTTTTATTACAAATAGAATTATAAAATGAATTAAGCTAATGAACATCTCTTAGTAGTCTGGTAAGTCATTCACAGAAAAAGAGTTAGGAAAAAAAAAGAATGAATTCATTGATTAAAACCCTTGCAGTATAGAAAAGTCCGTCTCTTTCTGGAGTCAGTAACTATCTTTAGCTACTTCTCCTGTCCATGCTTTATTATATCACCTTACTGAGTTCTGAAAAGTGAACATTTCTCAATTATCCAATATATTTTTCTTAATTTCAGGTATTACCACGAACTTGATTAGTTTTTCAAAGGGTTAACTGAGATGTAAAACTGTAACGTAGATATGCAGCAGAAGAAACAGAGATTGCTTTGTGTGGAGACTTATGCTAAATCTTACTCTGCTCTTTTGGACCAGTACCTCTAAGATGTGCTGCGTTTGTATCACAAGTTCTAAAAGTGACATTTCTTTGGAAATCCAGGTAAATGTAGTCTTAGTGCTATCATTATTTATATAAAAGCTGTTTTCAAATAAACAAGCTGCCATGATGTCAAACAGGGAATCTACTATGATAAGTCAGAAGATGGAAAAATGGTGCCAATTGTCACCGAGTAAATGAAAAAATTTTCTAGGAGTTAGACCTTGGGCTGCCTTGTATGTTAATGAACTCTTTAATCCAGCAAATGTTCAAGCTTGATGATTTTTGCCGGAGATGTAGAGATGCCAGTACTGAGCAACAAATTTGACCAGATGACTTAATGTCTTTCAACTAACTCTAGTATTCCATAGTTTTATGTTATTGAGTTTCAATTCTTGGGACAAATAAATATTCAGCCATATGCATTCAAGTACAGAATAATAGGAAGTAAACACCTTATGAAACACAAATAATTTGGTTGTCAACAAAGACACAGATTCTCCAAATGTGTTGGTTTTATCTGGATTATTCAATATAAATGTGTTAGAACAACACACTATCTGATTCAGATGTTATGAAAACGTTGGTTATAATATTGACCTATAGGTAATTGAAATGTATAATCTGTACAATATTGATTGTAGGTAAACCTAGATGGCATAGTCACCATCAAATATTCATTTAATAAGTAATTGTTGCATGTTTCTTTCTTTTTTTTTTTTTTAAACATCTTTATTGAAGTATAATTGCTTTACAATGGTGTGCTAGCTTCTGCTTTACAACAAAGTGAATCAGTTACACATATACATATGTTGCCATATCTCTTCCCTCTTGCATCTCCCTCCCTCCCACCCTCCCTATCCCACCCCTCTAGGTGGTCACAAAGCACCGAGCTGATCTCCCTGTGCTATGCGGCTGCTTCCCACTAGTTATCTATTTTACATTTGGTAGTGTATATATGTCCATGACACTCTCTCACCCTGTCACATCTCACCCCTCCCCCTCCCCATATCCTCAAGTCCATTCTCTAGTAGGTCTGTGTCTTTATTCCCATCTTGCCACTAGGTTCTTCATGACCTCTTTTTTTTTTTCCCCTTAGATTCCATATATATGTGTTAGCATACTGTATTTGTTTTTCTCTTTCTGACTTACTTCACTCTGTATGACAGACTCTAACTCCATCCACCTCATTACAAACACCTCCATTTCATTTCTTTTTATGGCTGAGTAATATTCCATTGTATATATGTGCCACATCTTCTTTATCCATTCATCCGATGATGGACACCTAGGTTGCTTCCATGTCCTGGCTATTGTAAACAGAGCTGCAATGAATATTTTGGTACATGACTCTTTCTGAATTATGGTTTTCTCAGGGTATATGCCCAGTAGTGGGATTGCTGGGTCATATGGTAGTTCTATTTTTAGTTTTTTAAGGAACCTCCATACTGTTCTCCATAGTGGCTGTATCAATTTACATTCCCACCAACAGTGCAAGAGTGTTCCCTTTTCTCCACACCCTCTCCAGCATTTATTGTTTCTAGATTTTTTGATGATGGCCATTCTGACCGGTGTGAGATGATACCTCATTGTAGTTTTGATTTGCATTTCTCTAATGATTAAAGATGTTGAGCATTCTTTCATGTGTCTGTTGGCAATCTGTATCTCTTCTTTGGAGAAATGTCTATTTAGGTCTTCTACCCATTTTTGGATTGGGTTGTTTGTTTTTTTGTTATTGAGCTGCATGAGCTGCTTGTAAATCTTGGAGATTAATCCTTTGTCCGTTGCTTCATTTGCAAATATTTTCTCCCATTCTGAGGGTTGTCTTTTGGTCTTGTTTATGGTTTCCTTTGCTGTGCAAAAGCTTTTAAGTTTCATTAGGTCCCATTTGTTTATTTGTGTTTTTATTTCCATTTCTCTAGGACCTGGGTCAAAAAGGATCTTGCTGTGACTTATGTCATAGAGTGTTCTGCCTATGTTTTCCTCTAAGAGTTTGATAGTGTCTGGCCTTACACTTAGGTCTTTAATCCATTTTGAGTTTATTTTTGTGTATGGTGTTAGGGAGTGTTCTAATTTCATACTTTTACATGTACCTGTCCAATTTTCCCAGCACCACTTATTGAAGAGGCTGTCTTTTCTCCACTGTATATGCTTGCCTCCTTTATCAAAGATAAGGTGACCATATGTGCATGGGCTTATCTCTGGGCTTTCTATCCTGTTCCATTGATCTATATTTCTGTTTTTGTGCCAGTACCAAACTGTCTTGATTACTGTAGCTTTGTGATATAGTCTGAAGTCAGGGAGCCTGATTCCTCCAGCTCCATTTTTCGTTCTCAAGATTGCTTTGGCTATTCGGGGTCTTTTGTGTTTCCATACAAATTGTGAAATTTTTTGTTCTAGTTCTGTGAAAAATGCCAGTGGTAGTTTGATAGGGATTGCATTGAATCTGTAGATTGCTTTGGGTAGCAGAGTCATTTTCACAATGTTGATTCTTCCAATCCAAGAACATGGTATATCTCTCCATCTATTTGTATCATCTTTAATTTCTTTCATCAGTGTCCTATAATTTTCTGCATACAGGTCTTTTGTCTCCTTAGGTAGGTTTATTCCTAGGTATTTTATTCTTTTTGTTGCAATGGTAAATGGGAGTGTTTTCTTAATTTCACTTTCAGATTTTTCATCATTAGTATACAGGAATGCAAGAGATTTCTGTGCATTAATTTTGTATCCTGCTACTTTACCAAATTCATTGATTAGCTCTAGTAGTTTTCTGGTAGCATCTTTTGGATTCTCTATGTATAGTATCATGTCATCTGCAAACAGTGACAGCTTTACTTCTTCTTTTCCGATTTGGATTCCTTTTATTTCTTTTTCGTCTCTGATTGCTGTGGCTAACACTTCCAAAACTATGTTGAATAATAGTGGTGAGAGTGGGCAACCTTGTCTTGTTCCTGATCTTAGTGGAAATGGTTTCAGTTTTTCACCATTGAGGACAATGTTGGCTGTGGGTTTGTCATATACGGCCTTTATTATGTTGAGGAAAGTTCCCTCTATGCCTACTTTCTGCAGGACTTTTATCATAAATGGGTGTTAAATTTTGTCGAAGGCTTTCTCTGCATCTATTGAGATGATCATATGGTTTTCCTCCTTCAATTTGTTAATATGATGTATCACGTTGATTGATTTGCGTATATTGAAGAATCCTTGCATTCCTGGAATAAACCCCACTTGATCATGGTGTATGATCCTTTTAATGTGCTGTTGGATTCTGTTTGCTAGTATTTTGTTGAGGATTTTTGCATCTATGTTCATCAGTGATATTGGCCTGTAGTTTTCTTTCTTTGTGACATCTTTGCCTGGTTTTGGTATCAGGGTGATGGTGGCCTCGTAGAATGAGTTGGGGAGTGTTCCTCCCTCTGCAATATTTTGGAAGAGTTTGAGAAGGATAGGTGTTAGCTCTTCTCTAAATGTTTGATAGAATTCGCCTGTGAAGCCATCTGGTCCTGGGCTTTTGTGTGTTGGAAGATTTTTAATCACAGTTTCAATTTCAGTGCTTGTGATTGGTCTGTTCATATTTTCTATTTCTTCCTGGTTCAGTCTCGGCAGGTTGTGCATTTCTAAGAATCTGTCCATTTCTTCCAGGTTGTCCATTTCACTGGCATAGAGTTGCTTGTAGTAATCTCTTATGATCGTTTGTATTTCTGCAGTGTCAGTGGTTACTTCTCCTTTTTCATTTCTAATTCTATTAATTTGAGTCTTCTCCTTTTTTCTCTTGATGAGTCTGGCTAATGGTTTATCAATTTTGTTTATCTTCTCAAAGAACCAGCTGTTAGTTTCATTGATTTTTGCTATTGTTTCCTTCATTTCTTTTTCATTTATTTCTGATCTGATCTTTATGATTTCTTTCCTTCTGCTAGCTTTGGGGTTTTTTTGTTCTTCTTTCTCTAATTGCTTTAGGTGCAAGGTTAGGTTGTTTATTCGAGATGTTTCCTGTTTCTTGATGTAGGCTTGTATTGCTATAAACTTCCCTCTTAGAACTGCTTTTGCTGCATCCCATAGGTTTTGGATCGTCGTGTCTCCATTGTCATTTGTTTCTAGGTATTTTTTGATTTCCCCTTTGATTTCTTCAGTGATCACTTCGTTATTAAGTAGTGTATTGTGTAGCCTCCATGTGTTTGTATTTTTTACAGATCTTTTCCTGTAATTGATATCTAGTCTCATAGCGTTGTGGTCGGAAAAGATACTTGATACGATTTCAATTTTTTTAAATTTACCAAGGCTTGATTTGTGACCCAAGATATGATCTATCCTGGAGAATGTTCCATGAGCACTTGAGAAAAATGTGTATTCTGTTGTTTTTGGGTGGAATGTCCTATAAATATCAATTAAGTCCATCTTGTTTAATGTATCATTTAAAGCTTGTGTTTCCTTATTTATTTTCATTTTGGATGATCTGTCCATTGGTGAAAGTGGGGTGTTAAAGTCCCCTACTATGATTGTGTTACTGTCGATTTCCCCTTTTATGGCTGTTAGTATTTGCCTTATGTATTGAGGTGCTCCTGTGTTGGGTGCATAAATATTTACAATTGTTATCCCTTCCTCTTGGATCGATCCCTTGATCATTATATAGTGTCCGTCTTTGTCTCTTGTAATTGTCTTTATTTTAAAGTCTATTTTGTCTGATATGAGAATTGCTACTCCAGCTTTCTTTTGATTTCCATTTGCATGGAATATCTTTTTCCATCCCCTCACTTTCAGTCTGTATGTGTCTCTAGGTCTGAAGTGGGTCTCTTGTAGACAGCATATATATGGGTCTTGTTTTTGTATCCATTCAGCCAGTCTGTGTCTTTTGGTGGGAGCATTTAATCCATTTACATTTAAGGTAATTATCGATATGTATGTTCCTATTCCCATTTTCTTAAATGTTTTGAGTTTGTTATTGTAGGTGTTTTCCTTCTCTTGTGTTTCTTGCCTAGAGAAGTTCCTTTAGCATTTGTTGTAAAGCTGGTTTGGTGGTGCTGAACTCTCTCAGCTTTTGCTTGTCTGTAAAGGTTTTAATTTCTCCATCAAATCTGAATGAGATCCTTGCTGGGTAGAGTAATCTTGGTTGTAGGTTTTTCTCCTTCATCACTTTAAGTATATCCTGCCACTCCCTTCTGGCTTGCAGCGTTTCTGCTGAAAGATCAGCTGTTAACCTTATGGGGATGCCCTTGTGTGTTATCTGTTGTTTTTCCCTTGCTGCTTTTAATATGTTTTCTTTATATTTAATTTTTGATAGTTTGATTAATATGTGTCTTGGTGTGTTTCTCCTTGGATTTATCCTGTATGGGACTCTCTGTGCTTCCAGGACTTGATTAACTATTTCCTTTCCCATATTAGGGAAGTTTTCAACTATAATCTCTTCAAATATTTTCTCAGTCCCTTTCTTTTTCTCTTCTTCTTCTGGGACCCCTATAATTCGAATGTTGGTGCGTTTAATGTTGTCCCAGAGGTCTCTGAGACTGTCCTCAGTTCTTTTCATTCTTTTTTCTTTATTCTGGTCTGCAGTAGTTATTTCCACCATTTTATCTTCCAGGTCACTTATCCGTTCTTCTGCCTCAGTTATTCTGCTATTGATCCCATCTAGAGTATTTTTAATTTCATTTATTGTGCTTGTCATCGTTTCTTGGTTCCTCTTTAGTTCTTCTACGTCCTTGTTAAATGTTTCTTGCATTTTGTCTATTCTATTTCCAAGACTTTGGATCATCCTTACTATCATTATTCTGAATTCTTTTTCAGGTAGACTACCTATTTCCTCTTCATTTGTTAAGTCTGGTGTGTTTTGACCCTGCTCCTTCATCTGCTGTGTGTTTTTCTGTCTTCTCATTTTGCTTATCTTACTGTGTTTGGGGTCTCCTTTTCACAGGCTGCAGGTTCGTAGTTCCCGTTGTTTTTGGTATCTGTCCCCAGTGGCTAAGGTTGGTTCAGTGGGTTGTGTAGGTTTCCTGGTGGAGGGAACTAGTGCCTGTGTTCTGGTGGATGAGGCTGGATGTTGTCTTTCTGGTGGGTTCGTCCACGTCTGGTGGTGTGTTTTGGGGTGTCTGTGGCCTTATTATGATTTTAGGCAGCCTCTCTGTTAATGGATGGGGCTGTGTTCCTCTCTTGCTAGTTGTTTGGCATAGGGTGTCCAGCACTGTAGCTTGCTGGTCGTTGAGTGAAGCTGGGTCTTGATGTTGAGATGGAGATCTGTGAGAGATTTTCGCCGTTTAGTATTACGTGGAGCTGGGAGGTCTCTTGTGGACCAGTGTCCTGAAGTTGGCTCTCCCACCTCAGAGGCACAGCCCTGATGCCTGGCTGGAGCACCAAGAGCCTTTCATCCACACGGCTCAGAATAAAAGGGAGAAAAAATGGAAAGAAAGAAAAAAAGAGGATAAAATAAAATAAAATAAAGCAATTATAATAAAAAATAAGAAAAAAATTATTAAGAGTAAATTTATTAAGAAAAAAAATTTTTTAATTTTTTAAAATAAAAAATGTGAAAAAACTTATTAAAAATTTTTTTAAAAATAGAAAATAAGGAAAACATTATTAAGAAAACATTTATTAGGGAAAAAAAAATTTTTTTAAGCCAAAAAAAAAAAAAAAAAACAACGGACAGACCTAACCCTAGGACTAACGGTGAGAGCAAAGCTATACAGACAAAATCTCACCCAGAAGCATACACATCTACACTCACAAAAAAAAGGAAAAGGGGAAAAAGTTAATATATCCTGCTCCCAAAGTCCATCTCCTAAATTTGGGATGATTCGTTGTCTATTCAGGTATTCAACAGATGCAGGCACATCAAGTTGTTTGTGGAGCTTTAATCCGCTGCTTCTGAGGCTGCTGGGAGAGATTTCCCTTTCTCTTCTTTGTTCGTACAGCTCCCGGGGTTCAGCTTTGGATTTGGACCCGCCTCTGCATGTAGGTCCCCTGAGGGCGTCTGTTCCCCGCCCAGACAGAACGGGGTTAAAGGAGCAGCTGATTCGGGGGCTCTGGCTCAGTCAGGCCGGGGGGAGGGAGCGGTACGGAGGAGGCGGGGCGAGCCTGCGGCGGCAGAAGCCGGCGTGACGTTGCAGCAGCCTGAGGCGCGCCGTGCGCTCTCCCGGGGAAGTTGTCCCCGGATTACGGGAGCCTGGCCGTGGCGGGCTGCACAGGCTCCCGGGAGGGGCGGTGTGGAGAATGACCTGTGCTCGCCCACAGGCTGTTTGGTGGCGGCAGCAGCAGCCTCAGCGTCTCATGCCCGTCTCTGGGGTCCGCGCTGATAGCCGCGGCTCGCGCCCGTCTCTGGAGTTCGTTTAAGTGGCGCTCTGAATCCCCTCTCCTTGCACGCCGCGAAACAAAGAGGCAAGAAAAAGTCTCCTGCCTCTTCGGCAGCTGCAGACTTTTTCTCGTGCACCCTCCCAGCTAGTTGTGGTGCGCTAGCCCCTTCAGGCTGTGTTCACACAGCCAACCCCAGTCCTCTCCCTGGGATCCGACCGAAGCCCGCGCCTCAGCTCCCAGCCCCCGCCCGCCCCGGCGGGTGAGCAGACAAGCCTCTCGGGCTGGTGAGTGCTGCTCGGCGCCGAGCCTCTGTGCGGGAATCTCTCCGTTTTTCCCTCTGCGTCCCTGTTGCTGTGGGATCCGCGCTGATAGCCGCGGCTCGCGCCCGTCTCTGGAGCTCGTTTAGGCGGCGCTCTGAATCCCCTCTCCTTGCGCGCCGCGAAACAAAGAGGCAAGAAAAATTCTCTTGCCTCTTTGGCAGCTGCAGTCTTTTTCCCGGACTCCCTCCCGGCTAGCACTGAAGCCCGAGCCCCAGCTCCCAGGCCCCGCCCGCCCCGGCGGCTGAGCAGACAAGCCTCTCGGGCTGGTGAGTGCTGGTCGGCACCGCTCCTCTGTGCGGGAATCTCCACTTTGCCCTCTGCACCAATGTGGCTGCGCTCTCCTCCGTGGCTCCGAAGCTTCCCCCCTCTGCTACCCGCAGTCTCTGCCCACGAAGGGGCTTCCTAGTGTGTGGAAACCTTTCCTCCTTCACCGCTCCCTCCCACTGGTGCAGGTCCCGTCCCTATTCTTTTGTCTCTGTTATTTCTTTTTTCTTTTGCCCTACCCAAGTACGTGGGGATTTTCTTGCCTTTTGGGAGGTCTGACGTCTTCTGCCAGCGTTCAGTGGGTGTTCTGTAGGAGCAGTTCCACGTGTAGATGTATTTCTCATGTATCTGTGGGGAGGAAGGTGATCTCCGTGTCTTACTCTTCCGCCATCTTGCCCCTCTTCTGCATGTTTCTTATATACCAGCATTTTGCTAGGCTCTGGGAATCCAATGGTAAATGATAAAGATGTAGTGTTATGGATCATATAGTCTAGTAGAATATTCCATATGATAAAGAAATTAACAATGAAGTGAATAAGAATAAGTGTAAACTGGGATAAATGTCAAGAAGGAGAGCAACATTGTGCTAATATTAAAAATAATTGAGTGTTCAGGTGCCACTTCAGAGTATTTTGGAAAGGCTTCTCTGAGGAAGTGAGATCTACCAGATGCAATCATAGGAACGGGTGCGGGGGGAGGCAAGCACTACAGGCTGAAGGAACAGAATGTGCTAAAGATCCGAGGTGGGAGGTGTTGAAGTATTGAAAAAAGGCCAGCAGAGTTGCAGAGTTGGAGTCTGGTGAGCAAGGTAAGCAAGGACAAGACGGACAAAAGATGAGATTGGAGTCATAGGCATGAGCCAGCTGATACAGAGCCTTGGAAAAAGTTTGAAATACAAGGACATAGAAAAATTTAAAGCAGAGGATGTATATGATCTGAGTTACATTTTAAGAAGGTATCTCTTGCAACTGCTGAAATGAAATGTGAGGGAACAGAAACAGCAAAAGGACAGAGATGGTTAGGAAGCTGTTGCTGCAATCCAAGTGAGCACTGGTCAAGTCTTGGACTCAGGTAAAAAAGAAGAGAAAAAAAGAAGTAGAAAGATATAATATTTAGTCTAGAGACAGACTCAGTATGACTTGTATGGAGGGTGATGGAAAGAAAAGAAGGTCTATTGTTTTTGAATATCTTAATAGGCTCCTAAAGGGTTAATTTTTTTGTTTTTGTTATTTATTTATTTTTATGTGGCCATGTTCTTAGTTATGCAGAATTTTTTTTCCTGTTTCTACTTTATACTTTTTTCTTTGTTTTGTTTTTGGCTTTTGGTATAGCTTAATATTTTATTAGACAGAGAAGTTCTGTGTTTTATTAATTTACTTTCTTGTCTTGTTGAAGATAGTATGACAATATCTATAATTATATTGCTTTTGAAGTTTTATTATATTTGGATTTTCTGAAACTAATTGCATGATGTCATCAGAAAGGGGTTGCACATTCTGCCTGAATAGTGTGAAGTTTTCGTTCAGAGTAGTCCGCTTCCACCTGACTTGTCTACTCAGGAAATTATTCCAATATTTTTTATCTCTTCTTTATCTTTCATAGTATTTCACATGTTTTACGACTGAAATGTATTCTTTCTTATTCCACATGTGAGGATGTCCAGTGGCTATCCATTTGTACTCTTGTTAGTATAGGGTTGGCCAAAAAGTGACTTAGGTTTTAAGTAAAAATAAAAGACACATTTTTCATTTTCACCAAGAACTTTACTGAACAACGTATTCACCCTTTTTTTCTTAACATCTTTATTGGAGCATAATTGCTTTACAATGGTGTGTTAGTTTCTGCTTTATAACAAAGTGAATCAGCTATACATATACATACATCCCCATATCTCCTCCCTCTTGCATCTCCCGCCCACCCTCCCTATCCCACCCCTCTAGATGGTCACAAAGCACAGAGCTGATCTCCTTGTGCTATGTGGCTGCTTCCCACTAGCTATCTATTTTATATTTGGTAGTGTATATATGTCCGTGCCACTCTCTCACTTTGTCCCAGCTTACCCTTCCCCCTCCCCATGTCCTCAAGTCCATTCTCTACATCTGTGTCTTTATTCCTGTCCTGCCCCTACGTTCTTCAGAATCTTTTTTTTTTTTTATATTCCATATATATGTGCTAGTGTATGGTATCTGTTTTTCTCTTTCTGACTTACTTCACTCTGTATGACAGACTCTAGGTCCATCCACCTCACTACAAATAACTCAATTTGTTTCTTTATATGCCTGAGTAATATTCCATTGTATATATGCACCACATCTTCTTTATCCATTCATCTGTCGATGGACACTTAGGTTGCTTCCATATCCTGGCTATTGTAGACAGAGCTGCAGTGAACATTGTGGTACATGACTCTTTTTGAATTATGGTTTTCTCAGGCTATATGCCCAGTAGTGGGATTGCTGGGTCGTATGGTAGTTCTATTTTTAGTTTCTTAAGGAACCTCCATACTGTTCTCCATAGTGGCTGTATCAATTTACATTCCCACCAACAGTGCAAGAGGGTTCCCTTTTCTCCACACCCTCTCCAGCATTTATTGTTTGTAGATTTTTTGATGATGGCCATTCTGACTGGTATGAGGTGGTACCTCACTGTAGTTTTGATTTGCATTTCTCTAATGATTAGTGATCAGCATCACTAATTAGTGATGTTGAGCATCACTAAGGTTAGGTTGAGCATCCTTTCATGTGTTTGATGGCAATCTGTATGTCTTCCTTGGAGAAATGTCTATTTAGGTCTTCTGCCCATTTTTGGATTGGGCTGTTTGTTTTTTTGATATTGAGCTGCATGAGCTGCTTGTAAATTTTGAAGATTAATCCTTTGTCACTTGCTTCATTTGCAAATATTTTCTCCCATTCTGAGGGTTGTCTTTTCATCTTGTTTATGGTTTCCTTTGCTGTGCAAAAGCTTTTAAGTTTCATTAGGTCCCATTTGTTTATTTTTGTTTTTATTTCCCTTTCTCTAGGAGGTGGGTCAAAAAGGATCTTGCTGTGATTTATGTCATAGAGTGTTCTGCCTGTGTTTTCCTCTAAGAGTTTTATAGTGTCTGGCCTTACATTTAGGTCTTTAATCCATTTTGAGTTTATTTTTGTGTATGGTGTTAGGGAGTGTTCTAATTTCATTCTTTTACATGTAGCTCTCCAGTTTTCCCTGCACCACTTGGTGAAGAGGCAGTCTTTTCTCCATTGTATATTCTTGCCTCCTTTATCAAAGATAAGGTGACCATATGTGCCTGGGTTTATCTCTGGGCTTTCTGTCCTGCTCCATTGATCTATATTTCTGTCTTTGTGCCAGGACCATACTGTCTTGATTACTGTAGCTTTGTAGTTTAGTCTGAAGTCTGTGAGCCTGATTCCTCCAGCTCCGTTTTTCTTTCTCAAGATTGCTTTGGCTATTCAGTGTCTTTTGTGTTTCCATACAAATTGGGAAATTTTTTGTTCTAGTTCTGTGAAAAATGCCACTGGTAGTTTGATAGGGATTGCATTGAATCTGTAGATTGCTTTGTGTAGTATAGTCATTTTCACAATGTTGATTCTTCCAATCCAAGAACATGGTATATCTCTCCATCTATTTGTATCATCTTTAATTACTTTCATCAGTGTCTTATAGTTTTCTGCATACAGGTCTTTTGTCTCCTTAGGTAGGTTTATTCCTAGGTATTTTATTCTTTTTTTTGCAATGGTATATCAGAGTGTTTCCTTAATTTCTCTTTCAGGTTTTTCATCATTAGTGTATAGGAAAGCAAGAGATTTCTGTGCATTAATTTTGTACCCTGCTACTTTACCAAATTCATTGAGTAGCTCTAGTAGTGTTCTGGTAGAGTCTTTAGGATTCTCTATGTATAGTATCATGTCATCTGCAAACAGTGACAGCTTTACTTCTTCTTTTCTGATTTGGATTCCTTTTATTTCTTTTTCTTCTCTGATTGCTGTGGATAAAACTTCCAAATCTATGTTGAATAATAGTGGTGAGAGTGGGCAACCTTCTCTTGCTCCTGATCTTAGTGGAAATGGTTTCAGTTTTTCACCATTGAGAACAATGTTGGCTGTGGGTTTGTCATATATGGCCTTTATTATGTAGCAGTAATTTCCCTCTATGCCTACATTCTGGAGGGTTTTTATCATAAATGGGTGTTGAATTTTGTCAAAAGCTTTTTCTGCATCTATTGAGATGATCATATGGTTTTTATCCTTCAGTTTGTTAATATGGTGTATCACATTGATTGATTTACGTATATTGAAGAATCCTTGCATTCCTGGGATAAACCCCACTTGATCATGGTGCATGATCCTTTTAATGTGCTGTTGGATTCTGTTAGCTAGTATTTTGTTGAGGATTTTTGTTCATCAGTGATATTGGCCTGTAGTTTTCTTTCTTTGTGACATCTTTGTCTGGTTTTGGTAACAAGGTTATGGTGGCCTCATAGAATGATTTTGGGAGTGTTCCTCTCTCTTCTATATTGTGGAAGAGTTTGAGAATGATAGGTGTTAGCTCTTCTCTAAATGTTTGACAGAATTCACCTGTGAAGCCATCTGGTCCTGGGCTTTTGTTTGTTGGAAGATTTTTAATCACAGTCTCAATTTCCATGCTTCGGATTGGTCTGTTCATATTTTCTATTTCTTCCTGGTTCAGTCTCAGAAGGGTGTGCTTTTCTAAGAATCTGTCCATTTCTTCCAGGTTGTCCATTTTATTGGCATAGAGTTGCTTGTAGTAATCTCTCATGATCCTTTGTATTTCTGCAGTGTCAGTCGTTACTTCTCGTTTTTCATTTATAATTCTGTTGATTTGAGTCTTCTCCCTTTTTTTCTTGATGAGTCTGGCTAATGGTTTATCAATTTTGCTTATCTTCTCAAAGAACCGCCTTTTAGTTTTATTGATGTTTGCTATTGTTTCCTTCAATTCTTTTTCATTTATTTCTGATCTGTTCTTTATGATTTCTTTCCTTCTGCTAACTTTGGGGTTTTTTTGTTCTTCTTTCTCTAATTGCTTTAGGTGTAAGGTTAGGTTGGTTATTTGAGATATTTCTTGTTTCTTGAGGTAGCATTGTATTGCCATAAACTTCCCTCTTAGAACTGCTTTTGCTGCATCCCATGGTTTTGAGTTGTCGTGTTTTCATTGTCATTTATTTCTAGGTATTTTTTTAATTTCCCCTTTGATTTCTTCAGGGGTCTCTTGGTTATTAAGTAGTGTATTGTTTAGCTTCCATGTGTTTGTATTTTTTACAGACTTTTTCCTGTAATTGACATCTAGTCTCATAGCGTTGTTGTTGGAAAAGATACTTGATATGATTTCCATTTTCTTAAGTTTACCAAGGCTTGATTTGTGACCCAGGATATGATCTGTCCTGGAGAATCTTCCATGAGCACTTGAGAAGAAAGTGTATTCTGTTGTTTTTGGATGGAATGTCCTATAAATATCAATTAAGTCCATCTTGTTTAATGTATCATTTGAAGCTTGTGTTTCCATATTTATTTTCATTTTGGATGATCTGTCCATTGGTGAATATGGGGTTTTAAACTCCCCTACTATGATTATGTTACTGTCAATTTCTCCTTTTATGACTGTTAGCATTTGCCTTATGTTTTGAGGTACTCCTATATTTGGTGCATAAATATTTACAATCGTTATATCTTCTTCTTGGATTGATCCCTTGATCATTATGTAGTGTCCTTCTTTGTCTCTTGTAATAGTCTTTATGTTAAAGTCTATTTTGTCTGATATGAGAATTGCTACTCCAACTTTCTTTTGGTTTCCATTTGCATGGAATATCTTTTTCCATTCCCTCACTTTCAGTCTGTATGTGTCCCTAGGTCTGAAGTGGGTCTCTTGTAAACAGCATATATACGGGTCTTGTTTTTGTATGCATTCAGCCAGTGTACGTCTTTTGGTTGGAGCATTTAATCCATTTACACTTAAGGTAATTATTGATATATATGTTCCTAATACCATTTTCTTAATTGTTTTGGGTTTGTTATTGTAGGTCTTTTCCTTCTCTTGTGTTTCCTACCTAGAGAAGTTCCTTTAACATTTGTTGTAAAGCTGATTTGGTGGTGCTGAATTGTCTTAGCTTTTGCTTGTCTGTAAAGGTTTTAATTTCTCCATCAAATCTGAATGAGACCCCTGCTGGGTAGAGTAATCTTGGTTGTATTCTGGCTTGCAGAGTTTCTGCTGAAAGTTCAGCTGTTAACCTTATGGGGATTCCCTTGTATGTTATTTGTTCTTTTTCCCTCCTTGCTGCTTTTAATATTTATTCTTTGTATTTAATTTTTGATAGTTTGATTAATATGTGTTGTGGCGTGTTTCTCCTTGGCTTTACCCTGTATGGGACTCTCTGCACTTCCTGGTGTTGATTGACTATTTCCTTTCACATATTATGGAAGTTTTCAACTATAATCTCTACAAATATTTTCTCAGACCCTTTCTTTTTCTCTTCTTCTTCTGGGACCCCTATAATTCGAATGTTGGTGCGTTTAATGTTGTCTGAGCGGTCTGTGAGACCGTTCTCAATTTTTTTCATTCTTTTTTGTTCATTCTGCTCTGTGGTAGTTATTTCCACTATTTTATCTTCCAGGTCACTTATCCGTTCTTCTGCCTCAGTTATTGTGCTATTGATCCCTTCTAGAGTATTTTTAGTTTCATTTATTTTGTTGTTCATCATTGTTTGTTTGCTCTTTATTTCTTCTAGGTCCTTGTTAAACATTTCTTGTATTTTCTCCATTCTATTTCCAAGATTTTGGATCATCTTTACTTTCATTACTCTGAATTCTTTATCAGGTAGACTGCTTATTTCCTCTTCATTTGTTTGGTCTGGTGGGTTTTGCCTTGCTCCTTCATCTGTTGTGTGTTTTTCTGTCTTCTTATTTTGGTTAACTTACTGTATTTGGGGTCTCCTTTTTGCAAGCTGCAGGTTCATAATTCCCGTTGTTTGTGGTGTCTGCCCCCAGTGGCTAAGGTTGGTTCAGTGTGTTGTGTAGGCTTCTTGGTGGAGGGGACCTGTGCCTGTGTTCTGGTTGATGAGGCTGGATCTTTTCTTTCTGGTGGGCAGGACCGCATCCAGTGGTGTGTTTGGGGGTGTCTGTGACCTTATTATGATTTTAGGCAGCCTCTCTGCTAATGAGTGGGCTTGTGTTTCTGTCTTGCTAGTTGTTTGGCATAGGTTGTCCAGCACCGTAACTTGCTGGTCGTTTAGTGGAGCTGGGTCTTAGCATTGGGATGGAGATCTCTGGGAGAGCTTTCGCTGTTTGATATTACGTGGGGTCAGGAGTTCTCTGGTGGATCAATGTCATGAACTCGGCTCTCCCACCTCAGAGGCACAGGCCTGATACTCGGCTAGAACACCAAGATCCTGTGAGCCACACGGCTCAGACGGCTCAGAAGAAAAGGGAGAAAGAAAGAGAGAATGAAAAAGAAAGAAAGAAAGAAAGAAAGAAAGAGAAGAAGAAAGAAAGAAAGAAAAAAGAGAGAGAGAGAAAGAAAGAAAGGGAAAAAGAAAGGAAGGAAGGGAAAGAAAGAGAGAGAGAGAAAGAAAGAAAGAAAGGGAGAAAAGGAAAGAAAGAAAGAAAGAAAGAAAGCAGGAAAGAAGGAAAGAAAGAAAAGAAAAGAAAGTTATTAAAATTAAAAATAATTATTAAAAATAAAAAAATAAAAAGTAGTAAAACAAAGAAAGAAGAGAGCAACCAAACCAAAAAACAAATCCACCAATGATAATATGTGCTAAAAACTATACTAAAAAAAAAAAAAAAAAAGGACAGATAGAACCCTAGGACAAACGGTAAAAGCAAAGCTATACAGACAAAATCACACAAAGAAGCATACACATACACACTCACAAAAAGAGAAAAAGGAAAAAAAATCTATGTATAAAAAAAGAAAGGAAGAGAGCAACCAAATCAATAAACACATCTACAAATGATAACAAACTCTAAATGCTAAACTAAGATAAAAATAAAACCAGAAACAAATTAGATGCAGAAAGCAAACCTGAAGTCTACAGTTGCTCCCGAAGTCCACCACCTCAATTTTGGGATGATTTGAGGGCATCTGTTCCCTGTCCAGACAGGAGGGGGTTAAAGGAGCAGCTGATTTGGAGGCTCTGGCTCACTCAGGCCAAGGGAGGGAGAGGTATGGAATGAGGGGTGAGCCTGCGGTGGCAGAGGCTGGCATGATGTTGCACCAACGTTGTGCCTGAGGTGGGCTGTGTGCTCTCCCAGGGAAGTTATCCCTGGATCACGGGACCCTGGCAGTGGCGGGCTGCCCGGACTCCCAGGAGGGGAGGTGTTGATAGTGACCTGTGCTTGCACACAGGCTTCTTGGTGGCTGCAGCAGCAGCCTTAGCATCTCATGCCCGTCTCTGTTGTTCACGCCTATAGCCATGGCTCATGCCCGTCTCTGGAGCTCCTTTAGGCGGTGTTCTGAATCCCCTCTCCTCGCGCACCCTGAAACAATGGTCTTTTGCCTCTTAGGCAGTTCCAGACTTTTTCCCAGACTCCCTCCCAGCTAGCTGTGGTGCACTAGCCCCCTTCAGGCTGTGTTCACGCAGCCAACCCCAGTCCTCTCCCTGGGATCTGACCTCCGAAGTCTGAGCCTCAGCTCCCAGCCCCCACCTGTCGCAGCAGGTGAGCAGACAAGCATCTCAGTCTGGTGAGTGCTGGTTGGGACCAATCCTCTGTGCGGGAATCTCTCCACTTTGCCCTCTGCACCCCTGTTGCTGTGCTCTCCTCCGTGGCTCCAAAGCTTCCCCCCCTCCACCCTCTGTCTCTATCAGTGAAGGGGCTTCCTAGTGTGTGGAAACTTTTCCTCCTTCTCAGCTCCTTCCCAGAGGGGCGTGTCCTGTCCCTGTTCTTTTGTCTCTGTTTTTTTCTGTTTTCTTTTGCCCTACCCAGGTACGTGGGGAGTTTCTTGACTTTTGGGAAGTCTGAGGTCTTCTGCCTGCGTTCAGTAAGTGTTCTGTAGGAGTTGTTCCTCATGTAGATGTATTTCTGATGTTTGTGGGGAGGAAGGTGATATCCACGTCTTACTCCTCTGTCATCTTGAAGGTCTCTTGAACAACGTATTCACTTTTTTGTTCCACTACCTTCTGCCATTTTTCAGGCAACGTCATAATTCCATCTTCACAAAATTTTTTATCTTTTCGAGCAAAGAACTGTTCCAGGTGCCTTTTACAGTCTTCCAGGGAATTGAAATATTTTCCATTAAGAGAATTTTGTAAAGACCGAAATAAATGGAAATTCGAAGGTGCAATGTCTGGTGAATATGGCGGATGAATCAGAACTTCCCAGCCAAGCTGTAACAGTTTTCACCTCGTCATCAAAGAAACATGAGGTATTGCATTACCCTGATGGAAGATTATGCGTTTTCTGTTGACTAATTCCGGACACTTTTCATCTAATGCTGCTTTCATTTGGTCTAATTGGGAGCAGTACTTGTTGGAATTAATCGTTTGGTTTTCTAGAAGGAGCTCATAACAGAGGACTCCCTTCCAATCCCACAATATACATAACAAAATACCATCTTTGGATGAAGACCGGCCTTTGGTGTGGTTGGTGTTGGTTCATTTCACTTGCCCCACAATCTCTTCCATTCCACGTTATTGTACAGTATCCACTTTCCATTGCCCATCACAATTTGTTTTAAAAACAGAATATTTTCATTACGTTTAAGTAGAGAATCACATGTGGAAATACAGTCAAGAAGGTTTTTTTCTCTTAACTTTTGTGGAACCCAACCATCAAAGCGATTAAAATAACCAAGCTGGTGCAAATGATTTTCAACACTTGATTTGGATATTTTGAGTATGTTGGCTATCTCCCACGTGATATAACGTTGCTTGTTCTCAATTAATGTCTCGATTGGATCGTTATCAACTTTAACTGGTCTACCTGACCGTGGAGCATCGTCGTGAGAAATCTCCAGCATGAAATTTTGCACACCATTTTTGACACATTTGATCAGTTACAGCACCTTCTCCATACACTGCACAAATCTCTTTTTGTATTTCAGTTGCTTTTTTACCTTTCTTGAAGTAATAAAGCATAATATGCCAAAAATGTTGCTTTTTTTCTTCCATCTTCAATATTAAAATGGCTACACAAAAATTCACCAATTTTCATAAGTTTTTTTTAAGTGCACACTGATATGATGGCTGTCACAATACCATCTAACAAAATTGTTTTGAATGGAGTTAAAGACAACTAAGTGCTACTAGAGCCATCTTACGGAGAAAAATGAATGAAACTTTTGGCCAACCCAATACTATAAAAAGCCTTTTAATTTTAAATGGTTGGAAATGGAAAAACAAAATGTGATGTAGCTATACAATGGAATACTATTCTACAATAAAATAAATGAAGCACCAGGGAATTCATAAAACTCAGCAACAATTCAACTCAATTCAAAAATGGGCAAAAGATTTAAAGACATTTCTCCAAAGAAGATATACAAGTGGCCAGTAAGAACATGAAAAGATGCCTGACCTCACTAAATGCAGTTCAGAATATCTTCTTAAACTCTGAAACTTAAATTTAGAATACTTACCATACAAATCATGGTTTAGTGACAATGATGTACTATAGCTTGATCTTACTTTAATGCATTATATTCATTATGCTTATTGCATATTTTCTTGTCTCTTCAATTGGATTATAAGTACATTTTTTCTTTTTTCTACATCCTTCATGTTATCAACAGCTTCTTTTTTTCCAAGTTATATTTATAAGCGTACCACTTTGTTTCGGTGCTTTATTGTAATTTCTCTTAATTTGGAAATTCAGCTTTCTCTTCCATTTGAACATCGTTCCCAGTTTTCCCTTTCAAAGTTAGATCTACCTGAGAAATTATTTTCTCATAATGAGAAGTCCCATCACTTTGCTATTTCTCCTGACTTCTCTCTCCAAGGTTGTTTGGAGATGTTGCTCCCTGGAAAAGAAGAATTGTGATTATTCTGTGTAACTCCAGAAGACAGAACGAAGATTAATAGTGGGAAGTGAGAGGAAGAAAGATTGTAACTCAGTTTGTGGAGGACCTTGCTAATAACTGCAACAATGTGGTAGTCTCTGAAAGTGCCCAGGTAGGAGCTGCCCATTTATCAGCTCCTGGAGAAGGAATGCCAACATTGCAGTGTCATGTCTTAGAAGAATGATTCCTTCCAGATTTTTCCTGACTCTAAGATTCCATCATTCAGAGAGGATTTTTTTCAACTCCCCCTCCCCCACCCCACCTTCTTCTCTAGAGTCTATGCAAAAATTTAAATAAAAGAAAATATAAGATAAAATAAAATAAAATAAAATAAAACCTCTCTGGCATAGCCACCAAATTAGCATCTTCAGGATAATTGCATTTCTCCTCTCTGACCCCCTCTTTGACTTTGCACTTTGCAACAGTGAACTTTGTTTCCACCTTTCCAACATATGCATCCCTTTCTGTTATTACTAGTGCAGTCAGCTCCCAGCACTACAATTAGTCTTAGCTGCATTCTCCAAATCTAATTTTTTATTTTCTATTTTTTTTACGTTTAGCATGAACTGACATGGAGAAATAAATGGCCACATTGGCATTGAGAGACTAACAGGAAGTCTTGCCTTATTCCCATAATTCCTCAAATTTCTTTTCCCATCTATCATTTTATCAAGTTGAAATACAATTTCTTACATATCTCTACTACTCAGTTGAAATACCACATTGTGTCATACTTTTGTATTGGGAAAAGAATCCTAGTTTGTCAGGTTAAAGGCTTTTCCTTGATTTAAACCATCTGAATACACTTTCTGCATCCCGTTTTGCTATAATCAGCTTTCACAAGAGTCAGCCATGTTCCATACCTCTGAGAATGCTACACTATGTTCAGTGTCCTAATATAAACTCTACTGTTCTAGCAAGAATTTAAGTGTGATTAAAGCTCAAGTGTGATTAAATTCTTAATCTGATGCCTAATAGCACATAACAAAAAAGACAGTAGACCTTCTACCCAAATACTAGAAGGTATAGGAGTAAGATTGAAGTAGGTTTAAGATTGACTCCTTTGAGAGAAGCATTATTACTGTGTTGAACTTAAATACATGTAAAGGTTTCAAAGGTGGAAATTATGTGCTCTTGCAAAGATTTAATGTGTGGTGTGAGAGAGCATATATGGCCTAGGATAATCCAAATGAGCTCAGAGAAGGTACTTGCCCACTCACTATCAGAATGACCTCATTGTTAACTAACCACATAGGATCTGCCCTGGATGTTAAATGTTAGAATCATAAAGGCCTTCATGGCTAATGTCACATTTGATTGTTATTGCTAATACATAGTTTGTGGAATCATTCACGCTCTTTATCAGCCTAGTATTTCCAGGATGAAGGATATCATGCATGCAAAATTCCAATGCAGTAACAGGTACACTATAAGCACTTAAAACAAGCCAGGCCCTTCTCCCTCTTACCCCCGAATCCACTCACTAGCTTTCTATTTTTGCCTAAGCTCTTCAGCAATAAAAAATATACCTGGGCAATAAATAATATACTTCCTGCCATTTCCATTCTTTAAAGGTGGAAATCCGCAATTGGGCCTCTTTCTTTCAATAGGCTTATCCTGCATTATCTGTTTGAAGACAGAGCCTCTGAAGGGGCTCTCAAGACAAAAGTGCTACATCAGCCTTTTATATGGTCTTCGAAAATCATTAAACCTGGAAAAATCTATTTGGCCTATCATGTTTACATTTGTCTCACTCATATCTTGCCAGGTTACTTCCTTTCTCAGGAGTTAAATTTGCTTTCCTCTATTCCCTTAATGTTTCCACGTTGAGTGAAAAAAAACAACATATACATGGCACCACCCCGATCATCACCACGTACACACTCAGACACACATTTGCACATCTATCTGTAGATTTACAAAGATTATTTTACACTCAATTTCTTTTATACTCTTGCTAAATCAGCATGTTAATTTATTTTCAAGGCTACTTATATGATTGAATAGATGAAAGCTTGAGAAAAAGTTGTGATTGTTGTGTATGTGTTGGCAGAGGGCAGGGAGGCTATAATCAACCTTGAAGGAAGCTAATGTCACCATACATACTAGCTCACCACAATCTCACATTTCTAGTCTCATGATGGCTGCAAATCTTGGTGAAGTGTAGTCTTTTTTTTCCCCTAGGAGGGAGAAGACTTGAAACTGCACTCCTGAGCTGAAAGGATAAATGGCTGCTAAATTATCTCAAGGAATGTAACAGGAACATTCAAAATGATCCATCGTTTTGAATAAGTTGTTTTCTCCTCTCACTCTAGTCCAGTGGGGAAGACGCGTAACATCTTGGAAAGGGGAAAAATACAGGAGTACTTTGGGGGAATTTTTTTAGCAAATATAGTGAAGAGTGAAGTCTGGGAATATAACAATGAGCCAAAATAACAAGTGAGAGCAGTTGCTGAGGAGGGTGTGACGTGAAGAGGAGGTGGACGTCTAAACTCTGGCAGGTACATATGCATATCAGCACCTCCACTTCTTTCTCCCTTTACTTTTACCCTGAGTGGAGAAAGACTGAACATTGGTAGAAGTCTGGGAGAAGAGATGTGAGAAGGAGAGACCAAAATCCCAATCGTCTACTCTAGTCCTGGTATCTATGGGTCATTGGGAATCTTGAGCACATAAGCCAAGCAACTTTCTGAAGCTTCTTTAGGGTCTTAATTTTCTTTTTTTCAAAAGAGAAATTTTTGTTCATCTCTTTTACCTCGTTTTTTCTGATTTTCTCTTTATTTTCCCAAAACTCTTGTGTACTTTTCAGCTGCTATAGGGTCCCTCTTGGGATACCTCACCCAGGTCCCCTGCCATCCTCTGCCAATGCCCAAAGCTCCAAATGACCTCTTCCTTTCAGAGTTCATTACAACTAACACCCAGATTCAGAATGCAATTAATTCACATGAAATTATAAAAAATGGAATTTAACGATTCCTGAGTTTCTACTTTTATAATCTAAATGAAATACTAATTGATGGTCTGAGTCTAGAATAGACGTTTGGAGGGAAGGCTTTTCCCAAAGTTCTGGTTTCTTCCTACCTCTACCCTTCCCATTTAATGAAGCATCTTTGGAATAGTTCAGCTTTGCTTTATCTGCTCACCTTTTTGAGCCCTGGTAAATATTTCTGTATTCCATTGGACTTAGAAACAATTGTAGGGGTAGGCACATTTTCATGTAGGCAAATCACAGATCCAAAAATGGAGAATTTCCTTTTTTAATACCAAGATCTGGCTATTAATTTACTCACACATTACAGAGCACAACTTTTAAAGATGGTAGGAAGTTTATCATACATGTTTAATAAATATTCTTTATTTATACTGATAGAAATGCACAAAAGAGCCTAGCAGGTTTTTAAATAATAGTTAAATAAAAATAACCAAGAGCCATTGACTTCTTGCCTCTTTATCTCGCTATACAAATGTCTGATTTTAATTTTATTCTTTAAATGTACTTTAACTCTCAAAACTGCAATTTATGGTAAATAATACTATAGACACTCAAACATGTTATGTACGTTAATATATTGAAGACCACACCTGTTGTTTATTATTGTCAGGTGAGCAGGGTTTTGTGCAATCCTAAGAATAATGCTTTTACTGTCATCACTCTGCATCTATGTAAGCTTAGTGTAACATGTCATAGATTAGAAAAAACTCTAATTCCACATTAGTTTCTTTTTTTTTTGTTAATTCACACCTGCACATCTCTGCAGCACATATCTGCAGAGTTCATTTAAAAGCCAAGCAGCCTCAAGCATATCTGTTTGGTTCATGCTCTGCTCCAGCTTCAGAAGTCACTCATATGCAAAAACACATGAATATGGGAAATGCTACGTATTACTGTTCTCAATAATGGAATTTATAAGTTGTTTCAATTATATTATTATGAAATAATTTCAATATAATAATACATATTTATCAATTTTGCTTAAAAATATTTGTATAAATTTTATTTTGAAAAGTTCCCACTGCTCTCAAAATTTTTTGAAAATTATTGATCTACATCAAAAGTTGAATAAACACTTTCAAAAATCATTTGTATTATAACACTCTGGGCTTGGGATTAAATAAATTATTTATATTTTAGTAAAAATAGTTAATTCTGGTATTGCATTTATAACCTATTAATTTAAACACATGGATTTAGGTTTATGTTAATAATGTCTACAAAAATATGTTTGCTAAACGTCTTTATAAAGCAGACAATATTATAGAAGATAAAGTATTTTCAAGGCCTTTGCTATTGTCTGTTTACATACAAATAGAAAATGTTTATTAGATATGATTCTCACCTCTTCATTAAAACAGTTCCAGGAATCTGATATTCAGACATAATAATAAAGGAACAAATTAAATACAGGAATAACCAGAGTGATGAAATCAGAATTTCTGTGTTGTTAGATAAATTATTGGTCAGCCAATCCAAGCACTTAACTGGTGATTGAGCACTTATTATGATAGGTACAGGACTAGTTGTGCAATACAAATAATTATAAGAAGTGGTCTTTGCTCTCAATGAGCTTAGATGTGGGAAGTAAGATATAAACATGTGAGATTTAACTAAAAATATTTAGTTAAAAATATTTAAATCAGTTGAAGAGATTGCTAAAAACAATGGCTCAAGAGAGTATATTACCAAATGCCAAAATAATTAATTAAACAATCTGTCCTTTTCAGGGGAAGCTACTCAATCCATCCCGTAGATTGTTATATGGAGGACAGTCCCATATACATTCTTTAAAACCTGCAGAACATCCATTTTGATAGTTCAACTTAGCTTTCTCTTAAGTTAGGTATTTTGGTGACATTTCTTATATAGGGCATTCCTTGAGATACACTACAATACACATTTCGGTAAGTTAAATCATAGTCTATGCATTGTTAAGGATAACATTAGATTCTCAGATGCAAGGTCTCTTTTGGTTCATGTGACAAGAAGAGCTAGGAAAATCTGATTAATATAGCAGAAATGGGAAGAAAAAACTTCAGTTGAAATTTTCTAATTTTTGTGGATTACAGGTTGAATCTAAGTCTTTTTTCATATTTTTTTCCATTGTGGTTTATTGTAAGACATTGAATATAGTTCCCTGTGCTATACAGTAAGACCTTGTTGTTTAACTATTTTATAGTTTGTATCTGCTAATCCCAAACTCCTAATTTATCCCTCCCCCACCCCATTTCCCCTTTGGTAACCATAAGTTTGTTTTCTATTTCTGTGAGTCTGTTTCTGTTTTGTAAATTAAAGTTCATTTGTATCATATTTTGGATTCCATATGTAAGTGATATCATATGGTATTTGCCTTTGTCTGGCTTACTTCACTTAGTATGATAATCTCTAGGTCCATCCATGTTGCTGCAAATGGTGTTATTTTATTCTTTTTTTATGGCTGAGTAATATTTCACTTTATATCTTCTTTATCCATTCATCTGTTGATAGACATTTAGGTTGCTTCCATGTCTTGGCTATTGTAAATAGTGCTGCTATGAGCATTGGGGTGCATGTATCTTTTTGAATTAGAGTTTTCTATGAATATCTGCCCAGGAGTGGGATTGCTGGATCATATGGTCACTCTTTTTTTAAGGAACCTCCATACTGTTTTCTATAGTGGCTGCACCAACTTACATTCCTACCAACGGTGTAGGAGGGTTCCCTTTTTCTCCACACCTTCTCCAGCATTTGTTATTGGTAGACTTTTTAATGATGGCCCTTCTGACCAATGTGAGGTGATACCTCATTGTAGTTTTGATATGCATTTCTCTAATAATTAGTGATGGTGAGCAACTTTTCATTGCCTATTGGCCATCTGTATGTCTTCTTTGGAGAAATGTCTATTTAGATCCCCTGCCCATTTTTTAATTGGGTTTGTTTTTTTGTTACTGAGTTGGTTGAGCTGTTTGTATATTTTGGAAATTAAGCCCTTGTCAGTCGCATCATTTGCAAATATTTTCTCCCAGTCCATAGGTTATCTTTTCATTTTGTTTATGGTTTCCTTTGCTGTGCAAAAGCTTATAAGTTTGATTAGGTCCCATTTGTTTATTTTTGCTTTTATTTCTGTTGCCTTGGAAGACTGAATCTAAGTTTTTTAGAAATGATAGTGATGTTGGTGGCGGAATGGGGAGGATATTTGTTCCTTTAGTCAAGGATTTTTGAGCTCTGGTTCATCCCATCTCCTTGCTCTCTTTTACTAATTAATTAAGATGAAATAGCCTCTCCTTCCTTTTTTCTCCTCCCCTTTTTCTATCAACCCCACCAAAAAGAAAGTTCTCTGATTCTTGGAGTAAGTTCCTATTGCCACTACTTTCTATTCTGTGTTAATTTCTCCTCCAAAGAATTTGAGACTAGGACTCAAGGTCTTTCTCTCTTTTTCTCTTCAGATATCAGTATCTTGTGTAATCTTCTATAGTATGACATGTTCTATTGTATTGGACATGACATGACTATTTTACTTCAGTGCAAGGGAATCTGAGGGTTGAAACTATAATTGAATCAAATAAGTTATAGATATACATTATCCAATTACTAAGTCTATCTCCTGAGCCTTGCAAGCTAAATATCTAGTCACAACCATGCCCTCCTCTCTATTTTGTTCAATAAATAACTTTATTGTGAATCTACTTCTACTTCACATTTCCAACATTTTGGCTCTCTGTATTAAGAAATTTAAGAAATGATCCTTCAAAATACACATAGTACTATGTAATCTTAGAGTGTAAAGGAGAGATTGTCTAGACATCTCTTTAAATATAAAAAGGGATGACAGCTTTACTTCTTCTTTTCTGATTTGGATTCCTTTTATTTCTTTTTATTCTCTGATTGCTGTGGCTAAAACTTCAAAAACAATGTTGAATTATAGTAGTGAGAGTGGGCAAACTTGGCTTGTTCCTGATCTTAGTAGAAATTGTTTCAGTTTTTCACCATTGAGGACTACGTTGACTGTGGGTTTGTCATATATGGCCTTTATTATGTTGAGGTAAGTTCCCTCTATGCCTACTTTCTGGAGGGTTTTTATCAGAAATCTACAAACAATAAATGCTGGAGAGGGTGTGGAGAAAAGGGAACCCTCTTGCACTGTTGGTGGGAATGTAAATTGATACAGCCACTATGAAGAACAGTATGGAGGTTCCTTAAAAAACTAAAAATAGAACTACCATACGACCCAGCAATCCCACTACTGGGCATATACCCTGAGAAAACCATAATTCAAAAAGACTCATGTACCACAATGTTCATTGCAGCTCTATTTACAATAGCCAGAACATGGAAGCAACCTAAGTGTCCATTGACAGATGAATGGATAAAGAAGATGGGGCACATACATACAATGGAATATTACTCAGCCATAAAAGGAAACAAAATTGAGTTATTTGTAGTGTGGTGGATGGGCCTAGTGTCTGTCATACAGAGTGAAGTAAGTCAGAAAGAGAAAAACAAATACCGTATGCTAACACATATATATGGAATCTAAAAAAAAAAAAAAGGTCATGAAGAACCTAGGGGCAGGATGGGAATAAAGACGCAGACGTAGAGAATGGACTTGAGGACACGGGGAGGGGGAAGGGTAAGCTGGGACGAAGTGAGAGAGTGTCATGGACATATATACACTACCAAATGTAAAATAGATAGCTAGTGGGAAGCAGCCGCATAGCACAGGGGGATCAGCTCAGTGCTCTGTGACCACCTAGAGGGGTGGGATAGGGAGGGTGGGAGGGAGGGAGATGCAAGAGGGAAGAGATATGGGGATATATGTATATGTATAGCTGATTCACTTTGTTATAAAGCAGAAACTAACACACCATTGTAAAGCAATTATACTCCAATAAAGATGTTAAAAAAAAAAAAAAAGATTGAGAAAATTCAGACTCAGAGATAATAATCACAAGAAAGTGTCAGTACTGAGATTCAGCAAAAAAGTCACCTGACTCCAAATTTAATGCTTATACTTACTAACTCCTTTTGTCACCAATACACTAGCATTTCCTTTCCCTATAGTATTAAACTGTACAAATTCCAATAATTAATACAGAAAGACTTCACTATTCTAGCCTGTAGTAAGATTTTCAGGCGTCTGGTACTGAATCAAACAGTCTGGTGTTTTGTTATTTTATCAGGTAATAGAAAATTAAAACCAGATGTGACTAGCCTTGCTGTAAAACCTGTTAAAAAACAGGTTTTCTTGATCTCATAGTAGGTTATTCTGAGATTAGACCTCAAAACTTATGAATTATTAATGGCTAAAAACAGCAATAAAAAGTTATTCTAAAATTTCCATACACTTGCCTCCTCTGGGTCTGGGATGGAGGCAGGAGCTTGGTGAACACAAATATATACTTGTTTGTGGAGTAGTCATCAATAGCACGTGTCATGATTATTTAGGCAAAATACTCACTTTTCCATTTCTTCCTTTTCTATAGCTTCCATTTCCCACCGGCTTTTGCACCCGCCTGCCATTTCCTGAAAGCCAGTGTGACTAATGAGTGCCAGAGGCAGCAGATGGGAAGGTAAGCTTTTCCCGTCTGCACTCTTATATTAGCCAGTAGGATTTCTTGTTCTTTCCCGTAACATTCCACTCAGTTGATCACTAAACAGTCAGAAACAATGTGAGAGGCGTTTAGTACTTTAATACAAGGATCTGCATCAGAGATTATGCAAGAGTTAGATGAAAACATGGTTTGAATTTACTTGCACCTCAGTCAGGAAAGTATGGTTGAGCCCCACCTGTGATGCAGTGTATCCATAGCTCACCTCCTAAGTTTTGCCCCTGACTTGGCTATTGAAAATTTGTTAGAGCTGATGCAATTTTACAATAGATATACCCAATTCTGACCTCAAAATCAGCTTCATTATGCTATAGGCCATATTAAATTGCTAGCAGATTCATAAAGAAATCCATCCTTCCAAATGTGTGGAAGGGCTCTGAATTCTGGTGGTCATGCACTCTGTGAAACAGCTCCCAATTATTCAGGGACTCATTTTCAAGTCAGAGGATCAGTAAGGTCTTTAGAATGTTCTTCTTTTCCTTCCTATAGTAGCTGTCCTTTTGGTCATTTCACTGCTCATTAGAACTTGCAGTAGGGGGCCAGAGAAAAAGAAGTAAAAAATCAATTCTGTCTATTTTGTGGTAGTGGATAACAAAATAAGCTATTGTGACAATGCAGAAGATGTGGAAGCTACTGTTTATAATGAGGCTTACAGATTATCTGCACATCAGTTATTGAGGTTTATTTTATAGATGTGGGAAACTGGGAATTGCCTATGTAGAAAAAAATTTTCACTTCTGTACCCAACTATATTTCCTATCATCTTTACTGTTAATTTTTTTTATCATAAAAGCAGTGGTAATAAAAACCTAAGCATCATATATAAGTGTGAAATAAAAACAAATTCTCTCTCTGCCTCTCCCGCAGTCCCACTCCTAAGAAGTAACGCATTTTGAACAATATTATTTTTAGATCTCCTATTGATGAGCTCCATTACTCTAAATAGTATATCTCTACTGTTTTATTTAACAACTCTAAACAGTTATCTCTTACCTATCAACTCTGAAAGATAAAAATGAAGAATGTAGCCCATATATATGATCTCTCCTCTTTTCATGCTCATTTTAAATTATTTTAGCACTTCTATCATTACCTTTATAACTTCAAACAGTAGATTTAAAGCTATATATATATAGCTATATATATGTATATATACATATATCAATGCTTCTCACCCTAGTCTGCATGTTGCAGTCACCTGAGGAGCTTTATAAAACACAAATCCCTGGATCCCACACCCAGAGATTCTGAGTTTGGGGTGTTGCCTCGCTGAATCTAAGGTGCAACCGAGATTGAAAGCTATTGGTCTAGAGCAACTCTGAAATCTAAAAGGTCAAAGGGGAGGCAGCATAAAATATTGATTACCAGTACAACTTATGTAGCCAAATTGCCTAGGTTTAAACTCCAGCTCTACCACTTCGTATCTGTGTGATCACAGGCAAGTATATTTCTCTATGACTCCACATCTGTATATTGGGGGCCATAACCATAATAATGGTTCTTAAGGTTATTATATGGATTCAATAAATTACTATTAAACAATACTTAGATCATAGTGTTACATAAATGTAAAATAATAAATACACCAGCTACTGAACATTTTTCCTCCTATCTCTTAAATTTTTACCTTCTCATTCTCCAACACTTTGAACACTGCCTTTTCGCTGAGTTCATCATTCCATTCACAGTTTTGCTTACTTCCAGAAGTCTGTGTACTAGACTCCATTGTCCATCACTTAGTCCTTCTCTTACCACTGTCCTTGATTTTGTAGCCCTGTTGTCGTTCTGATGAAGCAAACTACCCACTGAGTCATCCTTCATTCTTCCTTCTCTACTCCTCACTTGGACTATTGAATGCTACTGAGAAAAATGGTGTCATTACAAATTCATGGTCTGGTACCCTACTTAGGTTCTCCACATCATCTGATTTTTTTCATGTGTTGACTCTTCTGTTCCTCACACTGTGATTCCTCCAAACTTCTCCCTCCACAGACTATTTATTGGGTCTCTTTTCCATCTCAGGAAACAACTTTTCCTCCTATCACATTGAAAAGTTAGAGGCTGTCAATTGTAGACTTCCTCACCTTCCTACAGGTGGATCAGTAAGTGCATGTAGTCTTACTTCCTTTCCTTCAAGTCTCAAGGAAGTGATATATACCTCCTGCTCAAAGAGAATTCACAAATCAGTGTTCTTGGTCAGTCTCATTCCTTCTCTCCATTTCTCTCATTCTCTGTGTCTCTCTCTGTCTCTCTCTTCTGTATTTCAACTTTTTCACGTCTTTCAGTTAGATTCTCCCCCATAACATATCAACATATTTAAGCCTCTCATGAAAAAATCCTTCTCTCTAAAAACCACAACTTCTGTGTCTTTCACTTCATAGACAAGCTACTCAAAAGAATATTGTACACTTACCTACTTTCTTGTCTCAGTTCCTTTCAGTCTCATCCTACTGAAATTAAATGTCTGTCCCTCACACTTCAACAAAGCTCTCTGATGAACTAACTGCCAAATCTAATGAACTCTTTTGAAGCCTCATCTTGTTGCATTTCTCTATGGCAGTAGGCATAATATATACTTCTCTCTTAAAAGGAACATTTCCTTTGGCTTCTGAAATATTGTTTCCTTCTCGTTCTCCTTTGATAATCTTTTCCAGTCTTCTCCATGGGCTTCTTGTCTTTTTTCCACTCATTTAGTATTGGTGTGTCACAAATTATGACTTAAACTTTATAATCCTGGGTGTTTCCTCTATTACTATCCTCTGATACTGCTGTGTATAAGCAGTGGCTCAGAAATCTTTATCTGCAGCCTAGAACTCACTCCTGATCTCTACTTCTTTAGACACAGCTGTCTAATAGAACTTTCCCATCTGGATGGCCTAAGGAACCCCTAAAATTGAGCTCATTTACTTTTCCACAATCTTGTTTTCCTTCAAGTTTTACTAATTTTAGGAATTAATGAATAGTAATTTAGTGAATGACTTCCAACACAAGAATGACTTCCAACACACTTCCAACAGAAATCTAGGTCTCACTCTTTATATCACCCTCACTTTCACTTCACACTCCAGATGAGTTTTTAAGCCCAGTTGCTTCTAGTTCTATAACCTCTTTCATCTTCCCTGCCTCCTATTATTTACCTCCATTGCTATTGTATTATATCAGAATTTGATCTTTTATTGGCCAAGTTTACTATAATTGTCTCTTAACTTGCTTCTTCCAATCTATCCTTCACAAGAGAATTTTTCCCAAAACTCATGTAAAAGGAAATGAATGTTTACATATTTTAAAATGGAGATTAAACTTATTTTGTCTTATTCTTTACACCATTATAAAGAGTGATTTGACCCATTCTGTGGGAGAGGGTAAGACTATTTCATCTCCCAGGGAACAGAGAGCAAGCAATTATGATTTTGAAGACACAGTCCATCCTGCACTGAGGAAAAGAGAAGCCAACTTTCTTCATGCTAGTAGTTTGAATTATTGAACTCCAGTTTTAATGGGTCACTGAGGTCTCTCTTTTTTTTTTTTATTTTATTTTATTTTATTTTATTTTATTTTATTTATTTATTTATGGCTGTGTTGGGTCTTCGTTTCTGTGCTAGGGCTTTCTCCAGTTGTGGCAAGTGGGGGCCACTCTTCATCGCAGTGCGCGGGCCTCTCACTATCGCGGCCTCTCTCGTTGCGGAGCACAGGCTCCAGACGCGCAGGCTCAGTAATTGTGGCTCACGGGCCCAGCCGCTCCGCGGCATGTGGGATCTTCCGGGACCAGGGCTCGAACCCGTGTCCCCTGCACTGGCAGGCGGATTCTCAACCACTGCGCCACCAGGGAAGCCCGAGGTCTCTCTTTTGACAGAAAAGAAAATAATATCATTTTCAGGATAATAGAGATCTTTTTCTATGTGTACTTTTTTTTGTTTGTTTTTCTAGTGAGTAGAACAGAGGTTCTCAAAGTGTGGTCCCTAGACCAGAAGCTTAATTATCACCTGGGAACTGGTCAGAAGCACAAATTCTTGGCTCCTACCCCAGATCTACTGAACTCAAAATTCTGGCCATGGGATGCTGCTAATATGTGTTTTAAAAAGCTCTCTAGGCAATTCTGATGCAAGCTAAAGTCTGAGGAATACTGGCCTAGAATGATGTCTGTCAAATAGTGGGTATTGAATAATTATTTGTTGAAAAAAAAGGATAAATATTGGTATAAAGGGATAAAAGGGCCTTGAGGTTGCCGGGTTGCTATGAAAGGCACTGTGGAAGCTTCCAAGAACCTTGTTGAGTCAGAATTCTCTCTAGATAATCACTGTCTTCCTGTGAGAGGGACTCTCAGGTTTCCCACACCCAGGACCTGAGCCCTTCGGTGGTATGGTCTATCAAAGAGTAGAACATCTCTTCATGTGCACCAAGAACTTTTCTTTGGTGCTGAAACTCCAAGAACAGCCCCTGAACACCAGTCAGGGAAGGTGCAGGAAGCTTTGGTTTGGGGGTGGCTGTCAGTAGTCTGAGCTGGGTTGATAAGGGATGAATACATGTGGGTACAATTTGTGATAGTGTTAGCATATTAGTCCGATTGCAGCTTAAATTACATCACAGGCATCATAGCACACATACACTAGTCCTAAGCATTTTTCTCACATCATTTTTACTTAATTCCAGATGGGACTCTATCAGCAACACAGTGGTTTAGTGAGACAGAAAGAAACCTTTCCTAAATTCTTGGGATAGTAGAGTAACTTGCAATCCATGATTAAGACTGGAACATAGCAGGCATCATAAGAGCTGAATTAGAATCACTGAAGACCTAAGCTTCTAGTGGCTAGTATTACCAGCAGGGTAGTGATTCTGATGTGATTTTTATAAGGTGCTCCCGTCTGTTGACTCTAATTCATTTCCCCAAGAGAGTCATGAAATATGATCCACAAATCCATCCTTCTTTGATTCAGCTTTCTTAAAACAAGGATGACCCCATTTCTAACGGGAGAGCCCTGGACAGCATATAAATATGGTCAGGGAGAAGAGCTCTATTTGCAATTAGGAATAGTCCTCCTCCACTACTCTTAAGAAAAGTTTTCCCCTTGTTTCTGAAAAAAATAATTATTGAAAGTTGAGGTTGGGGGAAGCGCTTTTCTAGTGCTAGTGAGGGAGTTTTGTAAACGTTAACTAGGGAATACCACTATGATGCTTCAAAAATACCAGGCACATGAGCCCCCAGAATGCTGAAGGCACATGTCCCAGAAGCTCCCTCCCACCCCCCTGTGTTGAGGTTATCAGCATCTCCAAACTGATTAACCCTTCAATCTTTGTTCTTAATGCCTAAGCATTGGTGAGCAAACCTTTGGACAAGATAAGAGCAGAAAAGCTGGGCAAGTTACTCTCCTGAATGCCTGTGAGGTTAAGAAAAGGGGTTCTGCATATACCATGTTGCCGGAGGCCTGGTTCAGAGAACACTAGCTAAGGGAAACTTAAACACAGGAAGTGTTGATTAGGTCCACCTGAGACTGATGTGTGCCCAATCTGTGTAAAGTTCTGTCAGAGAACTGTGTAAAGTTCTCAGTGAACTTTACATTTTAAACTCAGCCTCCTAAAAACTGAACACTCTCCCCAAAGCTGATAAATATTTGTTGGTGGGTGGGGTGGTAGGCAGGGGCAAAGAAAGTGTGGCTACTTCCTGCAAAAAGTTTTGCCCCACTCACCCATCCTCAGGAGCTGATGTAGAGGAAAACAACAACAATAGCTGAAACCCTCAAACACAGCTGTCTGGACTTCCTGGGAGACAGCTGCCGGTGTACTTGGCTACAGGCTATCAGACGGATGCTGAGGCAAGTGGATCCCAATATCCCACCGAGAGGGAACTCGCTCAGCCTGTTCTCACTGGCATGGTCCAGAACACCCACAGTGGGACTGTAATAAGGAAGGTACTCTAGGCCCAATATCTGAGGGGGAAGATGGGGAATGGGGGCAGAGCATGAGCCCTTCCTGGACAACTTCAGAAGAAGTCCAGGCTAGGCTGTCTTTCAAGCTTCAATTTCTCCCAGGACTGCTGGGGTCTCTGAGTGGAGGTGACCAGGTAGGGAGAAGAAAGTGGGCTTTCTTAGTGGGTCACAAGAGATCATTGTAATCAAATTGTTCCATGAAAAAAAAAAAATTTGTATCCTGAAGGATAACCTTACCCAGGCCTGTTGAGCCAGAATTTCTTGAAATGAGAGCTGTAGGTGGTCAGTGGTTAAAGTCAATGAATTGTAGCCAGAACTTGAAAGCCAGCAGGGAGCCTCACTGTTATTGGAACTGAGTGTAAGCAGTTTAGAATAATGCTAGGCCCACACTTTCAGAAGCATGCAAACTTGAAGGCCTTCCATGTTTTTCCTGTTCACATTCTGCGTTTAGATGCCTACAGAGAATCGAAGGCACACACTATGACACCCTACTCTTTTCTAGGAGTTGTACCTCCCAGACCCCTCGAGTTAAGCTCCAAGAACTTTGATTTCAGGGACTTCCCAATACCCAAGGAGTGGAAAGAAATGGAGAAAGGAACTTTAAGCCAAGAGTAATGTTTTTTCTCACCATGATTGAAATATGGAATGTGTTCAGGGTGAGAACACAAACAGAACTGAATGACCCTGACCTTTTGAAAAAGGTCCAGAAATAGCTCATTTTATGAAGTTAAAGATTTGAGAGTGAATAAATAAAAGAGTTGCCAAATAGTGGCATAACCTTTCAACCTATGCAATCCTTTTGTTTCCCACAATGACGGTGAATAAGAAAGCAATTCTGAGAAACTGATCCTATGACTCTCTACTCACAGAGTCTTCAGGCATGAAGTCCAAATCCACACACAGTACATAAGGCCTTCTAAAGTCTAAACCCTCTGCAGCCTTAGGTCTTATCACATTTGTAGTTCCCCAGGCAGTGCCCGGCCCATGGTGAGCACTCAGCACAAAGGTATGTAAGATAAAGTTCTGTCTGGATAATACTTCATCTTTGAAGAACCACCAAGACTTATGAAGCCTTTCTCACACTCCCCTTTCCCCAGATATAGCAGTTATTATTACATATGTATGTCTATAATCGCACCCATGTGGCCGTGAGCTCCTATGCAAGAAGAGTATCATTCTACTCTGTGTTCCCAGAACCTGGCATAGTCTCAGGTGTTCAGGGCATACACAAAAATATTGAATGAATAAATGAATAATAAACAAGCAGCTGAAGCACAAGGATATGTAGTGCCTTAACCAACAGCATTTTGTAGAACAACCAGGACCAGAAATTAAATATAAAAATTTTAGCCCCAGCTCTCTTCAGAACCCCACCACAAATTCTATGTTACATGAATCCTTCTTTGCTTTGTTTTGCATTGAATTTCTATAGCTATATATAAACTGAACGCCTGGTGAGTGGGTGGGTAGTGGTGTTCACTCTTATTTAGTGAAATGTGAATATACCAGAATTACAGAAAATAGAAAGAAAATGGTTTATGCAAACGTGTCAGTTCTCATGCCTGTTTTTTTAAATCTGAGATGGTGCCGAGATGGTTCAAACTTAATATTCACATCCTTTTATCACATCAAATATGATCATTAGCAAACAGTGTTTGATGGTAGCTATTTCCTGACTGACAATAGCCATCCGGTGGAACCCACTTTCCCATATGCCTGGGGCTGATACATTTCAGATAGTGTGGAAAATAGTAGGAGGAAGGAAGTAATTAAAAATGAAGGGGAAGTTGGGGGCAGGGGATAGGTACCAGTTTTATCTCACACAAGAATATCTCTATACCTATTCTCTTGAAAGTTATGGGTGGGGACAGAAATACTATTTTTAAACCTGTTTCATGTCCTCAAGTTGGCATGTGGTCCTGCCCATAGGATGAGTGTCAGGAAACCCTGAGGGTGGGCACTAGTGTTTAAAATAAGCTCAGGCTGCAGCCTAAGAAAACAGGAAGAAATTATCTCTAGACTACTGTGGATACGGAGGAAGCTGGGAAAGGAGACTGTGGTAAAATTATAAATTCAGTGTCCCAAGCAATATTCTGTAACAGGTCTGTTACTCCCCCCAACCCTAAACAGCACTTCACTCTCACCAGCATACCTTCACCATGTGGAGCAGAGGGTGGGGCTGCGGGTAGCTGAGTGGGAGGGAGGCCTGGCTGGCAGGGTTCCTAAGCATTGCAGAGGCTTCTGAAGCAGCAGCATCACCCAGAAAGACAGAGGGAAAGTGTTCAGCAATAATTTGTGAACACTGAGGACGCAAAGTGAGGAGGCTCTAACTGCATTCTTAATTTCAGGACTAGCCTGTTGCAGAAACTGACTGGTTATTCATTAAATTCCTGTCCTGATCTTTCTGACTCAGCATTCAGCTATATTACATTACCCACCCTTCCTCCACCTCCAATTAATGGGGTCATGTGGTGAGTTCTGGCCAGTGGAATATGGGCTGAAGTGATTGATGCCATTTGCCAGGCCTGGCTCATCATCCACTACAGTCTCTTTCCTCACTCACAGTCTGAGTGAAGAGGAATCTGAGCCTCCAGAGGAAGGAGGTGCCCCAAAATAGATAGGGTCTGGGTGTGTAAATGATCTACTCATAAGGTGGCCGACCAGAGAGAACACTCCCTCCCGCCAGCCATTTGGGTTTCATATGTCATTTGATGAAGCCACTGACGTTTGGGAGTTTATCCTTTGCAGGAGAGATACAGCTGCAGCTTCCAAGTCTTTCACAAAAATGACTCAAATGGTCTCACATACCATGTCCTCCGATGTTCTCTGTCACTCTCAAGGGGCACTTTCTTGACACCTCTCCTCCTGTTTTGGGCATGCAAGCAAACTGTTCATTCAAAATGGCAAAAACTCACTTGTGGCTAGAATAGTAATGACATTTAAGTAGCCGAGGAATCAACAGAGCAATTTTTTGGAGAAAAGGTATAAAGAATTGAGGGGACATGATGAACAAACTTTTAGTCATCATGGCATTCTTCTTTTCATTAATGTGCACGTGTAATTTCAACTAAAGTGCCAGGTCCCCATGGTTCCTGAAAGCAAGCTCTGGGGTTTAACTAGAATAATGGGGCAATTTAAACAGCTTTGGGCTCTCAATTTAAAGCTGAGATGTTGCAGCGAGGTTATTAAACAAATAAATAGACACATAATCTCTGTATATCTGGAGTGTAGTCGTGGGAGATTGGAAGTTGTGTGGGGACTGGGGGACACATAAAACAGGAATACTGGTGAGCAAAGAATTTCCACAAGGTCCTGTTGCATATTTGAATCTTAATCTAGATACACAGCCCTCTTATTTACCCAAGTGATGAATCAGGACGCAGTACTCCAGGCGAGGGCAAGAGTAACCTTGCATTCTGCCCATTGCTTGCTCTCAATCTCACTTTTCTGTTGCCTCTACCCAAGGATAAAAAGGAAGTTCTTTCTTCAACAAAGATGATTCCCTGGTTCACTGCATTTCCTTACTTTTCTACTTCCCCTGTGGCACTCGAGCCTTGTAGTGAATATAAAGATAAAGCTTATTTAAGAGCAGGACTACTCATGATTACAAAGTGAAGGAAACAGGTGTAGCTGCCCGAGCAGTTGAGGGAACCAGAATGCTGTGTTTCAGGAATACACCAGCTAGGTGATCCCTGCAGGATGGCTGGGACAAAACGAAAGAGAATCTGTCTACTCACCTTTGCCTGGGGCAGCCAGTGAACTGCTAGGGATAGAAAAACAAATTGTTGGTACCTCTTCCCTGTCTGATTTTCAGGGAGACTCCTCTGAGTGTCCTGAATGACCCAACACACAGGGCACACCAGCCCGGTCAGCAACTGCTAAGCCATGTCTTTGACCTGCACCACTTCCCTCCCTTGATGTCTTTTTGTGAACTCACTTTTGGATTAGAAACCTCCCATCCCCATATACACATCTCTTGACTATTGCTTTCTAGCAGGTTTCCTGCCAGTTACTTTTCCCTCCATCTCAGAGAGACCCTAGACAATGGTGCTACCCCAAGATGGAGGAAAGATCCCTGAGTGACAGTGAAAAATATTCCCAAGAAATCTTCTCATCGTAAACTATATTATGGTTTACGAGTACTTTCACTTCCTTGTAAGAACTGCTGCCTATTGCTAATAAACTCAGCTGTGTGATACACTTGAAGTAGAGGAATGTGAGCATACCTGGTATATGCTACTACCTTCCAGAAGCCCTAGGAGGCATTGTGAGTTTCTGCCAGTTCTTTTGCTTCTGCCTCCTGCCATGAAATGGCCCATCCCACTCAGAGATTTCTTCTTTAGCTTGGGTCCAAGGAATAAAAAGACACATGGAGCAGAGCCAAATGGAATCAAGCAGAGACACAAGCATCTGCAGCTGAACTGCAGCCACCAATTATATGGTGCTCTGTTGTTGAAAGCCACTAAGATTTTGGGGTCATTTGTGAATGCAGCAAAGCTGACTAATATACCACCTGATCAGGAATACTAGGAATGGATTTTGTGAATGAGACAGAAAATGTATTGAATTAAACCCCTATATGGTTTTTGAGTTGTTTATAAGTAATTACTGTAATATAACAATCGCTCCCCACTTCCAATAGCCTAAGACACTCATTAGTCCCTGAAACAGGAGGGCTGTGATGATGTAGAGAGGAAAGAACCTGGGTCCTCATACTGGGTAGGATTGAAAGGAACCAGCTTGAGACTTCTCTAAAAAGCTGGGGCAGTGGTGAACATCCACCAACCCGATTTACTGTAAGTCAATACATTACAAGAAGAGTGTGGCAGTTTTAGTATATATCTTTGTAATAGCTACATAGATAAAGTTGGCTTTTCTTTTTATCTTTATCCTATTTTACTCCCAGATTTCCTAGATACTGTTTCTTAGCAACATGAGAAGGAAAAAGGTCCTTTCAAGCTGGCACTGCAACCTGAAGATGCTCTTTTGATGACCTCTATATTCCCTGAGAAGCTCCTTAGATTCTCTATTCCTCACTCAAATCCTTTGAGTTATTCTCTCTCCATGATTCAAGCATATGTCAACCTTTCTACCTACTTTTCTCTAGCTCTGCTTTTAATTAGACCTAGGATATATTCTGTGTTGGCTTCATTTTTCGGTATCTGCTTTTGTCAATTTACTCCTCCTTTTTATCTCCCTCTTCTTTATATATCCAACCGAACACTAACTAGAACGCTTATACTACTGGGAGACGGTTCTCCACGAATCCCTTGTGTTTCTGCACAACTTGTGAGCAGAAGCACTGACAATTTTTTGTTCTAAACTGTCTTTTCAAGGATGTATATACCAAACCACCTTGGTAGATAGAGATAGTATCTTGCTCCAGAGGAGAGAGAAGGCTTGTTTGCTGTCCAGTATAATAAAGATAATGTCTTCCTCCAGGGTAAAGGTTGGGTGGGTTTGCTTGCCGCCCACTATAAAAGACTGGAACTTCCTAAGCTCAGGATTCCTCAGCTGTGACAAAAACAACTGTGTCCACTCCACAGCACTTATCTATGCCTACCTGTGTCACCTTTGGGGGTCTTAGAGGACACAGGGAACTGGCACAAACATAAATCTCATGCTACTTGCTGTGCTGTGAGTAATAAAGTTCTTTGTCTCTGACCCAGAAGTCTCATATCTTCTGCCAGCATTCATAAGACTATGGCAGGCTAATTCGCTAGCTTGCAAGTTGGGCAAAATCTTGGATCATTCAGAGTTCTTGACATATAGTACCTCCTAAGTAATTATAATTTAAATTATGACATATAATTTATCATAAATTAATATCTGTAAGTATCCGTGTTTATATGTATCATATATGACACCTCTTTCTTTAAAAAAATAAGCTTGTAAAACCACAGTATACCCACAACACACACAAACACAATTATCACTGTATCCCCGAATGTTTAGCACAGTTCCTTGCCCAAATAATAGTTTTGTTCAATGATTGAATAGAAAACTAGGAAAAGAATTGTACATTATTTACTATCAAACCATCAACCCATTTATACCTCCAGTTGCTACTGTGCTTCTGGATAGAATGGAGGAAAGTCAACACTGATTTTAGGTCCAAAACAGCAACCCAGTCTAGTCGATATCTCCCAGAAGTGGATGCACTGGTTTTGTTAAGAATGTATGAAGTCATCTCATTCCCACCTGTCCAGGGTAGAGTTAGAGCTTTGTCCTTCTCAGAGAATGTTTTTGACCCTCTGGCCTTGACCACAATATCATGTACAGTCCCATAAATATTGGTTCTTGAGTACCTCATTCAACATTTTCTTTTGAGCATCTTCTCTTCGTAAGGAAGTACTAGGCCCTTGGGATTTAAACACATGTAAATGGGTAAATTATAATTCAAAAAGTAGTAAATAATACTACATAGTAACAGTAATAGTGAATAATAATACAATTAAAAACTCTGCAGAAGACATAGAGAATGGACTTGAGGACACAGGGAGGGAGAAGTGTAAGCTGGGATGAAGTGAGAGAGTGGCATGGACTTATATACGCTACCAAATGTAAAAGAGCTAACTAGTGGGAAGCAGCCACATAGCACAGGGAGATCAGTTCCGGGCTTTGTGACCACCTAGAGGGGTGGGATAGGGAGGGTGGGAGGGAGACGCAAGAGGGAGGAGATATGGGGATGTATGTATATGTGTAGCTGATTCACTTTGTTATAAAGCAGAAACTAACACACTATTGTAAAGCAATTATACTCCAAAAAAAGATGTTAAAAAAAAACCAAAAAAACTCTGCAGAAGCCCAGGGAAGGGTAACCAAGCCTAAGGATTGGGGTAGAGGGTATGTACAACACCAATATTTATATCCCAACCCAATGTGGGGGCCTCATCCACTTTTATTTTACTTCTGGCTGCTTAGACCTTGACTTTACCATATGGTACAACCATCCATTCCTTTTTTTTCCCTGTCCTGACACCTTACTTCAGCTTTTCCTACCAGCCTTTTGCTCCTATAAAAAGTCCTTGATTTGGCTTTTGTCCCTTACAGAATTTTATTCCAAGCATCTTATTTTCATGTTCTGCTCTGGTTTTCCTGGTGCTGACCATGCAGCAGGGCCACCTGTTTGATTCCAGTGCAGCCTGGGGCAGGGCATCTGTGTTCCTAAAAGCCCCTGACATGTGCTCTAATAGCAGGCACGTTTGAGAATCTTCTACAACTCCACCAATTCTGAATTGAAATGGTTATGCATACCTGTCAGCTCATCCTAGTACCCGGTTTTTGCCTAGTTAATTTCTCTCAACTGTAACCTAGCCTCTGTTTCTTCCCACTCTGCATTTTGACTTTACAGAGAATAGAGAAGCCATGGCTAGGATTGTTTGTTTTCTGATTAAGGGTTAATAATGTCTCTCCAGAGATAAGAACTAGAATCCAGGTGGGTTTTGTTTCTATCAGGGGGACTTGCACCAAGTCTCACAAGGTGCGGAAAATCACAAGTCGGACTTAGTGCTAGCCTCTCCATCCTAGCCCCAGTGGAGAAGAAAAGGGAGAGGGAGAGGAAAGGAGAAAAGATGACAGCTTTCCACCTCTCCTGGTAGAAGAGCATACAAAGAAAGTGGAGAAAAAATTGGGAGTTGCCATGGCAGCCTGAAGCTCCCCTCAGAAACAAAGACCTTCCTTGTCCAGCCATGGGAGGAATAACATCTTTTTTCAGCAAGTCTCAGCAGAGGCTATGGTAGCTTCAAGGACTAGGGAATGTACTCCTGATCCAAAGAAATAGCCATAAAGAGAGGCCCTCTTTATTGATGCAGTAAGCAGCACATTCCTACAGAGTGTGACTAGGCATTCAGGGACTAGGATACCAAACACAAGAAACCCACCAATTTCTTAAAAATATGTAACTATAAATCAACCACACTCTTACATTTCAAACATTTTTACATGTAAAGTCAAGCAGCTGAATTACAATCATGTTGCAGCAGTCTGATTAATATTTTAGTCTTCCAGCTAATTTAGGAGATAATCCAAAAACCAGAGAAAGTATCATTACACTGTGGTATTTTTGGGGGGTATCCAGGCACCCTTAAAAGCATTGGCTTAAATATACCTTCCAATTTAAGTTGCTAGTGGAGTACTGAGTGGGCTGAAAGTGTCCAGGGATCCCTATCTTTACACCACTGTAATCTAAGACCTGGGGGCTGCTGTTTAATCAGTTGATCAACCGACTATTTATTTGATCAATTAATTCATAAAACATTTATTGAGTGCCTATTATGTGCTAAGGACTATGCTAAGTGGTAAAGATATAAAGATAAATAATTATAAAAAATCACCATCTCAGTGAGCTTTCAATATATTAAGGCAGTTATAGTTTCAAAATATTGTGACAAGTGTTATAATCATCAGAGAAGTATATGTCTATATAAAAAAGTAAAGGTATATATAAAGGAGCTAACACTCCTCTCTACTTGGGGTAAGGAGACATCAGAGTCAGGGGAAAAGATATGGTGTCAAGGATTTTGTAAAAATTTATCAGTTGAAGAATGTTGAGGAGAGCAGAAATTATACAAGCTAAAGAAGGATGAAGCTATGTGATACCAAGAGTCCAGAATATTTGTGCAGGGAGGGGACACTGGTGAGAAAGAGACAAATCAAGGAGGGCTTTGTCATCATGCTAAAGAGTTGGGACAGTTTTAAAACCAGAGAGTGCTTTTATCAAGTTGTGTGTGTGTGTGTGTTTGTGTGTGTGTTTGGTGTGTATGTGTACAAGCCTGTGTGTGTGTGTGTCTCAGAAACCTCTCAAACTTTGGAATGGTAGTAGTCAAGGGGCTCTGGTATGATTGCAGACAGGGAGACCAGTTAAGAAGTAATAGATGATACAATCATGACCTATATCAGTGGTAGGGGGTTGGAGATGTGAGAAGATATTTCTGCGAATTGACATGGCAAGATGACTATGTGAATGTGGGGATGAGGAAAGGAAGGGGTTTTATGGCTTGAGTACTTGGGTGAAGAAGTTGTTGTTCACCAAAACAGGGAACCTGGGGGGTTGGAGATGATGAGTTAGTTTTGAACGGGGTGAGTTTGAAATGTGTAGAGAAAGATGTCTGATAGATAGCTCTATATACAAAGAGTGATACAGGCTGAAAATATAAATATGGGGCTTGTGGCTAGAGATGGAGTAGTAGGTCAGCTCTTCTACAGAGCATATTAAAAGACTGAATACAAAATTCTAGACTGGTGTTTCTCAAGCTTTAGTGTGTGTACAAGTCACCTGGAGATCTTATTAAAATACAAAATTTGATTCAGTAGCTTTGGAGTGGGCCTGATATAATTTCTAAAAAGCTACTAGGTGATGCTTATTCTGCAGGTATGAGACCACATTTTGAGTAGCAAGCCTCTAGAAAACACTAGTGTTTAAAGACAGGCAGATGACAAGAAGTCCACAAAAAGGACTGAGTAGAAGTCAAAGATGTAGGAAGAGAATGGAGGAAAAAGGAGTGTTTTCTTAGTATCCAGTAGAAGACAGGGTTTCATGAAGAAGAAAATATTCAACAAAGTCAAAGGCTGCTGTCAAGTACACTTAAGAATAGACTGGTAAATGTCAACTAAAATGGGCAACTTAAGGTAATTTTGAATTTGGACAGGACAGTTTTTGTATCATGAAGGGGAAGGGAACAGAGGCCAGTAGTAGCAGAGAGCTATGTAAATGGTAGGTGAGGAAATAAAGATAGCAAGTATGAAATAGTTTTTGTAAAAAACAAAACAAAAACTTGACTATTATGGGAAAGAGACCAATTGGGTGATAAATTAAGAGTAACAAAAGGTTGAAAAAGTATCATCATTTTTAAGATATAAGACATACAGTTGTGGTAAACCAAATAATGCCCCCCCAAAAGACATTCCTATCCTAATCCCCAGACCCGTGACTATATTACCTTAGATGACAAAAGAAACTTTAAATTATGATTAAATTAAAGTTCTTGAGATGGAGAAATTATCCTGGATTATCCAGGTGGCCCAATTAATCATAAAGGTTAAAAGAAGGCAGTAGGTCAGAGCCAGAGGAAGAGTTGTGACAATAGAGGTGAGAGTGATGCTAATGCTGGTTTTGAAGAGGAAATAGCCAAGGAGTGTGGGCAGCCTCTAAAAGCTAGAAAAGGCAAGGAATGGGTTCTCCCTTTAGAGCCTCCAGAAGGAATAGAGCACTGTCAATACCTTGATGTTAGTGCAGTAAGACTTCTGAGGTCCAGAACTGTAAGCTAATAAATTTATGTTGTTTTAAGCCAACAAATTTGTGGTAATTTGTTACAGCAGCACTAGGAAACTAATGAAAGGACCCTTAATATACTAAAGAAAAGAACCAAAGGAGAATTGGGATGCGTTATCTCAAACAAGAGAAGGGGAAGTAGAGATACAGCAAGATATAGCTGTTACCTAACCTGGACTTGGGTCCACTGACCCGACACACACCAAAGCCAATCTGCTGACACCAGTTTGTGGAGAAAGAATGGATGGCATTTATTGCAGGGCCTCAAGCAAGATGAATGGGCAGCTCATGCTCAAAAGACCCAAACTCTTCAATTGCTTTCAGGGAAGGGCTTTTAAAGAAGGCAACATTAGGGATGTGGGTTGCAGGGTGCTTGATCACCTCATGGACGTTCTTCTGATTGGTTGGTGGTGAGGTAACAGGATGATGTTTCGGGACTGAACATCATCATCCTGCTGGTCCCAAACAGCCTCAGGTCTACATGCTTGTGGTCAGCAGTTTCCATCTGGTGGGAGTCTGATTTCTGTAAAACAACTTAGGAATGTGCATCAGACATTGCTATCTGTGTCCTTCAGGGAGGAACTAAATGTCCTGTGACTCTGCTATATGGCTGATCTATTGTTTAAATTGTTACCAGTTTCCTGGCACCACAGCTATTCTTTGTTATCACTTGTTCACATTTTCTTGATCATTAACTCCTGAGCCAGCCTTTTGAGACTCAGGGGAAGCCTGAAGCAAAGCCCTTCACTTCAAGAGATGGGGGACATGGAGGAGGTGGTGAGGGGGAGACTCATGTATCTGAGAGGATCGCAAAGGGTCCCGCTCAGTTTCATAGCTACTCTGGAGGTCCAGTTTTCTCCAAGACTTTACATAAGGTGTGAAGCTATGGACAGAATAACTATCCACCACCTTCTCACATACATTATGCCAAGAGCTTCTCCGAAAGTCTGCATCATCAGACCCTCTCTTGGCACTGTCATGAACAGGTAACACCATTGCAGCTGTCCCGAACTCAGTCACTTCTAGAGCTTCACAGATGCAACCCAGTTTTCTTGCATGTCCACTCATCTCGTGGTGAACAGTTGTCACGATCTTCTTCTATCCAATGAAGAAGTGAGAGAGATTCACTTACGGTAAATTCTTTATGAACAAAAATATGAGGCCAGGAAGTTTAGACTATAACTGGAGAAGAATCTGGACTTTGATGATCACAGACCTGGGTTCAAATTTCTGTCCTTAATAACTATCAACTTCAAAGAGTAACCTCTCTGAGCTGATTCCCTTGTCTATAAAATAGGGGTCATGATGCCACCTTCCTGAGGATAAGATGAGTGAGTATATGTAGAATATCCAGGCACACTGGAGGAGTGCAGTGGTCTTGGCTCCCTTCCATTTTAAGTGCCTTCATTTTAAGTGCCTGAGTAGGGTGTGACAGCTGCCTCACTGTAATTAAACACAGAGACTGACTCCCCTAAATAATCTCCACACTAGGCTGAGCTCTTCCGGGTACATAAGAAATTGACCAGTGGGGGGACCCTGGGATTTCTTGGACTGTTTTCTCCTTTGAGGGTTTCTAGGCTGAAACCAAAATTGAGAGAGAATCTCGGCTCTTAACTCTTTCTGTTTCTACCTCATCTTATACCCAAAGCCTGAATGCAGTTTATTCCTCACCAGGTTCACCTTAATATATAGAGGGTCTCCTTGCAGCTCCCCCAAACCCTGCCAAGCCTCTACCGCATTCCTTACTGGGGCTGCGGTATGCACCTCCTGGTTTCCATGGAGACCCTGCTGGATGTCACTGGCGGCTCCGGAGCAGGAGGGAAACCTGAGCGTTTGTATTTAAACGAGGCAAAGTGGGGGAAGGGGACGTAAAAGAAGAAGGGAGGAAACCTGAGTAGGGAAGATGGTGGAGGTGAGTATGTGGGTGTTCATGGACTCAAATGGGAAAAAGAAAAATCCCGTTACTGAGTCACCTCACGCTTGCAGAAGAAATCGAAGCGAAAGCAGCAGGGGGCAGAGGGGTGTTTATTTCACGGACGAGAAATATCTTCTAAAGACTCATTCCTGATTTCAGGTTGTAAGGGACAGAATCACCCAGGCAACTGGGAGCCCCCTGTCCTTGCCTGGGCTCTGGGCTGATAGTGCTGCCCAGTTTCATTTCCTTGAAGCAAGGGAGACTTCACTCTGCCTAGAGTCCCTGAGTTTTAAAGGTTCACTGCTGCTCTAGGAGGGGCCACACCATTATCTTTCACTCTCCACCCTTCCCCCTACAACGTCACTAAGTAAAAAGCTTTGGGCTCTGGATTACCTGCTATTTATTGGCTGAATCCCTAGTGAAAGGTTGGGGGAGGAGGAAGAGTTGGTGGTTGGGCAGAATATATGCTAAGATTGAATTGCACAAGGGCTCGGATGATGTCATCTTGAATAAAGGTCTGACCTACTGAATGTTAAATGTGGCTGAGTGATAAATCCTCAGAGGGGATCCATGGCAGAAACCTTTACGAAAGGACCATGCCGCTTCTTTAAAATATTAAGCAGGTGGCTCTGCTGATCTCTGGCTGCAACTCCCAGAGCGCTGGTGGAATCTCAGCTTTCTGCTATAATCACTTAAACATTACTTACTGCCCTAGATAACTGTGGGTCACGTGGAGTTTGCACCAAAAAAGGGAGTGTTTGAAAAAAAGAAAAAGCCATTATAAGCCACCAGAGTGCCTGCCAGTCTTACAAAGAGAAAGCAATTCAATTTAATAAACACTTTCTGAGGTCTACTATGAGCCCAGTGGGTGCAGAGTGAGTGAGATATGCCCTTCAAGGGGCATACACTCTGACTGGGGTGACAGATATGCTTACAAATGACCAATAATGCCAGGCAGCAGGTAATCAATACCATGGGAAGTCTAGGGAAGGTGAAATTAATTATAATAAGGAAAGAAAAGAACAATTTATATTAAATGCCTCTGAGGTCTAGCCTTTTATAATATACACAGAAGAGAGAAATACAGGGAAAACTTCTGTAGGGATAGAATAGAAAAAGAAGTTTTACAAATTGCCTGATATAAAATGCCAAGTCTGCAAAATTGTCAAGTGACATAGTGGGCTAATTTTCCACATTTTTCTCCTCTCTGATGACTTATTATTTCTTTTTTTTTTTTTAATTAATTAATTAATTTATTTATTTTTGGCTGTGTTGGGTGTTCGTTTCTGTGCGAGGGCTTTCTCTAGTTGTGGCAAGCGGGGGCCGCTCTTCATCGCGGTGCGCGGGCCTCTCACTATCGTGGCCTCTCTTGTTGCGGAGCACAGGCTCAGTAGTTGTGGCTCACGGGCCTAGTTGCTCCGCGGCATGTGGGATCTTCCCAGACCAGGGCTCGAACCCGTGTCCCCTGCATTAGCGGGCAGATTCTCAACCACTGCACCACCCGGGAAGCCCGTGACTTATTATTTCTATTGCTGGGATTTATAAGGGACTTTTTGTTGGTCCTAGCTTAGCCTCTATTTCATTTTTATCATTCACTAAACCACAGTATTTTGGTATCAGAGGTTCAAAAGGTTTAATGGTTTAGTTTTAAAATAGACCCAGAGGCTAGAACTGTGAGAAAGAAAGCTTTAGTATACGTATGGGTTCAGGCTGAGTAAGAACTGTATGAGTATGAAGGGCATTAAGAAACTTGTTTGGTTGAGATAGGACTGAAATAAAGGAGGAATTTGTGCCAGTTGGAGCTCCTTCTCAGAGTCATGGTATGTAGGAATGAAGAGATAAGTAATAACAACACAAATGCTGGAGAAATTTTTGAAATACCTATCACTTATGGTCTGAGTTTAGTGCATATTGTTCAGTCATGAGCCTTCTAGTTTTCATTCTAAAATTAGGAAAAATTCAGAAATACGTTAACGGACAAGGAAGCCGAAAGCTGTGATTTTTCGCTGTAAGCCTTCGGATGGAAGATATCAGAAGTTAATGGGATTAAAGGAGGCCGGTTATTTCTTAGAAAGGAGAGAAGAAGAAAGCCATATGTGCTCAAACTAGTCATAGTTTCTGTGTCATTGAGGTATTGGTTGCTAAGGGTTTGTCTTCTAGGTCTTACTCTCAGTTAATTAAAGAGCATACCTATAATAAAAACATCTCCCCAGAGCTCTGGCAATGTAGCAGAATATTAGCAATTTTTAGATGGAAAAAAAAAAAAAAAGTAAAAGCACAGAATGGCAAGAGTCTACTTGTTTTTACTCTTTTTATTTTTTCATTCTCAGTCACATGGTTTACCACAGAATCTTTGGACTCCTAGTTTACTTCCTTTAAGGCCACTCTGCCAAGCTTCTGTGTAATTGATAAAACCCTCTGCCTTCTTCACTTCAAATAAACACCCACAGGCACATGGACGCCTCATTCATCTTAACATAGTGAAATGCACTTATACGGACATTTTGGTGGTGGCGGAATGTGGCCTGACAGTTCCTAGAAAGGAGTTTGGTAATTTAAGGAAGGCCCACTTGATACCATTGGGAGCTGGAAGCAGAGGTAGTGGAGACAAAATAATAATCATAAAGGAAAACATGAGTCATAAACAATAAAAAGATGGGGAGGGGAAAAGGTGGAGAAAGAAGAGATTAAGGGAAAAAGCTAAGTAGAATGGGGTGTCTTAAGCATTTAATGAATAGGTTAGGATATGAATAATGAATGAGTGAATTTTCCAATTTACTCTCATCTTGATTCAAAGATGGACATTTCAGAGCTAGAAAGGATCTGGTGATCATTCAGTCTACTTTTCCATTTCACAGATGAGGAAGTAGGAGTCAAGAGGAGATGAATGACTTATCTAATATCAGAATTGATTAGACATGAAGCCAACATTAGCACCCGGGTTTCCTGACTTCTGGTCCAGTGTTATTTCTGCTGTATCATTTCCCACACTTATAAAGACTAACAACTGAATCTGAAGTTCCTTTGAAATTTAAATACTTTCCCATTTTTCCTTTAACTTCTAACAACATTTTTACATTTATTATGTTGCTTTAGAGCTTACCCATCTCTTATGTGTGGAGTACTGAGGTAAGTTAAAGATAGACCATATTGTTTCTACTCTTCCCCACCATATCACAAAACTAAGAACTCATTGTGCTTTGAGAAAATGAAACATATAAAAGTAGAAGGATAGACAGCCTGACAGTAAGGACAAGCAAGAAAGAAGTAATGATGTGGATGGCAAAACAATATTTGCAGGCTGGTACTATGGATGACAGTGGTTAAATCTGCTGATGGTTCTAGATATTTATGATAGGGGAAGCACTACCTTAGTTGTTTCTGTAATGGTGATCCTTGGTATTTCAAGAAAGTTCTCTTTGAAGCTGAGAAATTTAGTTCCCAGAAAAAGACCTAGGACTGATGTTGGGGAAAAGGAGCACCTCCTCCCCACCAGGAACTGCACTCTCCGAGGCCCAGCCATCCAAGGCAGGATGGTTTCAATCACTCCTGCCATCCAGTCACCGCTGACACTACTTGGCAGCCAGCCTGCCTCTAATGGAATGTGTCCTGCAGCTGGGAATTAGGTCATCAGTAATTCACTTAATAGCATTTTATGAGCTGGGCTGTGACACAAGAGAGTGATCTGACCTTACCAGTAGGAGCTTTCCTTGATGTGAGAGGAAGAAGAGAAGAAAATATACCATCCTGAATAATCAGGCACTACATGCATTTCCAGAAAGTAATGGGTGAGGATAAGAAAACTGGGTGTTTCCTCAGACTCCCTGTGTGATCAGGCCAGCTACATGATATTGGGCAAGTCACTTCTCACTTCTGGACCTCTAAGGTCTCATCCAGCTCTAACACTGTATACTTCTGACTCTAGGGTACTCTTTATGGAAGTTAGAAAATGTAGGATTTGTCAGATCACCCCCATCCTTTCCTAATGGTGCTCCCTGGAAAGGAAGATGGATGATCCAACTCTTCTACCTCTAGTCTCTTGGAAGAGAAAAGCCCTGATTTGTAGTTTGCTAGCTTCCATGGTGTATTTACAACATGGCTGATTTCAAGCCATCAATGATTTAATAATTGGCCAGCAAAAGTTCCGAAAATCGAACAATTGGCTCTCTCGAGCTGGTATGAGCCACTCCAGCACACCACTGGCTCTCCCCCAGCTAGAAAGAGCTGCACCAATGAATAGACTCTCATGCACACACACAGAGCTGGATTGTCTACACACCAAATATGTAGCATATATATCCTTGTTTTGGTTTTGGATGAAAAGATATTTACGACTTCTTTTCGTTTTTTTAATTCTACTCCAGCTGCTATTCAGAATTTATTTGAAGTCCTCTCAGAACTATGTCAAGAATTCTCATTAGCAAAATGTTCATACTCAACCTGTACTCATTCAGCTCTTCACGTGAATTTCCATTTCTTCTGCCACATATTCAGGAAGACATTTGCCTTTTATTTCCTTCTGACCTCTGGACCCCCACATCCCTCTTGTTGAAAAACCCAATATGTACCTCATGAATTTAGAAGGTTCACTGCTATACAAGGCTCATAAGTTGAAAAAAATCACTAGAGACTTTTCTCCTTTCCCCTGATGCAAGAGAAGCCCTTCTGCTGGGTCCTCGAACTTTAGTGTGCAAAATCTTCCAGGTGCAAGAAAGTTGGGATGATTGAGGCTGAAATCAGCATCTGGAATGGTGATGGATAAAAATATGAGTCAGTTCCCCTTTACCCCTTCAGTTGAATAGTGTGTATAGAAAGTATTCAATTAGCAATTATCTACTGAGAATTTACTACATGTACTCAACAGTGCAAAGTATTGTGAAATATAAGAGAAAGTATAAGCTATGATACCGGCTTTCAAATTTATAATCTGGTTGAGGAGATAAGATTAACATGAACAAATTAATGAAAATCAATTAAAATCATTTTATAATCAAATGTTTGATGATGTGGCACAAATTCTAAATGCAGCAGGAGCTACTTGAAGCAAGCATTATCCAAGAAAACTTAATGACTGGCAATGGGGCTTAAACTGCCCTGACATGAGGATAGTGTTTACAGGTAAGGTCAAGGTGTGGGACTAGCTAGGCTGGGGGAATTGCACTTAAAAGGCTGGTGGCATAAGACAGGGAGGGGTAGAAACAGGAGGTGGTGGAAAAAGGAGAAAAAAGTGAAATCCCTGGCCTAGAACTGGGTCCTGGTGTGGGTGTGTGTCGGGAACAGAGGGGCAAGAGATAATATACAAATGGAAAATGTCCAGATCACATATGATAATACAATTCTGATCTACACCCTCTGCAGCAACCAGTACAGGAAGCCAAACCTCAATCTCTGTAGCAACCAGTCCAGAAAGTTTGGGACTTACCAATGACTGTCAACTTCCCTAATTTTTGTCCCCCCACCTCCAGCTTCCAGTTTAGGACCAATGAGAGAGAAAGTCAAATATGCTCCCCAGAACAATCAATCACATAGGATGCCCTGCTTCTAGTTAGTCTGCCTCTAGCCTCCCTGTGCCAACAGCCTTCAATCAGAGCACACCTCAAGTCTTCCATTTTTTTCACTATAAAACTTTCCCACTACCCTGCCTGCCCTGAGTCTCTACCAACTTAAGTGATGGTGGCTGAATCCCTTCCATGTAGCACACACTGAATAAAAGCCTGTTTGTTCTCATTTGGGTGGTCTTTGTTTATTTCCACAGTGGAAGAGGAGCACACCTGTAATAGTTCTGTCTCTTATAGTTACGTAAGTATACACACATGTTCTCCTTCCCTCTCCTCTCCCTACCACCCTTCCTGTTTACCTCTTGATATTTATACTTAAATAGGCTTTCTTACCAAAATCTTAGAATGCCTATAATAAAGACAGATGTCAAGAGAGTTATTGCCTCCATTTCAGAGATGAATAGAATGAGGTGATCAGGGTTGTCTCTGCTGAGAGCATTCATTTATTTCCTTTGGATCTAAAGTGAGGGGTAAATGCTTTAGTCCTATCCTTTTGACTCTGGTTTACATTTTTCCAAACAAAAAAGACCCTTTTGTTATTATTCTTTTAATAATAGCTCCATGTAAAAGGTTTAGTTTAACAATAATTAATGTTTTTTCTAGTATATTTTAATTTAAAACACTAAAATGGTTAATCTAAGGTTTCTGATCAACACAAGATAACAAGCATTGCTGTCATGCTAGATCATATATTTCCAGTCGAATGAATGTGTTTTAAGTAGTCAATGCAACATGGTCTTCGATAAATATATAGATTCTATTAGGGCTTCCTGAAATTCTGAAAATAGCTAATTATCCCCCATCTCTGTTCATGCTTTTGAGGAATTGTTGTGATTCTGGGAATCCCAAGTTGGGAGCAGCTACTTAGATGTTGTAATAATTTTGTTGTGATTACTTTACTAATTCCTGGAAGCCCAGTCTGTTACAGCATATTCCACAACTCTAAGGCAAATTACCTTCTGGGTTTTACAGATAGAATTTGATCTTTTTGGATATTTAAAGGAATTTGATACCCCTACCTAACATACATGGATGGCCTGGAAGTTGACACGCAGCTAACAATGAATTTTCCTGATGTAATACCCTCTTCTTCTCTACCATCTAAACAAGGAGCTAGAAGCAATGAGGTGGGTGGGAAGGTGTAGCTTGACTATACTAAAGCTCCCCATAATTTTGCTCTCCATTTAAACTCTTGGGTCTGAATCTTAGGTTTGTAGACTTAGACACAGTTTTTCAGCTCTTCCTTGGACAGTTATTCTTTGGTACATTTCATTACATCCCCTGTTATATATTCTTACCTTGCCCTGAGTGTTTCCTTCATTGTACCTACTCCCAACACCCTAATGACACCAGCAAGAGGTCTTTATTGTCAGTCTTAGGAAGGGGTGGTTTACTTTAGATAATGTCTCTTGTTTTTTTATTTTTTCAACCTGGATTTTTTCCAGTATTTATTATGAATCAATTGGCTTCCTAGAATTGTTCTATAGAATCATGATTAAATAAATAACCCAGGTGGTGCCACCCCTGTCTATGTGAAGAGCAGTTTGACTTCAAATCAGCATCTGTTGTTAAGAGATTTGCCCTTGTTATTCTTACTTTTTTTTTCCTTTCTTCCAAATTGAAGTATAGCTGATAGACAATATTATTGGGCTGGCCAGAAAGTTCATTCGGTTTTAAGTATTTTTCATTTTCACAAAGAACTTTATTGAACAACATATTCACTAACTGAATGAACTTTTTGGCCAACCCAATATATTAGTTTCAAGTGTCCAACATAGTAATTTGACATTTATATATGTTATGAATTGATCACCATAATAAAACTAGTAACCATCTGTTTACCATAAAAAGTTATTACAATATTATTGACTATATTCCCTATGCACATTCATTCTCATGACTTACTTATTTTACAACTGGAAGTTTGTACCTCTTGATCCTCTTTACCTATTTTGCCCAAAACCCCTTCCAGGGGACGGTCCCTCTGGTGACCACCATTTTGTATCTGTGAGTCTGTTTCTGCTTTGTTTGTTTTGTTTTTTAGATTCATATAAATGAAATCACATGACAGTGTCTCTTGTTGATGATGACTCCCTTCCATAGCATGTAGGATCCTGTTAAATGTAATCATAGAGGCTGGGCCTTCCTCACCAAGGGATCCTGTCTTCCTCCTGAACTTTGCTCACTCAAAGTCTGGGGGAGGTATTTTGAGGCATGAATTAGTTAAGATGAGTTAGGCTGTTGTAACAAACAAACCCAAACTGAATAATGGCTCCACACAGCAAAAGCTTATTTCTTGTTTATCAATAGTACAAGGTCAGTATTCCTTGTCAGCACCTGACTTTCTCCATGTGGTAATTCAGGAACCGAGGCTTCTTCAGTATCATGGTTCTGCCATCCTCTAGGGCTTTGTCATTTTCGATTGGCTGAATTCAGATAGGAGAGAGAGTAAGGAGAAGCACATCTACTTCTTATAATGCCTTGACCCTGAGTTGGCACATATGCCTCCCATTCATATTCTGTTTGTGAGAACTAATGCAAGAGAGGCTAAGAAATTTAGTCTACTTATGGGCCAAAGATAAGAAGAAACTGAAAATTTGGGGAACAGTTAGCAATCTCTATCTTAGGTATTTTGTAGCCTGTACCTACTTCTTGCCACCCACTAAAGATATTGGAATATGAGTAGAGTTGTAAATAAATCATTATACATATGATTTTTCTGTCCCTGTCTTCATTAACTTATTCAGCAGGTAATTGTCATTGTCTTTATTGGGGAGGAGAATTGCAGTTGATCAACCATCTTTAATTTTCTCTAGTTTACAGTGAACGCCCTGTGGCTGCTCTTGGCAGTTCCTTTTAGCTCACCCCCACTTGTCTTGAAATCCCTCAGCAGTGGAAAAAGGTTACGCTTTCAACTCTGCCTCTTGAGGGCCAACTCATGGCCTCTAGGTCTTTAGAGTCTCCCAAGACCAGCTACAACTTGGGACCCTACTTTAATTAATAACAAAAGAAAAGTACAGGCAGAGTATCTGTCTTTGATTCTTCTTGGAATCATAGAATCACAGGCCTATCTCCCCCTTTCCTTTTCAACTCTGACTGCAGTCATGCCTCACCTAGCAGTCTGGGCAGAAAGGGATTTGATAACAAGAGTCTCTCTAAGTTCCTAATGATTGCCAAGAGTCTAATACGCCTTTGCTAGTAGAGAGGTATTTAGCATTTAGAAACAGGCACCCTGTAGTGATGGGATACAGGCAATGTGAAAAGTGGATAGTATGTCATTTTTGGGCAAAAGTCACTGTTCTTCATTGCTATTAGATCAGTAGCTTAGGATATCGCCCATATTTTCTACATATCAAAAGACCTTGAGAAACAGATGTAGACAACAAACGTATGGACACCAAGGGGGGAAAGTGGGCGGGGGAGAGGGATGAATTGGGAGATTGGGATTGACATATATACACTAATATGTATAAAATAGACAACTAATAAGAACCTGCTGTGTAAAATAAATAAAATAAAATGCAAAAAAATAAAAAACACCTTTCATGTAATCATTCGTTCAATGATTCATTTATTTTTACATTCAACATATTTTTGAGTACTAATATATTTCAGGCACTGGGGATATGATAGTAAACAAGATAGATACAGTACTAGTTATTTTGCATGATGTTGTTAACACAGAGCCCTGGGTCCCATAAAATAAAAAGTTTCAGGGATGTGTGGATTATCAAGGGGCTTTTGAGCAGCTCCATCTCTAAGCTGGAGAGGTGGCCTCTATCCTACCTCCTTTGCATTCCTTTGTGTTTCATTGCACAGACTTTACAGTAACCCAGAGATTCATCTTCCTGAGGAAACTGGCTTTGGTCTTAAATAAATCAACATATTTAAAGCACCTAGCAAACTCCCAAAATAGTAGATAAGACAATTAAATGGTAGCTATTAATAATGGTAGCATTATGCTCTTTAGGAAATCATGGGGAGGAAATTGCTCCAGGTGATAATTTTAACTTGCTATTATTCCTGTAAGAGCATGCTCAGGCCTCAGTACCTCTCTTGTGTGTCAGATGATCCTGCAAATCACTCCTCTAATTCCTTACCTCAGGTAGCAGTCACCAGTTGCTTCTGGACAGAGGCATGAGGTCAGCGGACTTGAGTTGATGGCTCAAATGTTGCAATGCAGCTCAGTCACGGCTGGGATATTTAATGAATTTTACAGAAAAGAATGGTGGAGATCTGTGGTTTGGGCACTGAGAACATAGCATAGGGAGGCCACTGGCCTCCGGCAAGCATGGCCAAGCACTGTCCTCTGCATTCTGATAATGCCTCTGTAGGACACAGAAAAGGACAAAGGTTCAGAGGCTGGGAGGTGGTAAGGTTGGGGATTGAAACTGATTGTTTTGCTACTATTTCTACATGCTCCATCTTCCTCTCATATGTTATACCTGCTACTGTAGCCAAGGAGAAGGAGGCTTCCAAATGAATGAATCATGAGGATTACAACCTCAACGTGAGGATGCTATGCAATTATCACCAGGGATCAGAATCATTGATCAATCTAAGTATTCAGTGAGGCTTCTTCTGTGTCCAGAACTGCATGAGGTGTGGTGAAAGGAGGCAAGAGAAATGTATGATGCCCTCTCTACCCTTAAAGAATTTATGTGGAGACCAGACAAACACAACAAACCTTTACAGAACAATTCAGCTCTGAACTGTTTGGCACTGACGCGAATGGCAATTTTAAGCTTTAGCCTGGCCTTTATAGCCACCCGCAGGGAGGCACTGCAGGGCAGTAGAGGACGACCAGTTTGTAGTCCAGCTCACCTAGATTCAAAGTTGCACTCTGCTATTGAATGACCTGTATAACCTTGATCAGTTTACATAGTCTCAAAGTTTCACGTGTAAAATAAAGAAAATGCCTACAACTTTATCCTAGGGTTTGAGTGATCAGTGAATTAAAAAACATTAACTACTGGGGAAATAGTAGATGCTCAAAACATATAGGTGTCCACCCCACATCCACACGACTGTCCCGCAAGAATCTTAGAGAAAGAATATTTAAAACAAGGCACATCGTCTTCTCCACACTTCCTCACATGCTAAGACTTACCGATTTGACTTCCAATTTCTTCCCCATTTCTGTTTATGGCAACACACCTTTTCGAGTCATCAAGGCTTGAAACCATCACATCATTTTTGACTCAAATGTCCTCACCTCCACATCCAATCTCTTTCAAAGTTCTACCTTTTTTTTTTTTTTTTTTTTAAACTTTCAATGTCTCTCTAATCCAGAGGTTCTTACCACGGGATCATGGGCTTTAAGAGGTCTATGAACTATCTAATATTATATGGGGAAAAGGCCATAATTTTCATAAATTCTTAAATGTATCAACTCAGATACATGGTATACCACAATCATCCCTTTACTCCTATTTCTTCTGCTACCTTGTAGTTGCAGGTTTTTAATACTTTCTGCCCAAATACAACAGCCTCTTACAGTCTTCCAGTTTGTTTCATTCTTTGTACCACTGTCATAGTTATCTTAATATATACTTCTAATCATGCCATTTCTCCAATCAACAATTTTCAACACTTCCAAATTTCTTTCAAATAAACTGAAGAGTCTTAACTTAGCTCTCAAAACTAACTTTGGAACTTTTCTGTTCTGATTCTCTCTCCACATATTCTATGCACCAGTAAAATAAATTGCACACTCTTCTTCTAATATACTATCCAAAAAATATTAGTTGAATCTTTTGTAATGAAAAACTTTAAGGAAAAATGCAGAACAAATCACCAATGGACAGAAAATGCAGATTTTCAAGAGGTTCCACCCCAGGATGCTTCTCCCACTTGCACACACCTTTGTGTTCTACACTCCTCCATGCATAATTCATCATAATCTGAGTTAGAGAGTGGATGGTTTAGATAGGCCTGCTCTAGACCAACTGTGGTTAAAAAAGAGTCAACTTTTGTTGCTATTTCAACATAAAACTGTCAAAGAATTCCTTTTTCTAAAATCCAAGATTGTTAACCCAAACTTCCCTATTTGCAGCAATTCACTGCCTTCTTTGGCAGATTTGATAGCTGATAGCTGACAATGTTTGGGTGTCCACTCTGTTCTAGAGCCGTGTCCCCTTATCTGAGAATGCCCTTACCTACCTCAACATACAGGGCAGGGCCGCCCACCAGCAGCCAGATTTGCACCGTGTTACCCCCTTCTTCCTGATCTTGACTGATTGGACAGTAAGTGACACCTGCCTCAACCTGGGTCAATCACCTTCCTCCTCAGGCATTTGGAATTGGAATAGAGTGACACTGAGCCAGGCGGGACATGCAGCTGGAGGTCTAAGATGTAAATAGCAAGAGCTGTTAAGGGAATGCAAAAAGCTATTCTGCAGCCCGAAAGAAGGAAAAAAGCAGATGATTTGAAAAAAGTAGACATAAAAGAGAATAAAAGTGTTCTGATGCCTTTCAGACCTTCCAGGGGCCAGGCTCAGACCTTCCAGGGGCCAGGCTCCCTCCCTTTCCTGGATTCTCTGAGAGGCACTCCTCTTCCTCCCCTTCCCACGTTTTTATAGTTAAACTAACTTGAGTCTGTGTCTCATACTGGCAACCAAGATTCCTAACTCGTACAATAATCTGATTCCAGACTGATACTCTATATTCCTTCCTTCATTCATTCAACACACATTGATTGAGCATCTACCAGATGCCAGAGACTCTGTTAGCCTCCCTGCAGGGACATATAAAGAGAGACAAATAGGCAATTATAATTTAAGAAGACAAATCCTCTGTCAGACCTAGGTGCAAAATAGATAGATAACGGCAAATAAATAGAGACTGAGGGGAGGGAACATAGATATTTTGAAAGTAAATGGTGACTTAACTAAACCTTAAGCCAAGGCTTTATCAAGAAGGAAGGAAGGGTGTCCAGACAGAAGGAACAACATGTGCAAAGGTGTGGAGGCAAGTGGAGTTTGATGTGTCCTGGGAACTGCAAGTCACTCTTAACATTTGGAATCTAGTGTATGTACATTTGATTTCCCCATGCAGAGAAGAGTGGCAAAATGTTAAGACCTGGGCCAGATGTAGAGTATTTTCTATCATACCATGGATTCTCTCTTTAGGTGATGGAGGGATACTGATAATTTTAGGCAGAGATTTCTTTGGCTGTGTTGGGTCTTCATTGCAGCGCGGGGGCTTTCTCTAGTTTTGGTGAGCAGGGGCTACTCTTTGTTGCAGTGTACGGGCTTCTCATTGTGGTGGCTTCTCTTTGTTGCAGAGCACAGGCTCTAGGTGTGCGGGCTTCAGTAGTTGTGGCATGCAGCCTCAGTAGTTGTGGCTCACGGGCTCTAGAGCACAGGCTCAGTAGTTGTGGTACACGGGCTTAATTGCTCCGTGGCATGTGGGATCTTCCCGGACCATGGCTCGAACCCATGTCCCCTGCATTGGCAGGTGGATTCTTAACCACTGTGCCACCAGTGAAGTCCCTAGGCAGCAGATTTAAGACCTTATTTACAATAGCTCAAGCTCATCAACTTTGGATGGCATGTTCCAATATTTTAGCAAGTGGACTCATGTAAAATAGATGTTGTTATTAAATGCCTTAGAATTCAGGTATAATTATGCTTGTGCCTCTCTGGAGTAATACTTTTGATACATGGGTAAAATTCCTGTTCTCCTGTATTTTACAAATTGCTTAGTTTATGATTCTCTCTTCAACGTGTTCTATCTCTTTCTCTCTCTCTGTACATACCCATATCTTTTCAGTCATTTTTATAATTCTGTATGTTAATTTCTTTCATGATTTATCTCTTAACATAAATCATTTTCTTATTTATTTTACAGTAATTATTATGATTAAATTTTAATAATAACCACATAGCAATTAATCTCATTACAATTAAAAATGACATAAAGCTGGGAGGGATATAAAACATTTTGGATGTCAAGCCAGGACCCAAAAAGATTCCCACAAACTACAGTGATTATTGGACTCTAAGAAAATCCATATAATAGTGATAAAATGTAAGGTCCACACTTGGGTCCTAAGAAACCAAGCCCCTACAATAATATGGGGGATAGCCCAAGCAAGAGAGCTTTTAGCTATCCATTCACTCCACGTGAGTCAGCAGCGTGCCATGGCTTCCCCCAAAGCAACTATGTCTCAGGGTCCATTTGTGGACATATGCCTCTCTTAAAGCAGGAGCCAACGGTCCCACCATTCTCACTACTGGGTCTATGACACAAAGAATGTTGAGCTTATTTAGGCTTATCACACTTTATGAAAGATATAGAAAGGTCTTCACCTGTTCCAAGAACTATGATATCATGAAGAGACTCCAAAAAAGTGGGAATTTATGACATTTAGTTTGGAGAAAAGAAGAGTCAGTTGTTTTAAAATATGCAGAGAATTGTCATGCGCAAGAGGAAAGGGAATCAGACTTGTTCTTTACAGCCCCAAAGGGAAGAAATAGGACCAATGGGGTTAGGATGGGAGATATATGTAGACAGACTTTGGTTTGGAATAAGAAGGAATTTTCTAAGCATTAAGTCTGTCTAATGACAGAATGAGCTGCCTCAGATAGGGTAATGATTTCTCTGTCTCTGGAAGTATTCAAGCTCAGGATGCATGACTACCTGTGGGGTTGCTATAGAAGGGATTTGAACTTTACCACTATTTTTGGCTTAGGTTCCTGAAGTTTCTTTAGGGAGGCTATTTTTACTGACAGGAGTAACCTCTTATACCATCTTCACTTTTAAAAATCTTTCCTATCCTTTGAGACAAAGATAAAAATCCTCCAAATAAGCTTTCTATGTAATATAGAACCACTCTTTGGGTAATATAAATTCATTTTGTATATATTGCACTTTTCTCTTAATTTTTTCACATTATTTCAATGTAGTGGCTATGAATATGTATTATCACCTCTCATAGGTGGGTATCTCTTAAAGTGCTTTGTACAAACTAGATACTTAGTAAGTGCTTGCTGAATGAATGAATGAATGAATGTTGATTAAAGACACACAAAGGCAAACATCCAAAGGATTTTTATTAATTTTAATTCTTCTTTAAACTATTTTGAAATTATTTCAAATTTGAAGTACAATTCAAAGAGCACCCATATTCCCCTTACCCAGATTTCTCACTGTTAACATTTCATTGTAATTGCTCCATCTCTCTCTTTCTCCCTCCTTCAGGAACTCTCTCCCTCTCTCTCTGTATGTATATATACATTTGTATCATCTACACATATATACATGTACATTTATATCATCTACACATATATTTACATATATATACACATATATATTATATTTCATTATCGTTAGTCATTTTTTTAACCATTTGAGGGCAAGCTGAAAACAGTGTTCCCCATCATCCCTAAATATTCCAACTTGTCAAAAACAGGGACATTCTCCTACATAACCATTGTGCAGGCCTTTAAATCAGGATATCAGTAATGATGCCACACTTCTGTCCAAAGCAGATACTGTATTCAGTTTTGCAAACTGTCCCAACAATGACTCTTTTGTCTTCTGGTCCAGGATGGCATCCAGGAACTCACTGCATTTAGTCGTCCTGTCTCTTTAGTCTCTTCCAAATCTGGGTATAGGGCTTCATCCTTTCCCTGTCTTTCATGTTCTCAACAGATAGTGGAGGGTCAATAGCTGGATAGTTTAACATGGTAGCCACTAGCCACGTGTAGTTATTTAAATTAAAATTCATTAAAATTAAATAAAATTAATAATTTCACTTCTCAGTCACACTAGCCACATTTCAAGTGTTAAATGGCCACATGTGGCTTTTGGCTATCCCATTGACAGCACAGCTCAAAGACATTGCCATCACCGCAGTAAGTTCTGTTGGACACTGCTGGTCTTCAGAATGACTTTCAACCTGGCTATCCTTAACGTTTCCTCATGACCAGTCACAAGTCATGCTTCTTTGCAAGAATACCACACAAATGATGCTATGCTCTTCTCAGTGCATCACATAAGGGAATATTTTCTTTAATATCTCTGTTTAATTTGACTCTTTATTCCGTACTATCATGAGCAACACTTACTAAGTTCTGCTCGATATATGGTAATATGACATTATAACAAAGCACATAATCCAGTCCTTGATATCAAGAAACTTGTCACCTCACAAGCTGGATATAGTGTAGTTGCTAAGAGTCCAAGCTTCAGCCACAGAGAGCTCTATATTTGAGTTCCAGCACTACCATTTTACAGAATAATCTCCCTGTTCAACCAATGTTCATGTGTTGAGTGCATACTCAAGTGCAAGCCATTGCAGGAAGTAAGTTTGTGGAAGGCAGAGACCATGACCTTCTTGGTATCCTTTACAACACCTAAGTTAGTTAGGCTTCACAATAGCGGTAGATTGACGGAATGGAAGAACCCATAAATGCTGCGATGATTCGAAGACAACATAAAATTTTGTCACAAATAAAGTTTAGGAAAGCTGTGTTGTGTCAAAAACACTCTTGGTAATTTTAAATGAAAGTTGTGTATTAATGGAAAGGATTATATTTAACTCATCCATCCTGGCTGCAGACCTACTTAGAGCTGACTAACCCTACCCAGACTCACCCATATCTCAGCATGCAGTGAGTCTGGTAAAAAGAACTAGAGGATCAAATATTTATGCCCTCCCAAAGTCCAGGAAAAAGGGAAGAGAAGGATATTATATAGTTACACAAATTAGATTTTCTCATAAGAAATAAATCATGTTATTAATCTATCATAAGTACGTACATGCTATGGGCTAAATCTCCATTTTCTGTTTGCTGTTAAACACAGCCGTCTTTTTGGGACTGTGATTGTGTAGAGTCCAGATAGGTTTGTGACTGAAAAGCACAAACTCCATAGTCAGACTAGCTCTGTGAACTTGTCCAAGTTACTCACCTCTCTGCACCTCAGTTTTTCCATTTGTGAAATGTGGACAGCAATAGTTCCTAGATCATAGGGTTGCTTCAAGAATTAAAAGAGAAAATGAACGTAAAGACCCTTCTCAGCATGGATCCTGGTGCATGGTAAGGGTTTAATACATGCTTACTGTTGTATTTTATGTTTTATTTCTTCCTTGTTTGTCATAACCCTACCTATTTCCTTCTGCTCCAATACTTATACTTACATAAAATCATAGAACTTTAGAACTGAAAATGTTATTACAAGTCACCTTGTGACCCATTCATTTTTTTTAGAAGAATAATCTGAAATTTGGTTTATTAGTACATTTCTTGGTTGAATCTGCTACTCAAGGGCAAAGCCCAGGATAGAACCACTTTCTGCTATATCATACTGACTGTGAACCAGAACTGTGTTCTTTGGTCTGCATATTTATTAAGTACTACTATAAGCCTAGCATTAGGCTAAGCCCTGGGGATTAAAAACAAAAAATGATGATGTAGCTCCTTCTTGGGAAGCACTCAAAAGGGGCTGGGGTGGGGGAAGCAGGCAGGGAACAAAGGTGTAAGTCCATTAAAATGCAGTAAGATAGCATGGCTAATATACAGGTGTGCAAAGGGAGCTGTGAGACAATTTGACTACCTTAGAGAGTCTGGGTTTTGACAAATCTTTTTCATAGATGCCAGAAATTCATGAAAAACCACCTGCAATCATCTATTTCAAGCAAAATACCCATCGACACACAGGTAGTCAGTCCCCAGCTAGGATATGACTCATTTCTGCTAATATCACACCCCCTCCTATCAGAGCTGTTGGATTAGTTTACCAATGTGCATCTATGACCTCTTCACTCTCAGCCTAAATATGGTTTTTAATTTGAGAGAGGAGATAGATGAAACAATGACCTGAGAGCACAGATTTGTTAGAGTGAAATCTAATTATGCTACTGACTTGTCGTATGACTTGGTAGAAATCATTTCTTCATGCTGCTTTTATCTACTTATCTCTAACAAAATCTCCTACTCCCCAGGGCTATTGTGGGAAAAATTTTGCCCAAGTGATGCATGATGCATGATGCTTTGTAATTATGAAACATTTTTCACTAAAAATACTAATTTCTTATGTCTGTCTATTCTATTTGATACAATTATGTTATTTGCAAATGTGCAAATATACCAGGAAGAAAAGTTATAAAATAGTATTTGAAGGACTTTAGAGTCTCCTTTGTTTCTGAATGAATATGTTTAATCATTCTGCAGATGGGTTAAGAGTTTTCTTCATACAAGATTTGAAATGTATATTCAACATGATTGCAGCTTAACTTCTGAGGCAAGAAAAGATGGAAGTCCTCAGGATAATGGACAATACCAATTTTAAAAGCTATCATCCTGAATCCTATGATGAATTGCTGAATTCACCTTATTCATTTATTCATGCTTCCATTCAAGAGCAGTACGCTGAGTTCTTATATGTCAGTTGCCAGGCCAGGCATAAAAGATACGAGGTTGAATAAACATCTGTCTAGTGGTTAGTTAATGAGTGAATGAATAAATGAATCTATAAATATCTCTCTCTCCTTGCGCCACAGAGGTCCTCACACTCTAGTAGACAAGACAGAAATATACATAGCTAACTATAATACAATGTGATAAATGCTGTAACAGAATGATGTCCAAAGTGCCAGAGGAGGCATACTAGTTCTGCCTGACAGCTATGTCAGAGAATGCTTTGTACTGGCAATATTTAACTCAAATATTAAAGAATTAGCCAACTCAGATAGTCCCAAAGCCAATTATGAAAAGTCCATCTTACACTGATTTATTTTAATATTAAAGTGTTTTAAATTTATTTACAGCATTATGGCTACATGGTTCAAGATTCAAAAGCCACAAGGGGTTTGTGAGAAAAGTTCCTATCTCACACTTGTCACCCAGCTATCCAGTCATCTGTTCCCTTTGCTGAAGGATCTAATGTTATCAGGGATACTTAGAGAGAAGTTAAATATATATATATTTAAATAAATAATTTATATAAATATATATATACACACTTAACTTTTGCTGTAATAAAAAATCTTGCAACAAATATTTCTATACATATTATATTTTGTAGCAATAATACCAAGAAATAGGATTATAAGGTCAAGGGGTAATTATATGGAATTTTGATAGGTATTGCCAAGTTGCATCACCTTGCGCTCCAACCAGCAAGTGTGACAATGTCTGTTTCTCCACATTAGCATTAGCTATTTATTCATTATTAGCAGTCTGTTGCAAAAACTCTTTTGGTTTTTTCTAATTTATTACATCCCTACTGCTCTTAAACACCTTAATTATCAGACCTTTAATTCCTGTCTCTGACCTGGATCTGTTTTTGGCTCATGCCAGAATCACTGAAACTTTATGGTAAATTTCTATATCTGGAAAAAAAGACAGCCTAAATGTATTTACAATTCATACATATTTGCCCTTTGGAACTTTAGAACCATTTGACCAGAATATTATATTTAAAATGTTGCATCTTGTAGTTTGGTATATATTTGGGAAATTTGCCATCTTTATAAAATTGAATATTTTTATCAAGGTACATGTATATCTCTCCTTTTACTCAAGCCTTCTTTCATTCTATCAATAAAGTTCTTTTGCTTTATCATTCAGATCTTGCACATTTCTTACTTTTATTTTAGTTAAATCCACATTTAGTGTTTTTATCATTATGACTATGTGAATATGGTTCACTGTTGAGGTACATAATAAATTATTATCACATTTTCATCCTGACATAACTCTTTTTGTTTTTCTGGAGCTATCAATTGCCTCATATGTTTTTCTATATGCTAAAATGTCCTCTAAGTCTTCCCACGTTCTCCTATGGCTCTGTAAAACTTCTCTCAGTATTCCACATGTTCAAAGCTGTCAGGTATACCAGAAGTTCCCGTTTGTTTTCTCTGGTGATCTGCCTCCCAGTCCTCTGTCTTCCTATTCCAATCATTGTTGCTCTGCTGCAAAATCCTGGGCCTTCCCTTCCCAGTTACCTGGAGATTGCCTTTGGCTCTGTACTATTGCATCCCCTGTATCTTCCTCATTCTTGGTTTTCTCTCTCACTTTGGTGGAGTACACCCTTTAGTAGCTTCATGAAGAAAGTTTTGTTCTCTCTTCACACTTGATGCCTAGTTTGTCTGGGTAAATAATTCCAGGGTAAACATGTTTCACTCACGTTTGAAGTACTTTGGAGTAGGTCCCCATTATCTTCCAGACTCTTGTGTTCGGCTACTGAGAAGTCTGAAGCTGCTGTTTGCTACGTGACCTCTTTTACTGTCTGCAAGTTTTGAGGATCTTGTTTTTCCTCATAACGTTAAGAATTTCCATGATAGGAGTATCTTTTTTTTTTTTTCAATTACTATGCTGGGGATTCAGTGGGCTTAAGATTCATGTCTTTTGGTTCTGAAAGATGTTCTTGCATTACTTCTTTGAGAAATTATTTCTCATCACCTCCTTTTTTCTTTTTCTGGGACTCCTATTAATTAGATTTTCGATCTCCTAGTGTGATAAAATGAATGTGGATTCATTCACCAAATGCTAACTTAGATGAGTTACATTATGCATTATTAAATTTGAAAATACTCCTTTTGTGAGAGGCATACCAAAACAGAGTATCTTATAGTGATAATATGGAATTTGCTAACACCAATAAGTGGTTAAACTGAAACTGTTGATATGTATATTTTAAGGGTTTTAAATGTATGCATGGCTTATGCACAATCATTTAATGGGCTATGGAGGCAGACAGGGCTGCGTAAAATTTGGCTCTACCGCTTACTACCTGCCTAAATTCTCTGAACCTGTTTCCACATCAGCAAAATGGAGATGGTAATGACACTTGTGATATTTAATTGTGCTATTTAAATGATAAAATGTACTCAAAGAACTTTTCATAATGCCTGCCACATAGTATATAGTCAATAAATAGTATATGTTTTTTCTAATGGAATGGGTTAAGGGGAAGTTGACAATGTTTAGAATACTTGACCCACTAGAATCTGATTTCATAGAGAGCTGCCATGTGTTTCTATAAACATTCTGATGTTACTTTGTAAGACATGAACACTATACAAAGTGGGCCATTCATCTTACTTTAGAATAGCATGTCTTATATTCTTGTATCCAGAAAAGCCCTTTTTGTTGCCATACTGATGAATAGCTCAAGAAGTTATTTATCAAACTGTGTAGTTTAGTCCCCTAGTTAGATACTCATTAACCTATGAAGGAAAATAGGCAACCAAAAAAGCAAGAAAGATGGACCCAAACAGAAAAAGGTGGTGAGATCAGAGGAGGAAAAACAGATATAGAGGGAACCAAGACCAAAGGCAGGAAATGAGGAGAGACCCGAAAGAACCATTGGGTTGGGATAGTGTTTAGTGAAATGGTTCTGTCAGTGTGATAAGTGGCCTTTCCCTGGAATAATCCCAGAATAAGTCTCATGGGTCAATCTTATTAGAGGTAAAAATAAGAAGGCTGTTGGAGATGGAGGCACAAATCCATCAGAAGAGTTTTGACTGCCAAGGCCATTCCATGTGCAGCTAAAACCAAGAGAGATATACATAAGCTACTGATGGTTGCTACCTCCATGGTGTATGGAACAATGGTTTTTCTGGGAAAGCATCTTGTTGATAGAAACAAATGTTAGTTTTTGCATCTGTAGTCCATCCACTTCCTTGATCCTATTGTCTGGTTATCTGGTTAGCCTAGTTTATCATGTTCTCTCTGAGACCAAGATTAAGAGAATGGAGAAACACAAAACATGGAATTACTTCTGGATCCTGATTTAAAGTGTTGTGATGTTGACACTAGCTCACCTGATCATCCGAGAGGCCCTTGTTATGGACTGAATGTTTGTGTCCACCCTAAAATCATATACTGAAATCCTAACAAACACCTAATGTGATAGTGTTAGGAGGTGGGGACTTTGGGAGGTAATTAATTAGGTCATGAGGGTGAAGTCCTCATGAATGGGATAAGTGCCTTTAGAAGAAGAGGTATGAGGGCTTCCCTGGTGGTGCAGTGGTTAAGAATCTGCCTGCCAATGCAGGGGACACGGGTTCAAGCTCTGGTCCAAGAAGATCCCACATGCCGCGGAGCAACTAAGCCCGTGCCCACAACTACTGAGCCTGCATTCTAGAGCCCGCGAGCCACAACTACTGAGCTCGCATGCCACGACTACTGAAGTCTGTGTGCCTAGAGCCCGTGCTCTGCAACAAGAGAATCCACCGCAATGAGGAGCCCACGCACCGCAACGAAGAGCAGCCCCTGCTCGCCACAACTAGAAGAAAGCCCACATGCAGCAACGAAGACCCAACACAGCCAAAAATAAATAAAACATTAAAAAAAATTCTTCAAAAAAAAGAAGAAGAAGAAGAGGTATGAGAGAGAGAGATTTCTCTCTGCCATCTGAGGATACAAGGAGAAGATGGCCATCTGTAAATGAGGAAGAGGACCTCACCAAGAGCCTGACTATGCTGGCACCCTGATCTCATACTTCCAGCCTCCAGAACCGTGAGAAGTAAATGTTTGATTAAGCCACCCAGCCTATGGTGTTCTGCTATAGTCTGAATTGACTGAGAAAGCCCCTAAAGTACTTAGTTTCTACTGGGTTTAGTGGCAAAAGCAGTGAACTGGTGATGACTAGAACCGTTTCCTAGTTGTGGTTCTGCTAATTGTCCTTGGGTAAATCTCCTAACTTCTTGAATACTTCACTTCCCATATGTGTAAAATTATTTTATTCATCTAGCTGCTAGTTGGTTCTTAAGTCCTTTGGGTCAAGGACCCTTTGAGAATCTGATAAAAGTCACAGTTCATCTCCTCAGATCATGTGTGTTACAGTATTAAAGATTAGCAAGAAGTAAACACACACTTGAAGACATCCTCTAAAAATTAGATTGGATTTCTCGTGTATTTATCCAAAAACACAAAATATTTGGGAAATGAGCTGCTACCCAGAACAGGAGCAGCTGCAGTTGACCCCAGTGTAGGTTCTCTTGGGTCTAGCCTTCTAAAAGGGGGCTGGTGACACTATTTATGCAAAACAGGATCTTACCTGATCCAAGAAGGGGAATGCTTGCTGTCCCACTTTGCTTTTATACTGAGGGCTTGCTTCACCATTGGTGAACTTACACTAACAGCCTGTGAGCTTCCAGTCAGCGAAAATTTTACAAAGAGCTTGTCCTTAATTCTTGAGTTATGTGTCATCAGCTTGAACACATCCTTACCTAAGTTAGGAGAAATCATAGTCAATGCCCTGATTTCCACCTCCAGCTTTCCCACATTTCAGGAAACACTCACACACACACACACACACACACACACACACACACAATTTGGCACATAATTTCAGAGGGTTCACAGATTCTTCACCCCTGCCCCCAGTTTATCCCATGGACTCCAGGTTAAGTCTCTGACCTGGATGATCTTTATGATGTTTCTGACCTCTAAAATATTATCGTTCTGAGCAAGACATTTTACTCATCACCAATATTCCTTCAGACTACAGTGGGAGGATTTGGGGGTGGAATGAGCGACTTTCATTTTGTAGCTTTCAGACCAGCAATATAACATTTTCTTTTTGATCTGTTTATTTTCCTATTTTAACGGTAAAGTTGACAGAGCTTAGAGCTATCATGAAAAGCTCAAAACAACTTCATCTCTCACTCTTGTTCACATTAGAGATTATTGTGTCCCAGAATAATATTTCTAAAATCCAAGGTAAAAGATTTGGGGGAGTCATTCTGTGCTGACTTCAGCTGAGAGTGAAATTAATGTCTGTACTGTGGTTTATATCTCAACTTAATTTAACCTACTACTCTGTCTTGAGAGAAGTATGATATCCTACCTTTCATGTTTCATCTGAAATATCATCTCGGCAAACTCTTATTTAACCGGAAATGGTTTCATGTGCATGGTCACCATCATTATCAGTTCATTTAATACTGTTCAACTAAACATCCAGTGGAGCCCTTACTGACCTGGTTAGCCATCCATTCCGAAAATAATTTATGGGAATGGGTAACATTTACTGAGCACTTACTGTGTGCTGGGCACTACGCTAAGCACTTTGCAGATACGTTTAATCCTATTTTGATTTCATCTTTTCAGGGATCTGGAAGTCATCTTCTGCTTTCCTATGGTTTTGGTGCAGCAGGTCATAGCCGTTTGTGAGGAGGAGATGCTTTTCATTTCCCTAAAGCCTTGAGGTTACTGCTGCTGCAGCTACTCTTATGGTTAGTGAGAACGTGGAGCTAAGGATGAGGCCAGTAGCAGCTGTCTGGGTGGGACGAGCGCCGGGCTTCTGAGTACTACCAGGAGGTGACCACTCTAACCTCCAGTAGAGGATCCTGGAAGATCTTGGAAGTGGAGAAGGATCACGGAGTGCCTACTGAGTAGCATGCTTAGTAACGTCTACTTTACTACATTTCTTCTTCACTTTACTATGTGAGATGGGTGTTATTACCTCTCTCTGCAGAGGCCTGAGAGTCAGACAGGTCCCCTGGCTAATGCACATGGAGCTGGGATTCTAACTAAGCAGGTTACCCTTCAAAGCTAACCCTCCTTCCACTGCCTCACAATGAAAAAGAGAGGAAAGAGGAGAGAAAGGCATAGAGGAGTGGAAATCATGCTTTCCAAAAGCAACATGGATCCCAGAAGTTGAGATTGATGGATAGAACCTGATGCTGTTGGGTTGACAGGAGGCTGGTTTAACTCCCTGATAGGAAACACTAGATGTCAAGTAGCAAACAGACAGATAAACAAGCAATATATATGCTCATTTGACTGACAGGAATGCTTCTATTTCAATTGTTTTAGACCATGAGCTACACTCTCTCACAATATATCCTATCAACCATTTTGAGCAGCTAATCATATTCTCTTTTCAAAATGCATTTGAGTTTGTTTTTCTTTCACTTACCTTAAGGGTTTAATCACATATATCCAAGGGATGATAAAACTTAACTAAGCTAGTTTCTGAAAATTCTTTTGCTCTTTGCAAAGGAATCTTGCCAAGGAGGGAGACTCTTGTTATCATAATTTAGGGTCTTTAAATCAGAGCGATGAGAAATCATTTTAATTAAGGAAAATCCCTATGTCTTCCCTAACAGCTGGTTTGCTTGCAAGTAAGAAAGCCTAAAAATGAATCAGAGAAAAAGGATTTGCACAATTTCTAAAATAACTTGATATATTTAGAAGTGTGACTCTGTGTGTACGTGTTCTTGTGCAAATGTAGAAAACCAGAGAGCTTGTGTGAGAGTTTTAACCACGTAGTAATTTTCAGAATCTTCAAATATCACATGAAATACACAGCACAGTTCTATAGTTCTACATGTAATGCTCAATTATGCCTGGCTGTGAGCTCCATATGGCTATAGCAGTGTATGAAAGTATGGATTTCAAGTTTTTAAATTCAGGAAATAGAACTGCTTTGTGTGCCAACATGGTAAAGAGGTTATCTTAGGTATATGATAGTGTGAGGTTAAATAGCAGTGAGAAATAGTAATTAGGGAAGTACTATTTGTAGAAAGATGTGTGCACCTTTTTTTCCTCTCTATAATCTGTGGTGTTATTTGGTGGTTTGGCCACAGAACAACAGGTGGTACCTAATGTTAAAAGCTGAAAAGCAGTTACTATGGAAACCAGTGGCAAATTTAGATCTCTGCATCCACTCTTTGCTGCGTATAGAAAAAAAATGTGTTATAATAGAAACGAAAAAAACTGAAGTATGATTCACATCTATGTCTTCTGAGTCTTAAAATATCTACTAAATACTGTGAGATGTTGAGTAAGTTACAACTTCTCAGCCTCAGCTTCCTATAAAATCTGTAAGAATGGTGGAATCAGAGACCATTTCTAAGATCTTTATATTTCTGCATTTTTCCAGATTCCCTTTTCTAAGTATATGTCTAAAATAATAGCAAATCTATTTTTTAGAGTATATAAAATTCTACAAATGTATAGATAATGAAAAATAATATTTAGACTACTAAGTGCTTCTTAAATAGAATTTACAAAACATAGAAAAACAAAAGAAAAAAGTTCAAGTCACTCATAGTACCAAGACTCAGAGAAAACAGCTGCTAATATTATCTTTGTGTCTTTCCAGTCTTCTTTTTATAGAATGATTTAATGTACTTGAGATCATTTTGTATGCATGTATACTATAAATATATGCTATGTCTTTTTTATTTAATATAAACCAATACATTAAAAATGCTTAATGGGCATTGTTTTAATGACAGCATAATATATGGCTAGATGGACAGACCTTAAGGTATTCAACATTTTTTGGTTTTTTGGACAATTAAGATGTTTCAAATTTTTTTATTATAAATAATGCTATAATGATTGAATTTGTGCATAAACTGTATCCACATTTCAGATATATGCCTATAAGTAAAATAACTGGGTAAAGAGTACAATATCTAGATTACTATATATTACTTTTGAGATTTTATATATATATATATATATGTATATGTATTTATATATTTAGAGAGAGAGAGACTTTTTCAAGTTACAAGTAACAGAAAATCAATTAAAACCGACTTTAAAAGAGGGTTCAAACAATGTTACTAATAATAATAGTTAACATTTATTGAGCACTTCCTATATATCAGGCACTGTTTAAGTACTTAATATTACACATTTATTTAACTCTCACAGCATTCAGTAGGAAAGTAACATTATGATTCCTGTTTTCCTACTTTCCTATCTCTTGCCTCTCCTCCCCTCCATACGGCTGCATCTCCAGGCAGGTTTACTCTCTCTCTCCAGCTGCTCCAGATAGATTCACATCCTCTCAGACCCAAGTCCATAGGATGAATCGTGCCTCTTTTCTGGTTGCTCAGGCAAAAATTCTGGGTCCAGAATTGACTCTGGACCCAGACTCCTGGTTTGACCTTGGCCCCATTCTCATCCTTAATCCCATCACCAGGGGAATGTGAGGCCCTGATTGGCCACACCTAAGCTAAACCCCGACCCAGCCCTCGAGCTAGGAAGAGAATCACCTACACTGCAATGCATGCCTGAAAGTGGGGATGGAATCACTCCCCAAAGACAAACCAGGTACTGTTGTCAAAAGCAGAGTGAATGGAAAGCAGAGAGTTAATTCCACTACAGCAGCAAATTCTACTACAATGAGGACTCAGAAATGTGGGGTGCGTTTTGAGAAGGGAACAGTGGCGACAAACTTTCTGGAAGAAATATATCTTTCTGGTTCCAGCTTCTAAGGAGTAGTGATTATTCTTTTTCACATTTACAGTACAGAGTACTGGTTTTAGCCTAAAAGAACTGTTCAGATGCTAGACACACCTAAGATAAATGTACTCATTTACCTTCAAAATTAAAATATATATGTAAAAAAAGAAATTTAAAGAAACCCTAGTAGATTCACTTTTTCCAACTTAGTGCCATTATTTTCTTCAACCTCTGTGGTATGGTCAAGAAATTATCTAGATAAATCGCATTTTTCCCAACTATAAGACAAAATATAAGGTTTCTTTGCTGCTTTGCCAGTGCTTGGGGGTATAATATAGACTGTAGTTATTCTTCAATTAGAATAATCATCCACACCTTAACGGCTGCAGTACCAAATTGCATTTACCAAGTGTGTCTGTTTATTAATCTTGCTGTTGTTTTTGCTGTGTAATGGAGGTAGTATAGGATAGGCGAGAAAAGATGTCTGAGCTGTACATGGATTGCCATGGAAACATCAGCTGGCCAATCAATGGAGAGTACTCAGAACATATGCCTCTTCTACTAGACAGTCTTGATAAACTGATGTTCTGATATTGAATTCTTTTGGCTCTCATGCCATTTGCAGTGATAGTTTTTGTTGACATCCAAATATATGACACACACCTGTTATAAGAAAATTCAGATGTATACATTTTTAGTCTTAAAAAATTTAAGCTCTATGTACATGTACCCACATAGGCAGTTATTTCTCCTTCCAAAATATTCCCCAAATTTCTCATACATTCTCCTTTCCCAGTCATTTAACCCAACATTTCCTTACACCATCTGCTTGTCTCCACCCTCCCCACCTTTACATCCCCAAACACCTTAGTCTAGTTGGCATAGAGCAATTTTCACAATATCAGGAAATATATAAACATGAGACTGTTTAAAACTCTTTTCAATTTTAGATGTAATAAGAAGACCAAGTGAAAAATATGCTCAGAAGCACTACCAAAGAGTCAACCACCAAAAACATGAAAAAGCCAATTTCATATCTCTACTGAATTCAGAAAATAGAAAATAGATCTGTTTCTCAGGAAAGCTTGAGAAAAATGAATGAAGGAAAAGCTAGAGTCTTTGGGGGCATAGTCTAATTTATAAAAATGAGTAAATTATATTTTGCAATAATCTGCCAGTTCTGAGACTAGTCCCACTGATTAGAAAAAGTGTTTGTAAGTTTCTCTCAGGTGAACCCTTCATCTGCAGAAAAGTTCAGGCTTTCTGGGTCTTAAATGAATTGCTCATGGAGTGACATGTTCTCAACAATAGCTTCCGTGAGCAAGAAGAAGGATGTGCCATGATGATAAAGACAAAATCAGGCCCTCTGGTCTTTGCTATTGTTGTTGCATAAAAGATTTGAAGGACTGACTTCCACTGAGCAGATTGAACAATAAACAATGGCTGCTGGCATTTAAACCTATCTCCAGATCACACAGTCAATCTGTGGTGAAGATTGAGCACAAGTCTTAAGACCACTTAATGTCCAACTCATTCACTGGTAGAACAATGGCTGATTTGACAATATAGTACTAATGCTCTTATTGTTTGGGCTCACTAAAGAATTAAACATTATGAAAGACAACTCTTTTTGTATATAAACCAAGACTTTAAAAATGTCCAATACTCACCTCCTTGACTTTGTGCAGGAGTTGTTCTAGCAGCTTGGGATCCATCAATGAATAAAGAAAGATTTCCTGTCCTCATAGAGTGTACATTCTAACAGAGGAGGCAAACAGTAAGAACGAACATATTAAGCATATTAATTATATAATATGTTAGAAAGTGAAAGTTTCTGTGAAGGTGATTGGTAGCCTCTTAATTACTAAAAACTTATCTTTCTTGATTTCCTCAGACATTTGTTATGTTGAACCCATTCTTATTCTTTCATTCCATAGATGGACATATGTTTTTGGAATGCCTAAGCATTGTGCTATGGATCCAACAGAGCACGTGGCATGTTTTACTTCTCCCCTTCTCCTCTGGCAGTTCTTTCACTTTTCTTAAGCCACATCCTCTACCTCTTCAGCAGGCCCTTTCTCTTCTGTCTGCTCCAGAAATATTAGGGTTCTAACTTCTACAAGGTTTTATCCACTGTTCTCTCCTTGAGCCAAATGCTTTTTTTTTTTTTTGGTAATCTCACTGACTCTGAACCTTCAGCAATATGTGAACGACTCTACATCTTGTCTCAGTAATTCATTCATTCATTTAATAAATATCTATTGAACATTTACTATTTTCCAGCCACTATACTAGGAGCTGGGAATTCAAGAATACATAAGAAGGACATGGTCTCTACCCTCATAGAGACTACAATCTAGGGAGAAGACAGACAAAAAGCAAGTAAAGAAACAAATGAATAAAAATAACCATAGCATTATGACAATTTCCGTGAAAGAAACAAGCAAGGAGAAGAGAATAAGAATATGGGAGACCTACTATGAGATAGGATAGTCAGGGTGAGCTCTGAGGAAGTGACATTTGGCAGAAACAGAATGATGAAAAGGAACAAGCCTTCTGAGAGTCTTCAGAGAAAGACCATTCCAGGCAAAGGGAAGAGCATGAGCTAAGGTGGGAAAATCTTGCTGACCTTTGTCACTGGATGAAAATGAACACAGGAGAGAGTGGTGTGAGATTAGTTTGGAGAGAAACACAATAGCTAGAAGATGCAAGATCTTGAAGTCCTAAAAATGAATTTGGATTTTATTCTAGATAGAGTTGGAAAATACTGAATTATTTTAAGCAAAGGATTAATATAATCTGACTCATTTTTTAACCATTACTCTTGCTACTAAGAAGAAAGTGAAATTACGGGTGTAGAGGCAAGAAGAAAGCTCTCACTGAAAAGACCACAACCAAAAGTCTCCCACCTGGTAGTCATTGCCTGAAACTGCTTTAATGGGAAACACAACTTTCCCCCACAAATAGCATTAAAATCATTGCAAAAAATTAAAACACCCAAGGAAGGAGGAAAAATAACCTACTAAATTCCTGGCAACATGTTAGGTACACTCTTATATTTTCCAAGTATTGTTTTAACGTAAAATGCAATGTGAATACACTTGACCCTTGAACAACCAGGGGTTAGGGGTGCCAACCCTCCACACAGTCAAAAATCTGAGAATCATTTATAGTCAGCCCTCCACATCCACTGTTCCTCCATATCCATGGTTCCACATCCCTGGATTCAACCTACTGCAGATTGTGTAGTACTGTACCATTTGTTATTTTAAAAAATCTGCACGTAAGTGGACCTGTGCAGTTCAAACCTGTGCTGTTAAAGGGTCAACTGTATTTTATTCTAAAGTTTATGTAAAATAGAGTCAGATTCAAAAAGAAGTTGAGCACATAGGTATTTCTTGCCCTGAAGGACTGAACATATTTGTGTTTTTAATGACTGCTGTGTATAGTGCCTGATACATAATTGATTGATTACTGTACAGTTGACGGAAAGTGAATTTTCTTATTGAGTCTCATTTCCACTGTTTTCTATTTTTAAATGAAAGATTTGTTCTAGAGGTTTACCAGCATCACTAGTGAAATAGTGACACAGACTTGGTCACTTGGAATCCAATTATCCTAAAGCGAGTCTAGTTATTAAAGGAAGATATTAGAAATGGTTGACTACTTGGATACTTTTTAAGCAGTTAAAACATCTGGATAACCACAGATATTCCTCCATTTAATTAGGAGTTTTAGTGTTGTGCTAGATTAATAACCTCAGAGTCTTCTTGAAAAAAATATCTGGGGTTGAGATTTTCCTTAACTGTATGCTACTCACAAAGAAAAACACCAGAATTGTACTTCATTCATTCATCCATTCAGTTAGTCATTAAATAAATAGTAACAGAGACCTAGAATGTTAGCCCTGGGCAATGAGATTTTGCAATAGTGAACAAGCAACAAAATTTAAGCTCTCATGGAACTTAGTTTCTAGTGGGGAGATAGTAAAACAAATAATAATAAATAGCAAGAGATAATGATAAGTATTAGGGAAAAAATGAAATAAAGCAGGAGAGGGCAATGGGGAAGTCACAAGTTGCAATCTGAGAGGATTCAGGAGTCAGGGAAGACCTAAGAAGGTGGCATGGGAGATAAAAACAAAAGGAGGTGAAGAAGTAAACCATGCTAATATCTAGAGGGAAGACTATTCCAGGCAGAGGAACGTGAGGTGGAACGTGACTGAAATATTCAAGGATTAGTCCCGTGAAACAATGGGAAGAGAGTAAGAGAAGATCAAAGAGGCACCGAAGGACTTTGTAACTATTCTAAACACTTTCTTTTATTTGGAGTAATATAAGAAGCAATTGGAGGATTATGAGTAGAGTGATATGATCTGACTTATATTTTCAAATGATTACTTGGCTGTTGTGCTGAGAATAAACCATAGTTGGTACAGGGCTGAAGCAGGGAGGTCAGAGTTAAGAGATTATTGCAGTAATCCAAATGAAAATCAATGGAGTAAAGACCAGAGTGGGAAGTGGTGAGAAATGGTCAGATTCTGAATATATTCCAAAGGTAGAGCCAAGAGGATTTGCTGATGGATTAGTTGTGGAGTGAGAAGGAGTCACGATGACTCCAAGTATTTGAGTCTGAGCAGATAAAAGAATGGTGTTGTCATTTATTCAGGTGGAGAATTCTATGGGCACTTAAGCATGGGGAAAATAACTAAAATTTTAGTTTTGGAAATGATCATTTTGAAATGCCTACTAGACATCCCAGTGGAGAGGTTGAGTAGGCAAACAGATACACAAGTCTGGGATTCTGAGGAAAGGTCCAGGCTGGAGACAGAACTTCGGGAATCATCAGTATATAGATGGTATTTAAAGCCAGCAGACTCAGTGGAATTACTAACAAGGGAGTGAGTATAGATGGAAAAATGAAGAGGTCCAAGACCTGAACCTGGAGGCTCTCAAAATTTAAGAGTTTAGTGATGTGAGATGAAACCAGCAAAGGAAGTAGAGAATGTGTGGCTAGTAAGATTGGAAGAAAACCAGGAAAATATCGTGCTCTGAAAACCAAATGAGAAAAGTATTTCAAAGAGGTCAATAACATGGAAGTCACCGACAACCTTGATGAGAGTGGCCTCCATGCCAAAGTGGAGAAAAACCTACCTAGAATGAATTTGAAGAGAAGGTAGCCAGAGAGGAAAGTGAAGCCAAGAGACATGTTTTTGTCTTTTGTTTTTAAGATGGGAGGAATAACATCAGTTTTATAAGCTGGTAGGAGTAATCTAATAGCAAGAGAAAATTTTATCCTCCAATAGAGAGAGAGAAAAAAATGCCATAGCTAATGTACCAAATGGAAGGTTAATCTTGGGAACATGGACCACAGTAACAAAAACAACAAACAAAAGCAGAGTATACACTCTGTATGGGTTCAGGTTTTAGTAGTTGGTTCAACACGGTGGTAGAATCTTGTTAGAAGAAGTGGTGGTAGAAGTTCTGATTACTTCTATTTTTTCAGTGAACTGGGAAGCAGGTCACAAGATGAGATTGAGGTTGGGGGAGAAGGTGGTAGAGATTTCAGGAAGAGAAAAGGTATGAAATAACCATCTTGGAGAGTGAGAGAGTGAACAGAGCAGGGAAATAGGGGTAGCTTTACAGACTTAACTTGAGGAGAGTGATCAAGCATTTTATGTGTCTTTCTCCAGTCATATTCAGCTGCAGGAGTGCAGATAAGGAGGCAATGGAGAGTCAGGATGAACTGGCAATGCAATTTTGTTAAGTTGCTGTTATGACAAAGGAAGAGGGGCAAATGGGTTGAGGACACAAGCAAATGTATGCATTCTAATGATGAACTATAGAATTTAAGCTGTGTAAGGAGGGAAGTACGGATTCGAGAGGGGTGAGAGACAGTAAAAATGTGGCATGATCTAGTGATGGCCAAGGCTTGCTATAGTCAGGTTCTAGAGGCAGTGGGCTGCAAAGATAAAAGTGATAGTGACAGGGGTCTGAGAGTGAAATGAAAGGGGGTCAATCCGGGAACCAAGTTGAGGGAATTAGAAGGATTGTCTAGGTGGATATTAAGAATTATGTCAAGAATCATGACAGGAATAATGTGGAGGATAATGACAGTATTCCAAGAACTAAACTCTCCAAAAAACTTGTTTTGGAGGTTAAAGTGGGTGGAAGAGAATGAAAGCTGCCATTCTGCTTTTGTTTCTCCCGTAAGTCTAAATCTGCCTTGAAATGTTAGAAGCACACTAAGCAGGCTTTATTTCTTCTCCTTAACCAGGTCCTTTCTTTTCCCTACCCTGCTTCTCCAGGGGCAAGATGTCCCTCTCTCTGACCCTTAGCTTCCCTACCTCTTGGGTTTTGTGTGCTTGTTTTTTAACCTTCTTTTCTGGCACCACCTCTCCTAACTTTCCAACACTCTCTTTGTCTCTTCTCTATACTTCTTCTGCCCATATCTCAAGAGTTACTAATGGGAGAGTGAATTTTAGGAAGATTAGACCAGAAAGAAGGTTAGGGCCAGAGTTAAGGAATATGAAAAGAAAGTGAGGTTGACCTATCTAATTTGTATCATCTCCTAAAATCTATTCAACTCAACTATCCACTAAGCTCTTTCAAGCGTGGTCATGGTGTATTTACATCTTGGACATGGTGTAAAGTTGCATGCATGAGGCTCAATATCAAAGTATTACCTGAATAGATACAAAATGCTCTATGAAGAGTGCAAATGGGAAGAGTAAATTTGATTACACATTCTGAAAATGTACCCAGGGCTTCTCAAATGGATACCTTCCTACAGAATGGCAGCAATAATGATGATTAGTATGGCGTCTACTGCAATAACAACAAATGAAAAATCAGTTCCTTTCATGACTGAATTGAGCCTTTAGACTTTTGCCTACAGCACAACACTGCTTAATAATCAGTAAAACCTATTATTATCTACCTTACCCATGGTTTGCATAGCAGGGAGCTTGCCAATTAGCATTTTTAAATGTTTAAGGTATAGACAGTGACCCTAATTGCAAAAGTTTACTTTATAAGAAGACATAAGAGGTGATCCAATGACAGCTTATAAATATACTTCTCTAAATGCTAGGTATGGTGGGTTATAGAACTTTGCATGTGAAATAAAATATAGAAAAAACAAGATATATTTTTAAAATGTTATCTACCCTATAGCATGATTATAGCTGAAGTTTACTTTCTACTTCTCCTTGATCCCAAGACTTTAACTCAATTTGGTTAATTGACATTCTTTTCTATTAGCATTAAGACAAATTCGAGAATGAATAATGAGCTGATCTCTCACACAGCACTGAAAGTTGTTTTTTTTTTTAATCCTTTTCCAATAGCCAGATATCTTCATTCCCTTTGGAAATCTTCCTGAAAAATGCCTCCTGACATTAACGTTATTGCCTCTTTGTCATACACAAAAACTTTGTGACAACACTATTAGTTTGATCTTTAAACGTCAGAGTCTCTCATCAGACTGAATACTGAAGCAGAATTAGGTCTGATCAATACCTATTTAGTAGATCTGATGATCAGATACTGGTGGTGTTGTTTTAGTAGATGTGTAATACTCATGTTGGTACATACACATTTAGTGCCCCAGGACCTCTTTCCTAAGAAGCTGGAAAGCAAGGATCTTTAAACACATTTTGGGAAAGCCATGCTGATGTTCAGTGGTAAGTTTCAATTCAAGTGCGGAAGTCCTGCTTTTTTTTTTTAATGAGCTTGTCTATGTCCTTGCTTCTGAAAATGTGATATGTAGACTGCCTGGGTATCATCTGGGATCCAGTTAAAGACACCCCACCCACACTAAAGGAAACAGGCCCTACCCCAGATCTACTGAAACAGAACGTGCATTTGAACAGTGTCTCCAGGGGATTCATATGCACAATAGAAATTGAGGAGCTTTGGTCTATGTGATTTCTTTAGTAGATGTAGAATAACGGAAGAGCAATATAGGGAAATCATACAATGAACATTCATAACATTCTTTCATTTATTCAACATGTAATTTTTGAGTATCTTATATAGGCCATTCCCTGTGCTAGGAGCTAAGGGCACAGCTATGAATAATTCAGACTATACCACTGTATGTATGTTTCCAGGTACATAGATACTTTGCTATGGGCCCAGCACTGTGCCAGCTAATATAGGACTGCCAGAGAAATGTAATTCATTTTGCCCAATATTTATAAGCAACTAGTACACGAGTAAGTGCTGTAGGAACTACAAGGGTTTACAAAGGTGTAGGTGCTACCCTCAGGGAGTTTACGTATAGTGGCAAGAAGGTTCCCAGCTCTTATAACCCAATTAAGCCAATAAGATGTACATACACAAAATAGTTTGGGAATAATACAAATAATAAATTGTATTATGTGAATTACAAATGGTATTGCAATTAGAAGAGGGAAAATGTTCTTCAAGTACTATTTAGATTAGGTTTCAGGATGAAACCTGGGATGGCTATTGAAAAACGCAAGGCAGGACTTCCCTGGTGATGTAGTGGTTAAGAATCCGCCTGCCAATACAGGGGACACGGGTTCGAGCCCTGGTCCGGGAAGATCCCACATGCTGCGGAGCAACTAAGCCCGTGTGCCACAACTACTGAGCCTGCGCTCTAGAGCCCACACGCCTAGAGTCCGTGCTCTGCAACAAGAGAAGCCACCGCAATGAGAAGCCTGAGCACCGCAACGAAGAGTAGCCCCTGCTCGCAGCAACTAGAGAAAGACCGCGAGCAGCAACGAAGACCCAACGCAGCCAAAAATATATTAATTAATTAATTAATTAATTAATTTTTTAAAAAAAGAAAAATGCAAGGCATATTCATGGTAGTCTTTAGGAAGGAAGCATTTTCAAGTGGATAGTTTAAAAAATGAAGGAAGAAAAATAAAGATTTGGAAATTTGGAAGCCATTGAGTTTCTTTATAAGAAAATATGCAGTTAGATACATTAAAAAGTAAACTGGAAGAGAGACCTGTGTCCAAATTATAGTTTAAAAGAGCCACCCAATGGAATGTAAAAGGGCCAACAGCCCATTCCTTTATAGGGGCTTTGGAGATGTCTGATCCACATCTCCAAGTGTAGTAAGGGCCAGTCTAATGGAAAGAGAGAGGTTTAGAGGTCAGAAGACCTGGGGTTTCGCTTCTCAATACCTTGCCCAAGTTATCATGTGATAATGAACATCACAGTCCTCACTTCCTTTTCTGGTAAGAGAACAAATGATTTCATTTCTACCACTGTCTCAGCAAGCATATGATTATCCCCAGGCCATGTCCTTCACCCCTCCATGCCATCCCAAGAGAATGTCATACATCCAGCATGACTGCCTCTCATGGAGCTTGGAAATCGAGATGACACGTCTCTCTGGCATGGTTACTTACAAAGCCTCACAAAGTACCTACAACAACCATGAGTCCTGAATTTTCCAGGATAATTCTGCTTTCAAATATTCTGTCACAAAGTCTCCCTAAGTACATTTTTTGCTCAATGTAATAAAGTGTGGAATAATTGACCTTTCAAACCAGATGGATGTGTTCAAATCATCAGACAATTTACCAATCCTCTCTGAAACTTAACTTCCAGGTTGGAAAAATGAAGATAATACTTACTTTATAGAATTATTGTAAAGATTATGGATAATGTATGTAAAGCCTAGCACAGTACTACACAAGGAGTAAGCCCAAATAAAAGGTAGATTATGTAGCTATATATAGTTACATAAAATATATGCTTCATATATATGAATACATGTATATTTTTCCTCTTAACCACTTTATCTATGCTATAATTTTCCATTCGGTTGTGCTCAGTGCCCACTCACTTTCAATGAGGCCTCTATTCACTTTTCCACACCCTTTTCTTTACCCCTTTTCATTCTGTACAATCAGATCTGTCATGGAAAGGTCACACATGCCATGAATGAAGGTAAAGAAGCCTATGTAGCAGTATCTTTCCTCCTCCCCTTACTCATTGCCATCTGTGCCCCCAAGAAAGAAACTACAGTCTAAGCATAACTAAATTAGCTTGATTTTTCTTTCTCTACTTCTCTTTTTTATGGGGCATGAGAATGAAATTTTATTTATAGTAGGTGCTTTATAAATTAAATAGGTGAATGACCAAAAAATAACACCATCTTCACTTACTAATTCATAGAGCACAGTTGGTCACCGACTGTGTGTCAGTCACTGTAATATGCATGAGGTGGCCAAAACAAAAAGTTATGCACCTTTGAAATCTCACATTCCAGTGGGAGAGTCACATAAATATAATACAATGTGATAAGATTTAAAAGGGAAATATATAATTAAGCTAATTGTAGCTGCTGTAACAAGAAAAAGTGTATAGTTGTTCAAATATGATAAACATTTCTCATTCATATAAAGTCTGAAATGGGTGACTGATCAGAGGGTGAATTCTCCTTGAAGAGATGGTTCAGGGGACCTGGCTCCTTCCTTCTCCTAGGCTACACCATCTCCTAGGTCTAGTAGTTACCAGCAGAAAGGAAAGGGGCACACACATCACTTCTGCTCACATTCTATTGGCTATAAGCCAAGCAAATGGCCATGCTTAACTGCAAGGGAAACTGGGAAATGTTGCCATGCTCTATGCTTGGGAAGAGGAGGAATCAGATGTGCTGATCAGCTGGCCAGACTCTACCACAAGAGGTAAGTCCAGAGTGCTGTTGGACCATGACTTTCCGAAGTTGTGCAAAGCTTTTGTAGTCCTTGCCAAGAGTGGGAATAGAACTAGGGTAGGGTGGGAAGTGTCATAAGGTTACTTTTATTCAAAAAAGATATATTAAATACTTACATCCTGCCAGTCATTATATTATATATTAATCAGAATCAGCTGCCGCCTTCAGGGAATTTGTAGTCTAGGATCTTGAATCAGGAACCTTAGCAGCACTGGGGAAGTTACTGGAGACCCACGCCAAGTGAATCAGAGCTGATTTGTATGTACATGAAGGTTTGAAAAGTACTGGTCTGGGACATTTAATAGGTACTCCTCTCAGAGAATGTTGTTCTGAGTCCCAGAGATTTGAAAGAGCTTTAAATTCCACTAGGATGAAAGCCTGTGTAGGAGGCTGGTGGGCATGGGAAGGGCTGCTGGAGAGAAAGAAACTGATTGGAAGCCCAAGGTACATCACTATGGGTGGGCTAATGGGGCTTTCTGGACAGGGCATCAATACTCACCAGCTTCCACACAACCAACTCATCAATGTCCTCATGAAGATCTATGTTGCATGTGTCTACACTCTTCCACATGATTGCTTATGTGTCCCCAAACATAATATTGTAGCTAACCCTTCACACACTTGAAAGTTATAAGCACTGATGAATTAGAAGTGTTTTCTGTATACTGGCGGAGGGGGACAACACTTGAATGCAAAGCAGTTACTCAGAAGTCCTGCCCTGAATATTTTGTATCTGAATATAACATCAAAAACGTAAATGCTGAATAAAATCTCATATTTTCTAATGTAGGCATGTGTATAGAATCTCTAACGTGCTCTGACACAAATACACTTATAAATGTATTTAAAATCTGACAGATTTGGACTGTAATTTATGCCAGCTCCACTAGGTTAGGACTTATGACTTCATTTGCCTTGGAAGTGTGTTATATGTTTAACTACTTCACCACTATTCATTTTTTCTTCTAGACTCTCTCACGTCTTCTCTCTTTTCTCCCCTTGCCTCCTCTTCCTTGCAGGAAAGCACTCTTGCTATTTTGACATCTGGAACATATTCCTTGGTAAACAGAATGGCTGAAAAACTGAGATCTAAGCGGACAGTATAACCTGGAGTAAGAAGAGATGGCTTAGAATTTATAATTAGAAGCCTATTTCAGCTTCCTTCATAGGACTGTTGAAATTCTTTTCAGGGGTTTCTTGACTGCCTTGAAATTGAATGTCATTAAGGATTTTTTTCACCCTCTCTTGTTTCCTTGGCAACAGGTTGGTGATGCAGCAGCTGAAATCCACTGTCTCCCTGGAGATACTGGTGTGGGCAATTTGCAAACCACTAGTAATGTCTGTGATGGATACTGAACTTGACCAAATCTTTTCATTCCAGTCCTGTTATATACACATAAAGAGATCAACCTAACAGAAGAATGGTTTTACAGTATAATTTTTGGCATGACTATCAGTGAGGAAAATATTCATCCTGCTTTTTAAAATAGCTTACCTTTGCACATAAAACTTAATACTGAGCTCTTGAAATGTAGAAGTTTCAGATAACTGTATACATCAATTCAGTGTCAGAGTAATATATTACAAAAAATTGTTCTGTGTTAATATAAAGTCTGAGAGAAAGGGGCAAGGGATCAGGGGTCAGGTTCCTCTCCTCTGGATTTATGTCAGGCATATGGTCCTCCTTGGGCAGCCACATCCAACAGGCACTCTCCATCCCTTGTCTGAAACAAATTATGCCTGTGATTTGCAGAGAAATTGTGGACAGACTGTAAATGGATATCATCTGTCGGTGTTCTCCTCTAGAAGACAAGGGAAAGCGAGCAAGTAGAGGAGAAAGGTCAGCTGGGATGGGAGCACAGCTTAAGATGGCCAGAGGGACAGACAGAGATGTCTGTTGAAGTTGCAGATGGATAAGGATGTAAGGATATATGTGGACCTACAACCAAAGATAGAATGGCCTAGATGCTGAAGGAGAATGAATGAAGGCTATATGCAAACATGATAAACAGAGGGAGACCCAGGTAAAAAAACCATAAGATTAGTGCAACATGTGAGCAGAGAAGATGGATTTAGACAAGAGAAAAATGACAATTGAATTCAATTAAAAAGAAAAGTTTAGAATGGAATTGGTTTACTCTTTAAATAATTGAATCCTACCAACTGCTGAATTTATGTTGGGAATAGATCCAGAGAAAAAGAAAACCAGAAAGAGAAGGTGTTTAACCCGAAGATTAATGCAGAGGAAAAGAATGCTGAGAATATACAGTGAGTGTGGGGACTGGGTGCTCACTGAGAGACAGGTAGGTGAGATGATGTGAAGGAGAAACAGGAAAAGGAAAAGACGAAGTCAGGTGGACAAGAATACTGGTCATGAACTGTCAAAGGAAAGAAAATACCTACTATGGGCAACTAAACTGAAGAAAAATATACACTAAACATATAACAAACATATTTAGTAAAAACGTACTAACTAGGTAATAGTTACTATGAAGCATGCTAAGAAGTATTATAAAAATTATAGACTTTTCATTGCCTACGTGAGTATTCTAGGCTTGTGAATATTCCAGGTGATGAGTTCCTTTCGAAGTCTAGAAAACTGTGCAGGTAACTTGCTTTGTGTCCTCCCAGTGCTGGTAGTCCGTTCAGAGAGTAAGGAATAAATGTCTTGGGAAAAGCCATGTCGTACAGTAGTGTTTTTAAAGAACATGCTCACCGGCCTGACCTTTTGCTCCCTCCAGTACAGCCAAATGAATCAGCACCGTAGTTTTCCTTCATGCTAAGGCAGAGCACATAGTGTAGGAACATGAAGTATAAAAAGAAAGACCAATCAGAGAATTCTCTTAACTGATGTGCTTAGTGGTTAATTGCACTGGCTTTAGATTCAGGTAGCCTGTGCTACGTTGGAATCACTAATCCAGCTTTTAACATCTTGATGACGTTGAAGGAGGTAATTCATTTTTCCAGGCATCAGCATTTCTATCTCTAAAATGTTGATCATAAAAATAATACCTACGCAAAAAGGCTATCTTGGATTAAATCAGAAAATGCATGTAAAGCTTTTCACACAGTTTTTGACACATGAAGAAACCTTAGCTATTATTTTTTAGGACGGTCAACATACTTGACTAATCAAACTAACTGTGAAACCCAAATTCACTCTTAAATTTAACATCTGGATGGGGCAGCTATGTTGAAGTAAATATCTCATTTCCAATTCTTTGTCTGATAGTACCCCTGATTCTACATTTATATGCACAACTGAGCTTGCTAATGCCTTCAAAATCAGTCAATTTATTAATATTAAAATATTAGATAATGATAGACAAATTATTTTTCTTCTATCCTCCTTTGGATATTTCCCTTCTCAAAACAGTATTTGAATTTACTTAATTCAGTGAATTTAAGTTATGCTAGATTTAGAGAAGCTCTATCTTTTTAATCAAATGATGATACATTATACAGATTCACTGATAATTTTCAAATCATTTAAAAATGCTGCCTCTGATATTCTTTCTCGTTTTTTCCTCTCTCTCCCTCTCTCTCTTTTTCTCTCTGTAATCTATACGGATATTTTTGAAATGAAAAAGGAATGGAATTAAATTCATCTTGGCCAAGTATCTTTTAATGTAGAATAGAGGTCAACTACTTGATAAAATGGGGTAAAATGTTCTAGGTCATGCTGGCGCCATCAGCAGCAGTAGAACATGAAGATAAAACAGGATGTTTGAACCAGGAGAGCAAAGCAGAGCCCATGGGAAGGTGAACAGACCAAAAAGCAGTGATGATTCTACAAGAGGATAGAAATGGACACAACCAACTGTTGGGTGATGAGGGAGACTGGCCTCTCCCTAACGGAAAGGAAGGAGCATAAGGATAGCTTGAACGTCAAGTGGATCAAAACCAGAAGTCCAGGCAGACAAGCAAGGCTAAGGAACCCACAAGAGGAGCAGGCTCAGAAGTGGGTCAGGAAGCCTAGTAGACAAGGAGGAACATCAAGAATAAGCCCAACAACCAGGGAACGATTTGTCTCTTGGTTCTGCTGTGGGTTCTGTTTCACCAATGAATTTCTTAGAGATTTTAGTTGGGAGAGAAATCCATCATGTGGGCAGTCTAGAACTGGTAAGTTCCAAGAGAGATGTCAGTCACCTGACTAGAAAGAAGGAAAGAAGAGGTCACAGCTCAAGACGGCGCCAACCCAAAACTTGTTTGATGAGTTAAATTCAGATAAATCACCAAGATCAGATGGCATCCACCCAATAACTTCTAAGAAATTTGAAGCTGCAGCTTTGGAATGCATGTCTAAAATGGACAGGTTGTCTTTAGACATCATTGCTGTGAAGGGAATTTTTGTTCTTTTTTCTCCAAGATTCTCTCTACTTCTGGGTAAAAATACCTCAAAAGGTCCACTATATTTTCAAACTTGTATTTTTCTATCCAAAGGAAAGTCTCTGGGGGGAGAGGTGCTTGGTAACCAGAATTGCAGGGAGGCAATATGGGCCATGTTCAGGTGGCTCTGAGGAGAGCACCCTGACTTAAGCTGCTGGGGCGCCGTGGGCCACAGCTAACAGGGACTGAGGGAAACAGGGGTAAGGAGAAATTATAGGAGTGAATCAGGCACTGTGGGTACATGTTATAAAGCCTGGGAAACACATGACTACATAGTTAACCTTCCTCATGGTTTACTTATTAATACATAGACTTTATTTCCTTCCATTGACTTTACAGCTCAAATGACTGGGTAAGCATGTCCTGTGTGGAAGGGACTCCATGATGGAAGTTGAAGGGAAGTAAAGGGTAGGACATGGTCCCAAAGGCAAACCCCTGATCCCTCAATTAATGGGATATCATAGAGCAAAAAAGCTGGAAAGTGTTTGGTTTGGGGGGTGCCTGGAACAGTTTAATCACCTGTGAAATTTTTAATATTTTTACATATGTCAACTCTTTATTTAATCCTTTGAGTGGAGTTTAGTCCTTCAGGGCACTACATTTGACTTTAAATCTATTCAGCAAAATTTGTGTGTTTTGGCATTTTTATATTATGTTCAAGCTGAAAAATCAAGCCATATATATATATATATACATATATATATATATATGTATATATATATATATATACACATACATATATATATTTCTAAACCTTAATAGAAGTAGAGTTGAGGGAGTTTTCTGTCTTATAAGAGGAAGGGAATTACTCCTTTAGGGCGAACTGGTCCCTTGTTCTACAAAACCCACCTAAATAACTCTGCAGTTACAGAAATACAAAACAAGAATCTATGCATTTTTCTTAAAAAAAAAAAAAAGTGCAATGGAAGATGATCTTCTCTGTGAGAAACCAAGGGTTCAGTTTGGTGATGTGAATTATGATGTAGGTCTGGCCAGAAAAATATTGCTTCAAATGAGGTTGCTTTGGGGCCAGGCTGGGATGGGAGTAAGGAGGATATTTATCTTCTCTATAGGGATTTAGACTACATCGTGCCTATAAATTCTTGCTTATAGTGCTGGTAAATGTGTGTGTATGTAAATGTGTGTGTGTGTGTGTGTGTGTGTGTGTGTGTTTTCTTGGATCCTTCAGTCACTGAGCTGAGTCCTAGAAGCCTAAGAAGAACTACAGTTTGGATTTTCCCTTCCCACAGTAAAACCATTTCAAGAAGATAACTAATTATAGCAAATCAGTGGAAATTCTATCTAGACTGTGCTCTTGATGACCTATATTTTGAATAATTTAAACTGATAAACAGAGTTACCAGTAACTCCACTACTAGATATATATTGAAGAAAAATTAAAGCATATGGCCACATGAAATCTTGTATGTGAAGTTTCATAGCTGCATAATTCATAATAGCACAAAAGTGGAAACAATCAAGATGTTCATCAGCTAATGAATGAATAAACAAAATGTGGTATAGCCATCCAGTGGAATCTAATTTGGCAATAAAAAAGAATGAAGTTCTGATACATGCTACAACATGGATGAACCTTGAAAATATTATGCTAAGTGAAATAAGCCAGTCACATAAGACCACATATTGTATGTTTTCATTTATGTGAAATGTCAAAAATGAGCAAATCTCTAGAGACAGAGTAGAGATAGTGGTTGCCAGGGAGTATGGGGGATGGGAGGGTTACTGTAATCTCACACATACTTGCAGGCTTAAGAAGCCCAATATTTATCACACGTGAGATGGTTAGACTTACAAAACACAAGAGTTTACGACAGAGGCTTCCAAAATTAGCTCCCCATCATTTTCCATAAGAAGAAAACGTCTTGGATCTCTCATGATTATATCTCCCTCCAACATTCTGTATGACTGTTTACTTGTCATTCTCAAACACGAGTTTATGGGCTTCTTGAGGAAAAAACTGTTGGATTTTTAGATTTTGAAACTGAGGAAGAAAATCCATTTAATAATCCAAATGGCTTCATGAGATGTAATGTTACATTCCTATACTTTATGCACTGATGGTATGTCTGAGATGGAAGAAGCTTTAAGCATCACATAGTTTTATTTTTCAGATGATGAGTCTGAGGCCAGAAAGTTGTAAAACTTGTCTTAGATCACAGAGACCAGTGGGAACCCGGGTGAGAACCCATGTTTCTCAACCTCTAGCTCAGGACTCCTCCACCATATTACAGGGCCTTTCCATGGCTGTTGAACAAATGCATCTCACTCTGGCTGAAGAATCATTTTTAAGGACCTACTTTTTTAATTCTTTCTCTTTTTTTTTTGAAATATCAGTTTATTGGAGTGAGAATGATATTTGGTCTAAAATTAATCTTTGCTGGCCCAGCTGCTTTACCCAAAACTGTACTTCCTTTGATCTTTTCCTGGAAATTAACATTTTCTCTCTCTTCCCTCCCAATGCCCGCCCCTCCCCCCCAGAAAAAAGTAAAACAAGTGATGGAAAACTTCTACACATACTTCAGCACTTCTAAGCCCTGAAGGAAAAAAAAAAAAATAGAAGTAGATTTATAATGGCAAGATGGTGGTGTTAGCCAGAGCTTTCTATAGCCCTGTGGTAAAGGAGAACTTACATTGTGCAAAGTTTCAAATCCAAAGTGACAGGAAAGTTATTTTCCCCACTTTTCATGCCACTCCTCCAACCTACCATAGCAAATGTAGAAATTTCATTTTAAAAGTCTGATTTTTACCTTCTCCATCGCCATGATTACCACTTTCCAGTCCCTTCTTAAGAAGACTTTTGACAGGGACCACCCTGACATCAGGCTGGGCAAAAAAAGGACCCCTCCTGGTCCCATAGTGGCTAGAAGGGCTCTCAGGTGATTCAGAGAGGGAAACCTAGTGTACTATTCTTGACACTGACTCATTTAAGCATGTTCTCCTTTGAAAGCTGACATCTGCTCTAAGGATGTGTTAGATAGCGAGCCAGGACGCCAAACTAAGTTCTGATTAGCTCCTATTCATACTCTAGAGGCAGGAAGTGTACCCTGTATTTCTTAGTATTCCCTGCACCCATCTCCCAGTGCCCTGCATAGACAAGGGTGCACAGTGTAGCTATGTTTGTGCGTTATGTGTGTGTGTTTAATTTATTGAGATATAATTCACATAGCATATGCACAATATGGTTTTGCTGAGTAAATAAGTGTATTTAAAAGCCAGTGGTATTCTTTCAGGCAAGAACATTTATTGAGCCCTCCACAAATCCTTATCCATTTGCTTGCTGATATGCTTAATGAGGAGTTTTATTTCTTTTCCTGAAGTTCTGATACCTATGAAAATACAAATGGGGGACTTACCTGGCAGTCCAGTGGTTAAGAATCCATGCTTCCACTGCAGGGGGCACTGGTTCGAACCCTGGTTGGGGAAGATCCCCATAAGATCCCGCATGCCTTGTGGTGAGGCCAAAAATTAAAAAAAAAAAAAAAAAAAAAGAACATATAAATGTTTCCAAGACTAATAATAATAATAAAATAATAAAATTTAACAATAAAATTTAACCTTTAATGAATGCTTATCATGGGCCCATGCTGTGCTAAGCATTTTGTATGCCTCTTCTCATTTGCTCCTCACAACATTGCTTTGAGCGAGGCACTATTATTATCTCCATTTTATAGCTGAGGAAACTGAGGCTCAGTGAGGTCACACAACTTGTCTAAAGTCAAAGAGCTATAAGGGGAAGAACAGGGTTTGAATGAAGGTCTATAGACCCCAAAACCTCGCCTATTACACTGCATCAAGAACTTTCCAATTCTCTTCAAAATGGTCATTTATACTTTAGAAAAAAATAATGAAAAAAGTATTTAAGTATTTACAAAAACAAAAAACAAAAAAAAAACAACTTTCTTCAAAGTTGTGGATACTGATGTTCAAGTTAGACCAGAAGAGCAATTAACAAGGAAATATTTGTAAATCTGAAAAAAAGAAAAGAAACTGGAGCCCAGTCAAATATTGGTGTTCTTCATGGTTTTACTATGAACCAGTTGAGATAATGTAGACTAGAATACGATGGATTTTCTTTCACTGCCTCTCTCCAGAGTTTTAGGATACCTGACAAGACTCTGACATGGTCATCTCCAAAGCATTTCTCTGACAGAGAGCCAGCAAATAAAGTCCTTGCAGTTTCCATTAGAAATAGTTTTGATATAAGCATCACATAATATTGGAAGTTGAAAGTAACAGATGAAGTTGAAAGAAAAGGACTAATGGCCAATGTACTTTTAAGATTTTTGAAATATGTATCTATTATACATATATGTAAATATCTAACATTTTATATATAACACAGTATCTATTTCATATATGTATATTTATCTTACCTGTAATCACCAGGAGGCCTCTCAACAGCAGCATCAATCGGATTCACCAGAGAATCCACAGGCTTCACTTTGGAGATGAATGGACTTAGACAACCACATACGGAAAGAGAGCAACTGCTGCTCCAAACAGATGAAATGGTACCCTGAGTATTTTTCCAAAGAGAGAGAAAAGAAAAGAAAAAAAAGAAAAGATAAGATATGGGGGTGGGAGCTAGAAAAGAATAAACACAGAGAGAGCACAAAGTTCAATGGACTCAATCTGAGCGGGGTCGGGGGAGGGGCCGGCGAGGAGATTCACGCCACCCTTGTCCATACTTTCTCCACATTCCCAGTGGCATCAGTATCTGGAGAACTTTCAAAAATTTCAGACTCCTGGGCTCCACCCATGGCTCGGTGAACTTGAGAAAGTCAAGTTGTTTCTTAATTGTGCATCACTGAGTCACCAGAGCACATAGGAGCTTGGAGAAGCTGTTGCATTTTCAGAATATGAAAAAGAAGCTGCCTCATTATGTCGGGAAGGTGGTGAATCTACTTGCCGGAGACCCGCACCTGCTACGATCTTGCTGCATAATGTGTGGAGAATGAGTGATTGTTTTTAACATCTTCATCTCTAAAACCAAGGTACATCATGCTCCCTCCTATGTCAAAGGAAAGGAAGATAAAGCAATTAGAGCACCTTGGTAAAAATTAAAAAATACAGATACAATAGGATCTTCACATTTTATTTAGGTAAACCAAACATATAAGCCATGTTTTGCCTACTTTCACTGATTTCCAGAACTGTGTCCCAGATAGGAGGTGATATAGACTCAGGGTAGCTCTTCTCATACAGTAGTGCTTCTTAAGGTATCCACAGGGTCCCTGCCTCAGTTTTTGCTATATGGGGGGTTGGTTGTTAAAAAAAAAGATTCTCAGGCCCCACTCTACACCTATGGAATGATAATAATCTCTGAGCTGTGGGGTCTGGGTGTCTGGTTTTTAATAAGCTCCCCAGGAGATTTTTATGCACAATGAAATTGAAGAACTATTGCTCTGAACTGTAAGTCCTCTGAAACAGGAATGGAAATACATTCGTCATTGTAGCCTTTTCAGTGTACTGAATATAATAGGTGGCCAAAATAACATCTGTTGAGTAAATGAAGACATGAAGAAAGAAATTATTTCATCCTTGATCCTTCTAGTAGCATGTTTTCATAATCAGAGGCCTTGGTAGACTGTGTGTAGGGGGGGTAAGGCAAGCTTTAAGCTCTACCTCCTGACGAGGAGGGAGCTTTAGATACAGAAAATGCCCCTTTCAAAATGATCCAGGAAGACTTTTAAGAAAAGCCTCTAGGGAGCTAATTAAAGAGTCAGAGGCAAACAGGCTGCTGAATTAGGTCTTTGGTAAGCCACTGAGCTCAAGGAGGAAAATCGTAGACCAGGAATAACCACGAAAAACCCTGAGGCTGGGGAGATATACACTGATAGCAAAAGGTCAGAGGACAGATCATGGGAAGTAAACTGGTAGCTAGAAGGTACAAGGCATCCATGCATCCAGCTTCTAGAAAGCATTAAGTCTCTATCCAGAGCAGGAGAGAAGATTGGAACTTGAGACATTTCTGAGTCTACCTTTAGTGAACCTTGGATGGTGGGTGTGGAGAGACCCATGGAGGATGTTAATGGGGCAGAAGAGCTGCCTGAGCAGTAAAGCACAGAACTTGGGCTGTGGCTCCCTGATTTAAAAGAACTTTCACAATTTGTGGGGCTGGTCCCTTTGAACAAACACCTGAGGCTTCTACAGGGCAAGGTGAAAACAGGCCTCCCTGAAAAGTTAATTGTTACAAATTGCTTCTTGCTATGACCATATAATTAAATTTTCTGTTCTAATGTTATTTGTTTAAGCTACATTGTAGGGTAACCCTTAGTGACTTATATTCAGAGCTGGCTATTATCACACACGTCCCCGCATGCTTTAATATTTTCCAAATAAAGAATTCCTTTCTTTTCCAGCTTTTAGTTAGGTGGAACCTTCAGACAAACCAACTTAGTGGGAAGAACATAGGAGGTTTTCCCAAGAATGAGTAGTGTAGATGCTAAAACTTCACAGGACAAGAGCTGTGCAAATGGCAGGGGACCTGTGACAGTCTGATCTTGCATATTGCTTCATCCACAGCTTCACACAGCGTTGTAGGAGCTGAGCCAGAGTGGGTGATGTAATTACTCTGAAATAGGCGGTAGAGTCCCAGCTTCCTTCCTCTGCACAACGATGCTAATGGAGCATCCTTGACCTTAGTTCTCTAAAACCCTCAAATAGCATGAAAGAAACCCTAGAAAGAGGTAGGGCTTCCCCAGAATTCCTTTAAGATGCAAACAATCTGGCCCAGTCCTGCAGAAACCACACAGATCACAGCCAACTACTGCCAAATAAAGCAGCAAATCCCTCTAATTAGAAAGGCCAATTAAAGAATTCAAAGGGAAATGGTGAATCCCTTATTTTGAAGATGAAAGGTGTCTTCTCTCTTGAAAGCATTAATCATCTGTGAGGTATTGTCCCAGGATAAGGACCCTCAGCACCGCTTATGACCAGCATTGTGGCAAAGAGTGAGTCATCCAGCAGACACAATCCGAAAGAGACAGGGCAATCCAAATCCGCTGGCTGTGTACTCTTTTCTTTTTTTTGCTGCTTACCTCGGGTTGAAAATTTTTTGCTCGGTTTTTTGACCCAATAGCTCACATGAACCACGGTTTTCCTATGGGTGGTAGGGTAGTAGACAAGAAAAAGGAGGATGGGTTTAGCTTGCTAACTAAACCACCATAGGCAAGTGCACGTATCCTCCTATGGTGCAGATTCCTAACTCTTATTTCTGACTTAGAACTTAAGGAGATTTTTTTCTGTTGAATCCACTTAGGTTCTTAAGTAGGGAAAAAATACTAAATTGTTTTATAAGGAATGTACAAAGAAAATGTATCCATCTGAGATACTAGAATGATGCTGACTTCTGTCTTTGATCTACTTTTTTATCAGCTAAAATTTATTGAACAGTTCTGGGTACCAAGCATTGGTCTATGCACTTTCCCTGAATTCTCTCATTTCATCCTCATGATGACTTTTTGAGGTAGGTACTATGATTATCTTCCTTTGACGAATGAGAAAACTGAAGCCTAGAGAGGTTAAGTAATCTGCCTAAGGGTGAAAACCTAGTAAGTAGCAGAAAGACAGGACTCATACCTGGGGCAGTCAGACCCCAGCAGGATCTCCTAGTCAGTTGATACACTTTAGTACCCTTGAGATTTTGCCTTTGCAAAGTGTTTGTTAACAGTAAAGTCATATCCTTACATAAAATATTCGTGTAATTATTATCAAAATCCATTTAGTTTTCTGATTCATTGAGATGATATAACTGACCTATTAAAATTAGCATAAGCGAAAATGTAGAACAAGTAACATTTCTAGTGATGATATATCTTCTTTAAGCTCAATCATTGAGGAATAGAAGATCTGGCTGTGACTTCTCATTTTCCATGTATCTGTAAAAAATAAAATAGATCCATTTGACCTATCCCCTGTACTTTTATTGCAACCAATGAAAAGAATGTACAGTTAAGTATAACAAAAGAGACAAGAAATATAAACAAAACAGTTTATAACATTATTTAATGCTTTCCCTAAATCATTTGAATGATTCTGCATGAAGTCATAATGATATGCTCTTCTTTGAGATAAATTGCTTGTTTTCTTGATTCTAAGATGCAAATTTTTTTCACATCTTGATGTTTTTGAAATTAGTAGATGCCTTATAATCAATGTGAACATTTAATGTAGAATTCTTTATCCTCCTCCAAGAAACTGTTATTAAAACTATGGTGTATCTTAGAATCTTAAAATAGAAGAAGTGTATAGTACCTTACATTCTTGTTAAGATTTATAACACTAGGTCAGTCAATACAGAATGCCCACTGTCTTGCTCTGTGGACACAGTTGGCTTTGCCCAAACTGGCACTTTAGACATAATGGAAAAAACACTGAATATCTTTTAAAGCTTATGTTTAAAAATATAATTGTATGCCTACATTTGGGATTCTAAATACCATTCTTCCACTAAAAGAGACTACAGTTGATTCCAGGACTAGGGCAGAGAAAATCCAGAGTGAGCTTAGAACATCTTGCTGTGCTACAAAATACTGATCACAAAATGATGAGGACATGTCAAATGGATACAAGAGCCAACTTGAAAAGGCTCCACATAAGTTCCACTAATCGAATATGTGACAATTTGTGCTTTGAAATGGATAATTACAGTAATTTATTATAACTCATTGAATAAAATAAGAACCCATAAGTCCAAATTGATAATAAATTAATACATAAATAAATAACAAGTGAGAAGGGGAAGCTCTTCTTACAATAGAATGTTACATCATAAATTAGAAAGAATGATAGAATTTAAAAATCACCATTTAGCAGTCATCCCCAGTATTCTGTCAAGTATATCTTCATGGGATGCTATAAGGATTGGTCCAAGTTTGACGAGAAACAGAGTATTTATATAGTCTCAAAGTATCTTTCCATAGATCTCTTGTTAATATCAAGGGGGAAAAATGGTAACCTTCCAATGGAGAAACCTGACACAGAGTACTTCAACCATGGTCAAAGTTAATATCACCAACAGTGGGACAGCCAGACATCCTGTGTCTCCTGATGGGACACACAAAGAAGGACACAGCATTTTTTACAGACCACCCCTGCTGCCAATGGATAAGCGGCATGGAAACATGAGGAAATATCAGACAAACTCCAAACAGTTGGTCTGTATTCTTTTTAAAATATCAGTGTCATAAAAGACAGTGAAAGCCTGAGAAACTGTCCCAGATTAAAAGAAAGTAAAGAAACATGATAACTGAAGGAAATGTGTTATCTTGTATTGGATTCTGAATTGGGCATGGGGTTGGGGAGGATGGCCATAACGGACATTATTGGGACAATTGGTAAATTCGACAATGAACCTTCTGTTAGATAATAGTGCTGTATGAATAGTAAATATTCCCGATTAGATAACTATATTGCTTATGTAAGAGCATGCCCTTGTTTCTTTTCAAAGAAAAACTGAACTATTTAGGGGTAAAGAGACATGATTACAAATAATTTCAAATGGTTCAGCATAGTAACATATATCACATGGAGAAAACGAATTAGCGAAGTGTTAACAATTGGTAAATTTGGATTAAAAGAATACAGGAGTTATTTTTATTATTCTTGAAACTCTTCTATAAATTTAAAATTATTTCAAAATAATTAAAATAGCTAAAAAGTAGGTTAAAATTTTTTAATCCATTTGTATTCTGTTTGAACGTATTTTTTAAAGTAAATTTTGAAGCATTTGTGTCAATGGATCTTTTGATAGAGGCTGGAAATTTGTAGTAAAAAAGTAGTAAATAAATAAACTTAATGTGTAAGTTAATGGTCAGCCCCAGGTTTCAAAAGAGGTTCTTGGAAAGAAAAGTTGTTAGATGAAGGAAAATCTATTTGGAAAGATGATTTTACATAGGACCTTGAATTCTTGTTGTATGACTGTTATTATCTGCTTTTGGTATAAAGCAAAAAGAAATAACTACTTTGAAATTTAAAGAATTTAAAAAGTAAGCAAAATAATTGAAATGTTAGATGGTATAATTGCCAAGCAAAATGGGGTAAAGTTCCTTGTAAGGACATTTGATGATAAGCCAATATGCTCAAAAGCAGAGTGTGAATCCTGGAATGTATTTGTCACTAAGAAAAAATTCTGTAAGAATTGTTTTATAATCTTCCCAAGCTAGAACCAGAATTAAATTAAGCAAGCATTGATAACAGTTAAGAGTTATACATTGGTATCTTATATCATGTATTTATATTTCTTTAACATAAATGCACTTATATTCCTCCAGGTAGCCTATCATTTTTATTATACTATCTTCTGGTTAGTTTTTTGTATACTGTCATTTTTTTGTATATTATCTTCTGGTTAGTTCACAGTTTAATTTTGATCTCATGATACAGTTTAATTTTAAAGGAAAGGCAAAGTTGGCTGTAGCATGTCCTATGGTCTAGGCCATCAATTATTCATGATCATAATCCATGGAACCTTATAAATATACCATCATTTTCTAAGAGAAAGTTACGTGATTTGTATGCAAGTTGCAAAATGGTTTGTTTTGGAATCCAAATCTACAAAACAGGGAGGAAATGCCATTGATGTCTAGTACATGTCTTGCTTTCTCTAGTACATGTCTCAGTGTCACACTAACTTTTAACTAAAATCTTGAAAGACCAATGCTGGTATATACAGAAAGACTTTCCTTCTGGTTCTTCTTGATAGCTAATGACTATGGTGGGTACCTTGGGAATCTCCGGAAACTTTGAAGAACTTTTTTTTTTTTTTAACAGTATGTAAGGAAATGTGTTTCCCTCCTACCCTCTTGGTAAAACCATTTAAAGCTGCAGTTTTCTTATCTGACTGTCTAGACTTACGAGAATATCAAAATACTTGATAGGCTAATGAGGCTGACCTTGACGTAGGCATTCATTAGGCCTGAATTAGAGAACCCCAGATTACAAGATCATCAATCCACAAGTAGTTATTTAGTACTATGTGGGAAGTATCTGCTAGCTGCTCTAGGAGAAACACAACTAAAATAGTTCCTCTGTGCTGGAGCTCAACTCTACAGAAGTAGGTACGATCTAGGCAATGTGTTCCAAGGGTCATGGGAGTGGTAGAGGGCGAGGACCAGTGAGAAGAGGGACCATCTCTCCTTGCTGCGGTGGGACCCAGCCCTATTGCTAAGGAAAAGCCAAAGACCACAGAGGCTCTGTAATACTACAGTTGTGAAAACCAAACTCAGAGAAGTTGTTCGTTGATAAGAAGCACATAATATAATTCAAGTTTCCTGCTTTTTCTGATTTGAATAGAAAATTTTGCTTAGTCTAGCTTCTTGAAGCAGCTGGGGGTAGAGTGGGGAGGGGAAGGGGACAAATGCCAGAATGGGTTGTCATCAATTACAACTATGACACTTAATCATTTAGAAACTCAATTTTCTAATTGAGCAAATGAGGATAAAACTACATGCTTTGCATCTTATACCTGGTGGGTAGGTTAGGAGAATCGTATGAAACGATATGAAAGTACTCAGAAAATAATTAAGTGCTATAAGAATGTAGAGAATTGTTAATAACATCTGACATTTATTAAGTACTTATAATGTGCCAGGCATTGTGCTGGCACTTTATACTCATTACCTCAGTTAACCCTTCTGCAACCCTCAGAGGCAGGTACTATTATCAACATTTGAGTGAGGAAGAAACTGAGGTTTACAGTGGTTAATGGTGTAAGGGTAAGTGCCCCAGAGAGATTTTAGTCTCGGGCGACCTGATTCAAGAGTCCCCACATAATTACTCTTCTTACCAACTCTCAGTTATTATGGGAGCAGCCAAAATGGATGTGTGACCGTTGTCTACAGCAGGGCAGGAACCAATCCTTCTCAGTCTCTCAGTAGCGTCCAGGTTTATGTTTGGGGTCAGCATGGGGATAAAATCATGCACATGCTGGGGAGCCGAGAGTGCACGGAGAAGGCAAGTCTTGGGGAAAAGAGCCTTTCTCCGGAGACTCACTAAATCCCTTTGCCTTATGTATGCACAGGCATGCACACTCCAGCCCTGGATATTTAACCAAGCTAATATCAAACTAATATTCAAGGCTTACAACAAAGGCGCTGATTAATCTATTAGTTGTGCTTGGCAACAAGCTGAGAAATTATTGCTTCAACTGCTCTCTTCCTGCTCAGAAGCCCAGTGGGGCCGCTCCATGTTCTCTTCATAGCTATGGTTGAATGGAAACCCCCAAGTGAGTGAACACGGCCACTCAAGGACAGAGTTTGAGGCCCAAGCAAGGAGAAGCTGGGAAAATGGCAGCCGATTCGGGGGACCTTGGCTTCTGTTTATAAAGGTGAATCCGAATGTTGCTGCAGCTCTCCACTATGTTCTTAGCAAAAGCCTGAGGCTGAGAGCAAAAGGTGAGATGCGGTTTGCAAACAGAACCCCAGAGAAAATGTTCATGTGCCTGTGCATCGTGCAGAAGCAGGAAGGAGAGGAGGAGACACCCAAGGCCGACTGTGGAGGGGGCTTTATCTTTGTTCTTAGAGTGAGTGGTAGCATTTCTGGCTCTGATGGAGCCTGGCTGGCACCAAGAAAGCTTCTCGCTCACGATGCTTCTCCATCCTCACCTGTAACATCTCCTCTTGTTCCAGGCCCCAATAGGAACTGGCAATCATGCGGAATTGTGTGCTGGCAGAAGAAGCAGTAGCTAGAGATGAAAGTCACTGTGTAATAAAATAAATGCTTCAATGCTGTCCAGTTTGGAAGAGAAATCTCTGCAGATTCTGGCCAGGCTAGCATGAACAGCAAAAACCATCGACTATGCTACTCTGCCTTTCCCTTCCTGATCCCTTCTGGAGGAATAAGACAACAGAGATGATGGAAGTCACTTGGGGTCCTCTGACTTCCCTCCTATAAGCCGGGTATCCTTCCAAACGCACCCTGAAGCTCACTGCCCTTTGGTTTGTTATGTGTCAGGCTCTGTGCCAATCACTCAGCATTCATCATCTTATGTAACCCTCACAGTGCTCCTAAGAAATAGGTGTTATTATCTCCGCCCCCCCCTCCACTTTTTTTTCTTACAGATGAGGAAATTAAGGCTCAGAGGGAGTCAGTAACTTGCAGGAGGTCATACAGACACACAGAAATGAAGTTGGGGTTAGAACCCATTTTGTCCAACTCCAGAGCTTGGGCACTTCCCCCCACGACTTGCTGCCGAACTGCCACATCTTGGGGATGTCCCAAGGAAGGATAACAAAGGAGAATTCTGCCTCTGGTGACCTCAGGTTGTGTGCACGTGTGTGTGCCTGTGTGTGGTAGGTATAGGTACCTGCGCTCATTTTTATTCTCTTTTCTGTCTCTTCCTCCCAGCCCCCAACCTCTCTGCACCCCATATACTCCTTTTACCCACCTTGCCAGTTTTCTTATTCTCAGTTCTCTTGTCACCTGCATGAGAAATTAATTTACACGCACATGTTAGATATTTAGTAATTTAACTCTCCCCTGAATATTTGCATTTTAAGAGAAAATAGAGTGAGACACTGATAAAAATGCACCAGTCCTTCAAGCAGGAGTGAGTCCAGACGTTTTCTGGAAGAAGGGAAAATGATATTTGGGGGACCATGAATCTCACCCCTGGCACAGAATGGGCAAACACAAAAACTCACAAGCAGACTAACATCAGAGGTACCTGTATTGGAGGAGGGAAGAGAGACCGGCCTGATCCTGTTTGAGATTGTCCAAATAAGCACATGCTCCCACGTCCTAAGGAGCAAGTATCTCCATGTGTCGCTGTGGCCCAGGCCAGGCGGGGCTGGGCCAGGAAAGTGACCAAGGAGAAGCACAAGATCTCCCTGGCAATGCCACTCCATGCTGCCCATTAGCCCGGGGAGGCAGGCTCAGCCTCTCTCTGTGCACGTGTCACTCATTCCATGGCAGCCCTGATGCACAAACTCAGAGTTTCTGTGGCATCCAAGCAGCAGAACCTGTACTACAAGTTTCATAGTGAACAGGAAATATCTTTTCTACTCTCTCACATTTAGTGTAGAAATACAGGCTCCAAAGGAGAAGGAGGAATAGCGTGGAGGTTTGGGGAGAACTAGAGTATCACCCTGGTAACATCCTTCGTGGCATCATTTTTCCCCCAGCCCCAGCCCATCCCTAATGCAGCCCTTTTTTAGAGCTATAGCCCCACGCAGAGAAGGCCACACGCAGTGCAAATTTCTTATGTATCATGCTTAGCTGGTCTCTCCTCTCTCCTTCAATGCATGTGCCTTTGATGTTGGTCTGAATGTTTGTGTTCGCCTGTTCTCTTCTTAAGCAACCACCCCTCCTCCCCAAACAGAACATAACAAACTCTATTAGGACCAGAACTTTTGGTAATTTTGTCAACTGCTGTATTCCGAGTGCCTAGAACTGTACCTGTACATAGTAAGTGCTCAATAAATATTGAATATATAGGTTTATTGGAAAGTATATAGCTTAGCTTTAATACTTAGAGACACCCATTGGCATTTGGCCAAATATTCCTAGTGAAGCACCTGAAATTCCCATTCCTGGACCACACATTGGGACACAGTTGCAACTATGTTGCTTACTCAAGTAATTGCACAGGACAGGCGGTGACCTATCTAGAAGATCAACTTTCCCTTCCTGGACATTTTAACCCAGATCTTAGCTATCTTACCTTCTGAATCTCTGATAAGAATCATAATGTTAAAATGAGCTTTGAAAAAGACAACCTATGGGGAATTCCCTGGCAGTCTAGTGGTTATGACTCAGCGTTTTCACTGCCAGGGGCCTGGGTTCAATCTCTGGTTGGGGAACTAAGGTCCCACAGCCATGTGGTGTGGCCGAAAAAAAAAAAAGAAAGAAAAGACAACTTATGGAATGGGAAACAACCCCATATGTCTGATAAGGGGTTAATATCCAAAAATATAAAAATAATTCATGCAAATCAATAGCAAAACAGAAACAAAAACAAAACAACCAAATAACACAATTGCAAAATGAGCAAAGGACCTGAATAGACATTTCTTCAAAGAAGATATATGAAAGGCCAACAGGTACATGAAAAGATGATCAACATCACTAGTCAACAGGGAAATGCAAATTAAAACCACAATGAGATATCACCACATGCCTGTTAGAATGGCCATCATCAAAAAGACAAGAGATAACAAATGCTGGCAAGGATGTGAAGAAAAGGAAATCATTGTACTGTTGGTAGGACTGTAAATTGGTAAAGCCACTATGGAAAACAGAATGGAAAAATCCTAAAAAAATAAAAATAAAAATAGAACTACCATATGATCCAGCAATTCCACCTCTGGGAGTATAGTCAAAGGAAATGAAAACACTAACTCAAAAAAATATCTGTACTGCCATGTTCATGGCAACATTATTTACAATAGCCAAGACATGGAAACAACCTAGGTATCCATTGATGGATGAATGGAAAAAGAAGTTGTGGTATATATAGTCGTCCCTAGGTGTCCACATGGGATTGGTTCCAGGACCCCTCTCAGATACTAAATCTCATGGATGCTCAAGTCCCTTATATAAAATGGTGTAGTATTTGCATGTAACCTATGCACATCCTCCCATATACTTAAAATCATCTCTAGATTAACACAGTGTAAATGCTATGTAAATAGTTGTAAATACAATATAAATGTTATGTAGATAGTTGCCAGCATGTGGCAAATTCAAATTTTGCTTTCTAGAACTTTCTGGAATTTTTTAAAATTATTTTTAATCTGTGATTGGTTTAATTCATGGATGCAGAACCTGAGAATACAAAGGGTCAACTCTGTGTACAATGAACATTATTCTGCCATAAAAAATGATGAAATCCTACCATTTGCAACAGCGTGGATGGACCTTAAAGGCATTATGCTAAGTGAGATACGTCAAACAGAGAAAGACAAATACAGTATGATCTCACTTATATGTGGGATTAAAAAAAAAAAAAACTCATAGAAAGAGATCAGACTTGTGGTTACTAAAGGTGGGGGCTGGGGGGAGGGGGAATTGGAGGAAGGTGGTCAAAAAGTACAAATGTCCAAGTACTAGGGATGTAATGTACAACATAATGACTATGGCTAACACTGGTGTGTGATACGTAGGGAGGTTAAGAAAGTAAATTCTAAGAGTTCTCATCAAAAGGAGAACAGTTTTTTCTTTTTTCCTTTTTTCTTGCTTTTCTATTTATGTCTATATGAAAAGACGGATGTTAGCCGAAACTATTGTGGTAATCGTTTCACAATCAATGTAAATCAAACCATCATGCTATATGACTGATACAGTGTTGTATATCAATTATTTCTCAGTAAAACTGGGGGAAAAAATGCAGTTTGTTCATTCACTTATTCAGCTGACATTTAGTGAATATGAACATGGGGCACCAGGCACTCTTCTAAGTATTGGAGCCCAGCGACAGAAACAGAGACATGGGGTGTATACCCCCAGTGGAGTCATTTATGAAGAAGAAAGGGCTTCTGCAGTAAGGTCTCTGCTACTCATTTTTTTCTGGAAGACATCTGGCTAGTTGTGTAATCAAAGTGGCTGCATTTTGCCTATTAAACAAACATTCTAGAGATGGCTGAGGTGGGAGGATACTGGCCATCAACCTTCCACTCTTCGTTGCAAAAAATTGGGAGAAATATCCACAAAAAGGAAACTAAAGAGTCAATTAAAAAGGAAAGAGAAAGGTGCTTCTGAGGTGTGCTGGTACTGAAGGTTCTGAAAAACAGGGGACGGCCACAGGAAGATGCAGAGACATGTGAGTATCTGAAACATAACACCCTTAATACCACAGTATGAATTAGTTTCTCAGCCAAGTGATGAGAGAGCAGATGTGAGCTCAAATTCTAGCTTTACCTTTCCTTAACTTCTGCTCTGGACAAATTCCATAACCTCAATCAACCTCAATATCCTCACCTGTAGATGAGGATGATACTGTTACTTAGACCATAGGATTTTGTGAGGCTCAAGGCCCGGTGCCCAGTTCACAGAGTTGGCTGGACAAATGACAATTACTGCTTAATTATTGAAGAATGAGAGGGAGCAGAGATGAAAGGGAGATAAGAAGATCTCCAAAGACAAAGCTTAGTTCTGATTTTTGCTAAAATCAGATCTTGTTCCTCGTCTCAGAAACCAAACATGAATGCTACTTAACTCAGGTTGAGATTCACACCTTATTTTTGTCTTTCCCTAGCAATGATTCTTGAACTTTAGAATACATGAAGCAAACATGGATACCTGTCAAAAAGAAGCCAGATTCCTGGATTCAAACTTGAGAAACTCTGATGTAGTACATCTGAGGCAAGGCCCAAGGATCTATATTTTAAAATGGCACTTCAAGTACTTTTTGATGACTGCTATAGGTGGATTCTACTTTGAAACCTGCAGAAGGTGGCAAAGCAGAGGTTGTCTAAATGAATCCAGGACACAGAAGCAGCATGCATCATAAATAGGTGTAAGCAGAGGTTAATGTGCAGAGTATAGTAGTAATTATATTTGGGAGACTCCTGACAGGATGATATTTGGAATGAGTGATCTGATGGGAAGAGGTCCTGCTATTTTTTCAACCTCTCAATAAAACAACTATCAGTTTGGCTTTCTCTATGGGACCTAAAAGCACAAAGATATTCCCCAATGTAGAGATGTTTCATAGTCAGATGGTAACCTGGATCTTCCCTTTCTAATCTCAGTGATTCAGAACCATGTAGATGACCTTAATCATCTAAGTCTTTAAAATTCTAGGCTTAAGTAAGTTATTTCTGTAATCAAATAACTATTCACAAATAATCAATTTCACAAAATTAGCAAGGCAGGAAACAAGCAAGAGCAGACTGCCATAAGTAGCACATGTTTCCATGTGGATAATTGCTGAGGACTATCTCTTCTCAGAATGGCCATGTAACCAAAGGAATCTATGGAGGAAGAAGAAACAGGAACAATAATGGCAATGAAAAAAAGTTTAAGTAAAAAGAAAATCTCACAGTCCCCAACAGAATTAGCCACAGTAGACTTCTTTAATAGTGATGGAGATATCAAATAAAAACTTACTGGTAGTGTAATGCCTATAATCCTAAATTAAAAGGTGTTCTAGAAAAATGAAAGTTTGTATTTCTAGAATGCCAACATGGCTAGTTGAGTAGTGAAAAATCAAATCCATCAGAATAGTCTTGTCTACATCCATGTTTTGCAGACCTTTTGTCTCCACCACATCCCAACATGTGTACATTTTCTGCTGTACTCCATGGGCAATCCCCCAAAGTAATAAAAAGAAACTTAGAATGGCATTGTAATAGTGTAGTAGACTGTTACACTGGTGGCCCCAGAAGACCCATACCTCTTGGTTTTCAGCCCTTGGGTAGTCCCCTCCCACATAGAGTATGAGCTAGAGGATGGTTTGGTCAATGAGATATTAAGAAGCATGACTCAAGCAGAAGCTTGATAAATATTTGCACATTGGGGATTGTCTTTTGGAATGTTCACTTTTAGATGTAAGCTGCCATGTTATAAAGAAGCTCAGTCTTGACTACTGAATAATGAGAAAACAAATGGAAAGAGACCCTGGAGGACCATCTTGGATGTTCCACCCCCAGCTGAGCTCCCAGCTGAAAGCAGTCACTTGAGTGATCTCAGCTCCACCACATGGAACAGAAGAACGCTCAGCTGAGTCAACAACCCACAGAATTGTGAGAAATAAAAGACATTTGAAGCCACTGGGTTGGAGGGTGGCTGTTACGTAACAACAAATAGTTAATATAGAAATTGGTACCTAGAAGTAGGGTGCTGTTATAAAACCTAAAGCATATGACATTGGATGGCTTTAAAATATACCTAGGATTTTGTTTTTATTCAGGTATGGTGAGGTCAACAGATCAGGAGATGATAGCCATTGAAAAGATAGTTTGTTTCCTCACAGCTTTCAAGAGGAAGAGACTTGCTACACTATGCAGGGCCACTTGGGAAAGCACCAGGGTCGTCAGGAAACAGGAATGAGGGAAATACATGGACAAGAGCCTTTATCGTGGTTTTCATGGGGAGGAATAGGTAAAACAGGTAATCAGGCTAAGCAGGTTTAGGATTGGTTACTTTGAATAGTATCAGCAGGCTCTGGGGTGCAGAGACTGTTTTGAGTTGTGTGATACCTGGCCCTGGGTTGATTAGGGCAATGAGTGATGTGTGAGAGCTCTTTAAGGGGGTAGTTTGTGGGTATGGGCTCTTAATTAGTTGTTTTGCATATAAAAGGTATACTTGCAGGGTAGTCATTTGCTAGCTCTAGGAATTTGCTAGCCCTCAGAGGGGGCAGTCTCTTCTGGGTCAGCAAGGCCCCAATATGTCAAAGCATCATAAAATACAGAAAATAAAAAATGAACATGATTATTACAGGATTTGGGACTGCATGGAAAATGGAGGCCCGCAAAGTGAGGAAACTGGTAGCGGAGGCTGGAAGAACACTAAAATTTCTATTGAAGGCTGGAGGAAAATGGACCTGTATAATAAATTAATAGATGAATGAAGGAAATTGTCACCTGTGGTACCTTAAAAGATAGAAAAATTAGATACCTCATAAAGTTGAGAATTTAGCCAAAGAGATTTACAAGCAGAATATTGAATGTGCCAGTTAGAGCTTTAAGCCACTTATGGCAAAGTATTGCCAAAAAAAAAAAAAAAATAGAAGCTAAAGAAAGTACTATTCAGCCTTCAAGCAGAATTTAGAGGAAATATTTCCAACTCAGGACTTTTTGGATGCTTATACAATATAAATGTTTCTTATTTTCAGTCTCTTCAGTGGGTTAAACATTCTAAAGAGTTTTCCTCAGGGCTAAAGATCAACTCCAAGATGTTGTCAGTAAAATGAGGCCTGAGGGTAGATATCCAATCAAGGTTGCAGATGTCTGATCCATTGTTTAGACCTCTGAAAGATTTAAGGCAATGCTTCGTGGATCCTCTCACCTAGACAAAATCACTTCTGAGAATCTTGAGTGTATTTTACCACAACACACTCACTCTCAGTTCAAGCTAAGGAGAGAACTTTGTCATTAAATTTGTGGGTGTGGGCTTTTGTCTAATGGAATGGATTTAAAATTTGATATCTAGAAAGTCTCTACCATTTTTAAAGGAGTTGTACCAGCTTAGACTCAGAGGAATAGGCCAAAATGAAAAGACATCTCTGAACCACCAACTTAATAATGATAGGAAGTCATCTAAGAGTACTACTCAGCTATAAGCATAGCTATTATTCATAGAAAGGAAGGCCATCTCAGAAAGTAGAGCCACGAACCCAGAAGATCACAGAGTGGAGGAGAGCAATGGATTAAGGAACAACTCCTAAGGAGTATTCAATACAACAAACATTCCCTTCCCCCTAGTGACATGTGCTCAGATGGATGACAGAACTACTGTGGAGCAATAACTGTATACCCTCTACTCCTCGTGTGCTGTCATTTGTGGAAAGAGAATGTCTATTGAGGTTATCCTTTCTTGTTTTCATCGTTGAATGTTGGATGTGTGAGGCAGATAACTTGTTTTAATCCATAGCTCTCTTAACCTGTGGAACCACACTCAAGGGATCTCATCTATACCTGAAATTGATTCATATACAAGATGCCAGATACCAAGCCTGAACCTAATGCTGAAATGGGATGATATCGTGTGGGTCCTGGGAAGAAGGCAACTTTATTTTGAATGCAGGAGAGACATGAATCACTGAGGACCAGAAGGCAGACTGTGGTGTTCTCTTACATTGGTGACCCCCAGTGATCCATGTCTCTGGGTAGTGACACCCCTGTGTAGCCTCTCCTATACTGTCTCTGGGATTGGCCATGTGACTTGTGTTGGCCAATGAGATTTTAGCAAAATGATGCAAGCAGAGGCTTGATGAGCACTTGCACCCTGGAGCCTGACCTCTTGGCACACTTCCTCTTGGAAGCCATATTCCATGCTGTGAAAGAGCGCAGACTAGATTACTGCATAATAAAAAGCTATGTGGAGAGAAGCCCTGGAGTATGAGAAGCCACTTTGGATGTTCCATCTTCCGTTGAACTATCCGTTCAATACAGCCACATGAGTGACCTCAGTTACACTGTGTGGAAGAAAAACACTGTCCTGCTGAGTCAGTCAACTCAGAGAATCATGAGAAATGATAAATCATTTTTCTTTTAAGCCAAGGAATGATCAATTACAGCCTGCAGACCAAGTTTGGCCCACCACCTGTTTGTAAATAAAGTTTTATTGAGACACAGTCACACCCATTTGTTTACATATCATCTGTGTGGCTACTTTTGCTCTACAATGGCAGAGATCATATGGCCCCTAAAGCTAAAATGTTTACCATACAGTCTGTACAGGAAAATTTTCTGACCCCTGTTTTAAGCTACTAACTTCAGCAGTGGTTTGTTATGCAGCAGGAGATTAATAAAACAGGTGTTTTATCTAATGAAACTAGAGAAAAGTGTAAGTTTGCACTAAAAGTAAGTATATGTTACAACAGGAGAAGACAATGGACAAAGAGAAGTAAAGAGAGAGGAGAGGACAAAATGCCCAGAGAGGGAGATAAGATGCAGGGAGAAGATTTGATTAAAAAAAAAAAAAATGGGAAGAATAGAGGAAAGGGAGAGAAAAGAGGAAGAGGAACAGGTTTCCTGTGGAGTGAGTATTATAGTCGAGAGTAGTGTTTGAACACTGGAATTTCTTGGTTCACAGCTATGAAGTCTTTTTATTTTGTAGGTGGTCGCTATTTATATTGCAATGAGTGAAAGCATCAGTGCTAGATGTCAGCACAACATTCATTTTCCCTTAATCAATGCCTCAGAACTGTGATTCTTATTAAGTGTGTAATATGCTCAGCTAAAATACTAATGACCCCAGACTACCTTCAGCAAGGAGTAGTCTTGTGTGTTAGTCACTTGGGGGCCGTTATAACAAAATACCATAAACTGGGTGGCTTAGAAACAACAAAAATTAATTTCTTATGGTTCTGGAAGCTGGGAAGTCCCAAGATCAAGGCATCAGTAGATTGGGTGTTTGGTGAGACCCTGTTTTCTGGTTCATAGAAGGTGCCTTCCAGCTGTAACCACACATGGTGGAAGGGCAAAGGAGTTTTCACAGGCCTCTTTCATAAGGACAGTAATTCCATTTATGGGGACACCAGAATGATGACTAATCACCTCCCAAAGGCTCCACCTCCTAATACAATCACATTGGAATTAGGTTTTCAATATATAAGTTTGGAGGAATACAATTTATACCATCACATGGCTCAGTTCTGGCCAATGAGATGTAAGCAGAAATCACTGGTAGGAACTTTATGGTAAACCTTTTAAAAAGACAGACAGCTGGCTTTTGCTTCCTTTTGCCTTTTGCTTTTGTCATTTTGCTCATTCTCCTGCCTAGACCTTGGATGCGATTTGCATAATCATAATTAGCATCTCATAACCAGGAAAATCGAAGCCCTGAGATAAGGATGGTGAAGCAGGTTCACAGAATGAACCTAGGTCCCCAAGAGCACCTCTGAATGGTCACAAGGGTCTTGGGCTATCCACCTGCATACTTTTTGTTATGTGAGAAAAATGAATCCTTTCTCTGTTTATACCACTATTTTTCAGGTTTCTGTTACTTACAGCAACAATAAATCATAACCAATCCAGACAGCATCCTTGCCTTTTCTTAGGAATCCAGTCCTATCTTCAAAAAGCTGGCAGTTTAAAGGGTGAAGAGTTGAGCTACAACATAAGAACCGCTCTCCTTTTTTCCTGAGCTATAATGTAGTGTTGATCAAGCTGTCTCTACTCATCGTGTTGTAAATGATAAAGAATAAATGCATTCTTCTGATATTTAGGCTTCTTGGGAGTGAGAAATAGAAATTAGACTTAATTACTAGCAAAATTACATTAAACTGCTTAAACTAATGTATCATAACTTTCCCTTAAATTGCACATTCCTTTTAATCCACTAAGAAGGTAGATGAAAGACTTTTGTAAGTTTTAGTATGGAAAGGTCTATGGTGCCATTAAAACGAAAACCTTGTGTCTGTTTTATCTTTTTTTTAACCTGTGAATCGACTGATTGAATTCCACAATGACCTTCAAACTAATCTTCCCTTCTGGGGTGGGTCTTCTGACACCAACCAATTCTCTATTTGACACCAACTCAGTGTCCAATAATTCAATTCAGTTCTGACATTGACTAAGTGGAGTTAGCCCAGACTCTACAGGTGAAAAGCTCAGTCCCACAAGACTGCCACCACTTCAGACACCTGTTACAGGTCCTGGGCCAACAGTATTTCTGACCAACCAGCTCTAAGTTGGGGGTTCCCACAACTCCTTCCTCAGGTTTGATAATTTGTTAAAATGGCTCACGAAACTCAGGAAAACACTTTATTTATGTTTACCAGTTTATTACAAAGAACAAAGCTCAGAACAGCCAGATGGAAGCAATGCACAGGGCAAGGTAAGGGGAGCAGGGGCACAGGGTTTCTATGCCCTCTCTGGGCACGCCACCCTCCCAGCTACTGGGTGTGTTCACCAACCCAGAAGCTCTCTGAATCTCACTGTTCAAGAGTTTTTATAACCCACTTCTCAGCCCAGAGTTGGGGGAGGGGAGGAGGGAGCTGAGTATCCCCACCCTCTAATCACTTGTGTAGTCTTTCTGGGGACCAGCCTCTATCCCAGAGGCTACCTAAGGGCCCCATCCTAAATCACCTCCTTTGCATAAACTCAGGTGCTATGAAAAAGGGCTTTTTTTTGAATAATAAAAGACACTCCTATCCCTCAGGAAATTCCAAGGGTTTCTGGAGCTCAGTGCCAGAAACCAGGAAAAGAATAAACAAATTTCCTATTATACCACATCCCTCATTCCTTTTTCTTCCTCTAGCTAACCATAACAATGACATACACACAAAATCCATAGAGTACTTTCCCAAGCAGTTAAGGAGATGAGTATGAAGTTCATAAAATCGTCAACCCTTACACCTGTTAGAGGGAGTAATAGTAGCCAAATGTTAAAGACTGCAGATAATCCTTGAGTGCTAGTTGATAAAAGTCTCATAGACCCCATCTGACATTTCCACCGCAAATTATCCATAAAGTCCAGGTTCTTTCCAGGCAGATGGTTGTAAAAGCCCTCAACCTGGGTCAATCTACTCAGAGAGATGGATTCCCTGAAAGATGGATTCATCTATTTATGAAGAATGAAAGTCTCCCCGACGTCAGCTTGTAAAATCTTTCAGAATCTTTGACATCTCTGAATAGACTAGTTCAAGGCAGGAAAAAAATGCTATTTCCGTCTGACATGGAGATCAACAGCTCTTTAGATTATGGAATGATTGTCTGAGTTCATATAGACTAAGTGTTACCCAAAAAACTGGTTACACCTCTTGGTGGGTGTGGAGCCAAAAGACACAACCAAGCCAAATGTCGGGAGAAGGAAGGACTTACTATTACTTGCAGCAAGTAAGGAGGACACCAGGGATCTTTCCCAAAGCAGTGTCTCCCTGAACAGGAAAACTGGGGAAGTTTTAAGCTAAGGGTATATGTATACTCACGAGGGTCAGAAAAGGTCAACATCATCATCCCTTACGTTCCAGTTGATCTGGTGGTTGAGCACTTCAGGCTCATCTTTACCATTGAAACAGAACTGAGGGTCTCTACAATTGATATATTATCTTTGTTATTGTTACTTCTCTTGCCTGATAACAGTTTGTTTCTGCATTTCTTTGATACCTTAGGATCATTAATTCCTGAGACCTGTTCAAGGGTAAGCATTGTGGCCAGGCTTAGGTCCCAAGGTGGCTTAGACCAAAACTGGCTTTTCTTATGTTAAGAAAGCCATGCCTGATCAAATGAGGAGGGCGGGGAATTCTGGCTAAAGTGACTTAGCAGGATTTTTGCTAAAATTGGACAATGCAGAGACAAACATGGAGGTCCAAAAGTCTAGACTTTGTTGAAAAATTCAGGGGAGGCTGAGCAGTGTTTGGTCAAGGAGAGAATCTTTACTACTGCTAGAAAATTTTAGACCCCAAACAAAAATGTGTGTTCCAAAGTGTGTGTATCTAAATAGCACATAGTATATGTGCTCTTTAATTATCCCCACTGAAACAACCTTTCCATCAGCAGAATTCTTCCAGAGCCACGTCCAACTACATTCCCTCTGATAATTCTCACACTGGTTTGGGGATTAAGGAATTGGTAAATACGACGGGGTACTCTGTATCAGCATGGAAGAGCCAAGAAAATATGATTCCCTGTGTCTGACCTTTCCACATAAACATGGAAGAGAAGCCATTGAAATCACTGGCCTTCAGAGGGGTATTTAACAGAATTTTCTGAACCTGAATGATTCATGTGAAGATTATGTAAGATGTTGGAGTTCTGGAAAGAAGACTGGAGATTTTAGGTAAGATGTATAACTCTACCTGGGTATGTATGTCTGTGGTGTCTGGGTGTGTATGTGTACAAGTGAGAAATTTTGAAATCTAGGTGTAATTGTTAATATTTATAAATATATTTTGACTGCAAATAATGTAATAAGTACACAAGATAATGCATCCCAGTACGAACCTTCAGGGACAGACAGCATAGATAAGAAATATTAACAAAGAAGACATTGCAAGATGAGAGACATAAACATGAGTTCAGTTTGGAACTGGGAGAAGGCAGTTTTTGTTTTCTGGCACCCCTTGATTTGCACAAAGGAGAGATTTTTCTCAGGCTTATTTCGTCTAGATGGACCCCCTCAGACTGGCATCTACAGGGGTATTTCTTATGGTAAATTTAATAAAACTAGAGAGAGAAAAAAAAAAAAGAAAGCCATGCCTGGTTCTCTTTGTCCAGGGACCCCCCTACCCTATCTGCTTACATAGGAATAGGAGGAAATCTATAAATGGGACAAAGGTTTAAGTCAGCTATACTAACTGAAGTTCTATCTAGAAGAGGCAATGTTAGAAGTTTGAGACTTTGAGAATAAAAGGCCTCTCTGGACCTTCAAGTTTGTTCAATCTACTTGAAGAGAGCTGCTCAGCCCCTTCACAGTTTTCTGTATGAAGTGCTCTTCTTACTCACAAACCCAGAGCCCACCCACCCCTGAGTGCCTAGCCTGAAACTTTGTCTCTCTGACTTCAAGTACCCCCAACAGCACCTGCCTACCCTGACCCCTCTCACACCATCACCTGCCCACCATCAATCCTTATAATCGGTTCCCTGCTCCAATTGGTTGGATCTGAACCTACCTGACCTCAAATACCATCTGTTCCTGCAGCCGAGCCTGAGGCACATGCACACTGTATCTGTAATTCAGTTACTGCAGTGAGTCCCCCACCACTACCATTTAACAATGATAACCGCCAAGAAAAAAAATAACATGCATTCACACATATGCATGACCAGCTCAGCACTCAAAGCCAATGATCAGATTGTTGTAAAGCTAATTCTTGGAAAAGAGAGGTAATTCTGATCTTTTCCCTCTTTTCTTTAAAGTTTTAATACAAAGTTTCCTCTTTAGTCAAAAGTTCTTTCAGGAGATAAAAGTTTTACAAAATTATTTTCTGTGCCTACATGTACCAAAGCAGTTAGTCAATTCTGATAATTTCATTAAAGAAATACACACAAAACAACTAGTAGATTATCAAATATTTAACTCTGTTTAATGCAGTGTTGTGTAGTCCCAGCCTAGAAAAGCTAAGGAGTACAATGCAATGGTAAAACTTAGTAGAATCTGACCACTATAGAAAGATATGAAAATTAAAGCTGGATTTATAGTAAAGTAGGATTCCAGTGGGGAAAAATATAGATCAATCCATTTTCAAGATATGAGAACAGATGGTCTAAATATTTGGATGTGTATTATAGCTAATCTAAAAATGCATAGGTAGAGATAAATGTAAGCTAAATATCTATCTATGTAAATGTTAAAAAAAGTACACATGCAACTATTTTATTTTTGCTTGTATGTAAAATATAATTTATACCAATATTCTGTTTAATGCTTTCAAAGAGAAAGCCAATTGGAAGGCTCATAAATACGTAGCAGAAAAAACTGAAACACAGAACAAAATAGGTTTTCTAATAAGATGTAATAAATAAGTAGGGATATAAAAAGAATGATGACTAAAAAAGTAAAGTACCAAGTGCTTTAAAAATCTGTCATTAAACAAGATAAATTGAAGACAGTAAAGTAGACAGAAACTAATGGCAAAAAGCAAGCTGGAGATAAGTATTCCTAAGTAATCAGAATGAATGAAATGCATCTGAACCACAAAAGGCATTAAAAACTAGGAGCCAGCGTATGCTTGGCAATCTTTTCTGTGTAACTTTACTGAACTGACCAAAATACTGCCAATTTGTTTTGTTTTGTTTTGTTTTCTGCCATCATAATGGATAGTTACTGAGCAATTGATTGTATTATTGTGCAGTTGGTTGGATTTGGTCATTAAGATGGATGAAATGATTGGACCAAGTGTTTCATGGTCTGGTGGTCTTGGTCACCTTAATGACCCAGTTGTATTGACTGTGCAGAAACCTGACCACCATGTATTCTCTCCATCTCCAACTGATATATTCTTATAATCCATATACTGTCCTTAGAGCTGTTTCCATGCTGTCTGTGTTTTTTAAAGTCTCAGAGAAATAAGGAGCTGCTAAAGGAGATCTAAAATTAACACAAACCAACAACGTAACTATATTAAGACAGACAAATCTGTAAACATATTTTAGATAATGAATTCATGAACACCACCTACTACTGAGATGCTTTTTTAAAAAGCTGCAAGATAAACTTTTCCTATGGAATTTATTAAATTAAGGTTTGTAGACCCTGACATGCCTTCTTTCATGCCCCACCCCAATATAATTTTAGGTCACACATTAAGTGTAAATTGGAGTCTAGCAACTGCAGGGTGTGGTGCACAGATTGCCTGACTGCATTCTTTAGTGCTGCAAACCTACAGGCTTGGTTCTGTGTCCCAGCTTGAGCCACTGCTAACTGAGGCTGCTGAGACATTGAATTAAATCCTGATCTCTAGTCCTGAGTCCTGAACATTCAACTGTGGCTCTTGGGTTTTCTTCATACTTTCCAAACATCCTTTGCTGCCCCTCAGCTCCAAATGCTGGAATTCCTGGGCAAGTCCTGGATGCCTGTGTAGCCTGTGGTATAGTACTACCGCTGGTATTGGACCTGGCCACCTTATCTTATTTCTGTTTAACTTCCTCCTCCTTGGTTTGCAACCAGTCATCCAGAGACAGTCATCTGCTTCCTATGACCAGAGCCCCACTCTCAACTGCTGTACATCTCTCTAGGATCAGAGACAGAGATAGGATCCACCTGGCACCTGTCAGCTCTCCACTCCAGGAACTGGAGCCTTGCCCAAACATAGCCTTCTGGCGGGGATTCTACAACATATGGGCACATCTCTCAGATTCATGACTGCCACCTGCCTGGCTCCCAAGGGCTCACCCACTGCTGTGCCCTGTGCTACCAGATTGGACTTGGTGCCTAAGATTGTTTGAATCATGCCTGAGCTTGCTCTACTATTTCCAGCTGGGCTTTGTCCTTGCCCTTTCTTGGACCAACTCTATAGTCCATCTCCTTGGCTCCTCCTCCACTGGCCCAATGCTTCTAATATTTAACATGTTTCCCCTGCAAAACCTACTGACACCTCAACCTAGTGAAGGAAGCATCAAACTGGGGGTCAGGAAACCAGTGTTTCTAGCATTGTCTTAAACACCGTCATTTTGACCTTCTGGGTCTTGGTTATCTGACCTCCACAATGAAGGGGGTTGGAACACACGATGCTGGAATCTCCTTTTAGATCTGATCTTCTTTAACTCTATGAAAAGGCTTAAGATTTGGTTTAGAGATGTGAAGAAATTATAAAATGAGCATGTGTACCATTGGTGAGAAATGTTTCTATTAGGAGGACTCAAAGGTTTATATTATACATTCTGATTTGGTTCTGTTTAGTATTACATTCATGATCTAGAAAAGGGAATAAGCAGAACGATAGTGAAAATTGCAAATTATATTAAAATTTGAGTTATTAGCACTGGTGAAGAGAAAATAATATAAATGGGCTTGAAGAGGTTAGAAAGATGAATAAAAAAGATTAGATTTTTGCCTACAAAAATGCCATCAAATACATCAAGGGAGAAAAATTATTCAAAATAGATGCTGTGTGTGTGGGAAAGGCAACATAAACATTGTCCAAACTATCCAGAGACAAATTGGTGCATTTTTTGAATGAAGAAAGCAATGGAGTAATGTAAAATAAAAACTAATACAAATTAGGAAACAGAGAGCAGTGATCAGACAGTCCCATCTAATTTCATCCACTAAGGTAGATGGGACTTGATTTCCAACACCCATTTTCCTTACTTTTCTCCCACTATGGAATCTAAAAAGAAAAGCAAGATATTTACTTTTCTAATCTCCCTCCAAGATATTTACTTTTTCAGGTATGATCGTTCAACTCAGTTCTGACTAGTGACTCATAGGGCAAAATCTGCAGGGAGGATTCTGGGAAAGCTATTACTTTCTTACAAAAGGGACAGATATCAGTGCTGCCCCTTCCCCCTCATACCTGCCTGGAAAGTATCTGTAATACCTGGAGCTGCAGCAGCTATTTTACTACCAGAGGCCACACATGGAATTGGAAGTGGGGTGGCAGGAAGTAGTTAAAGGTGGCAGAGAAGAAGAAAGAGCCCGGATCTCTAATGATCCACCCATGTGATGAGTGAATGCAAACAGTCACCTACCAGCACATTTCTTGGTATAGAATACAGCTCAACTCTTACTTTTAAGTCATAATTAATTAAATTTGGTTAGCTACTTATAGCTCTAAAAACTTTTTAATACACCCATTTTGTTCCTGGTTTTGTATTAGCACACATATACGTCCACTCCAAAAACTTTTACCTAACAATAATGACTCTTATGTAAGTGACAAACTTGTGTCTATAGTACCATTTCTGGGACAGGAGAGTTGGATTTGGAAATATTTTATTTCTGTTTTCAAAAATTAAAATGAGAAAAATGTTTATCCCATGAATTAATGAGTGTAATATTGGTGTATTTATCTAGAGTTGAATATCGAAAGTCTGGGTTGAGAATATAGATGTAAAAGTACTGATCTCCAAAAGCCAGCATTAATTCACCAAGAGAAATTCATGCTAGTTTCCACATTACTCTCTTTGACTGAGATATAAAATATTAAAAAAAGAAGTTACTCATTCTGGAAAATTTACTGAGTTACCTAGGGTGTGCTGGGCTGTGTGCTAAGAAGTGGGGATTCAAAGATAAATAAAATTCAATTCCTTTCTTTAAGAAATGTGTTGGTTTCTTCATTTCTGTATAATGACAGAAATAGGCAGGTAAGTAAATACTGTCAACAATGTGTGATAAGTGCTTCTCAAGGGCCTGAATGAGAAAGAATAGTAACATATAAGAAAAGGTGGAGTGAGGGGAGTGGTCATGTTTCACAGAAAAGAATTTATTTTAGCTGCTACTTGGAAGAATGGGAATTACTTCACTAAACCATGGGAAAAATTATTCTGCGAATTGTAGTCAGCACATGTGAAGGCGTGGAGATAATTAAGGCACAGACCTCTTTGGAAAATGCAGTGAATTAGGTGTTTAGGGATGTCATTGGAGAGGTAGGTAGGTAGGTGATGGTGAGGCATTTGGACCTTTTCTTGCAGTTAACTGGGAGTTACTGTGGGAAAGTAAGCAGATGAGGTTCATGATCTGGGAAAGTTGTTTTAGAAAGATGACTTTGGCTGTGGGTAGAGGATTGATTAAAGAAGTGAGACTGCATACAGGGGAAATAGAAGTTAGAAATCTCTCATGCACACCAAAAAATCAGACAAGAAATGAGAACCTGAAGTATTAATATCTAGAGGATTTCATGACATACTGAATGTGGGAGAAGAGGAAGAGAGAGGTTTCCAGCACATTTTTGGCCTAAGCAAGTGGGTGAGTGGCTAGTCCTATAAACCAGAATAGGGATTACAGGAGGAGGTGCATATTTTGGTGAGAAGATGTGGGGGGGAGATAAGATGTTCATTTTGGGAGAGTGAATCATGCACATGGAGATCTGCATTTGAAGCACAATTGCAACAAGTTCTCAGCTGAAAATACAGAACTGGGAGTCGTACAGAAAGATGTGGTGGTGGTGAAAGCTGTGGGCCGTGCTGAGGATACCCAAGCAAGTGGTGACTGGGGAAGAGAAATCTAACAAGAAGAAAGAGAAGGCATTTAGAGATGGAGAAGGGGAATTAGGTGAGTGAAGTGTCATTGAAACAAAGATAAAAAGAAATTAAAGAAAAAACTAGAGTTGTTAGTCTTGAAGCTGCAGAGAAGCCTTATAAGGTAAGAAATAAGAAGGTGTGTGTGTGTGTGTGTGTGTGTGTGTGAGAGAGAGAGAGAGAGAGAGAGAGAGAGAGAGAGAGAACAGCTATGAGGTTCCTGGTGACCTAATTAAAGCCAATGGTTTGGTGAACACAAAAGGCTAATCACCAAGAACTGAGAATTGGAGAGGAGGTGAAGAAGTGAAGATGGTAGGCAGAGGGACACAATGAGATGCAGAGCTAAGGTTAAAGGAGAGTATTTTATTTATGAAGAGGTGGAAGAAGCTAGAGTCTTTTAAAAGATGAAGCTAAAGTTTCAGTTGAGAGGAAGAAAATGATGATACAGGAGAAGGAATAGGAGGACTAAGTTCTCTGAGGAATTATGAGATGGTCTTCCAAACATGCAGGGGAAACTTTCCTCTCCACTTTGCCAGGTTCGGGTGCATGTAAGTCTGAAGGTGGCAAAACAGCCGATGGGTGGAGTCTCTGCCTGAATGCATCTACTTTCAAAGTGAGAGCAAAGACATGGTATTGGTCATGCTGAGAATAAAGGGGAGAGATGGAATAATAAGCCCCAATAAGTGGAAAAAAATGAAATATGCAATCTTCTAAATGGGAAAAGGGCAGAGTGGAGAAACAAAGATTCTCCAGCACTGCTTCTGTGCTATGTTTGTATGCTAGTGGGGTGGAGGTAGAAGAAGAGAGATTGAAAAGACAAAAGAAAGTAAGCATAATTAACGAATCCTGGAGAAAGGGATCAGCTTTGCATAGAGGGAGTATAGTCTTTTTCTCTGACATGGGAAGAAAGAAGGTGAGTGTTTCTGGACTTTAGTCATGTGCTTCATAAGTAATCTCTTGAAAGTCTTAGAGACATGGTAGAGAAATTTGGACTGGATGCAAAGGCAATTCAGTAGACAAATACCTCATTGAAGCAATGCTGATGAATGGTTTAATGCTTTTGTGGAGGGAGAATTGTATTTGCATGGCCAAGGATTCTGTCCTTGGCCCTGTCCTGTTGGACGTTTTTTTTAATTCAGTGCCTCAGCTAGAGATACATAAGGCTTGCTCATCAAATGTGTAGATGACATGAAGCCAGAAAGGATAAAGATGACAGAAATGTGGGATGACAGAATTAGGATCTAAAGAATTATTGACAGGGTGAGAGGATTGGTTGACTTTAACAAGATGAAAATAAACAAGAATACATATACAATAATTTATCCAGATGAAAAAATAAAACAAAAGTTAACAGCAGAACTAGACAACTTCAGGAAGGCGTGAAGGGTACTTGATTTATCAGGGTCACACATAAACAAAGGTTTCAAATTGGAGTAAGTAAGTGATGTGCTAGATATGGCTGGATGAGCTTTTGCAAACTAACTTAAATTTTCAGGAATTTTGCAAGCCAGTAGTTAAACACAGCACTATTAAAAATTCAACTAATTACAAGCTAAAAATTAAATAAATTATATTAAAAACAAATAATAATTATTCAAAACAAATCGCTTCCTAATTTTAAAGACTTTACTATTACCTATGCTCTTGAGATTATTTATGTCTATTGTATCTATTTGGTGAAAGTACTATACCATGTTATTTTGCTGTGCAGCTCTCCCCAGCTCTGCATTCAGTGATGCCACATTTGCAGTTTGAAAAATGCCATGGTAGGAATATTTACACCAAGAAAGTTGGCAAATACTACAAATCATGTCTCCCCCACCCTAGCCCCTGGAGAGCCAGTTGTTAAACATATACCAGCACACTAGTGAAGAGGTTCACAGTTCCTCGGTATGGTGGTGGGACACACACACACACACACACAGCTCTTACAGTCCTGTGATGTATTAATTGATACTTAATATCTAAAATTATGGCAGTGATTTATTCCTTTCTCCCCTCAAGCGTAATTACTGGTTAGGGATGCTACATTTTAAGGGATAGAAATAAATTGTAGTGAGTTGAGGAGGTAAGAGCATAACCAGAGTGTGCAGAAGAATCAGGGAGGATAGATGAATTGCTTTTCAACATTTGCTGGAATAATATGTTAAAGAGATATTTGCGGTGGCCCCAGGGAATACAAACAGGACTATCAGGGGGCCCTTAGAGGGAGACATATATCAGTTTCTATAGGAAAGACCATCCCAACAGTTGTCAAAAGTTAAAAATGAAAAGCTTTGGAAGTAACATGCTTTCCTTCAAGCACAGGATGTTTTAACATTTGGAAACAGCAAATGGAGAGCTTGGGCCAGATGACATTACAGGTGTCATCCAACCTCATGGGATCTTTGAAGTTCAGGGGCAGTCAATGCAAATGACTGAAGGTGTGCAGGGCCCGACTTCTGTGAAGCTGATTATTTGAAGACTTATTAAGAGGGAGCATATATCCTCGTTGTCCATCAGACCATTAAACACATCTACTCTGATGAAGGTCCAGAAGATGACAATCTGCTAATGTGAGGGAAAGAGACTCCTAATGCATCAGATATTAGGAATGAGGATGACAAAACCTTACAGAGATTTCTTCAATTAAGAAAAAAGCAAATAAAACTTTGATTAGTTAGTATCAGGGAGATACACAAGATAACATTTTTGAGCTCCAATTTCTATAATTCCAATCTTTCAATGCTGTATAATCTAAAGAATTGGATTAAAAAATATGAAATAATATAATATCACCTTCTAGTATTCAACATTTATACGTGGATTAGAGAGACCATGGTGTGATCTGGAGTATAGTGCACTTGTAGATAACCTGGGAGAATTATTACATGCTAATTTTGTCTGGGAAATTCAGAGAGATTTTAATCAACAAAGAATCTTGAGAAGCCTAAATGATGGAATTTTTTTGTTGAATTTTAGAGAAGTTTGGGATTTTGAAATGAAGGAAGAAATAAAGAACTTGGAAGTAGAAAACTAAATAATCAACAGAAGAGTTTGGGAGGATCTTGCAGGAACTAGGAGGGATTTAAAGGAAGATCAGATGAGGATTATTGGGAATATATATTCCAGAACCTTAAGGACAGAGAATGTTCAAGAAAATTCCGTGGACAGAGTACATTAGACACTGTAGTTGTGTTTTGATGGCTTCACTGTGAATAAGTTTAATGTAAAGAAGAGTAGACTTGGATTTTAGACAAAGAATGACCAAGTTTGTTAAGCAAAAACACTCAGTTCTAGGTTTGATAGAATGATGGTGGAGTGAAGAAAAGGAAAAGGGGGAAAAGTAACACAAAGGGTTGAATTATGCCCTCTTTGAGAATTGAAATCAATAATGTTTCATTAAAACCTATCAAGGTTTCAAGCCAAGATGAGTAAATAAAGTAATATGAAGCTATATATCTGAAATTTCTTTTACTATCCAACTAAAAATTGTATAGTATACAAAACCTCCTAACACTGCCCTGGTCTATAGAAAACAGTGCATTTTAGAAGGAGGTAGTAAAGTGTCATAGTAAAAGAGGTATCATAAGACATGGGAGAACATAAAACATGATTAGATTAGGGATATTGTCTTTGGAGAAGGACACTTGCCTAATTCCCCACATGATGGCAGTTAACATTTAATGGAACCCAAATGGGGAGCTTCATGTTTGGAGACCACCAGGAAGCTGCATTTTGTCATTTCTCCAACCCTGTGCATTCCAGAAGGAAATTAGAATGGGCCAAAATCAGGATATGAGTGGAAATGGTGAGAAACATAACCACATCTGTGTAGAAAATAATAATTGCAGATTAAAACCGTTGGGGATCCTGAAAGTCAATGTTAAGTTTAGTTCTAACAACCTTCCTCCCTCCCTTTTTCCCTTCTTCTCTCCTTCTCTCCCACCCTCCTACTCTTCTTTAACAATTATGTATTCGAGACTCAATGACTCTACTATACTCAATACTGGAAACCAGAAGCAAATTTACCAAGATGCTAATTCCTCCAGGTTTCCTCACTTGCATGGGCCACGTGCCACATGTTTGTGTGTTTCTATATAATTTGAAATAGCAAGATATTTTAATAGCAATCCATTAAGACTACTACCTCTTTCCACTCAAACTCCCCCTCTACAACACTTCCCCTCATATCAGGTTGTGTTGAATGGCTGTGGGCAATTTTGGGAACCAGGTAAGATGAGGTTGCATTGGTGTTACATTTCTATTGGGTTTAATGGGATATATTTATATATTTCATATTTATTCATGTAGAGTTAAGTTAATGCTAGCCATCCATGGCCCCAAGGAATACCGTGTGCCAACTCACCAGACATGGCATCCTGAAGTGCAGAACCAGAGGCTGAATTATAATATAAAGAGCACCTGGCCTGTATCATGTGGCACCTCAGTCATGTGGTAAAGATGAGAAACAAGGTTGGAAATATATGAGGTCAGAAGCTACTCTGTGGGACAATCTTTCAATCATCAGCTATGTTCATTTTTAAGTGGGAGATTAAGTTCTTACCAAAGCTTGACCAAAACCGAAGTTCTTTTCTGTCAGGAATAAATTTGATAATGGTACATAATTCAATTATAAATGTATAGTACATATTTTTCTCTTTCCATAGCAATTATTTGAAACAGAATTTCACAGAATTCCTGTGTTTTTGTATTACTGCTAGTGCCCTACACTGAAAATAAATCTGTATGTGAAATCTCACTTTTTTTTAAAAGATTTTTTTTTTTTGATGTGGACCATTTTTAAAGTCTTTATTGAATTTGTTACAATATTGCTTCTGCTTTATGTTTTTGGTTTTTTGGCGGTGAGGCATGTGGGATCTTAGCTCCCTGACCAAGGATTGAACCTGCACCCCCTGCATTGGAAGGCGAAGTCTTAACCACTGGACCGCCAGGGAAGTCCCAAATCTCATGTTTTAATCCTCCAACTATCAATAATAAAAACAAATCCAATCAATTGTGTTAGACTAGATTATCCTTTCCATTCTCCTTTAGAATATTATATACAAAGTCATTGTCATACAAAGAGATGAACAAAGAACATGTAGTCAAAAAAAAGGATTATACAGATGTATCAATTCTTTAAAAATATATTTATTTTTCTGACTTTTGTGATGTGTGTGGTATATATCAATCTTTGAAATATATCACTTATGATTTCTTATTCCAAATAAATATTCCCTTTCATATATAACTTGTATTCTTTCTCTTAAAGAAGGCTTCCCCAAATCATATAAGCTTTAGGTCCCATAAAACCCATATATGCCCCTGGAGGAAACACCAGAACAAATTTTTTTAAACAAATTAAGAAATGGTGCTTGCCATGCAGAAATGTGCATTCCAGGGAGGAGGTAAGTGAATAGTTTGAAGGGAATAGAATAGAGGTGTGTGAAAAGTTCTGTGGCTCCTTTAATGATCAAATTAGATGAAGCGCTCTAATTTCAGCCTCTGATGGTGTGTCGGTGGCAGAGGTTTGTATAATTTGATGGAATTTTTCACCTCAGCTGCCTAATACACTCAGTAAGCCACTGAGTTCAATTTGTTCATGTAGGCAATCTCAAACTTCCTTAGTCGCTGTGTGGCTATTGAGTCTTAGCTTATGGGCTTATGTCTTTCATCTTCTCTTCCTGTGCTGCCAGCATATGCTTCCCTTCCTAAGATATCCTCATTCTGGGATACTGGCTACTCAGAGATTCAGATGGCCTCCAGAGTGTGCTGGAAGGAGAAACTCTGAGAGGATTGGCAGCAAGTCTGGAAAGACGGACGAAGATTTAGAGGGTCCTAAAAATGATCCAGGTCTTGGCTTCGGACTCTTGTCTGCCTGCGGGAAACAGGATGAATTCTGGCGATGAGGCCATACTGAAATGCTATCAGCCTAATTAATATGGTGACATCACATCATAGATGCTCACCTTTCCTTGGAACCAGATGTAGCCTGTCTGCCTGGAAGACTTTGGCAGGCTCAGACAACTTCTGAGTCTTCTTTCTTACAATCTGATCCTGTGTTGCACTTGAACTTTTTATGCTTCCATAAAATGAACACTTTCAGGACTGACTCATCACCTCCCTTACAATACCAGGTCCCTTTCTGGACCTCCTCACATCTGAGCTTCGTATTCTCATTCTCCAGGCTGCCCAAGTTCAATCTCCAAGCCACTTTTGGTTCTTCCATTTTTCTCTTCCCTCTTGATATTCTTCTGTGAGATATTGATAAATGAGACAGAGTATGGAAAGCATAAAATATGTGATACCTGAAACATACTAGGCACTCAACAAGTGACAGTTCGCTTTCTCTTCCACCATCTCTTCCTGCTCTGGGCATTAGAACAGTTCCATGCTCCTCTCACTGAGCCCCACTGTTTCTCTCTCTCCATTCCATACTATACAACATCACCATAGGCATGCTCTACAGTGTTCCTACTCACAAGCCTTATGTCTAATCCCCTGCAGCGAGTTGACTTGTGTTCCTCAAAAAGCTGTATCCAAGTCCTAACCCCCAGGATATGAATGTGACCTGGCATGGAAAAAGGGTCTTTGAAGATGTGATTAGTTTAAGGAAGATGAGATCCTCCTGGATTTAGAGTGGACCCTAGAGTCGATGACAGGTGTTCTTATAAGAAGAAGGGAAGACCATGTGAAGATGGAGGCAGAGATTGGAGTGATGCATCTTCAAACCGAGGAATAGCAAGGATTGCCCACAGTCACCAGAAACTAGAGATAAAGGTATGGAATGGATTCTCCCTCAGAGCCTCCAGAAGGAACTAATCCAACCAATACTTTAAACTCAGACCTAAAAAAGGCAAGAGAATAAATTTCTAGTATTTTAAGCACCTGAGTTTGTGGAAATTTGTTATGGCAGCCCTAGGATACTAATACACTCCTTTCACCTGGCCCTTGGGTCCTTCTTAGTCTGGGTGTAGACAATCCTTCCAAGGTTCTCTCTTACTACTCTCCTTTACAACCCCCCCCTCTTCTGCATATTGACAGTCCTGTGATCATGTGATGGTTATTTGTTCATTTTGTCTTTTCTGACATAATCCTTTTCCCTTTTCTGAAATTCACTGTGTCTTCTCTACTTGTTCAACTCCTAATTATGAAATGAAAGATGTACCCAAGTCCACAGTGATTTCTTTCCTATTCTGAATTCTTAAAACACACATTTGACATTGAATTCTGTTTTGTTCAAATGGCACTTGTTTTACTTTTCACATGTGTGTATGTCCTTGAGATGTTTTTGCAACATAGAAAATGTTGGATAAGTGAATGAAGTCAGAAAGTACTGGTAGAGAACACAGGTGTTATGTGTTGAATTGTCTCCTCAAAAGTCATATGTTGAAGCCCTAACCCCCAGTACCTCAGAACGTGACTGTATTTGGAGCCAGGGCCATTAAAGAGGTAAGTAAGGTTAAATAAGTTCATATGGGTAAGCTCTAATCCAATTGGACTGATGTCCTTTAATAAGAGGAAATTTGGATACAGAGAGACACCAGGGGTGCAAGTGTACAGAGGGACCACCAGGGGAAGAGGCAGCAAGAGGGCAGCCATCTGCAAGCCAAGGACAGGAGGCCTGGAACAGACCCTTCCCTTATGGCCCTCAGGGGAAACCAACCCTGCTAGCACTTTGATCTTGGTCTTCCAGCCTCCAGAACTGTGATCAAATAAATTTCTGTTGTTTAAGCCACCTAGTCTGTGGTATTTTGTTATGGCAGCCATAGCACGCTAATACAGCAGGCGAAAGGCTAAGACTAAAAGTTAAAAAATAAATAAATGAACTCCTGCAAAAGGGAGAGAAAAGATGAACATATTCTCTACCTGATTGGATGACACTCTTTTCTCAAGTACCAGTCATAAAATGGCAGGTTATGTGACAGAACCATTTGTAAAGCCTAGCAACTTCTGGGTTTGTTATGAAAAGCAGCATCACTTTAGTATGAAATTCAAAGAGCTCTGAGAATGGAACTGGGACTTGGCCTTCACCTCTCTTCACCTTCTTCTAGAATGATGTTATTACCTAACCTATAGTCAGGAAGTTACCTGATGTTCTCATGAATTAATCATTAATCTAAAATTCTTTAAGGGTCTAAGTTTAGGCATTTTCTGGGATTAGTTATAAGGGTATACCGATTAGTGAATCCATTGAAGAGTTAGCTGGTGGGGATCAGGGCAATACTGGTTATTTAATTTATTTTTATTTTATATATATTTTTTGCCAAGATCATATCAGTGTGTGCTTTTTTCTTCCTCATGCTTTTGCCATCCTATAACCTCCAGTGCTCAGAGGAAAAATAATATATTAGAATTTATTCCATATTATTCAAATTAAATTTGGAATCTTGAGCTCCCTTCTGGGAAGTAGTTTTTAGAGGCTCTTTGACAGAATGTAGTATGTCCACAAGGAAGCATCCAAAATTGTGAGGACTCTAAACACTGAGGCACCTGAGGGTGGTTGAAGTAGCTAATGTTTGGTCAGAAATATATATACAAAGGGCTCGCTATTGGATGCAGGTATCAGCGTATTCCTCATGGCTCTTGAGGGTAAAGGCTGGGCCTAATAGGTGGACCTTTCAGAATGCTGATTTCGTTTCAACATGAAAACTTCCACTGCAGAGTCTAAACTCTTAAGGACCGAAGTAATGAGGTGTAGAAGTCTGTTGAGTGTCAATGCATTTTAGTAGTTAACAGGGTTTGGAGTCGTGACTTTACCTCTTATTAGCTGTGTGTCCCAGTCTAAGTACTTAATTTACTTAGCTTTTGTATTCCCACCAAGATGAAAATAATGATTGCACCTATCTCATTTTGAATATTAGGTGAAATAATATATGTAAACTGCTGAGGAAACTGATGTTAACAGGGGTGGTTTAACATGTTAAGTCACAAAGTTCATCCAGGCCTATGCCTGGTTTTGAGCTCTAGACTCTGATTTAATTATGCCACATTGTTTCCAAGTTTCCTCCCAACAAATAAAGGGGTAAAGAAGATATAAATGGGGGCTGAGGGGAGTGCATTGAAAGGGAAAGGAGTTGGCCCCTTTCCATAGCCAGCTATGTTCCTTAAGTTAGGCCACAGAGTTGATGAAATGACCTTATCTATGAATCTGTTTAAATACCCAAATAAGCAATTTTTTTCTCTCTTGCTCCTGGTTCTCATCCCCTCTGCTTCCTCCCTTCATCACTCTCCAGCCCCCAGCAGGCTAGGTAGGAGGATCCTAATCCACAGCAGGAATGGCTCTGAGGAAGCTATTTCTTACCCATTCTTTGCCCTCTTCTATCGCTTAAGTACATAGACGGCTGTTTCTGAAAGCTTGGCTCGGACTGGGCTCATTACAACCTTAAAAAAATATTAAACTCAGAACTTAATTCTTTTTTTTTATCATTAAATATGAAAACTAAGAAGCAAGCCGAGAGGAGTAAAAGACAAAGTAAGGCTGGATCTGAAGCAGTTCATGCTTAGGAAGACCTCTGGGGATAATTTATAACCCATTACCCCCTGGGTATCTCTCTGAGATAGTCCATTCTGAGGTAGGTGTACCTTGTATTTTGTCAAAATGTATAGAGCGCCTATTAAGCTCAGTGACCTTGAAAATAAGTATGATAATAAGCAGTCTGGTTGACACGTATTAAACAGGCTCAAAATCTGGGATGGACTAGAAAGAATATGTGCTATTTAATTGGGGATGCTTGTCATCACTAATGAACAACAAGAAAGGGTTTGAAAAGTTCTTTGAGATATTTACTTGAAAATACCACCAAAATTTCAGATAAGTACAGTATCTGAGGTAAAGCTACTATGTACTGAGAATGATTTCATTGTGCTTTGCATACATTATATTGTTTGGTCCTCACAACATGTTGGCAAGGTTGACATTATTATCCCTATTTTACAAATTAGAAAACTAGGTGCAGAGAGATTCAGTAACATTCCCAAGATCACACAGTACTATAAATCTAAAAATTATGTTATGTACACTTGTTTTAAAGTCACATTTTCCTGCACCCAAATTATGAAGAACCATAGATGGAATTGCAGAAATAGGCTTCATGATATATTTTTTCTTCTCATAACAGGTGAATTTACTTTATTCTTCCTGCCCAAACTGTAAAATATCATTTTGGGCATGCCAACTAAAGAAACGTCACTAGCCATCCAGCTCTGTGAGGATTACATCATTAGCCACTGCAGTCGCTGAACTTTAATCCACCCTGAAAGGAGGTCAGGGTGGAAAACAGGAATGAGGCACTCTGTGCTCTGGGCAAACTGGCAGGACAGGCCTTCAGATAGATATTTTCAGGAGAAATTTTAAAAGAACTTGGATTCTTGCATCTTCCCATACCTAGAAAATCACTAAAACCATTAACCAAGATATTTGCTCCTCATGAGGTCAGGGTGGAAAACAGGAATGAGGCACTCTGTGCTCTGGGCAAACTGGCAGGACAGGCCTTCAGATAGATATTTTCAGGAGAAATTTTAAAAGAACTTGGATTCTTGCATCTTCCCATACCTAGAAAATCACTAAAACCATTAACCAAGATATTTGCTCCTCGTGACTAGCAGTGATCTTTTACCAAGGGGGCAAGTGCTGGTTGCACTCACCCACTTCTCCAAGATCCCATATGTGCAGACCTCCCCCCTTACCTCTTTGGAGCAGTTCCTCAGAGCTATCTGGGAGGATGTCTCCAGGCTATAGTCCTCAGTAAGTCCCCAAGTAAAACTGAAACTCAGAGCTCTCACATTGTGCGTTTTTATTTCAGTCAACTGGCACCATTCATATTACACAGATTTATTGTTCAACTGTGCTCAGCTTTTTCAGTAAAATTAGAAGAAACTCCAATTTTCAAACAGGTATATGTGCATTAAGAAAAAAACTACCATGTGATTTTAGATATGGATGCTAATTCCTAAACATTAGTTATTATTTCTGCACCCAAGTGCTTAGAATGTTTAAAATGCAATATATTCATGTGGATTTTTCAAGTATTTTGGAGCATATATGAGACATGTTTGTGCATATCTAAGTTTTATACATATGTATTTATTTTAAGTTATATGAGTACTGAGTACAGTGTACATACAGGATATGATATTCACATGTTATTTCATTTTTTGAGAGAACTTAACCCTCACAATTATTAACTGTGCATAAAATCTAAATAGCAGATATAACATGTTGTATAGGTCTGACTACTCATTCAGAATAGCCGTTCTTTGCTTTTATGATATTGGGAAGAGAAAAGAGTTAGTAAAGAAATAGAAGCATTCCTCAAGCCCCTCTTCTCTAAAACGTATTCCATATACTCTCCTGAACGGTCTGGAATATCCTTCTCTGCAGCTACCCCATCACCCTCTCAATGCAGTGGGAAAGTCGGTGGGTAATTGGGTCCAGATTGGAGATGTTTAAATATTCATGAGACTGGCAGGGGACTGGAAGGGGGTGACTGTCTAGAATGGGGGTGGGGCCGGGGGAAGTGATTAGTCATTGAAAGCTAGTGAACAATTCTGAGAAAGAGATCGAGAGACAGGGAAAAAGAGGGATAGGCAGTGAGTGGGTGGGGAGAAGAGAAAAGAGGAAGAGAGGGAAGAGGAGAGAGAGAGAGAGAGCATGTGCGGCGAGCAGTAGCTGTGGACCTTACAGTTGCTGCTAACTGCCCTGGTGTGTGCGAGGGAGAGAGAGAGAGAGAGAGAGAGAGGGAGGGAGAGGGAGGGAGAGAGAGTGCGCTAGCGCGAGAGAGCGAGTGAGCAAGCGAGCAGAAAAGAGGTGGAGAGGGGGGGAATAAGAAAGAGAGGAGGAAAGGAGAGAAGGCAGGAAGAAGGCAAGGGACGATACGACCATGCTGTGCTGTATGAGAAGAACCAAACAGGTAGACCTAAAGATTTTTACTTCTTGCTGTTGTGAAATTACCAGAGTGCAATATTTCCCTGTAAAGGTAGAAAAAATATTTGAACCGCTTCTGCTCTGGCCATGGTGCTCGCGTTTCCTTAGCATATGGTAACTGATGCTTGCATCCCGGCTTTTATTCTATTCTTTCACAGTCTGCTTTTGGAATGCTGCTACTAATTAGGATGAGGTTAGAAAAAATACGCCTGTTTGGCTAGAAAAAAAAAAAAAAGATTTTTTTGGCTATTAGTAAATGTTCAGCGCTTTAGGTCTCTGGTTTTGCGGATGTGGATATGGAAATGGGTGTGGAGGAGAAGACGTGAGCTCTACCTACAAGATGGGGAAGCAATCCTTTATATTATTTGCAAAAAGCAGGGTTGAAAGAATAATATTCAGTTATGAGTATTGCTTGTTCTATCGTACAATTTTTTCACATGTGCTGCGGAAGAAGCCTTGTTTCCTGCATGCATGAGCTTCACATGGGTGCAGGCATTAATGGAAACACATGTGAAGGTTTAATTGGTTTATTTATTTTTCAGTGAATGAATGAAACTGTAATTTGGGAGTTTTTTTTTTTAAGAGAATCTAGAGACAACTGGGGCTGGGGGGAGAAACTGGCCGAGTAGAAGGGGAAAATCCCCTTCCCAAGACCAGCAGCCGATTGTGCACCAGCTGGTCTGAGGAGAGGGTGGACCACGCCCCTAGGAGATTCGAGCTCCGTTGGGATGGGAAAGACGAGCCCGAGTATTACCTGTTGGAAATCAGGTCTCTTCTGCCCTTCCTTTGCATCCTTCCTGGAATTGTAGTGACCAAAGACGGACTAACATTCCGGATAATAAGCATGGTGACTTATTTTCATCAGGAAGAAGGACACAAACAAGATAAGCAAGAATCAGAGTCCCTTCCCTCTCTCCCCCACTGCTCAGGTTTTTCTTCCATTTCAAATTGCTCACTTATTTCTTGAAAGACGTTTTAGAAACTTGACTGGGGTGAGGGTGGGGAAGAATGACTAGTACGGTATTCCGCAGCAACCGACAGTGCCGTGGCATTCTGCAAGGGGAGCTTTCAAACGTTGACCGGAACACGTTTGAGTGATATTGGCGAAGGTTAAGGAGAAAAATGGGTGTGAGATTTGGGTGAGTGTGTGCTTGTCCGTGTGTGTGCGTCTCCCTGCGAGGGGAGGCGGTCTTGGTCAAAAAAGACCTTTGCACGCTGGTTGCCTTCGGGGTAGGGTGCAAGAGATAGGATTTGGGCATTATTCCTGTGCAGGTATTGCATAGGGGGCAATTTGTAATACACTCGCTGAATTCGAAGGGGGTGGAGGGAGAAGTGGAGAAGAAACAGGCTGCCAGCTTTGCACATTTAGCCAGCGCCCTGGAAGGGGGGCTGGGGGTGGAGGGCAGGGGGCGGGGTAGTGAGGATGAAGGAGAAGGAAGAGGAAGGGGAAGGGAGACAGAAGCAGAATCTCAGAGCAGTGAGTGGAGAGGGTGGAGAGGCAGGGCAAAAATAAATAGATAGATGATAGATAGATAGATAGATAGGGAGATAGATAGAGAGATAGATAGATAGATGATAGATAAAGTATCAGGCACCTGGGGTTTTGTGAGTGGTTTGCATAAGGGTGTTTGGGGAAGAGCATCAGAGTCTTACATGTGGCACTTCCCTAAACTGCTCTATGATTCCAGAGATTGATGCTTCCGTTGGCTCATTTTTCAAACCAGGACATTTCCTCTCCTTGTCTTCCTTCATTCTAATACATAAATGCAGTAGATACAGGTGGCTGGGCTAAGCACACTGTCAAGGAAATGTTCTGAGGTTGCCCACCTGGTGAGCTGCAGAAATAAAATTTAGGAAGGTGGAGCCCTAAGGAAGACAATGCTATTCATTAAAAAAGCTTTAATTTGGGGGAAGAAAAAAATATGCTGGTTTACAACTTTTTGCCACCCTATGTATACATATACATGTATACACATGCCGCCTCTGACAAAGGAAACCAAGCATGATTTTTCGAAAGGGAATTGAGGCTAAAGAAATTCCCTTCCCCAAAAGGGGGCAGCTGCCTTCACTTGGGTCCTCTTACTGACAGCCTCAAGTATTCACTAGGATATGTGCAAAGTGATGAAGCTGAAACTGTGTGTTTAGGGAGTTGTAGAAATTCACATGTAAATGTGTACAGTATCCACATACTTTCTGTACAACAGTCATGTGTGTACTCTGTGTGGTTTCCATATGCCGGCATGTGTTTTTGCATAATTCATATTCAAGACAGAAAATTGAAAGGTATAGAAATAATCCTATTTTGCTATAAATTTTATACATGTGTACTTCTGTGTGAAATGGTCATGTCCCCTACTGACCACTGCTGTGTATCATTCACATAAGTCAGTATTTAGGATGCCATTAAGTCAGACTAAAGGAAATGGTGTATTCAGGGCGTGGGCTCACACTCACTGACTGGCATTTCTATAGCCTGAGTACTTATGTCTCACACAGGTTTTGTGCTTGTGGGTGAAATGATCCTTTATCATTCATGGCAGAATCCGATTGTGTTTATCTTTTTTCTGCCATCTATTCATCACCCTAGCCCTTAATAGGGAATAAAACCAGGGCAGAAACCTGCAAAGGTCTGAACTCTGCCACACCCATGAAATCCAGCAGAAACGTGGGAGGGGGCTGGAGGGATTGCACTTCCTTCCTCTTCCACTTGAGCTGCATAAAGAAGCCGTCCTGGATTTCCAAGTTGTAATACATTGAGAATGGCTGAGAAGAAAGCATAAATGATCTTTATTAGCCATTAATTACCACTATAGATTATTATAGCAGAAAGAAGAGAATGAGAGTGGGTGGAGAGGAGAAGATGGTAAAGGAGTGGTCAAAGGAGGAATAAGATAAAAGAATCCCTGACATTTTATTGGCTTCTGATTTTTCAAATGTCTTGGGGCTAACTTTAAATAGCTTAATTACCATGCGTTTGCAGATGATGAAAAACTTGCAAGATCTGTGTCCACAAAGCAAGAAAACTGCGAGGTGTTTCTTTTGTTTAAAAATAAAGACTTTAATTTGTAATCGAAGTAAAGAACACCAGCGCAAGCAAGAAGCCCTTCTAGCCCTCACGCCTTCAATCCCCCCCAACAGCTGCATTTTTCCACATACAACAAATAATTCTTATCTTAGCTGGATCTGTGGTTCAGAATTCCAACCTGGCTGTGCTTTTCCCTTGCAGTGTTGGAAAGGCGTGGAAGGACGCTGCCTTGCTGCTTGGTGCAGATTCCTCCTAGTGATAAATTGGATTCCTCCTAAATCTCACCGAGCCACACCCAATGTCACCCAGGGACTAAGTGAATTAATTAAATGGAAGCATCGTACTTAATATAATTGAAACTGTTCTTTTTTTTTTTTTTTCAATGGTGATTTCTACCACACATTTCCAAATTTAAACAGAAGAAGAAATCATTTAAAGGGCATTTTTTTCCTGCCAAATTATCTAGACTCGCAGAGAATCTTAGAGCATTAATGGTGAATCTAGAAATGCATTAATATCTGGTGACTCTATAATGCCTTCTAACCCATGCCAAGGTGCATACACAACGATCCCTGCTCTCCCATGCTGACAGTCTGTAACTCTGCTCCCCTCCTTCCCCACCCATGCTGAGGCAATTGGGATAAGAAAATATAGGGTTAACTTTCTCTCTTGCTGAGCTGGCAAAACTACAGAAAACCGTTCATGCTTTCTGCTAAAGGGCAGCACGCCTGTTCACTGAGAGGAAGAGTAGCTTAGGGTCTCCTTCGCCTCCATCATAGTGAAACTGGGGCTGATGAATCTACATACTTCAGTTTTACCTGGCTCCAAAAGGAAAAGGGAGGGGGGGTGTCTTTGAGGCAATGGTAGGTGTATATATTAACCAAATGTTTCCCTTGTTCATATTGATAAAGTAAGACAAGTCTGAAATCTTCCTCTAATATTAAAGGGACATTTCAAAGGATGCACATACTCAGGTCATCAAAAGAGAAGGTACAGCATTTACCTAATCACTTCCCTATTAGCTGTCATAGAGGCATTTAGGCAACCAAGCGTGTCTGTTGTCAATCAAAGAAGTGATTGTGGGCAGGAATTCTCCCTTCCAAATTTCTGAAGTGTGGTCTGGTTGCCCCTGCACCATTGTGTTGATCTTCAGAACATTCTCTGTGGTACTGGGAAGAGCACTGTGCTGAGAGTCCTTAGTTTATACCACTTACTGATTCTGTGATCCTTGACTGAATCACATAATCTAGGGCTTCAATTTCCCTATAGTATGGAGACTTAAAAAAAAAAAAGTGAAAACGAACAAACAAAAAACTCACCATGCTTACCTTAAAGGTTTTTGTAGGGACCAAACAAAATTGATATGAAAACAAAGGTCAATACAAATGTAAGAAAATTTTCTCTCTGAGGTTTGCAACATGAGTCTTGGCTTAGAAATTGCCAGTCTTTCAGGATTGTCAAGTGCCTACTACGCTTCCTTTTCCTGTTAGAGAGTAGTTCCTTCCGCTCGTCGTTGATTCCTCCTCTTCATCACTCCCCATTCACTATCCCATTTACTTTAATAAGGCTTCTGTTCCCATAATTCCGTTGAAACATATTCTGAAAAAGACACCATATCCAGTGACTCTTTAGTTCACATCTCATTTGATTTGTCTTTGGTATTTTGTATTGTTGCCCATTCCTCTTCCTGAAACTGTCTCCTCATTTGGCCCCATCATAGTTCTCCTTTTTCTCCTCCCTCTCAGATAGGTCCTTCTCCATTCTTCTTTGCTGGCTTCTTTCACTCTCTCCCTCCCCAAATATCAATTATCTCCTGGTTATTTATCTTGATGCCTTTCTCTTCTTATTCAACACTCTAATTCTAGGTGATCTCATCCACCTCCAGAGCTTGTAACCACCTGTGTGATTTCCAAATCTGTAGACTGGATCTCTCACCTGAGTTCTGATCCATAGATATCTCTGTCTAGATATTTCAGAGACACCTATGCTCCTTATGAACAAAGTCAAACTCAGTGTCTCCCATTTTGTACCACTTAGTCTTCCTCAAAATTCCCACCCTTATTGCTGTAACACCATCTATCCAGCTTCCAAACTCTAGGAAAATGGGAGTGATCCTAAAAGTATTCTTTTCTTTCAGTCCCCAAATCTAGTTATGAAATTCTTTGATTCTAGTTAAAAAGATTTTGAATTCATCCTCGCTTTTTCCTCTCCACCACAAATAAGCTGATTCTGACTTTCATTACCTCCCATCTGGACAAAGACAATAGCTTCTTACATGGACTCCCTACCTCCATCTTGCTCTCCTTCCGTTCTTGCAAGTAGCATTGCTCTTATCTTCACCTAACACAAGTCTGACCAGATTGTTTCCCTCCTGACAATCTTCTAATGGTTCCCTGTTAACAATAAGCTAAATACAAACTCCTCAGCATGGATTGCATGATCTAGTCTTCCTTTTTTTTTTTTTTTTCTTTAATTTGGCCGTGCTGCGAGGCGTGCGGGATCTTAGTTCCCTGACCAGGGATTGAACCCGTGCCCTCTGCAGTGGAAGCATGGAGTCCTAACCACTGGACTGCCAGGGATTTCTGGCATGATCTAGTCTTGACTATCTTTCCAGTGCCATCTTCAAGCACCTCTTCTCTCAACGACACTGCATCAGTATTTCAGGCCTGCCTTGATGTCTTTGCTCTATGCCTAGAAAATTTCATTTCCCTCTCAGAATAGAAAATGACCACTCCGCCAGTAAGAGTTAGCTCTTTTAAGCCATTCTTGTCCTCCCTGATGTTAAGTTTTCTTCTACCTTCTTTGTGACCACACTGTAGTTTGTACAATCACTATTATATCACTTGTTACACTATACAGCATTTGTTTTTTCACATACTAGTGTCCATACTGTGAGCTGCTTAAGGGAAAGGGTGAAATCTTGATTATTTTTCTATCGCCAGTGCCTACCACAATGCTTGGCACATAAAGTAATGGATTTTAACTGTGGATAATCTGTTTGCTAAATGAATACAGAACTAGGTTTACAATCTTTCCATAAGTTGTGGCATGTCTAAATGGATGGACCACTACTAGATATTTTTTTAATCTATTGGCATCAAATTTTGAAGTGGAGCTAATCATCATTGATTCTTGTTATTGACCTATAGACATGAAAACCATCAGTTTTTTTTTTTTTTTTTAATTGGGGTATAGTTGTTTCACAATGTTGTGTTAGTTTCTACTGTACAGCGAAGTGGAGTTCCCTGTGCTATACAGCAGGAAAACCATCAGTTTTTAATGAAAGCAGACACAAAATGCAAAATGAGCCCAAGTATACTGTGTTTCTCCAAACTATTATAACTGGTACTATCTGAAAACCTCCCTTTGATGTCCACCAACCAGTGTACCAGCCCCACCCTCTGAGGGTAGGAGAGTCCCAGGTTAGGCCCACGGTTATCATCATCTTGGATCTTCTCGTACCCTTCCTTTTGGGCCCCAAGTGCTTACACCTATTGCTTTGTTGCACAGCTATTCCAAATAGTCCCTGACTCAATCCCTCACTACTCTTAGTTATTTCATTGATCACACAAACTTTAAAAAATGCTTGTAGTGTTGGCCTGTGCTCAAGGGCCCACGCCCAAGGATTAATTTCAGTTTCATTTGGGTATCTTTTCTGCCCACCGAACTAGCCACATAATAATATTCCACAAAGAGAAATCTTGCATGAAGGTAAAGGGAGGTTGAATGGTAAGTAGTCCATCAAATGTCTGTTAAATGAATGAGAATCAGGTCAAGTTTATCTTTCTTAGGTTTGAATTGGCTGAAGGAATTTGGATTCTGAGGTAGGCCTCTTGTGGCCAATATGGGGTACACTGTGGCTACAGCTTTACCTGAAAATACTCATTGCCAGACCCTAAGTGGTGGATTTTCTCTGACTGAATTGGCATGGCCTTGAGAACAGTAAGGCAAAATGATCTATTAGTGAAGTTGAATAGTGTTTCGCAGTCTCCACACCCTTATTTTATATCTTGCTCATGGCTCTCAATCTCTTTCAATCTCTTTCTTTGAGTTGTCCTATTTTTTTCTCCTCCCCTCAGGTCCGAGTGGAGTTTGTCTAATTAAGTAATGCCAGCTCATTCTAGTGTTTAGTGGGGGAGGCCATAACAGGAGACTTTTAAGAAAAAGTGTGTCCCTTCCAACTTTCCAAATAGGTATTTTAGGCAAAACTGGTACATTAAGGTATGTCTGACACATAGTAGCCTCTCAACAAAAAATATTTATTGAAGGAATAAATGTAGGAAGGGAGGGATCATCATGATGGGCCATTAGGGGATATGTTTTGATACAGAAGATCATAGCTATGTACCTGTTGAGAGGTGGCTCTGTGTAAATGCACACTCAGCTCTATTGGTCCTCCTCTCAAGGTGGTGGTGGTCAAAGTTACAATTCCAGCTCCTGTCTGCTAGAACAGAGTGATACCCTTGCAGTGAGTTCAGGTTGTAGAATGGGAGTGTGACCCTCCAGATTCCCTATCCTTAATTATTTACAGATCTTATTTTCTTAGATGTTGTTTGTTTAATGTCCTGTTTCATGTCTTTGTAGTGGAATAAACCCTACCCTGGGTTCTAGACCTGGCTCTGCCAATTGCTTGTCGTGTGACCTTGGGTAAGTAACATCATCTTTCTGAGCCTCAGTTTATTCATCTATGTAAGTGGGCACGTAAAAAAAATATACTCCAGATCCAGACTTACCTTTTCTACTAGGCTGGTGTGAGGCTCACATAAAGTGATAAAAATAAAAGTGTTTTGCAAACGATGTGTTTTTCAAGTGTAAAGTATTATTAATTGAGGAATTCCACATATTGAAACCTAAAGTACTCACAGTTCTATGCCAAGAAGTACCCTTGCTCTCTGTATAGAATATACATACATTTCCCATTCCTACCCCTCCTCTCCTATTCTCTACAGAGTAAATATTAACCGTGCTAATGGATGGGAGCATAGCATGTCTTTATCATTTCCTTCGAAAACTTCAGTGACAGAATTTAAATAAGCAAATATTCAAATTGTCATGCGACCCCAACCATCAGTTCAAAGGCATTAGAAATATGCACTATTTTTCTTTTTATCTTTTTCTGTTTTAGTCTGTTCTGCACATTTAGATTTCTCTTTCCATTTGCTAAATTGGCTGCTTCTCCCCTATCCCCATCCTCCCCCCCCACCACCTCACTTCCAAACTGGGTTCTCAGCACTAAGATTACCAGGCATGCTGTGCTCACATCAATCACATGAGAACCCAGTCAGGCAGAATAGTAGAGAGGAAATGTGGAGCTGATTGGGAGATTGAAAATGGGGATGAAGCCTAATTGGGGAAAGCACTGTTCAAAGATGATCACTTGAGCACAATTTTCATACAACCTCAGGGTTTCTCATTGCATCAGGAATTAACCTTGATCGAAAGTGGTATACAGTCCTCAGTCTTTTCCAACTCAACTCTAATACCATAAAAAATCTAAACTTTCAAGATCTCTACAAAGGACATTTCAGTTCTCCTACGTCCCTGGTTAATTGGGATGTTATCTATTTAATAATACAAAATTTATCCAATTCTCATATAAGCAATAAATTCTTGCAACCCAAAGGATCTGATTTCTTAATGTATGGATAATATTTGAAAATATTTTTAAGCATAACAATGGGATCAAGTTTGTCTAAGAGATTTGCTTTTCCTAGAAGCCAGAAGTTTAACATAGAAAAACTAATATCCTGGATATTTTGAAAAATACTTTATAAAGGGGGCTTATATAGAGTTTGATAGAAAGATACATTAACTAGAAATTTGCAAATATGCAGGTGTCCAGAGGGAAGCAATTATTTTTTGGATTATATTTACTGTTGGTTAATGATCACCTTTAATCTTTCACTCTAGTCACCTCTCTGTGTCTCGCTCTGCTTCTGTCTCTCTGTGTGTGTCTGTCTGTCTCTGTCTCTCCACACACACACACACACACACACGTACTTGTATTATTTATGTCTCCTTTTATTGGGTACAAGTAACAGACACCACTTTTAATGGTCTAGAAAAGGGATCTATTGAAAGGAAACGATATCACATGAAATTAAGAAGTTGAACAGCCAAGCTTATGGGAACCAGAGTAGATCTGGGAACCTCAACATAAGGAATTCATAGACTTTCTTTCTGGAGCCCTGCATTTAAAAGACTCAGTTACTAATAACCCCAGCTTCTCTGGCTCTCAATTAGAAATTCTAGCTAAGAAACAGAAATATATCTATGTACATACACATATACAGAGAGAGAGAAAAAGAGAGAGAGAGGGAATATGAGAGAAAGAATGAGACTGAATGAATCTGACTGGTCCTTCTCAGTTCAGCTAGTTACCAATAGAACAATCATCTCTAACTGGATGAAGGGCCAGATCACGTGATTTAGACAATTTCTGGAAACTCACACCTGTGAATCTAGGGAGAGAGTAAGTTGGCTGAGAAAGAGCCTCCTGTATGTCCATAATAGGGAAGCTTACCGGATTAGGAGGGATTTACCTCAAATGTGGTAGATCACTATTTTCCCTTTGGCTGTTTTCATTTAGCCTGTATTATATATTCTTATTATTGGTAGGGTTATCACCACCGATGACTCTGAAAGGAAGCAGTAACCACACAGACAACTGATCTCATGAGCTTTTATACCCAAAAAAGAAAAGTTAGGGCAAATCTCCACAGCTAGAGTTGACAAGCATTTTTTTCACTTTTTTCCAGAAGCTGAACTCTGGCAGGTTCCACCTGACTAAGAGGAATATCAGCTACCATATGCTCTTGCTAATTTGGCATGGTATAACTTTGATCTAACTTTTCCTTTTTGGTTTGTGGGATTCGTTTCTGCAAAAGGATTGGGCAATAACGGGTGTAAAACATCTCCCTTGAATTTATATCAGAGAAATGCTACTCCTTGATATTAGTCATCTCATTTTGAATGCCCTTAAATTAATTCCAGCAGTAATCATCATATTTATCTATTTTTAGCAAATTGGCACTTTCTAAAACATTGAGCTGTTGTCTCCATATGCACCAGTTTGCTCTAAATGTAGAATTTTGGTAATTAGCCTTACATCCATTATTTGTAATCCCAGTTCCAATAACTATTCAAAATGTTATTTTTAAATGAAAATTTGAAAGACCCTAATGTCTTCCCATTAATGACTATATAAAAGAGCTAGATGAAGCAAAGAAAAAATAAATGAAATGATCTCCAAAGGTTAAGCAAACTCAGGAATTGGCTGCTTTTCTAAATGGCTTCAGAACCTCTTAGTCAGCACAACCAGCCTAGGAACTAGCCTAGACTAGGAGCTGTTAAAATGGAAATCCTCTTCCCACTCCTACTTGCTTTTTGGTTCAGAAACCAATTTACCAGTTTGGAGTATAAACTGAGAAGTAAAAGCTCTTCTTAATAGCCAAACTAGATCCTCAACAGCTAGTCTAAAAGATGCATTGCAAAGTTCTACTCAAACTCCAGTAGAAGCAATTGTCTCTTGTAAAGACAAATTATTGGTTTCTAAATAACTAACTTGCAATTAGATTTCTAGATCCATATTGTATTGGGGTTCTAATGGGGGAAGGGAAATAAGCACTGAGTATATTTAGGGTGGACATTGCCTTTCAAAGCCCTTTTCTTTAAATCTTTATTTGAGAGATGTAAAGGAATAATGAGACTTTATAAGTCATCCACCATAAACATACCCCATTTCATCTCAGCTAGGCATTTGGAGAATTTTTCTTCCAAAGTTTTACTGGATTAATATTTCTAAAAATTTCTGAGATTTTCAAAAGGAAAGAGAGAATATTATCTCACTTAAAAAATATTGTCTCTTTCTTTAGATGAATCTGATTTGGGGGTTTGATTTATTCAGTTTTGGTAATTTATTTAGTTTTTTTCTGAAGAGTAAGCACCATTTGCAATCTTCCCTTAACCACTGCATTTCAAGGACTTATTTACTCCAATGAAAGAGAAGGCGATTCTGTTCTTTATCGCCTTGGAAAGCTACTCTGGAGAAATCAGGTTGGTATTTAGTATTCATTTGAATAAATCTTTCATGCTAATCTAAATTCAGTGCTCTTCATGTCTTTGATTGCCTTTGATTGAGAATATGGAGTGATAGCTTTTGATAACTCAGCCAGATTTGTGTTCCATACTGATGGACAGTTAACTGGAGAGCTGTATAGAAAACATCAACAAGATCTAGTTTCTTGCATACTTTCTTTCATCTTGAACTTCATACCTTACCCCTTTGGAGTGAAACCAGTATAGAAGAGGAAATGAAGAGGACTATTCTTGAAAAGGGAGGAGGAGTTATAAAATAGAATTACCATTTGGAATTGGGCCATTGCCCTCCAGTGAAAACTGTCATGGGAACGTAAGACCGCAGATGGCTCAGACTTCACTTCTGAACATCATCTGGAAGATACAGTAAGCCCAAGAATAAGAGTATTTAGGAAAGAATCCAAGAAGTTTGGGCACTAGTCTACTTAAGTATACTTAAGCATACTTAGGACCCAATTCAGTTTTTATCCTCACTTAAGTGAAAAGAAACTTGATTTTTGGTGAAAAAAAAGACTATGTATCTTTCAGTAATTATGGGTTTTCCTGTAGCCTCTATAATTCTATGTTCTCATTCTAGTGTCACTGGAAACTGATTGGCTCATGTATAGACTGAAGTTTATTTTATTAAGTATGTCTTATCAAAATTGCTATTTTTACTGAACTTAGGTATATTGTAAAAATCCATCCATAGAGGACCAAACTATGAGAACCACAGGAAAACCAATAGAAAAATTAACTTTCCCATAATCTGAGATTTCCAGATATTAAAAACATTATTATTTTTTCTTTTATTTTTTTGTTACCACCTCAGAAAGTGTCATGTTAAGCTAATTATCTTCTCCCTAGATTAGACCTCTGACTCCCCTACTCTTGACAATATCTTTTTGGAGACACCAGACATTCCCAGTTATCCAGCTCATAATATGGAAATAATTACTCTACCTTCTCTCATGAAAGCCATACTATCGGTTACCAAATTCTGTTTGCAATGTCTTTTATGTCTTTTTCTTTCTTCTGCCAGCCTTTCTTAACCAGCATTCTAGAATAGAACCAAGCCCTAACACCCTAAGGCCCTAAAGCCCATAATTGTAGGTAATGAATTAATCTCTTTCCTGTACATCTAGACCAGTACTAGTTACACAGCACACTTTGCAGAATGGAGGAAACACTCAAATCATTTTTTAAGTGTTCTGTGGTTCAGATGAGAAACCCCAGGTAAGAAAGGCTGGATAGTCACCAAAATTCCTTGCTTTCTTGGCATCATCTTTGCACACTGCCTGCTGGTTAATCTTACTTTTCACTCCCCTTTTTCTCAAAATTTCAATGGTTTTTCTTTGTTTAGAGCATTAATTCTAATTTATTTATTTATAATTGTTTTTCAAGGCTTATCAGAATCTGGTACCAATCTCCTATTCTTGCCTTACCTCCTACTGGCTCTGCCATTGACTAGACTTGTGAATTTAAACAAATTTAATCTCTCTGGGCTATCATTTCCCTCTATATAAAATAAAATTATTGAACTAAATTGTCTCTAAGGTTTTCCAACTTATAAAATAGCATGTTCTATAGCAAAGCTCCTCCTCCACTGTGGCACTTTGTCTTAGCCACACTTAGCATGAATTTAAGTATTAGTGTCCCTATACTTTTGTTTATTGTCATTTCCACTACTTGGAAAGACCCCTTGGTGCCGAGTTCAATTTCACCCACACTCTGAGGCTGGAATCATGAGTTATCTCATTTGTGAAGGCTTTCCTGATGACCAGTGACTTCTTCCCCTCTTAGATCTTCAGTATCACATGCTACCGGTCCTGTTTATTCAGCCTTCACTAAACAGAGCCTTACTTGATTATCCATTGGTATTTGTATGTACCTGATCTTCCCGAACTAGTTTGCAAACTCTTTGAAGGTAAGGTATCGAGTTCAGAGCCTGGCTCAAGAAACACATTTGATTGTCTCTGAGGGAGTGTACAGGACAAATAGATGGATCTGTAAACTCTCAGAAAGACAAGTGGAGCTATCTTGCATGACCTCTCTGGGACATTTGAAACCATGAAACATGCCTTCTCTTTACTTTCTTGGCTCCGTAACACCTATTTCTGCTGTTTTTTCTCTTCTCTATCCTTGGTTTCACATTCTTTTTTTTCTCCCTTGGCTCCTCTTTCTCTCTCCGCTCCTGAAAAGTTGTTGTTATGCAGGGTTTTGTCCTTATTCTTGCATGTTCTTAGTCAACAGAAGCTCCAAGACTAATCTAATCCGTGCCCACAACTCCTACATGACTAATGGGTCTCAAATTCTCCAGCCTCTCTAGCCAAGTTTACTTCCCGGGCTCTGTATCTAACTGTCCACTAGAAATCTTGTCCTGATGACCCACAGGAGCCCAATCTCCACATGTCCTAAAAATAAGCCTTCATCTCTTTTTCCCAAATCTCTTCCCCATTCACATCCAGTCATCTAAATGGCAATGGAACCCTGATTCATTCCCCCAGTCTTCCTTTTATTGTTAGATGCTACTACTTTTTCTAGTTTCTATAAGTAGAAAATAAACAAAATAGCCGTTCATTCTTCCTTTGCCGTCACCCTCTACCTCAAAAATACGTCTTGTCTCTATATCCCTTTTTCTTCATCTCCACTATCATCTCTAACCCAGTTGTCTCTCATGGAGACTGGCACAACAGCCTTCCCGTCTAATCTCCTGTCTTTCACCCTCAACCTTTTATAATCATTCTCCCCTCAGTAGAAAGAACGGTCTTTTAAAAAGTTTCTATCAGATCATGTGTTTCCACTATTTAAAAACCTTTGATAGCTTCCTATTCCACATAGAACCAAAACCAAACTCATTACTACTAAGGCCTATAAAGGTCTACGTAATACAGGACTTGTCCCCTCCTCTGAATTTTTCTTATAACCAAACCCTTCTTGCTCACCAAGTCTACTGGCCTCCTTTTAGTTTTTAAAACACACCAAGCACATTCCCTCTTCAAAGCCTTTGCGTGTGTTACTCTCTCTACCCAGAATGCTCTTTCTCTTACTCTTTGCTTGAGAGGCCTTCTGTGACAAATCCATCTGAGTGGTGTCCAGGTTACTTTCTAACACATCACCCCACTTCTTTTGTTTTCTTTAACAATTGTTCTCAATCTGATTTTTAAAAAATTTACTTGCTAATTTTCTGGTCTCTGCCTATCTCTTCAAACTTCAAAATCTACCCCTCTTCACATCCCACACTCCACTGTAATTGTACAATTTCATGGAACAACCCATGTTACTTCAGCCTTTCCTCCTTTCTAAACACTATTCCTTTTGCCTGGAATACCTTCCTTTCCCTTCTTTTCTACATAACACCTTTCTAATATATTTCCACAATGTGGCTAGAGTTGTTTTTTTCTTTGTGGAGACTCCTTGACCCTCCAAGCAGATATGTTGATCTTTCCTTTGTGCCATCATTGTGCCTAGTACATGCCTATACTACAACATTCCACAGACTTTATTATAAATATTCATTTACATGTCTGTCTCTTTTGTTATTCTAAAAGCTCCCTTCGTGTAGGAATCATGTTTTGTTTATTGTCTTATATATATAGCCTTAGTTCAATGCTTTGCACATAATAGGCTCCCATTAAATAGAAGTTGAGTAAATGAAGCCCAAACATATGACCAAATATCAGTGTCTAATGAGTTGTATGTGATGGCAAAATTTGGTTAAGTCTAAGGCAAACGTTGCCCAATTCCCACCAATTAATCATGGAACCTGCCCACTCTGGCACACTTTATAATTAGGCACCTGATAGATATCTCACACAGAGCTAAGACCGCACAGACTTGGATTTCACCCAAGTGGTGCCAGCTGGTTGCTTCAGCAAATAACAGTCCCCATTTTGTAGAGAGATACTTCAACATGGAAAGATAGCCATACTTGACACTATAAACTTCTTATGATTTGGGCTAAGGATGAATAGCAGTTTAAAGTCATATATTTTTAACCCATTAATATGCCTTCCAAGCTAGGTGCTAAACATTCAACCTTTTCATGATATCTAAAACTGGGGACTTCTGAAACCCCTCCCAGAGGAATTCTGGTGAAGTTTTACACCCTTCCTCTTTGTTAATGATATGACTTGTAGTTGCATGTACACATTCTCTTACTCCTTTTACTCTCTTTAATTTCAAATTAGAAAAAAAATATGCACTATGATGTTTAATTGTTGTTTTTTTCTGGTGACTGCCTATGTGCTAGGGAAGCATCCACCTGTCTGATGTTGTTTATCCCCAAACTGATAAACAAAAGGAAAGATTTTCCTACAGGGGAATGAAGAAACAAATGGCCAGGTAATCATTGACTTAACAACATCTAGCATATGTCTCTTACAAAAATATGATTCCTTCTGGGGAGTGGAGCTGAGGAGTAATGGATTCCCCCTTGGAATTCTGGAGAGAGAGAAATAATCTTCAGTGTAGTCTGTTTCCTTTTTAAGAATATATATGAGAATCAAGAAAACAGAAGAATGGTTCATGGTCATTAGGTAGCTAGGTCCCTTTGAACTAAAGCTATATAACATAGAGATTAAAAATACTTTTTTGGTCTGGCTGGAAACTTAAACACTCTTTTAGATTTCTTTCTTCAGGAAATGATATTCTAAGTTTCAAGCTGCTAACTTGCAAAACAAACTTTGGAAACAAATCTCATTTATAGGTTGGGGTAATGCTCACTCCAAAATCAAATTTGAGAAGGACCAAAAGAATATAATTTTCCAGTTTAGGGAATGGATGAGCATAAGGAAGGCAAGCTGAAGCAGACTTCAGCTGAAAAAAATGAGTCACTTTTCTCAGTTGTACATTTTTTATTTCAGTAATTACAGGGGAGGTGGAGAAGATACATGAGTAGTTTGGGTTGCTGAGAAAGTAGATGAGAGAAGCAAGTATTCAATGTTGGAGAAGTTGGATTGGTGGGATATGGTAGAACTTTGAGAGACCCACTGGACATGGGTGGAACCCTTGGAGCCATTTCTAGAAGATGTAAATTTTAAGTTGCCAATGACCTTATCATACTCCAGGAATAGCCAACAAATCTGGGTTGTTCTGATTAAACAAAATTTCAGCCTAATTCTCTGGAACTAAGAAGGGAGTTTTCCCTGGATTCCAGTGGGTGGTCGACAGGTCAGGCCTAAGTTGGTACAAAAAGATTAGAGAATAGACTAAATAGACAAGAGGATAACAAAATCTACTAGGCACTCTCTATACATATAAGCTTTTATTGCCTCCTAACAGTAAGTGGTGCTATCTTCACCACCTGAAATGCTTTCTTTCCTCCATCTGCCAAACTATGTTCTGCCTCCAAAAATTCTGTTGAAAAATCACCTCTTTTATAAAATCATTCCAGACCTTTCCTCATTCTCCATCTGGATCCATGCTGCAATCACTATAGTAACCTCCCTAGTAAGTCTTCTTTCCCCATATAGTTTATGTGTGTGTATAAGTTGCACATATATATGTATACACACAGAGAGAGAGAGAGAGAGAAAAGAGAGAAGAGAAAGAGCATTTATATGTTTTGTACTTATTGTCCTTTTCTGTTTCCCCCAGACACTGCTTAAGTTTCATTCTTGGGTTCGCCACTGTTCCAGATTTCACAAGGCACTGTTCAAGGCTTCCTACTAACTACCTTTTTATTTAATCTCCCAGGGAAAAGTTGTCATTCTCTTTCACTATGTACCTGATGGTAATAATTATCATTGAGTAGTAGAGCTAAAGGGATCTTAGAGATTATCTAGTTGTTTTTTTAAAACTTCTTTTGAGCCATAGAACTTTTGATCCCAGATATTTCTCAGAATCCAAATACATAAAATAGGTAAAAGGTGCTATTTGGCCAGAGTAGAGTTTGGTGGCCCAGCCTCTGTCTTGTCAGTCCCCTCCTCTCTGTTCTGAGGCCCCTCTGAGGAAGCCTAGGGAGCAGAATTTGGGAAACACTGACCTATGTCCAGTCCTTCATGGTGCGGATGTTGGGAAGTTAAGGTATTCCGCTCAGAAAGGGCTGAGCTGGAATTTCTTCCTATGTCAGTGCCACTTCTTTCAGAGGGGTGAAAGAGGATCATGCTTTCAATTTCTGGATGTACATATCCCTAAGTATTATAAATTTGTGAAGTCAGCATTTATGTGGTTCATAAATGGACAGGGTTCTTTCACAAATGAAGACTAGAAGTTTTTGTGTTTTCCACCTTTTGATTCATTTATCTTACTTTTCAATTAGTCTTTTTTTATCAGGACTAACTTTGTGAGACAATATTTTCCTTAAATGTTATATGAAAGTCACTTATTCATTCAATAAACATTTATTAACAATCTACTAAGCCAGAAATTATGCAGAGCACTGGAAATATAGAAATAATTTTCTTAAAAAAAGAAACACTCTCTACCCTCAAGTAGCTTACAGTATAGTGTGGTAGACCTCTCTATGTCTATTTCAAAGTGTGTATTCTACAACGTGCTCCTGGATAATTTTATTAATCTCAGGTGTATTTTCCTAATTGTTCAGGGATGTTTTCCACTGTAGGAATACACTAGTGTTTCTTCTCATGTAGATGTGACTATCCAATCTGCCTTGGAGACCTGGAGGGTGAGTTTTGTGAATAAGAGAACATTCATAGGTATTAAGACTTAAATACTGCAAAGCCAGAGGATTTTTAAGGATTAAATGTGTAATATATGTAAAATACTTAGAACTATTCTTGGCATATAGTGAGCACTAATGTTAGCTATTACTTGTTATTGTTGATGTTGTTGATGATGATGATTTGGGGTCTACGTTAAAGGAATCATATGTCAAGTATTTTTTGGTAGGAATTCCTCAAGGACTAGTTTCTGGATTTTGGATATTGTGTGTGTGTGTGTGTGTGTGTGTGTGTGTGTGTGTGTACATGTCTAAGGTTTAAGGAACTTACAGTTGGTTAATTGAGAAATGAGATATTAATGTCGCTGATTTAAATTTTGCCCACCCTGTGCTCTCAATAGTTTTTAGGACTAATATACATTGGTTCTTGGAGTCTGGAACTCAGAGATATAATTAGCCTATCTTACAGATGTGGTCAATAAAATAAGAATAGAAATTTAAGCTTCCTTCACACTTAGAAGGTACAGAGGCTTATCGCTTCCAGGCAACTGGAATGTGAGCAACTCAAGACCTAGACTCAGCCACCCTGAATCTTCAAGGAATGATGTAAAGATGCAATGGCAATGATAAATTATCCTCAGAGATGGTGGCATTTGGGGTCTGGTGTCTGTGGTACCCACGAACTGATGTCCTAACTAGTCAGGGGTCTCACCTTGACTCTGTTTCCTGGATCCAGGTTGCTCTCCTTTGTTCCTGCCTATTTTTTGAGCCTTGTTCTCTGGCCTTCCCATCAATAATGTGAGCTCTGATATTATCCGAATCCAGTCTAGTTTCTATGCTTGCACGCAAGAATCTGACTGGTACCATCCTATACTCAAGAAATCAGACCAAAGCTACTAATATTTTTCACCATGTATGGCAGCAGCCTCAGGACTTTTGCTCTCGCTGTTCCTTCTGCCTGAAATGCTTTGTTCACACCTATTCTCATGACTTGCTCCCTTACTTCCTCAGGGCTCTGCCCAAATCTCACCTGTGTAGATCTCATCAAGGAGGCTTTCTCTCATCATCCTATATAAAGCAGACCCCACCCTACACTCCCTTTCTCTCCTTTTTTATTCTCTTTCATTATACCACTACAAAAGTGCTTATTTATCTCTCCTTTTACATTTTAATTGTTTAAGTATTTGGGGAGGATTTTCCTGCTGTGGTAAATTTATACTCATTAAATTGTCAAATATGATGGCATTATTTATTTATTTGATGCAGGCGCCGTAAGGGGAAATGCTTGCTTTTGCCACTGGCACCATCTGGCTTTGACTGATTATTGTATTTTACCTGATAGTCTTTGGACAGGACTATCAGGGTGATGAATGGGTGAGAGCGGGAGGAGTTCAAACACTGGTTGAGAAAGGATAACAAACCTGCAGCAATAAGTCAGACACCAGGAGGCATTCTAAACACTGAATAAGATAGAACATCCATCGCATGTCCTATTTGCATTCCAGGTTAAACTTCAAAGAGTCAACGTGGCAAAAACATTCCAAGATAAAAGTAGCAAGATCTTCTAGAAAAGATTTAAGGTGCCAGGCAAAAAGAAAAATCCTTTGTGGTCACTGAGTGTGCCATGATTCCACGTGGTTGTAGTTGCAGCTAGAATTCTGCATCTGCCTTTTCTCAGCATCAGTAACTTATAATCTGATGGAGATTTAAATAAAAATGAAAATTTTCAAGACATTCCAACATTCTAAGAGAACAATTGATTTGTGGGAATTAAAGAATAGAATGCAGAATAACAAATGGTGGCACAATGGTCAGGCATTGGGGTCTGGGGTTATAACCTGACCTTGAACCAAAACCTAATCCCCTGGCATTCTCAAAGCCTGATCTTCATCAGAGGCTTCATTCCAGGACAGAAGTGAGGTGGTAACTTTGCTAATGTGGGGCATCTTCAGCATGCCTGGATCCCTCTGACAGTCTCGTTGAGGCAGAGAGCCTAAGAAAGCTACCATTCAATCTTTCTTCTTTCCCCAAAGAGAGACATCTTTAAGGTGCATGTATGGCTGACCCCTATATTATTTTGGTTTATCAATAGATCACCTATCACTTTCATAGTATCTTCAAGTTAGAAGCGATTTTAGAAGTCATCTTGTCTATGAAATCATTGATTTATTCATTAGGAAACATTTATTAAGTGTCTACTATAAATTAAAGGATGTAGACTGAAAAAATTAATCACATATGCTTGTCCCCTCTATAGGATGCGTGAATTCCTCTCCATGACATCATTATTAGGTTGGAGTTCAGCCTTCACTGGAATATCGCCAACATTTTGAGTGTTGTTGCTATTCATTTATAGCACTCCTCAATAGAGAGAAAGCAGGTTAACCTCACTTAAAAGGGTAGTAGGGCCCAACCAAAACTTTGCTTACCCCCCATCATTCAAAAAGTCAGAGGGAGAATCCTTGAAGTCAAAGTCGAATACGTGAAGCTCTGGACAGTTAATTTAGTGAACTCTTTCACCTTTGTCTTCTTGTCTTGATCCCTGACAAACTTCACTGTGCCTCGCCATTCTTCATGCTCATCCAGAGATGGGAGCTAAATACCAAATTTGGATATTTGTAACCAGTGAGTTTTATTCTCTTGTTGCCACAAAAAAAAATCCCCAAACCTCTTTTTTTTTTTTTTTTGCCACACGGCACGCAGGATCCTAGTTTCCTGACCTGGGATCGAACCCACACCCGCTGCAGTGGCAGTGTGGAGCCGTAGCCACTGGACCACCAGGGAAGCCCCCTGTTGTGTCCCCAAACCTCTTAATGTATTTCAGAACACTTTCACTTCTTAATGAATGAAGCTTCATCAGCTCAGTTTAGTTTTGTTTGCACAGAAAAATCAAGCTTTGGAATAAATTTAGAATGTTAAAATGAAATTCCTACAGTTGTCAAATGCTTTGAAATAGCTCAAGAAAAACACTTATTGATGCTTTTCAGCATTTGGCCTTGGCAAGAATTTAGGTATTAAGAGTTCCCACAAAATGAAAAATAAAATGGCATGCAAATATATACACATATACACAAAACCCAGACTATGGACTTTTAGGAATTTTTGAGATTTCTAGTTTGGGTCTAAGGTAATGATCAATTGTCATTTGTCAGAACTTTGGTTTAATAACAATTTTAAGAAATTGAACAGTGGACTAACTTAAAGTTTTTTAAATGTGCTAGTAAAACCAAAACATATTAGATTATGCCTCTTGATAAGATTATTCTTAAACCATGATTTAAGATTCTTCTAATATTCCCTCACTGTCAGGGTCCAGAAACTCAGGGCCAAGGGTAAGTCAGCCTTAGATAAACAGATTGTATGGCCTAGGCCACCAATCTGTCCAGCATTTGTGACCTATAAAGATTCTTCCTGCAAGCGTCTCTGCTTATGCCAACTATTTATATGCACAGTGGCAACTTCCAAAGCTGTCCTTCCCAGGTTTGCTTTGCTTATACAACTAGCTGTTACTGTGCTGGGACTTTCTTTCTTTCCTTCTTTCTTTCTTTCTTTCTTTCTTTCTTTCTTTCTTTCTTTCTTTCTTTCTTTCTTTCTTTCTTCCTTCCTTCCTTCCTTCCTTCCTTCCTTCCTTCCTTCCTTCCTTCCTTCCTTCCTTCCTTCCTTCCTTCCTTCCTTCCTTCCTTCCTTCCTTCCTTCCTTCCTTCCTTCCTTCCTTTCTTTCTTCATTTCTTTCTTTCTTTCTTCTTTCCTTCCTTCCTTCCTTCCTTTTTTTCTTTCTTCTTTCTTTCTTTCTCTCTCCCTTTCTTCCTCCCTCCCTTCCTTCCTTCCTTCCTTCCTTCTTTTTTCCTTTCTTTGCCAAGAAAGGCTCAATTAACCCATGAGTTTGGTCAAGAATAGAAGTTGAAGGGCAAGACCTGAAAATTACAGCATTTAATTTTGCACAGTGTCTTGATGATGGAGCAAGGACTCAGGGATGGCTACTATTGGTGGAGATTCAGAAAGAGTCTAATGAATGAGCATGAGGGGGTGATCACACATATGTTTCAAATCATTCTGAAGAAATGGAAGAAAATAGAAATAATCTAAGACAAAAGGAGGGGAAGCTCTGCAGCTATTCTGAATTAAGCACATACCCTCAGAAATATTTGCAGTGCCCTAAATTAGTAGATTGCCACTTCTGATAGAGAAGATATAATCAGGAAAGATCTCAACCACAAGGGACCCCTCCACTGAGAATTATTTGCAATTTGGAGCCATATTGTGTGTCAGAAACCCTTTTCTCATCCTGTTTTATATGTTATGTATCTCTTTCCAGTAAACTAAACAACCAACTCATGTGTCCTGAACCCCTACTATGGACCTAACTCTGTTACTAATATGTACTATGAGACATATTGTGATGGGCAGAGGAATATAAACCCCACCATCAAGAAGGGGAAAGAAGGCTGATGTTTAAGAAATATGTACAAACTAAAGAATAATACTCTTGAAAATAGCAAAACAAGCCAGTCTGCAATTAAAGGAAATGGGTGCTGTGAGAGATCAGTGAGGGGTCATTGGAGGAGGCAGAGGAACATGAGGGCTTTAAGGGTGGGAAGAGTAGGAGAGTGTTCAAGATGAGGGAGAAGAGACAGTATTCCAGCTAAGTGGGCTGGCACAGCTGCTTCTTGTGGAGCCTTAAGGAGACCGTTCTGAAGAATGTGAAGACTGTTTGATGGTAAGAGTTAGGAGGCGAAATAGGAGTGTAGATGAGGCTTAGCCAAAAAAGGAAAACAAAAATGGCCTGCTATGGTAAGAAATTTGTGCCATGAGCAGCTTTTGACTAAGGGAGTGACATGATGAAAGAGATATTTATGGTACATAGGCATGCAGGATTGCATGGGGAGACTGGAGACAGGAAAGCAAGTTACAAGGTTATTTTTAAAGAAAATAAGAATGAGCAAAAGAAGCCTTGAACTAGGGTGCTCACAACTGGAACTGAAATGTAAAACTAATTGCAGACCTTTTGAGAAAACTGGACCGTTTTCAGTTCCTATGGGACATGAAGAAATGTCTCTGTCAATACATGTGGTCTGTGACCCTTCTAATTTTTCTGATCAAGTGACATGTGGTATAGGCAGTATGACAAGGCACGTCGCAGAAGTAGTCCCTGTTTTAGGCAATTACTATGGGCCCTTCTGCAGACCTATTCGCTTTTCATTTTCATTTCCTTAGTTCTTGGATTGCTAACTCTATATCCCACCTTTATTTTCTGCTTCTGACCCCTTCAGGTAGACCCTATCAAATATTCCTTCTGGGCCTCTGAGATTGGGGATCCCCTGGACACTGGACTCTCAATCCTACTCTCTTCTCTAGTCTTGGACACCATCTTTAGCATGGAACTCCATCACCCCATTTCAAACCCACTGAACTCTAGAAGCCAGGCCAATTCCCCCCAGTTTGCCCTGTGATAGGTAGAGAAATGAAATATGATTGTAAGATTTCCAGCTTAGATAGTGGAGTGGAAATACTCTGGGCAGAATTCATACCCTTGAAAGGAAGAGCTGGTTTGTAAGGAAGATGATGGTTTTAAGTTCCAGCACGATCAGTATGAATGAGGCATCCAGAAATGACCAGCTGAAGATTCAGAAGTGGAGGGAGAGATAACAGGTGCAAGTGACTCAAAGGGAGATTGAAAGCTTATTCATCTTCATGGGCTTCAGTCGAGGGAGAGTTAGAAAGAGAAGAGCGGAGGGAAGGGCCTAGTCTCTCCTCAATGGCAGAAGATACTTCATTGAAAGAAACAAAAATCAGTAAAAGAACTAGCATAATCAGAATCAGAGAAGGCAGTAAGGAAAAAGCTTCAAAGTAGAATGAACACTATGAAATCAGAGTGATGCATGAGGATGAGGATGGAGAATAGACCACTGAATGTAGGATGACTATTAATAACCTCTGGGTGGACAATTTAGTAGAGTGGTGAGGATGAAAGTCAGATAGCAGGGGCTTCGGAGGGATAGAGATGGAAGCAATGCAGACAATTGGCAGAGACCACGCATTTTAAAATTTTGGCACTGAACAGAGGAAGAGAAATGAGATTGTAGGAAAAGGGTGTTTTTTTCAAGCTAGGGAGAGACCTGTGTTAAAAGGAGGGAAGCATAGAGAAGGGTAGACTGAAAGGCTGAAGGAGGAAATAAATGTCACATCAATGAAGGGATGGGTTCAAATTCTTAGATTTCAAGAGGGTTCCCTGTGGAAAAATGATACCCCTTTGAAATAGAAAGGAAACAGAAGTGGATGAGAGGTTTGTTGAATTGGGGTGGTATATATGCAGGAGATCCTGCCAAAATTCTGAACCCCCTTCCATTTGTTCCTAGGCGAAGAACTTTGATCGGTTGCTCAGAGTAAAAATGGGGAAGCAAACACCTTCAGGGGAGTTTACTAAGCAACACTAAGCGCATGTTTCCAAGTGGTTTATGGATAACCTGACTGTGTATCACCTAGAGAGGCTTTTAAAAAGGAAGATTCCTGGAGGAGAGACTTCATTTACAAGCTCCTCTGATGATTCTTTGGCGTGCAAATTTGGGAGCCAGTGCCTTGTTGGGAGGTGGAGCTATCTTGAAAACACTGTCTAATTTAGGAAGCTAGCAAGAAGCTCCAACGTCTCTCATCCTGTGGCCATTTTAATCTTCACATCCCTCACAGTGCTCCTTTCACTCTGTGTATTTCCATGGGAAAGAGAATAAAACTCACACCAGCATAAACCTGCATGAGTTCTTGGTTAGATCCACAATAAATGGGAAAGCTTTAAGGTATATCTATAACCAAAAAGAAAACCTCAATACTGATCATGTGCACACATGAAATTTAGATGATATAAACCACTTATTTTTTCCACTGAATTTCCATTCAGTCCATTAAGAGCTTACTTCAGGTAGGCATCTGGGTGTCCCCGGCTCTCTCTGGGCTCCCTTTCTTTTCTCTTTCCCCCAACCCACATTTTCTACTTTTATGTCCCTCCTCCTCCCCCACCCCCCTAGACTTCAGATGGGACATTAGATCTTTATGGTTCTGTGCATTGTGCCATGTTCTGTCCTAGAGGGTCAGCATTAGAAGCTTCCGACGTTTGGTCCCTAGAGCTTTAAAAGCTGCACATGGAGAAGATTAACTGACATTTGCTTGCTAAACTTGACTACCTCTTGTAGCATAACATTGATATATTGTTATGTATCAAAAACAGTCATTGTTTCTTAATCTAGCTTCACTCCTCATAAAGAGTAAAGGGGAAATAAAAAGTGTGGAAGAGAGTAAAATCCAATTCTGCCACACTGCGATACCTTTTATTATTTGGGACTCATATGTCAGGAGGCCCACTATAGGGAAGCATAGGCATAAGTGATGGGGTTCTGTAAATTGTAGCATTAGGTTTCCTGCTAAGTGAAGTTTCAGTTTCTCTCTCTCTCTCACGCACACACACACACACACACACACTCATACACACAAAAGAGCTGTTGTTTCTTTTTATTTTGTTTGAAAAGTTAGGCTTGGTGCTGAAAATTATCTCATTAATTTTTTGTTTGTTTGTTCGTTTGGTTGGTTTTTTTGTTTGTTTGGAAAAAAAAAAAATTACTACGAGTTGCCTAGGGTGAGAAGGAGTGACTATTGAATGCCACAACATTAAATTGGACCCTGTCAACAAGAGTAAGCATACCCTAAGCTCATTTCATATGTAAATTGTATATTTTTCTTTCCTTTCTCTACATTTTATTCACCAAAGCAGAAATGGGAGGTTTTAGTTTCTCTATTTCTTTCTTCTAGTATACTGATATATTCAAAAGAGTATAGTAATTTTCTCCATTTTTAACCTGAGCCATGCTTTTCTTAAGCACTTCTGCTTTGTCCTCCCCGCTCCCACACCTCCCCCCACACCCCCTACCCCGCCCACTGTTCTAAAATTGCTCCCTCTGAGGTCCCTAGTGGCCTCTTCATTTCCATTTCCAAAGTCCTTTTCTTGGTGTTCACTTAACATTTTCACCCAACTGGACTCTGCTGGACACCCCTTCCTGGCATTGATTCTCTCTTTTCTTGGCTGCTATGCTGGCCCTTTTCAATTCTTACTCTCCTTGTCTAGGCTGGCTTTCACTAGATCAACTTTCCGTTTTCGTCTTCTAAATGCAGATATTCCCCAGAACAAGACCTTAGTCTTTCTGACCTTTTACCTCTAATTTTCATTAGAAATCCCATCCACCTTTATAGCTTCAACTATCATCTCTCCATAAATATATCTCCCAGGTTTATATTTCCTATACTCAAATGCTTCTTACATCTCTAGTTGGATTCCCCCTTCCAAATGTTTGTAATTGAAACTGAGTCCATTACCTTTCTCCAAAATCCATCTTTCCCTTTGAATTCTCCCCTTTCTGTTAATTCTTCCAGTCTCAGTGATGATTTTCTCATCTTAATTTCTAAAGGACATATTAGCTGTACCACCCATTTAACTCTGAATTTACGCTATTTTGTTATTTATTTAATTCTTTAATTTTATTTCTTGTTACCATACATAAATCATAAATATTTTGAGGGCAAGGGTTGCATTTTTTACGCCTCTATATTTCTGCTTGCTACCCAGTATTCAATAAATGATTTTTATTGTTAAGATGTCTCAACTAAGTTGCTAATATTTTGCATATACCTCTCTCATTGTGGTCATTTTTGAAAGAGTTGACAGATTTTGATGAAAATCAGTAGATATGAAGATGTAATTGTGGTTCAGACCACCATCTTGAGACAAAATGGCAGCTAATAAATTTACTGATAAGAGATTTTCTCTAGCATTGTTAACAGTGGGTTCTGTATAATTTTATACATGTTTGCACTGAACGTGTCCTGCTATTCAGAACCTCTGATAGAGCAAGCTACCAGTCAAAAAAATTTTGAGTTAAATGGAAGAATCTAGAGTTAGGTTAGGTTATGCAGCTACCCAAATGAGAGGTAAGGCTGAGCTAAGCATCAAAAACTGGATGTCTACACCTCATTTGGGAGAATACTGACAGCAGGGAATATGCATTTTCTTAATTTTTATTGACCAAAACATAAGGCAGTTTTTTCAGTGTTAGAGGTTAGAAAAAGACTTGAGGAATAGTTTCTGCTCTCACTTTGTGTTTTAGGCCATTAGTTTACCAAGGGTAACCTCTACTTCTTAAACTTGTGTATCTCCCAGGACTAGGTTTACAGATTCTCAGAATTAACGAGCTGGAAAGAACTAGACCATCTTGTTAAAACCTCTTGTTTAGAGATATGCGACTTGCTTCCTCTGGACCTTATCCTTGAAGCCCCGAATTTGTACTGGCCCTAGAGTTTGGGTAATTCTATCCAAATGGAAATGTTGCTCTTATATTATAAAATAACATTTTTTGCCCTATTCATATTTAATAAATTTTCCCATGAAAAACAATTTACTTTCCACTTTGTAGACACTTTCCCATGAAAAAATAGATTGATTTCTCACTTTTCAAACACTAAACATTTGAAATTTAAAAATTAGTCCTAAAGAAGAGTTTTCAGAATATATAGAACAATAGTAGGGAGGAAATATCACTCTCCATCTCTCCCTGTCCATTCCGCCCTCTACCCCAAATCCACTGTATATAAGAATTTATGCATTGCCTCTGTGATAATTCTGCCATTCTTAAGGCTGGAAAACTTAGTTCAATTGCCTCTCATTAGCTTGAAGTTATTTTCTCTGATGTAAAATAGTCTATATTTCATGTATTCCATGGTTTTAGTTTAATTTATCAGTTGGCCACTATAGGTACAAAACAGAATTGGTGCTCAGAGCAAAGTACAAAGTTTTTCAAACACCGACTATTATACTCGTTTTTAGTATGACCCTAAGCAATTCCCCTACTTGTCCATTTACCCACCTACAGAGGATGGAACAGCAAATTACAAGAGTTTATCTGAAAAGTTCTTCTCTGGAGAAAGAGACTTAGGAAATATAAACTCTCCTTACTGAAGAGCCCAGCTCTTCCCAGGACGATCTGAGAAAATGACGGGCAAACCCAATACTACTTCAGCACACCTCTCTCACAGTCTTTTTTTAAAAGCCCTATTTTATTTGATCACTACATTCCTAAGTCAAAAGAGTGCTTCAGCAAAATCTGCCTTCCTGGGGGCAAAAGCAATCTCAACAGTGTCACACTCTCAGAAAGGCAGATACTGCTGAATGTTGACTGGACAAAAGATGGTTTTCTTTTTCCTCCACCAAAAATTGCTCCCATTACTTGAGAAAGAGACACAATAGGATGTTTATTCCTGTTTACAGATGTTTAACCAGTGCCCCTTCAGAGGGTCATGTGTCTACAAACAGCATCATGGTAATTATATCCATTACTGTAAAGAACAGATGTGGAAATTGGTGGTTTCTTGGGGGAAAATAATACCAAGTCCACTTTCCAGAAATGTACACAGTGCAATGCAGCTGTAACATTCTGTGTGGAGGTCTCTTTAGTGTCTGTAACTGCATGTGCTTACATTAAAAAATATGGGATTTCTGTGGGACACCTAGCAGAAAAATCCAGGGGCACCTAGAAAATGATGCAGATCATTTGATGCGTTTAAAAATTCCTAGTTATACTGGACACATCTCCATAGCCCAAGAAGGTCTTTGATTCTAAAGTTTTCCGGGCAAGAAATAGGTATTGAGAAGAGAATCGAATGAGAAAAACCCTGATGCTCCACATACCCCTGAGGTCTCTGCATCCTAGCTACAACAAGACTTCAGTGAGGCCAGATTGCGTCAAGGTATCATACTTTGACCTGTGAACACCAAAATATTCTTAAACTCACCACTGCAGGGTCTGGCAGGGATCAGGGGTCACCGGTCCTCTCCTGAAAACTAGAATTCAATGGTTCCTTATTTTAAATGCCAATGTTACCTTGGATGCAACAAGAAGGATTAGATGAAATCTAATCTATGTCATATATTGTGTGCAGAATGTTATACAGAGATCCAATGTGTGCCTAAAAGATGAGATTTCTCCTGAACCAAGGCTATCTGTGCCTTCACATGTACCAAAACTTTTCAGAAGACAATATGTATCCTATAAATCGGTAATCGTGATGAAACATTGGAAGTTAATTTGCATTTACATTGTTTACAATAATATGCCATGACATTATGCCTAACTTTGGAATTTTGCCTCTGGGGCAAAAAAAGTGTAATCTTCTTTTTCCAGGCTATGCTTTTCTGCTTTTCATGATTCCATGTAAACTACCCAGTAGCACCAAACTGGGTGTCTATGATTGAAATGTAACAGAGGAGCAATCTAGTCTGCTAATCTGAATCTTTCAGGCCCAGAATGGACTGATAATAAAGAGACCTGCCAAGTGCCTTAGGCTAAAGTGTGCCTTTTGACACTAATGATCTAATTCAGCTATCTACTTTGTCCCAATTTCGGCCTTCTCTTTCTCTGTGGCCCTAGGGACTCAAAGGAAAACACAGGAGATGAGGAGGCCTAGCATCAGCTCTATCACTGGTTGCATCACTCTCTCTCTAGGCCTTGGTTTCCATGGCTATGAAAGAACATGGTTTGATGATTTCTCCTAGGTCTCACATGTTGGGCTAAGCGAGTCTATGCATGTTGGAATTTAAGACAGGAATTCTTGGTCACATGTGTGGGATAGCTCCAACTGTCTCTAAAAGCAGGAGGCAATGGGGTAGGAATAGAAAATTCTGACTGATGCTTGATATAAACATTTTCAGTAAAATCAAGGAAACTATTCCCAAACAGGAATGTGGCTCAGCTTATCATCCTCATTGTGGTCTAAGCCCACTAGGGTACTTATTAAAATGCATTTCAGGCCCTCTGTAGTGCTACGCCAGACTTCTTCAGTCAGTGTCATGGAATCTGCTTTACACAAGAACCCTGGTGGTAAAATACACAAGCTGAAGTTGGAAATCCTTCGTCTAGGTGAATGAGCACTTTTTCTGCTCATCTGTAATTCGGTTGAGAGAAAATTATTAGTCTACACTAAACTTCAGTTTTGTAATAATGGAAACATTATCCATCTTTCCTGTTTCCCAGAAAGTGTTAGTACCTTAGTAGGACAGCCTCTTAGAAAACAGCTTCTTAGAAGAGCAAGCAATTTCTTAGTTACGAATGGCTTGTTTTTCAAAAATAAATAAACTTGAAACTTAAGACACATTTGCCACAGAAATAACATAAAATGGTGTTAATGTTTCCAGACCTGTCTATAAAATTCAGGTTGATCCAAAATGTAGCTGGAATTCTGTACATTTGCAATGAAAACATAGGAGAAAACAATAATGTTATCGGGTTTGGGAATGTAATAGAACCAGTTCTTTATATCTAATTTCACACACACACCCCCTTAAAACTTCCCTTTTCTGATCTGTAGGTGTTATGCTAGCCCCATTCAACAGTAGCCAGAATGGAAATTACAGCTAAACTATTGTTTGTTAGGTAACTTTGTGTCATGTTGGGATTCTCAAGAGGCATGAGAAGAGGGATGAATAAAAAGGAAATTTCCCATGCCCATTGGGCAAAAGAAGAAATAGCATTGTGGGGAGGTGAACTCAGGGCAGGGGCTAGACTGAGAAAAAGGACATTAAAGAGGAAATGAGTGGTTTGTGTGAGCAGGTGAAGACCTGAGTGGAAGTGTAGGAGAGGTGAGTTGCTTAGGTCTAAGGAGAAGAACTTGTTGGATGTATGGTCGCCCTCCCCCATCCCCACCCCTACCCCAGGCAGAAGAAAGGAACAGTGGGTAAGAGATTTTGTCAATTCGATAGTTACCACCAGATGGCGAAATTGATCCCAGGCCTCTTGCTACTGGTCAGTTTATTGGGAAAAAGGGAGAATATGTGCATCGCTTGGTAATTCATTCATTTATTCCACAAATATTTACCGAGTGCCCACTATGTCCCATGAACTGTGTTAGGAACTGATGTTGACATGGCCAACCCAACAAAGTCCCTGCCCTCAATGAACTTACGGTTGGGGGGGAAAGCTAAACTGGCACAAGAATGTCCCTAGAGTATTAGTTAATATTCTTCTCATGTAGTGAAGTACAGGCTTTCTCCTCTGGTGACTTGCCCCAATGTCAGCCCAGACAAAACCAAAGATACACGAAGCCAGTACTTCTTTTTCTCCACGAACCTGCCCACACCTGGAAGACTGCCTCCCAGCTTTCCCTCCAACCCGCCCCTTGGTCTTTCATGATCCAGCCTTCAGTCTTTCCTCAAAGAAAAACGTACTAGCCTTTGGCCTCCTGCCTTCAAAATGTTTATCTTGTCTAGATGACAGGTATTAATCGGATTAACCTAGAGAAGAGGTGTTAAAGAATTCCTCACCTCTGATATCATCTGCATTTTAGGTAAGCTTGTTGGGTTTTTGGTGTTTGTGTTTTGTTTGTTTGTTTTGTTTTGTTTTTTTCCTTTTCCACAGTGCTTCCAAAGCCTAGTAACATTTAACCTTTTTTGGGTATTGCATACCTCTGACATTCTTAGAAAACCTGTGGACATTCAACAGCAAAATAATCATGTAAACAAACTACAAGGCATATTACTTCAGATTCAGGGACACCTTGAAGCCCATTCTTAGACCATCTCAGACTTAATATCTATCATCTATCTATGTATCATCTATCTGTCTATGTATCATCTATCTATGTATCATCTATCTATGTATCATCTATGTATCATCTATCTATCATCCATCTATCTATCATCTATCATCTATCTATCATCTATGTATCTATGTATCATCTATCTATTATCTATCTATCGATCGATCTATCTATCTCATTCACAGAACTGACACAAATCGTGGGAGTTTGTGGTACAGCATTCTGGGAAGCAGCGGAAAGGGTTTAAGCAAACTTTCTTATTTACCCTAAGCAGCACAGGTTCTGATTCGTGTCTCCCCGGTTTCTGTCAAGCGCAGACGGCTGACGACTGACAGCTAGGTCTCTCCTCCGCAAGCCGCTCAGCCTTTGTCTCCCGGCCCCTCCCCCTGCATTTTGACTCCAGTTTCCGTCCCACAGTCCCTCTTCGCGACTCATTTTCTGCCTCCTTCAGGCGTTCCCTCCGGCCTCTCTTTAGGGTGACCTCATCCCTTTGTTTTACCCGTCAGCCCCTCCCTACGCCCTCATCCCCGGCTGCGGCTGTGGCCCGGCCGCTGGGATCCGGGGGACCGCAAGGCGTGGCTCCGACCGGCCGCCCCGAGAGCCGCCCTTGGAGCCCCTCCTGCGACGATCCAAACCTCAGGGGAGAATTCCTGCGCCCCCGGAACACCGGGAGTTTTGTTTTATCTTAACGAACATTCACAAACTCTCGTTGAGAGATAATTGCTTCTTTCAGCGGCTCGGACAACAAAAGCATCAGCCGGCGCCCCAGGCCTGTCGGTGGCAGAGCAGCGGCGGGAGGGGGTGATGCGCGGGCTCCCTCCTTCGCCCTCGTCAGTCCGCGGGCGTCGCCTCCCGCCGGCAGCAGCACAGCCGCAGGGCTTCCAGGGACCGAGCCCCCGTCACCTCAAGGTTGCACAGCGGGTGGGAAGGCAGAGGAGGGAAAGCTGGGTCAATTGCAAGTCGCGCTCCTGTCCCTCCCAGTTTTCCCTTGCTTGGGGGCTACAAAGAGCACGTTAGCTTTGCTCTGGCTGTTGGCACCTGTTTCTCCAGGACAGGCGGTGGGGAGACGCGGAGCAGCGGGCAGGAAGATTTCTATGTATCGGCAGGAAAAGACCTTTGGAAACTAAGCAGGAATACCTTGTCTTTAGCGTACAACAAAGGCGAGAAAATCAGCTAAGGTCAGGGCCAGGGACAATGATCCTTCATCACTGAAAAAAAAAGATAAGCAGGCTTCCTCATTTGAGCTTTCCATTTCCCACGATGAAATACAGGCTCCACGGACAATTGCAAATGAGTTACTTTTGGGTGGCGTGGGGGGAAGGAGGGTAAATGGAGCAGATGGGAAGTGAGATGACTTCTGTAGGTGTGGCCAAATTTACCCCGCGGTGAGCTTTTTTTCCTAGTCTGGAAACATGGCACCAGCATGTATTTTCCGTTCATTCAGTAATATTGTTAAAAAATGATGAAAGAAGACAGTATAGGTGATACAAGCAAACTTTATTCAACACTTCATGAAGCCAGCAGTCTCTGGTCTCAAGGGCCCAGACACCTGCAAAACGGGGCAGAAGGCAGGATGCTTTTATAGGATAAAGAATAAGGAACGAAGAAGTATAGAGCCCAGATTGGCTGACTGGTTACACTGTTTCTGGTCAAACGGATCCTTTGCAAGGACACGAAAATTATCTAAATTTCTGTTTGTTGACCTAGCACCCTGGGCAGGATTGGCTCCATCTTGACCTGGGAGAACTGAGGAGCTGCGGGGGAAGGAAGATCAACCCCCTTTGCAGGCGATAAGGGTAGGGAGTTGATGGGAGTTAGAGCTTTCTCTCCCTGCGTTCTGACCTCTTTTTCTTGTTTAAATAGGTTGAAGCCAATTGTGGCATGGGATGAGTGATTTGCATATCTTATTTACTTATTTTTAGCAGTCTTGGGGTTTTTTTTCTCCCCAACTAGGACAGTAGATTTTATTCAGATTTTCCATACAGACGGACAAGTTGGCTTTAAAAATTGTCAAGTAAGGCATTCCTTTAGAAGGCTTTGCTCTCTCATACAAAGGCTTTGGGGAAGGTGTGCAGCTTTTTGCTAACTGATAAATGATGTGCTCTTGCATTCTGAGAGGGTTGGAATTAGGTGCTTAAAGGAAGATGGTGTCTGCTTTCCTAATAAGGTGGGTCATTTGCTGGTTCGCAGAGCATACAGGTAAAGGCATTTTGAACTATGCAGAATCAAGAGTCTTGGTACATAGGATTCTGGCCAGCAGACAAATTCTGTGCTCACTCACTTTGGTGGTTCTCTCTGGGGACTGGCACATTTGAGAAAGATCTTAGTCTCATGATATGTTCAATGTACTATATAACTAATTTTAAAAGGTAAGTGACAGTAGAGGTTAAAGTGTATGGGGGAGACCCTGTCCATACCAGAGTAGGATTAGGTCACAGTCAACTTCTCTGATGCTTTCTTTTTTTAGGGAAATAGAAAAATGGAACATATATACATTTGCACAAAATTAGGACTTTCATACTTCGAATGCCTGAGTCTTGAACCTCCTAGTCAACTCCCTCAGTGTACAGACACAGAAACTGAGGCCCAGAGAAGTGAAAAGACTTCCATGAGGTTGCACTTGGGATAGGACGTGTCGGATTTACAATCCTAGTCTCCTGATTGCAAATTCAGGGCTTTGGCTAATTTACCTGCCACTTCTTATTTCTCTGAATTTCATAATAGAGGCACCTCTGAAATCGTACTTTCTTTTGAAGAGATATTCAAAAGGAGCTGTGGATCTTTCAGGACAGGTGTGTTTAGTCTGAGCATCGTAGGCCAGTACATTTCACACTGTGATGTGCAAAAGATTTGTGAAAATGCAGATCCTGATGATCTGGGGAAGGGTGAGAGTGCATTGCAGCCCAGCTCTTGGAGGTACGGATGCAGCCACTCCCTAAGTGTTGAGCGGCAAAACTGTGGCCAGCATCTCTCCTCCTTGCCTTTCCTTTCTCACTGATAGAACAGCCCTGGGGATTTCAGGAGCCCTTGTTTTTCGTGTTACCAGGTCACTGTGCTCCCTCAGCTAATCTGGATGTCTTTCACTGCTTTGTCCTCACCCAGACCTGAGACTGTTAGAAACAGTCCCTAGAGACAGGCTTCTTGAGCTGGAGGGTGCGATCTTTTGTCTAGTGACTTAGCACCATTTAACTTGCTTCCAACAAAACCTTTCACACATAAGCAACTTGCTCAAATCTGATGGTTAAAAAAGTCTTTTTTTTTTCTCTCGCACAAGTGGCCTCCCAGCTGCAGCTCATTTCTCTCCTTCTGGGAGTGCAGCTGGCGTGCTGCATGCTCACCACCGTGGCCCTGCCCCTGGGGCTCAGCAGGTCTCTTTGTGCATTTCCCCACGGGTTGCTTCTGTCCTGCACTTCTTCTCCAGCTGCGTGTGATACCGGGATTCAGGTCTGAATGCCTCTGTGCACACTCTGAGTTGAGCAAACAGCTGAGCAACGACAGGGCAGGACCCTTCGAAGGCAGGCACGCTTCAGTGGCACCCCCTTCTCACTTCTCTGATGCTCGCCTGCCTCCGAGGTGCTCTGCCGTGGCTCTTTAAGTTGCTCTGTGAGCGCCTTTTCAATCTTTCTCACTATCAGCTTCAGCTGTTCTCAGGGGAGAAACAATTTAATCCAAAATATAACACACATTCACCAGACTTTTATTAAGGCCTTACTGTGTGAAACAGGGGTAGGGGGTCTGCAGAGTGGTAGAGAAGGTGAGCTCTGGGGTCTGACTGCCTAAATAATTAAATCATAGTTCTACACTTATTAAATATGGAACCTCCCCAAGTATTCGTTTTATCATCTGTAAAAATAATAATACCACTTATACATTAGAACAATCATAATACCTACCTCATGCGTTTGTTATGAGATTTTCCACGCAAAACATTTAGCTCAGTGCCTTAGCAAAGTGATCAATAAATGTTAGCCTCTAAAATTAGGGTCCTGAACCCAATTCCAACGTGGCGGGGTGGTGGGGAGGTGTCCCACACCAACAGCCATTCTCCAGACACCAGCTGGGTGTCCTACAATTCAACTCAATTCCACCACTATCTACCCAGAGATAGCAGACTCCACTAGCAAAGTGCTCGGTCTCGCAAGACACTCTCCTCTTCAGGCACCAGTCACAAGCCCCGGTTGTTCCCTGTGCTTCTAACTGATTGGCTACAAATTGGAGGTTCCAACAACCCCCTCCAATTCAGGATGCCAATTGCAAGTCCACGTTATTACCTGTACCTCTGACAGACTGGCTATAAATCAGAGGTTCCCATGACCCCCTCCTTGGATTTGATTAATTTGCTAGAGCGGCTCACAGGACTCAGGAAGCCCATTTACTCACTAGTTCACCGGTTTATTATAACAGGATATAACTCAAGAACAGCTAGATGGAAGAGATGCTTAGGGCAAGGTATGGGGAAAGGGCACGGAGCTTCCATGCTCTCTCTGAGCATGTCTTTCTCCCCAAATCTCCACATGTTCACCAACCTGGAAGCTCTCCAAACCCAGTGTTGGGTTTTGTATGGAGGCTTCATTACACAGGCATGATTGATGAAACCACTGGCCATTGGTTATTGATTCAACATCCAGCCCTTCTCTTCTCCCAGGAGGTCAGAGGTTGGGACTGAAAGTTCCAACACTCTAATCACATGGTTGGTTTTCCTGCCCAGTCACCTCATTAATATAACAAAAGACACCTTTATTGCTCTCATTACAGGAAATTCCAAGGGCTTTAGGGGCTCTGTGTCAAAAATAGGGATGAAGGTCAATATATTTTTTTATTATAAATCACAATATCACAGCCTCTATTAAGATGACAATATTCCTGTCCTCAGAGAGTTTACAGAGTAATGGAAAGTTTGAAGAATAAGTACATCAATTACTACAATGCAAAAATAGATGGATAGATCGATGATAGATAGATAGATAGATAGATAGATAGATATGCAGAGGGAAATGTTTGAGACAGACAGATGTTTGAGGAGGGCCAAATTGTAAGTGAAGTCACAGAACTCAGGGAGTGAAAAGCAGTTTTTAGTGAGCCGCCTGAGGAGTTTAACATAAAGGTAAACCCTGCCCCAGAAACTGGCAAAGTACACCTTCAGGCTAAGAATGGCTTTTACATTTTTTAATGGTTGACAGAAAATCAAGAGTAATGATATTTCTTGATCCCTTACAATTATGTAAAATTTAAATTTCACTGTCCATAAATAAAGTTTTATTGGAACACAGCCATGCTCATTCATTGAGGTAGCAGCTATAGCTTATTTCTGCCACAGTGACAGAGTTGAGTGCTTGTGACCGAAACCTTATGGCTCAGAAAGCCAAAAATATTTACTACCTGGCCGTCTGCAGAAAAAGTTTGCTGACCTCTGGACTGCCCATTTAGGAGGATGCAAGAAAACTCTCCAGCCAGCGAGGTAAAGATTGGTAAGAATTTGCTTACCTAGTCCAGAGTGATGAAGGGTGTGTGGGGTTTCAGCAGACACGCCAGAAGGAAAGATGTCTGTGGAGGGCCAAATTGTAAGTGAGGTCACGGACTTGTGGAGCAAGGAGTGTGCCCGTTGAGCAGCCTGTGGACCTACTTAGCTAAAGGCGCGGGCGTGCTCACGAGAGAAGCAGGAAGGGCAGACTGCGTCCATTCCATGACTTTCTCAAATGCCGAAGCAATGCTTATCTTCTTAGCTTGCTAAACAATTGGAATATTTAAAGATTTTTTGGGGGGGAGGGGGAGACCACATTATGATGAAACCATAACTCTATTTTAGCTTAGTCTCATACAATATGTAGCATAGAGTGGAAGACAGACCAATTAAGAGAGCTTCTATAGTGTTAGCTTTCAGTGTCTGCTTTAAACCTTAAAATAAGGGAATAATGTTCCAAGGTGGAATTTCAGACATTTGGTAAAAGGAGAATCTTTGTCTATGTCTTTCCTGTACACCCACTCCGCTACTGCCACCAGCTATGCCGTTATTACCTTGATTCTCCACAGTGATTTAAACCTTCTGTTGTGTGTTTCTGGGGTGCACAGCCAAGCTGATGTGCACCCACTTACTAGAGGCTGCAGAGGTACCAGGCAGGTACCAGGGTTTGACATGACTTTTGCTATGACTTCAGCTTTGGGAGAAACTAGGGGATTATTCTAACCTAGAGCCATCAAGTTGCCCCAACCAAAGGGGGAGATAGCTACTGAATAGCCCTGGGAATCTTTAATCCTCGTCTTGGGTCTAGTCCTAAGCTGACACAGGAGCATCATTGATTTACGATGAGTAAATCAGAATTGTGGGAAGAGTGGTGGCATCATCCTACCTTCCTGGAACTGTGGAGTTCAGGACAGGGCTTCCCCATGTTACTGCACGTCTGCAAAACTCCCCGTTTTTTGGAGTTTCACAGTGCTGGGCACGAACTTGGTGTTCTGTGTGGCTCTTTGGGTCATATCAGAGGGTTATGGCACATCTCATAGTTGTCTCTGCATCAAGAAGAAAGGAAAGGAATTTTCATTGACTTTAAGATCTCAGAATCAGACTTAATACCTCCTTAATTTTACCCAATTACCCAGCCTAATTGTTCTGGCTCAAAGATCAGGTTATCATAAATCCTTGGAAGGTAAGTTCATCTGGATTAATCCAGAAGTTGGAGAATTTGCTTACCTACTTTCAAAAACAGATAAGAGGGAATTTTCTCTCTTTGATGGCTTCAAAGGGTGCAGTGTTTTCCCCCTGCAGAACCACGAAGCTGGTTCTTTGTGCCACGATGAACACCGTCACTAAACTCCTGCAAGGAGCTGTGTGGCATAAATAGTATGATATTTTTTGAGAATATAGTCAGAGCAACAAGTATGACGTCCATGGAATAGTTCTAGATAGATTTCCCAATATGTCTCAGTACAATTGTGAGTCAAGTAACAGGGATACTTGGTTTAAGAAAAAGGCAATGTTTAATTCAGTAACTCTGGCTGGATTTAAATCCTCAGCCTCGAGAATAAATGTTTACCACCTGCTCAGCCCCTTCCCTCTGATAAGCATAAGGGTGACTCCAGTTTATTCATCCGCTTTTCTCATTTAATTAAATAGTCGTGATTCCTGACCTGAGGCCCTCCCCTCACACTTCCCCCCAGTATTGCTTTCTCTGCTCTCTTATATTTTCTTGGTCTTGCTTTCAGAATTAATAGCAAACCTGGTCTCTAGCCTGTTCTCAACATCTCAAGTGTGAATCTTCCCTGTCAAAATCTTCACAAGGAAAATGAGTCACAGCATCGCCTGGGTGATGAGGTCATGATACCACAGTCCCTGCTTTGAAAATGTATTTGTACTTTTCTACTGTAAAGAGATTTTGACAGGGGAAGATGAAATTGGGGTGACAGCTCTGAAGCCTGTTCTTTTAGACACTGGTAACTAGCTCAGCCTTGGCAGGCACTGGCAGTGACAAAGTCATGCTCTGGATTCTCCCAGCCTGCACTCCACTTTTCACCCTGCCTGGGAGCCTGGAGAAAATGCCTGCAGAGAGTAGACCAGACCTGTCTTCCTAGGGTCATCTTACCTCACGTGCAACCTGAGTTCAAATCCTACCTCTGCTACTTACTAGCTGTGTGATTTAGTTATTTAATGTCCCTGTGCCTAAGCCCCTTCACCTGTAAAATAATAGTACCTATTGCATAGCCTCGTTAGAATTAAATTTAATAAATCTATTTGTGTGTGTATATATATAAAGTATATAATAAAGTGCTTAGAAGAGTAGTTGGCACATAGTACTATATAATTTTTCAATTTATTATTAGAATTATTTTCTGCAAGGATCTGAGGGTACTTTATAGTACCTTTAAAGAGGTTTTTTTTTAGGAGAGCATTTATTATTTTTATGAAATATGCATAGTCCTGAAAAATTCCTCCATAAGCTATCAGAGATAGAAAACCATAAAATATTTATCAAATAATGCACCCAATCCCTAGTCTCCAGAAAGCAGCAATTTTCACTTCACTTGTATTGTCTTCTTCTAGGCAATTATTTGTTGAGTTCTTAAATACCAGGCATTTTACAAATACTATTTTCTTTCATCCTCAAGAAATTCTGCACAGTAAGTATTAGTATCCCCGTACGAGGGATGAAGGAGCCGAATTCTAAAGAAATTAAGTAATTTATTCCAGGTCATACATTTGAGCCATGGCTGAACCAGAATTTGAACTCAAATTGTTTGAGCCAAAAGTTACGCCAAACCATGTAATCAATGAATGTCAGTGCCTGATGACTTAGAGAGAATTTGATGCTAAAAACAAAGGGAGAGGCAAGAAAAGAAGAATGACAAGAATAACAACATTAGCAAATTTAGACTCAGGTATGATTTACAGATTTTTCTAGGGTTTTGTGTATTTGGCCTTCAACTATCCAACAGCTTGGGGATCGAAATCCAGTTAAAATGGAAATAAGTCTGTTTGTCTTGAAACTGTATGCCATTTACCTGACATCCTCACCTCTTCCCACCAAAAACATTCAATTGTTTTTTCCACACATGGAAGAATAAAACAACATATCTTCTAGAATCAGAAAGAAAACATACCTGCTCTTTTTTTTTCTTTAGATTTCTCGGGTACTGTGAAATCTAAATGTGCAATCACTTACCTGGTGATTGATACAGACCATTAAGGCCTCTGCAAATTATTGTTGACAGATAGCAATGTCTCTGCAAAATCATCCCACCAGCCACCTCATAGATATAAGCATATTGTACAAAGAAATATGCTTGCTGTGCCAGTGCAATTTCAAGAAAAATCACCTAGTTCCCCCTTTCAAACATGTTCCTGCCCCTAATTCTTCCTATATAGAGATTCTGGAGCCACCTCTGTTATAAGATCAGAAATATAGACCAATTCTGTTCATTAAAAAGTACTTCAACTAGTCTCAGTACTGATATTAGGATCGCTACTTATTCGGTGACTCTTTTTCTTTTTCTTTTTTCTTTTTCTGAGTGTTTAGTGTTGAATTCTTAGACTGAATTCTCTGTTAGGTTCCTTAAAATGTAGGGAGATTGGAAGCCTAGGTTTAAGACCTGTTCTAGCATTTATGGGGCTTTCCATCAATTCGTGATTTGGTTTCTTCATTTTACAAAGGGGATAGCACACTTGCTCAGCCTACTTCATTGTAATTCCTCGAGGAACAATTTTATGAGGTGGAAAGTACTTCATAACCTGGAATATAAAAATTCAAGTTACTGTCATTTTTTTTTAAAGCAAATGGCGTCTCGAGTTCTCCATCTCCCATTAACTAGGCTTCATGATGATGTGCACTCTGATGACACGTTATGTACCCCCTTGCATATTACATACACTGACACTCGGAGGGGCTTCACTAACTATCCAATGGGGGTACACGGGGTAGAGCTGGAAATCCCAAATCTTGATGTCCTTCTTTCCTCAGGGCCACATGCTCCTAAGCTAATTCCCCACAAAGTGTCTGGCATCTGCATCCACAACTTTTACCAATGATGAGTAAATAGAGGAGCTCTCAGAACCTGCAGGGCAGTTGTTTCCTTGAATGTGGAAGGGATATACCCAGATGGTGAGATAGAAATATGAAATAGTAGCTATATGAGATTTTTTTGTGTGGGATGAGGGGTGTCAGGTAAAAGGTATATATTTTGAGAATGAACAGACTTCTAGTCTAAGTGAATTTCCATCACCAAGTTGCTGGACCATGTAGAGGTTTAGACATGGATAAGATTAGAGCGGATTGGTGTGTGTTAGGTGGTAGAAGAGTGGGATTTACCCTTGACAATGTAAACAGATCTGCCCCCTTCCCAAGGATAGGAAAGAACTTGATTGAATATGTGGCATACTTTAGATGGTTTTTGCTTATGTCTCTGAGGATAGATAGTACTGTAGAGTTAAGGAACTGGACTCTCCCCTCCCTGGACTCCTCTCCAGCAGTCATGGAGATGAAGAAGGTCTTGTGGACTCAGTCTAATGGTAACGTAGAAATTACTCTGAGATGAGAGTGATGATGACAATGATTATGATGAGAAAATTAGCTGTCCCTTTTTAAGCACGTAAAATACGTCAGGGACTGTGCTAAGTACTTTATATACATTAACTCATATAATCCTCGCAACAACCCAGTGAGATAGCCCTGTTATTCCCCCATCTTACAGATAAGGAAACTGAAGTTAACTTGCCCAAGGTCAAGAGCTGGTAATTAAGTGGCAGAGCTGTGATTTGAACCTATACATATCTAACTCTACAGCCCATGTTCTTACCCACCTGGGAATATTGGCTTCCTACAATCTATTTTAAAAAGCACTAAACAAGGAGTGGGCTTGAGGGCAGGCCTGGTCTTTAGAAGCTGGATCATACTGAGCCCCTTTCTGTTTCCTAATTCACCTTGATTATAAAACAGGCACAGTGATGTGTTCCTCACATGGTTATGATGAGAACTGAACTGAAATATTAACTTATATGTGGTATACTCATTATAAAAGGAAGAGGAGAGAGGGATATGGCTGCTGGAGAACAGTTTGACGAAGGCCCAGAGCATTAGTTTCCCAGAGAGAAGCACTGATACCCAGCCAGTTGGCTGTGTACTGCCCATTTACATGCTCTCCGATCACTAACATAGCATGGCACATGGTTATTTAACAACAACTACAAATAAATATTTTTGGAGCATCAACCATGTGCCAGCACTGTTTTAGCCACCAAGGCTTTGAGGATTGCACAAAACTGACAAGGCCTGCTTCCAGAGAGTTTATAGTCCAGGGGAAGAGTCAGTTAAAAATGAAATACATTCCTACCAACAATTTTTGGGGGGTCTTTTTCAATTTTGCAATTCTTGTTTATATATAGGGGTATATTATTGTTTTAATCTGCAGTTCCTCACTAAATAACAGAATTGAATAATACTTTTAAATAAATTCATTGAACAATTGGATATCCTCTTTTGTGAAAAATCTGTTTATGTCTTTTGCTCAATTTTCTTAAAAAGTTACCTTTTTCTTACTGATTTATAGAAGTTTTAAAAATATATTTTGGATGAAAGTCCATTGTTGGACATAAATGTATTGCAAATGTCTTCTTCCAGTGAGTAGGTTAATTTACAATTTTTAATGGTGCCTTTTAATAAAGAGAAGTTTTAAGTCTTAATAAAAAAAAAATGAAATACAAATATATGTCAGGAGAATATGAGCACAAAGAAGGAAAAACAAGATAAACAGACCAACAGTGACAATATTTGGAGAAGGGCATATAGTAGAGTGGATGAGGAATGTCTCTCTCACTCACTTGTTCACTGAACAAAATTTATCAGGTACTGCTGACTTAGAATGTAATAAATTACATTTCATAATGAAAAAGGTTTAAATAAGAAAAACTAAATCAATAATCACTATTCAGTATAGCAGGAAGAAATAGCAATTTAATTAAATATTTATCTCATCATGTTTTATATTCCTGAACATCCAACCAGAGACATTTTGTGGCGTCATACCTGAAAGCAAGGCAGTTTTTGGCAGAGTCAGCTGGGCCTTCTCTTCCTGCTGGTTGGCTCTGAGCACCTTCTCCAGCAGCTTGGGCTGTGGTTTGCTCTCAGTCAACTGGGTGGAATTCACCTGTGATGGTGGCACAGTGGGCTGTCTGCTGGTTAGGCGGCTTTTCTGTCTTTTCCCAGATGTGCTGGCTGCCTGCTACTCTCTGTCTTTCCCCAGTTGTTAGCAAAAGCCTCACAGTCCCTCTCATAGTCTGGTGTGTGAGTCCAGCCTCTTCAGCAGCCTGATAGGGAGTCCCTCTATCTTGTTCCCAGCTCAGTGGCCACTGTAGGCACCGAGACCTCTCCCAGAGCAAGGTTTAGTATCCCCTCACCTTGTCCACCTCTCCCTCCTTCCAGTGTGCCACTTAAGAGGTAGTGAACGACTTGTTGAGGTAGTGAACACTAGTAACCGTAGTGAACACTAGTAACCGTAGTGAACACTAGTAACCGTAGTGAACACCAGCAGAGGTAGTGAACTACAATCAGCAACTCTCATCAGGGGGTCTGCTTTTTTTTTTTTTAACATCTTTATTGGAGTATAATTGCTTTACAATGGTGTGTTAGTTTCTGCTGTATAACAAAGTGAATCAGTTATACATATACATATATCCCCATATCTCTTCCCTCTTGCGTCTCCCTCCCTCCCTCCCTCCCTGTCCCACCCCTCTAGGTGGTCACAAAGCACGGAGCTGATCTCCCTGTGCTATGCGGCTGCTTCCCACTAGCTATCTGTTTTACGTTTGGTAGTGTATATATGTCCATGCCACTCTCGCACTTTGTCTGCTTTTGCTGCTCAACGGTCGAGTCCCTTCCTTTCAGAGTTGACTCTCAGCAGGTATTTGCTTGGGCATCACTGACTTTGACACTTTGTTCAGTTAGGTGACATATCTCTGTTTGCCATACCTAAAGCTTTTCTGAAAGAGTTCAGTCAAATTATTCTGTCTAGCATGAGTCCTGAGAGATAGACCAGCATAAGTATGTGCCTCATCTCATAAGTATGTGCATCTTCCCAGCCCCCATCTGAGGAAGGGGGGCTTCCTTCCTTGAATATCTAAGGGACTAGTCATCTCCAGCCTACAACCTTAGGATATGGGGCTCATTATACAGATCAACTCTAAACAGAGGGAAGGAGAGAGTCTCCAACCATCCTCTATGAATATTTTCACCTCTTTAACTTATGAAGAAGCAGAGATATATATTTGAAAAATAATTTGATTGCTATGATTCCAGACAACCCATGGAGAAAATGAATATGTCAGTTGTTATATCTTAGATTTATTTCCAAGTGCTTTTTAAATTATTATTATCAATGTCATTTTGTGCCTTCTCTCCTTGTCTGACTCCTGCACCTTTATTTCCATAATTGGCTTCTTTGTTCAGCCTCACTGCATGAAGTCAGTTACTCAGTTAGGTGTTGGGGAAACATATACCTGTCTTAGACAGATGCTCTTGAAGTCCATCACTGGGAAATGAAGGGTATTAAAAGTTGACAAAATGGAATCCCATATTAATTTGCCTATCATCATCTTTCTGAAATGGCACTAATTGAGAGGCTCAAATTTTGGATTCATTCAACAAATATTAATTGAGCATCTGCTATATGCCAGACACCATTCTAGAAACTGGAGATTCAGCTGTGAATGAAATAGACAAAGTGTTTCATTTGCTGACTTTTGTCTGTTAGAAGGTGCCAATGATAATATGCTCTTTGCCTCATCTCCATCTTTGTGGGACAGCTAGAGTTCTACATATACAAAATAAAATAAAAGATAAGTCTTTTGAATGGAAACTGAGTTCTCCACCAGTAGTACTTTATACTGGGTTGAATATGCCACTTTGTATTCTTTAGGAAGTAGCTGGGCTGTACATGTTAAATAAATAATATATGAAAGTGAGCTGAAGACCCATATCTTGATCACCAGCTATTTTCTGAAAAGTTCACATTACTATTCCAGTTTCCAATGTGGGATATTTGGTTTTCTATATAGTCAGCCAATCAATGAGCATTTCTTGCCCACTTATTATGACTCTGGAGCTGCAACGTTATGCTGCACACTTCATCTGAAGGGGAAAAGAGAATCCCCTCACTACCACTGTGCCAGGATTTGCAAAGTCACTCTTGATGTCTCACGTTCCCCTGGAGAATTGCTCAGTTGTCATATGTCAGTGCTCCCACCTGCCCAGGAACTAAAAGAAGACTGCTCACTGGACTGAAAATCAGAGTTAAAAAAAAATGGTGGCCATTGTTGGCAAATGCACAACAGTTTCATTATACCTACTTGCATCCTGCTCCCCATCCTCTCACACTCTTAGTTGGATTTTCAAACCATATTGAGTGTTAAGGGACCCCTGTATCCCAGCTGTGCCTATTCATCTTTTAAATGACACCTTCTTCCCTAGAACTGCCCAGAAACCTGAAGACACTTCCTCTACAGAACTGGAGAAGGTTTGCCCATCCTCCTTTGGCTCCTCCATAAGAGGCAGTTCTCTGGATTTCTGATCTTTGACTAGATTCAAAGCAGGTACAGAAGCTCCACTGGGAGCTTCTTTAATACTTGGACATTTCTCCTAAAGTATATGCTATCAACTGTGCTCAAAGCCAACTAAGCTGAAAAATAGAGTGAAATTTTCTTACGTGAATTTCACCTCACTAAATTATTAATAAAAAATAGAGTGAGCCATAAGTAGATATTTGTTAGATTCATACATATCCATCCACACTTTATTCTGGTTCTGATATCTCTGGCCTTTCAATTTTGCTTCTCGGAAATATCTTTTGCTCAATCAAATTGAAAATATTTTAGTTTACTAAAGATGTTCTTAGAAAGAAGAACTGGTGCCCACCAATGATTTTTAAAAGCATTTAAAATTCAACCCTGTTTCAGAGAAAATTTGAAGTATTATCATCGTAGTGTTTAGAGCTAGCAGAAGTAGATACAGGGCCACATTTTTCTGTGCTTGGAAGGTTGAAGTATTCCTATGATAATTAGAAATAGTTAAATGAATTGAAGTGTCCCAGATGAATGGATGACGTTATTTTAAGTCCTGAAAGTTAGGCATTTATAGATTTTTTTTGCCTAAAGCTCTTTTGGAACATAATAAATGCAAATTTGGGACATCTTAGACTGAATCCTAATTTGTTTACTCTCTCCTCCTCCAAGAGGAAAAGGAAACTATTAACCAGAGCAACAATGTTGGGTATGAAATAGTACTTCTTATATTTGGTTTTCTTATCTGTGATTCTTAAATGTTGATGAAAAGTATTGCCCTTTCACCTAATGGACTTTAAAATTTGACCAGATCCCCGCAACTTAGTTGAATGGTACCCTTCATCTTCTTCAAACCAATATTCATCCGAGGTTTTAGCCTTGGTTGAACAGTTAACATTTCCCATACTTGGTTTCCTTTAAGACTTCATAAATTACAGAGTTCCTGAACAAATTGATCAGTAAAAATTCTAAACTATAGCAATGAAGATTCCTGACAAAAAAGTATGGCAACTCATAATGATCCTCTTCCTACACGTAAGGAACTGCATTGGCATGTCCACATTAGTTAATTCATGGATAGCAACAATTCCATGTAAAAATGAAAGAATTTTATCAGAGCTCAGCACAAAGCTTATTTGTGGCAACGCTGAGTTTAAAAAATAAATCAATTTTTATGAGACTATGAACTAACTCTTTTTAGCCATTAAGTAGCAGGATCCCCTTTTTTCTGGACTTCCTCCATCTCTAACTGACATATTTAGACTATTGGCCTTGCTTTATAGACAGGTGTAATGTCAGGTGTCTCCTTGAATTCCTGGGAAATTATTGATTGCTAAATACTATGAGCTTATTTTTCTAACGTGTATTTAAAAAAGAGTCCTGTGTGGATAGATACAGTCTCTGTCTACTCACTAGTGTGTCTGTGGCACCAGCATAGGCACTCAGTATTGCTAAATGAATAGATGAATCAGGATGTTGACATGATGCTTTATGCACAATCGGCTACAAGAAAGACTAAGTTGTTCCAGGTCACGGATGCAATAAAATTGGACTTGGGGTTGGGTGGGAGGGGAGAAGACCTGAGTTCAAATACAAACGGGGCCACCGACTGATTCACTCATGCTATCAAGTGACAACTTTTCAGGGCACAGTTTTTCCCCTTTGAGAAGCTGAAAGGGTGGTGCTGAATGAATCTCCAGTTTCTCTGGGCTCACATGCTCTTTGTTTTAGGCAAGCTCTTCTATTTCCAGTTGGGAAAAGGTCCATGTAGCCTGACATCTTGGGGTCCCCCCACAGCTAGTCGTGGGAAATGTTCTCTTTATTATTGTCTCCTCTCTCAGCAAAATACACTCCCAATGCAATTACCTCTAGTACTGTGAAAGGAATTTTACCAGAAAATAACTTGTAGTTTAAGCCATATTTATGTAATTAATTACAGGTACAAAAGAAAGACACACACACACACATCCAGAATTGTCGGACCTAAGACCCAGTTTTAACTTAAAACATTCTTATTTCTGGATGCCTCTGTTCAATCACCTCATCTTAGGCTGGTTTCCTCCCTCTCTTCCCTTCCTTCCTTCCCACTCCCCTTCTCCCCTTCCTTCCCCTCTCTTCCCTTCTCTTCCTCTTCCCTCTTTGTCTCTGTCTCTTTCCCTCTGACTATCTGTACAATTTGTATTAGTTGTCTATTTCCAACCAATTTCTAAAATCCCAGTTCCCCTAAATCTCCAATAATATTAAGTGGCTCAGCAATTCCTCCTGGAGAAGCTGCATGCCTGTGGGGTACTTTGACCACCTACTTGGGTATCCAGCTCTTGCAGGATTGTCTCACTTCTCTCCTAACTATGGTTTTTCACATTCTCTCCCTTCCTGCCCACACCTTTCTGTCTTGTGTCCCTTATACTCTTGGATTGTTCAGGTGAGCCTGATCCCACAATCTTGGCACGCAAGTCTAGTCTGAGCCTCTCTAAATAGTCATTTCAACATAGAGGCTGTGCACAGAAGCTTAAGTCCTGATCATGTGGAAAGTTACAGTGGCAGATGATCTGAGAAACTGAGAGAGAGCGAGAGAGAGAGAGATTGGAGATGGAGGTGTAAAGAACTTAGAGGGCCTCTTCGTTTATCCTTGTAAAGTATCTTCTTTATGTCATTCAGACTCTTGGCTTCCTTCTTTTTATGTTTTCTAGCGTTTTAAGTTTCATCTCCTTTCCTCTGTGTTCTTAAAGAGAAAAGGGTGATGTAGTTTTCTTGAGTCACCAGACGGTTTTTTCTGTCCACTTGCCTACTCTGAAAGAATTGGTTTGTTTACCTTCACAAGGAGCAGTATTTGTATTAAAGAACCACTGCGCATCAAGGCCCAAGTGCAGATGTCCTATCATATAAGATGGTGCCTCATTCAGAAGATGCAAGATAGAGTAAAATAAATTAACAACACCTTGGCTGCATGCTCCATTCACAACTGTTAATTTAACAGGGTTATGCTTCCACCTCTGAGCAGAGAGCTCCTGGCAGGCACAGCTGCTCCCATGCCCCAGGTCGTGTTGTGTGCGTCCCAGTAGGAGTCATCAAGAGCAGCAGGAGAGCGGGAAGGTGGCAGTGCCTCAGAGCGCTGAGCAGTGTGGCAACCTGGCACTGGGAAGAGGAAGCAGAATGGGCCCTTCCAAAGTGCTTTCATGCACTCCTTCATTTTTTGTATGGATACATGCACCGTTAACTGAGGAAGAAGAGAAACTTGCCTTGAGCTTTACTGGAAATTTATTAATCCTGCTTTTACTCTCACATGCAACTTATTTTCAAAAATACCTTTGTATACTCACTAGCATGTTGATGGACCTACGCAATATAGGCCCATATGCTTGTCCAAAGAATGTCAGACAGGTCTACATCATGATGAACAGGATCTGGGTCCCTCGGGCAGAGCTTGTATGACAGGTGGAAAGCATGCCTTGTGTTGGCCTGCTGTGATTTGCATCCTAAACTGGAGCAAAAGCCAAGGTCAGGCCAAGGTTGAGACTGGGGCCAAGCAGAGGACTTGGTACATGATAAGCATTCTTTAATTATTGGTCTTTTGCTGCATTATTCACTGCTGTATTTCCCCATTGCTAAGACAGTATTCACAGAAGTTAACCAGACTTATTGTTGCAATATATACAAATGTTGAATCGCTGTGTTGTATACCTGAAACTAATATAATGGTTATATGGGGGCTATAAGTAACCACACTGGGGCACCATAGTGGGCAACAGAGCTATATAGAATTCTGAGTACTTGCCTAGACATTTCTTTTCATGACTATACCTTCTATTCCTATCCTATGATTTAATTTCCATGTGGAAAAAAGTTATTTGCAGACTATGTTACATTGTAACATGATCAAATGGTAAAAATTTTGTATTCTAGTCTCTTGCCTTCAGTACTAGGATGGCTCTGTTGATGATAATATAAAACTAATGTTAAGTTTAAATTGCTTTGGGAATAAGAAATTGTGATTTAGTGAATATATGCCACTCTTTCAAAAGCGGAAGCAGTGTTTTCCACTCTTTTTTTAAAACTCAGGAATAATGACCATTTTCTGAATTCAAATTTTGAAGGTCTGGTATGTTCATTACTGATGTTGGACCACACACAGAGGAACGTAGATGTCATTTTGTGACCAGCATTCTGAGTTGTCACATCCTGAACAAACCCCTCAAAGCCCTGGAACTCATCTGCATTTTGCACAAGACCCTGATGGAATTTGCTGTTTAAACCTTAACCATATTCTTTGCCCCGAACCTACTGGTTTCCGGATGAGACCTGAAATCTTGGGGAAACAAATAGGCTTTTCCACAATATTTTTTTAAATCATCAGTTTTTCACAGAGACCCTCTCAGAAACCCTGAAAAACCAATATCTTTCAGAAGTCACTGATGAAAACCTAGGCTGGGTGGACTTGAGTTGTCAAAGTACATCCACAAAAAGGCTGATTTAAGTTTGGCAAAGGAGAGACATTGAGTTGGGGAAAGAAAGACATAAAATAATGCCAGTGATTCAGGAAGGCCAGAAGGACATTAATTTTCCCAGAAACTAATGTGTACTCTCCTAAACTCTTCACCAGAGAAAGAGAGGGGGCTTGGTTTGAATTTCCAGGGTATTGCTGATTTCTTAACTCCAAGTATGGTGCCTGGCACAGAATAAGTCATTCGATATGCATTTATTGAATGCTGTGATTTGAAGGAAAAGAACATTGCTCCATCTCTCCTTTTTTCCCCCCTTTTTCTCCATAAAGGTTGAAAAAAATGATGAGGACCAAAAGATTGAACAAGATGGCATCAAACCAGAAGATAAAGCTCATAAGGCCGCGACCAAAATTCAGGCTAGCTTCCGTGGACACATAACGAGGAAAAAGCTCAAAGGAGAGAAGAAGGGTGATGCCCCAGCCGCTGAGGCGGAGGCGAATGAGAAGGATGAAGCCCCCGTCACTGATGGTGCGCAGAAGAAGGAGGGAGAAGGTGCCACTCCCGCTGAAGCGGCCCCAGCCGCCGGCCCCAAGCCCGAAGAGACCGGCAAAGCCGGCGAAACTCCTTCCGAGGAGAAGAAGGGGGAGGGCGCCCCCGAGGCTGCCACAGAGCAGGCAGCGCCCCAGGCTCCTGCCCCCTCGGAGGAGAAGGCCGGCTCTGCTGAGACAGAAAGTGCCACTAAAGCTTCCACTGACAACTCGCCGTCCTCCAAGGCCGAAGACGCGCCAGCCAAGGAGGAGCCTAAACAAGCCGACGTGCCTGCTGCTGTCACCGCTGCTGCTGCCGCCGCCACCCCTGCTGCAGAGGATGCTGCTGCCAAGGCAACAGCCCAGCCTCCATCGGAGACTGCGGAGAGCAGCCAAGCCGAGGAGAAGATAGGTGAGCGACCTCCAGGGTCAGACGCCATGGGGGGCCAGGCCACCTGTACTTGGGGGCCTATTTGGAAGGCCAGGCCACCCGTGCCTTCAAGGGAGAGGGGAAATTCCTAGAAGGTGTATTCAGGAAATCAAGGGAAGCTTCGCTGAATTCCCCAAAGTGGCAGGGCTGAGAGCTAACTCTGGCCACTACGTTCCCAAATATCTCCAAGCCTGAGAGAGAACTTGGGCAGGTTTGTGTAGCAGCCGGTACTAGACAGGTCTGGCAATTACCTTGTTAATTGGATTGGCATAAAGAGTAAAACTAGGTAATCCTGGTTGAAAAAAATATTCTGTGTGCTGGATAGACTTAGCTTAATAAGTAATTACTGAGGCTACATATATTTTATGGATGGGAATTAGCTAATGTGATTATTTAGCTCTGGGAAGTGCCTGGTATAAATGCAGCCAACTCCCTATTGATTCAGATGATGCAGTTTGTGAATTGCCAGCAGCTAAAACATACTCTCAGACCACCTTTCCCGATCCCACAATATGTTTCTGGGCATTCTCCTCCATCAAAATCGGTGAGTAGTGTGCGTATGTGTATGTACGCTCAGAGAATGTTAATTGTAACATTAATCGGGGTCAGACTAATTAGGAAAATAAGTCTGTTGATGTTGCCAAAAACAAAAGAAAAACCCCAAATATAGAACATGTTGTGAAGTCAAACATAAATTATCATTTTATTATCAAAGACACTACTTTCTACCATACGCATACATAATTGAGGGTTGACTGTGATTTTAAAAAGGTACTAGATTCTCTTTGGTTTGGAGCTCTAACCTGGAGTGTTTTCACTATTATTGCCCAAAGAGCCTTGCAGAATTGGAATAGAGCATTCACAGTACAAGATAAATTTAAGGGAACTTCACCCCTCAGCACTAGATCTGTCCCTCCACCCCAACCCATCCATAGTGGTGAAGGAGGCCAACGGTCTCCAAGGTCTTTCTCTAGCCTAGTGTGACCTATGAATACATTTCAGCCCCAAACATTAAAGATAAAGTTGCTTCTGTACCAGTTGAAAAGGTTGGGTTTACTCCTTTAGAATTTAGTGATTTAACCCACTATGTGTCCAAGGACCCAAATTTGGACTGGACCACACTGTGCCCTTGGGAAAAGACCTACTCCATGAGGATGCTCTGGGAAATGCCTTGCTATCTGACCATTAGACTGAGAAAGTAATTATTGGATATTTGCCATGATATCCATCTCTCCACATTAGATACTGCAGGATGGTGGAAGATTATTCTCGATACTTTCTGGTCTACTTGTTTCATCTTACCCCCCAAATTCTATGAGTAAACAGCCAGATTATATTAACTATTATTGTTATTAGCATTATCTAGCTTCAGATAAAGCACACACCTCTTTCTACCAGTGACTCATCTTAAATCTTTATTCTAACTATATACCTGCCCCAGGGGCCAGACCTTGAGGTTAAGACGATGGGAATATTTCCCTGGAAAAGGTAAGACATGTGATAAGAATGGTTTTGGTTTTAATTTACTCAGCAAAACAAACCTTGTTAACTACTCTTCTTTAGGTTTAAGTTCCAGCCTTAGATACAATGGCTAGAAATCACTTTGCATATGACCGACTACCTATTGGTAATTTTCATAAATCTTAGAAATTAATCATGATTTTAAATATAGAAAATATTTGACATTACTCAGATCATATTTTTAAACTGGGATTTCTGAAATTGTAAGTAGAGACAGAAAGACATAATGTGATTTTAAGTATATGCTCATGATTTGGATTAATAGAAAGGAGAACTGCTTGAATCAATGGAAAGTCTAAAAATAATATATTTTAAAGGAAATTCAGTTTTATTATTTTTCAAGTTATGATAATTCAAATGAATCAATGAAATATTTTATGTAGTACATGCTCAATAAATGTCAAGTGATGAATGAATGAAAATTGGACAGATTCAATTTATAGATAATAATTTGTTTACTCATTCATATATTCTTCGTGCAGCCTTGCTTACTCCATTCACTTATTTAATTAAAAATATGTCTGGTCAGTAAAAGCAAATAGGGATCATGCTCTGTCCTAAATTTTACAATTTCTGACTAAAAAATGCCTCAGTCAGTCTGAGTTTAATATGTACACTGAAAGGTAATTGAAAAGTATAGATGAAGTTCAACTTGAAGGTAATCACAAAGGGCAATTTATTTTACATTGTTCCTGAGCTTTGGGTAGGTATTGTCCTCTTGGTTAGATCTTGAAATGCTGCCTATATCTTCTTTCTGGACTGATGTATCTATTAGCCTTGCCTGCTGTAGGTGACAAGCACAAATTACCTAAATATGATGAGTCTCATGGAATCACAGAAGCTACAGGTGACAAGGAGATCTATCACAACATATCAAGCCCAAATTCCCATGGGCCCTGTACCACATTTTCGTCTATCTCGTATTGGATTTCATTCTAATCCAGGTTAAAAGAACAATATTCCCAGTTAAGCACTACTGTTTGGGAATGGACGGCTACCCTGGGTGGCTTTAGGATTCTGTGACTGCCTGGAGGGGTGTAGAGAGACAGTCAGATACGGTGGAGTAGGGTTGGGGGGCAGAACAAGCCAAAAGAGAGATTCAAGACAAAAATTGCTGTCAGTAAGAGGGTCAGAATTTTGGACCAATCTGATCACTACTTTAATACAAACAGGAATTCTTTCTAAATTATAAATGTTTTCTTTATTTTACTTCCTTTACTATTAGTGGGTTTATTACAGGTGGATGCCACTTGCATTAGGACCTTTGGAATTCTTTTTTTTTTGGAATTTTTTTTTTTATTTTTTATTTTTTTTTAATCCTCCAACTATATCTTCCTGTCTCTGCTTTGCCACTCTGTTTGCCCATCTCTGCATATGTCTATGACCAAAAAACTTCCGTGCATTTCTGATGATGATTCCTTTATAGGAGGAGAAGTGTTTGTGGTATCTTTAGGGTACTGCCTCCTTTCAGCCACGAGGAGACGACTTTCAAGCCTCTTTTAACGATAATGTCTTTGGTGTCTCCTGCTGGATAGTATCACTGTGCTCATTGGACTCACGGTGAAAGAATTCTCTGCTATGTCTCTTCTTCTCCGTGATAACCCGCTGACTCTCCCCAGTAGAGGGAAATTTCTGCTCTGGCTATATTCAGTGATGTCGTATTACCAAGGGAACACATCCAGGAGGCTAGAAATCAGAGACGTTGACCGGGTAGCTGTCACAGGGTACTTGACTGGTACTAGTAGGAAGTGTAACTGGGTTATCCTAGATTTTCTGTATGTTGATTTTGGCTGCATTTTATTTTCGTGGTCTCTTTACCCTTTTCTAACTGGGGCCATCAATAATGATCTAGGAAAGAGAGGAGTTCTATCCATCATTCCTCTGAATAGAAACTCAGTGTCTTTCTACCTTTCTTCCTTCTTTTTCTTCCTCCTTCTTCTTCCCTCCCTCCCTCTCTTCCTCTCTCCCTTTGTTCTTTCCTTTTTCCCTTTCATTTATATTAACTTTCTACCATGCTAGGCATTAGTGTCACAAAGATGCATTAGTTATGGTCGCTGATCTTAAGGAGTTCTGATTTGGTAGTAGGCGTGGGATGAAATTCAGGGAGTGGTTTTGAAAACTATGACAGTAATAATCTCAACTCAGTTAAATTCTACAAAAAGATATGGAGTATCTTTATATGCCAATATACTATGGGACAAAATATGGATGAGACAGTGCTTCGTGCAGTTTGCTACATGCTAAAAAGGTTTTATGTAATGTGTGTCTCTATAGCCAAATTATGAGCAAAAGAATAATGCAAATTTTATAGTTTCTGGAAAGATAATTATGTGTAAAAAAATGAAATACCCAACCCACATTTTTGGAGTTGGAGAAATTCTTTACTTTCCCCAGAACAAAATGTTCCAAAGGCCCAAGATAACCATCCATAATATTCTTAGCTCTCTAGAGGATAGACCCACTTCCACCGCACTCTGTGTTACATGTGAGATTAACCAAGAATATTTACACTTATTTGAGACGGTGCCTCAGAAGCAGTTTTGATTTGATATGTGGTTTCAACCACTTCCCAAATTTATACACAACTCATGAAGAGTGAAAATTTAGGTTGTGAAAGTCCATAAATGCTATCTATAAAACATGGGCACCCTGTCAGCTACTCAGTGGCACGCTGCTTAAATACTGTTGATTATTAAGCTTTTATAGAGCACTTTTATATTGCTCTAGTAATCATTTTTATTGGCTTTTCTTGAAAACACTCCAGTGGCATTTGATAATATTTTTCTTTCTGCTTTTACATTCTGAGAACAGGGGCAAAGTAAATGGATATTCTGCCCACAGACACAGTGACAAAGTAGGGGTCAAACTGATAGACCCCCTAAATCCTCACCTGAATCTTGGCCTTGCAGTTCTTTACCTCACTTTTAAGGTGCTATGTTTTATCTCAATTCCTGAGTTTTCTCTTTATCTTAGCAGTTGTGACAATTTCTGATTATTGTCAGGAAATACCAACCAGGTCCTAGGACATTCTGTGCCCTGCATGCCCAATAAGACAATACCAAGGAAAGAATGCTGGAGACCAGGGGTATAGCCTCAATAATTTTACTAATGAGATGTGTGATATGAGGCAAGTCATTGCTTCTATCTGGGCTTCAGTTGTCTCTTCATTAAGAGAAGGGGATAAGGTAGTTGGTTTTTAAGGTTTAAAATATATAGTTTCTACTGAGCCTGCGCTCTAGAGCCCACGTGCCACAACTACTGAAGCCTGCGCGCCTAGAGCCTGTGCTCTGCAACAAGAGAAGCCCACGCACCGCAACGAATAGTAACCCCTGTTCGCCGCAACCAGAGAAAGCCTGCGCGCAGCAACAAAGACCCAATGCAGCCAAAAATTAAAAATTTAAGAAATAAATTTCAAAAAAAAAAAAAAAGATCAGCCAAAAAATAAATAAATAAATAAATAATAAATAAAATATATAATTTCTATAATAGGTAGCACTTAACGAGCATTTATGAAGTGTCAGACCCTGTGCTAAGTGCTATGTGGGGATTATCCTATTTAATCATCAGAACCATTCTGTGGTGTAAGTGCTTCAATTTCCCGTTCCACTTTTACAGATGTGGAAACTGAGGTTAAGAGACATTGAGACACCTCATCAGCATCAACAGCTGGCAAGTAGCTAAACCACGAGCTGAACCCCGACAGCTTGATTGCCGAGGTCATACATTGAACCCTGACACCCAGGGAGAAATGAAGACGAGAGGAATGTCTAAGAACCCAGGCATCGTGTCCTAATCTAAGACCATCCCCCTCATTTGTATAATTGGATACTCCAGACTCTTGTCTGGGAATCATTAGTGATCACATTTATAGGCGGGTATCCAGTAACTAACCACACTCCTTGGTCATAACTTTCTCACAGCTCCATCACCCCAGAGTTATTGGGGATATTAAACTGGTTTTGAGTCTTGAGTTCTTAGTTTGAAAATCCTTCAAGTACTGTTTGATTAGGCCCCAGAGAGCTGTAAGATCAGTTAAAATGGATTGTTCTTAACAGGAGTACCGCTGACTCCATTAAATATGCCAGAAGAGCTGAAATTTAGAAATTGAAATGTTGAGAATTCAATCAGATGAAAGCAATTTCATGTATTCTAGACAATTTCTATCCTAAATTTATCAGAATTAGTATCTTTCAAAATTCTTGTTTATATCTGTTGCTCCCTTTTGGCAAGTACATTTCCAGAGGACCCCGATACCTTTATATTTATAACTAAAATAGTATAAAGAACTTAATAGGTAGAACAGATAGGAGAGCAATCACTGTCTCTTCAAACAAAAAATTTAAGCAGACAGAAGATAGGAAGAGATGTATTTTAGAGTCAAGAAACTCATATTGTGAGGCTTTTTATCCATTCTTTTATAGCTCATATTTAATAACTATTATCACCTTATAAAAAAAAGCCAATAAACAGAAAAGCATGTAACTCCCCCAATTTTAAAGTGGTAAAGCTCTATTTGGAAGTGAAACTCAAACAATATTTCTTAAAATGTAGAATACTTTTCAGACACTAATGCATGTTTATCAAATATTTTTTCCTCTTTTTTCTCTACGTATACACACGCACACATGCATATCTACCCAATTCTAAAAAGATTACAAGGAGGAAGAACCAAGAGTAGCAAGAGTTACATAGTCAGTCCATTTGGCTAAACATGGGGAGAGAGCAGAACACCCGACCTAATGGATTAGGAAGCACTGAGTGGTCGTTACTCTTATTTCGTCCTCACAATCATAGCTTCATTAAGTAAAGAATGAACAGCTTTCTATAACCAGGCATAACAGGAAGGGAAGAAGGAAACCAATCATGCTGCTTAAAGCTGCAAGACTGGAGCCCTTGAAGATCTCCCAAGACTATATGGTTTACAGTATGCACAAAGAGGAGGGAAAGGTTTGAAAGGATGTGTAAGTTTTGCCAGCCCTCTTAGTCATGTTTTAATTTTGTGCCCTAAGAAAATGACTGAATCAGGTGCTGAACCGCAGACCAATTCATATCATCAAGAACATTTGAGTCACTGCTTTCTTCAAAAAGTCTTTAGCCAGTTGTTAATCTCACAACACTAAAGCTTGGCTCTCTAAGCAAATAATTTATTTTGAGGCTTATTTAAAAGAATTGCCCATAAATTGTTTTCACAAGGATGATGAATAACATCATGTTTTTCATAGATCCAGTATCTTGTAGGAAGTACATAGAGCAAACGCTCTGTATTTTCAGCATAATAGACTAAAGACTGCCTAAAGTCAAGAGTCCTGGATTCTTGTTCAGATTCTGCTGATGATTTCAGGCCAGCTCTTTTGCCCTCTGAGCCTAGTTTCAACATCTTCAAAGTAAATGGGTTCAACTAGGTTTTCTCTGCTTTCTAGCTTCAAAAGGCAAGTGTGCAGTGGTAGACTGAAGAGGCAACTGGAAGAGTGGGCATATGGCCTCTCACTCAACCATTCTCACTTCCCTGTAGTGCCTTATTTTCTAAACTATTAGATAGTGGGTTTAGGGGACAGGGCAGATAGTGGAAGAAGTCTGGATAGATGGGCGAAGATTTCAGGAAGAGACAGCACTAAGAAAGTTTATGTTTACACTGGAAGCCCAGGAGACTGCAAGGAAATCTCAGTGGAATTTTCTCACCCACCTTACACTTGAGATTGAAAATAAAAAGTTGACAATGATGTTTTCAGATATGGTTAGATTTGCTTTTAACCTCCCTGAGATGGAAAACTACAGCTCGAGTGGCTATAATTTACTGTCAATAGTTTCACTTTCATCTTAGACTTAATTTATTATTTATTTTTTAATACCCATCTTACTTCATTAAAGTAATTAAAACAGCTTCAAGGGTATATAAAGCCTTGGATTCTTGTGTAGAGCCATGGATGCATTTGACAGATAATTGTGGTTGATAAGCTTTTCAAAGATTTTGTCACTAGACCTTCATTAAAACATAAGAATGATAGGAATAGGCCTAATATGACTTTCCTCCAATTCTTTTATTTACTGTACAGTCACATAATTGGATCTTCGACCATCAGTGAAATTGGCTAACAGGCCCAAGTGTTTGGAATTGGGTTATTGTACATCCCAAGAAAAGATGCAGTAGATGATGCACAAGTTAGATATGCTTACTCAGCAATTCTCATACGTATTTTCACTTTTTGAATCACGAATTAGGAGATTGTGGAAGATAAAATATTTTAGTTCGATCATCTCACACCATTCTATTTGGAATGGAAACTGCAGTATCTTCAGGGGAAAAGAAAGTACCCTAGGAGGGCTATTTGCCTTTCCTTATGGATCATGTTCAATATTAATGTTCTTTCCTGGAGGCATATATATGGTCAAGTAAGTTCTGAGGCTAATTTTTTGTTTTTATTTTTTTTCAGTATGAGTTGGTAGAATCTTTTGGATTTTGGAATAGAAACCAGAAGCGATTCACCTAAATGGTCCCTTCTGTGTGTCTCTCAGAGTGGAGATGAACATTTTTATAGCTCCACAAGAATATTCTCTTTGCCTTGGGGTATGAAAAAGTGAAGAATATAATTTAGATATGTTTTAGGACTGTCACCATGCCTATAGCATAATTGTCTGCCAACTAACAAACACATATGTACACATACAAACACACACACACACACACACACACACACACACACACACATACACAGATTCAATATGTAGGGAAAGGCCTGCCCAGGGGTTCAGGCCATTAGACAAAATCTAGAGGAACAATGAACTATACATTTTTTCACTCTTCAGGCCAACAAGAAGAGGAAAATGGCTCCAGACACATCTCTCTGTCTCTCAGAGGGGGTGTGGGGAGAGTAAAGCTCTTTTCTCTGCTGGTTGTGTTATTGAGATGGGTTTGTGAATCTACAATGAGATGGGGAGAGCTAGGCATTAGGATTAAGGCTACCTATGATGAAATTTATAGTGTATGAAAATTAAAGTCCTGCTTAGGCTAATTAGGGAGAGAGAGTCCAGGAAGACTTCTTGGTGTAGAGTTACTGCAGCTGAATCTTGAAGGACAAGATGTATCTAATAAAAAGGGATATCTTTTATTTAAAAAAACTTGAGAAACCACCTTTCATTCAAATTAACACAAAAATACAAATAACTTAATTCATGTCATAATTCAGCAGTACCTTTTGAAGATTAACCATCAGTGGAAAAAAGTAGCTCCCATCATATGTTTTGTTTATTGTTGAAACTCTTGCACCTATAACAATGGGAAATAGAAGGCAACCAATAAGTATTTGCTGAATGAGTTAAGAGTGAATGAACAGGGACTTCCCTGGTGGTCCAGTGGTTAAGACTTTGCCTTCCAATGCAGGGGGTGAGGGTTCAGTCCCTGGTAGGGGAGCTAAGATCCCACATGCCTCGCCGCCAAAAAACAGAAGCAATATTGTAACAAATTCAATAAAGACTTTAAAAATGGTCCACATCAAAAAAATCATTAAAAAAAAAAAGAATGAATGAAAAATGTTATCACAGTAGAGAAAGTACTAAAATTGACCTAAAGGACTGGATTCTAACCTTAACCTAATTCTAACTTTAAGCACTCAAATTACTTTGAGTGTGAGTTTACCCTTTCATAAAACAAAAATGTTGGAGAGAGGGTTTCCAAATCACTACCATTTCTAAGATAGCTCAACAATGCCCATTATGACACATTCCAACTTATTTGCAGATTCTAAGTGACAAGGGGATGCAGACACTCAAACAGAAAGCTGTGCCGCTGTCCCCCTTTCTTGTATTTTGGAAGCTGAATACACAAGCTTCCCAGAAAGTTTTGTTGTTACTCAGGGGCATACATCATCCTCGAGGTAGCCAGAATTCACACCACTTAGGGCTTCAGAGACCAATGTGAGCATTTTGCATTATGTTCAGGAACATATTGAAAACTAGAGGAAACCAAAGCTGCTCCCTTCTGAAAGCAGGTGATTAATTTCATTCCAGCCCCATGAGTGACCTGTGTGGCTCTTGCCAGTGTGTGACAGGTACACCCAGGGAAGGAATGATCTGCCAGGTTCCTTGGCTCCTTTTCCTCATCTGACATGTTTAAGTAATCTTTGCAAGGTGTTAAGAGCCTCCTGAACCTGCTGTGCCCCTGCTATAGGGTGAATTGTTAATATGTTCCCAAACTAACAGTGCTGGGACAGAGACCAGAAAATAGGCTTTCCCACTCCTGTTGCTGATTCTCCTTTTCCACAGTAGTGTAAACATAATTTGCATACAGCTTGTGAGCCGTTCAGACTGCAGACCACAGGGGACATTGGACTGGGAGGCTGAATAGATTCCGCCCCCCAACATGTAAACTGTAACTTGCAGCAACTCTCATGTATTTGATAAAAAGACGGAAAGGACTCCTCTTTGTGAAACTGCTCTCGTTCAATTTAAAGGGCTAAGAAAGGCCAGGTTTAGCAATGCGATTGCAGCATTCTCCCCAGTGCTGTAATCAGATCCTGTGAGAAAGAAAAGCAGGTATGAAAGATGTTTGTCTCCCTCCTTCCTTCTCCTTCAATACAGGTGGCTTAACTCTAGTAGGTGGAGAAGAGAACCTGGCTTCTATTGGAAGATACAAGCCGGTTTCCTTTTTCTAGCCTGTTTTTAAAAAAGGAAAAACAGAGGGTAAAAAAATGAAGCAAAACCTTGTCACTTTCTGATTGGCTATTTATGTACGCTTTTTACCCCAGCAGAAAAGTAGACATTTAAGATGTACCATTGTATTTGTAGTACATGGAGAGTGGTCTGGATACAAGGCTGGTGTAGTTGTCAAATTATGTAACGTCTGGGAGGAGGAACCCTTTTCTGTTTTCCTAACATCCTGATAGAGCAGGTTTTTGTAAGAGTACCATACAATAAGTGAAGAAATTGTTTTGCATGTTCAAGATTAATCTGGAATTCTGGTTACATGTTTATCACATTAGGAGTCTCCACCAAAAGGTTAGTTTGAAATATGAGTTAGAATGAGCATTTATCACACTTTCAGATATTACTGAATAATATTTCTCTTTCCCACTCTTCTCCCTATATTTCTTTTAGTCACTGTCTGGCCATCTGCCCTGAGGTACATGATAATTGTGACTATACATGGGTATATGTTGCAATGTAAAAAAAAAAAAATCCAAAACATAAAAATCATTCATGATTGATGGTTTTATTAGATATCTGCAGTAATGTGTTGGTAAACTGGCTCTCAAAACAAAACAACAAACAAACAGAAAACCCCAAACTCAAAAAGCCCTGATCTGTAGTGTTTGTTGCAAATACTCCCATCGTGGCTGATTTCAGGCTACCCATGTGTTGCCACTGAACACACAGCTAGGAAGTGAGGCTAACAACTTGCTCTCAGTAGCCAGTGGGAGCCAGCTCCATCGTATCCCAAGTCAATATATTTTAATAATTTAATAAACTTTACTTTTGGTAACTAAAATACTGGAACGATAATTATCAGTTCCCAAACAATGTATCAGTATGGAAACACATAAATATCAATTTATAACATTCACATACTTATATACATATGTATGTGAGGCCTTGAGAACTAGTTTTAACATTTGCAGTGAATTATGTTGTGCATTGTACTCTTATTATAAAGGTTAAGAAAAAGGGTAAAGTTTAGAATTGCATTAATTACTACTGAAGGGATGGATGGATATATGCCCTCAAAAATGATCTGAGCTACATCTTTTTAATGAATTGTAAGGCCTTTTATCTTTTCAGAGATGAATTCAGCATTTGGATTGAATTGTGACCATGGCTGACTTTTCTAACTTCTAGTGCAGAGGAAGGGTTGCCTCTTTCCTTTCCTCCTAGTAATTTTTAGTGCAGATGATGCTTTTAATTCTAGGCAGAGCATTGTGAAACAATGAATTCACAGACGGTATCATCAGTTTAGGGAGTAATTTTTGAAGAGTGAAGCTTTCAAAATTTTTGGCCTGGGCATCATTTGTTCAAATAAGTTTCAAATATATATACTAATCCCCCAAACAGAGCTGATCTGGTTGAGAATGGTAGGGGGAAATGGCGATGGCTGGAGAGGCCCAGAGCTCTTTTTACTCTGCTTCCTTCCCTCCCGTCTAAACGGACCTTCTCTGGGCTCTGAAGTATAGTTTGAAAAATATAAAGTTAAGGAATTTCTCTGGTACTGACTTTCTACACATGGCCAGCAAAATGGTCAAGTCAGATCTGAACCTGTCAGTCTCACTGTAGTGGTCTTCACAATGAGTATGAATAGCTGCAGCCACACTGATTAAGTAGTACGTTATGTATATTATTTAGAAGGTGAAGAGAACTACCCCCCACACCCCATATTAGAGTGCAACTGTTTAGTCATAGATAGAATTGGTCTGAGTAACCTCCAGGCACGGTGTTAGGTACATTAAACTATGTTCTATTTTATTTTGGTTCCAAATAGTATTAAAGCCGTGCAAATTTATTTTATAAATAAGAAGCCCAAGTTTTATTTTCTAAAACCTTGCTTTAAAATCCTAAATCAGTGAATTTTGAATCGTTTTCCTTGGAGCCCTGAAGTTCCAGGGAGTAGGACCTCAGAAGTGGTTTCTGGGAATTAAGTAGTTTCACAGAGGCCAGGCTGGTAGGCATCGGGGTCCTCTACCATCCCACAATCCCCTATTCCTCCACTGACTATTTCTGGATCTTAGTAAAACTTTGGCATTTTAACAAATAATAATTGAAAATTACTGCTGTAAACTTAAGGCCATTTCAAAAGTCTTTGAGTTTTGGCATGATTAAAAGTCAACTGAATGTAATTCGGAACCCATATTTTAATTCAGGCATCACTCTATAGTCAGCTTCAATTGTTTGTTTTACAAACAGATGATCTTCCCAGATACAGGACTTGTTCAAATTCTAATTGTTCAAATTCAAATAGGAGTTGTTCGGGTTGTTCAAATTCTATAAGAATTTGTTTCTTATGCATATTGTTAAAAAATGGAAGTTGGATGACTCACCCAGGGTTACTTACCAAGGCTAAATAAAATGACTACATCCATAGCTTCTGAGTCGTTAACAAAAAGAAACAGACTAATAATGCAACAATATTTTTTAGTTCTACTCCAATTTGCAACATAATTGTATAAACAAAACATTCTCTCTGATGAGATACCACTTAAGGAATTCTATCTATGTAATTTTGAAATATCCACAAAAATAAGATTTCTAGAAAGCTAAAGCCCAAAATCTGTTCCAAGAATTCTAAAAAATCCGTCACCTTTCTTTCTTCTGCTCCTCAATCCCAGTGAATAATAGATGTCTGTCTGTGCCTCTGTCTAAAAGGATGCCAAAAATGAAATACCCATGTGCAACAGAGTCAGTTCTTATTTAACTCTGCAGATTAACATCCTAAATGTCACTTGAATGATTAACATCATGTTGTGAAACAGCCCAGCTGGGTAAAAAGGAGTAGATCCAATAATGACAGGATAATCTTAGGCTTAGGGTTAGAGGGGTTTTGACTTGTAATTTCTAATAGACAACTTGAAGACCATTCATACAAAGCTACAGACTTACACCTATCCATACAAATACCCTACATAATACCTTCCACTGTTTACCTTTGGAATGAAATCTAAATTATAACCATGACCTACAAGGCCCCATATGATCTGACTTCTGCTTCTCTCTCTGATCATATGTCCTACTCTGCCCTTCCTCACTCTTCTCCAGCCATCCCACATTTCTTAGAGTCTCTTGAACACCCTCAGCTTGTTCCTACTTAGGGCCATTGCATTTGCTTTCTCCCTCAATCTTCCCATAGCTACTTCTTAGCCCCAAGGTCTCCATTTGGATACCACTTGCTCAAAGACTTCCCTGACCGTTTGACCAGAACAGCACCACCCCTGCCAGCCCCATCAGTTCTACCCAATTTGTGTTCTCACTATCACTCTCAGTGTCTAAAATGACTGTATTTATCTACCTAAAATGACTTATTTATCTGTCTCTCACTAGACTTTCTGTTCCCTGAAGGCAGGGATGTGACATCCTTCAGCACGGCATCCCCAGTGCTCAGAATGGACCCCAGCATATAGATAGCCCTCAATGGACATCACTGATTGACTAATAATATGAATTTCACCTATGGAGAGATTTTTCTTCGTAAGCAACTTGAGAAAGGAAAAGCATCATTTTATTTTTCAAATTTGAAGACCCTCAAAAAAAGCTAAGAATTTCTTAGGCAAGGGTCCAACTTTATTGCTTACAGCCAAACTCTCATAGACTTTATAAATCAGGATCCTCTTTTCCATGACTTGTCATCCAGGCAGCAGACACTCTGCATCTGGAGGAGGGTGTTTGGCTCAGAAGGGAAATTGGTCTGAGTGTGAAAAGAAGTTGGGATCCCTAGGAAGAACCAGGTGAGGTGTGGTGGGAACTCTGCACTGAAGAAAGAGGAAAGAGGAAATAGAAGGGAGCAAGAATGGGGTAGAAAATGGCAGAGGAAAAAGGGAGAAGAAAAGTCCAGCAGTGGCAATATCAGAGGGGACAGAAAGAAGAGAAGATGAAAGGAGAAAGAGGAGAAAGCAGGAGCATGGGAGAAGCAGGACTGGAGGGGCAGTGATGGGCGGAGCAGAGGAGAGGCACGAGAGCTGCGGGTGCCCGCTAACTCTGCTGCCAGCACACCCTCTGGAGTGGGCGGGACACATTTACCTTCCTCTCTGGTAAGAGGATATGGTTTTGAAGGTGTCTTTCCTCTCTAGCACTCTCTATTCTCCACTGCACAAATAGCAGGCCCTAAAGGGCTCTCTGGCAAATGGATTTTCTGTCTCAGAGCAGATCTAAGTGGCAGATGGGGCTCGGCTCCCCAAGGACAGACCCGTCCCCCCTCCCCACCCCCAAGGCTCACTATTGTTCCAGCCCTTCTGCAGCATCCGTCCTCAGCCAGTGCAGCCTCAGCAAAGCGAGAGACGCTGCCTCTGCCTGCTTCCAGGCAGGAAAAGAAAAGAAGAGGTGAGCTTTACTGCCCCACAAGTTTAGATGGAGCTCTGTTTTCATCCTAATACATTATGGACTCCAAGGCACGTATCAGAAACATTTTTTTACTTAGAATGCCTCACAGGGAAACAGTTTTGGAACTGTATCATCCTGGGTTCTCACTGTGTGGCTTTCATGATTTGTTTAATCCCCAACCTCTTTATTTATAAGATGGAGATAATAACACCACCCTCAAACAGATGCTGTGAGGATTTAATAATTTAACATATTTAAAGAACCTGGTACAGGGTAGGTCTTCAAAGAACATTACTTTGCCTTACCTTTTTTTCTGATAATCGGAAATAAGTAGCTCTCATACTCCCCTGTCCCCATATGGAAATCCTCTGGACAGATCTTCAAACTGGAGAAGGTGAAAGCAAGGATCTTCTATCATCCTTTCATATGTAAATTTATTAGTAGAAGAGATTCTTTTATTCAGTAAATAAATAAAGAACCACCTTTTTTTTTTTTTTGGTGACCCAAAGTAAAATATCTCAAAGAGTATAAAGTACTACAAAAGAAAAATGCATTACTTAATGGATACTGCAACAGTAGACAGAGAATTGCAACAGCCATGGCTTTAGCCAGTTCTCTTCCTGGAAGACTGCAGTGCAAGGGAAAGCTCACAGGTGCTAGAATTGGACCTACCTATGTTTGAATCAAAGGCCTGGTCTCTAATCAGCTTTATGCCACTAGCTCAACATCAGATTTGTCATCTGTGAAATAATATAATATCTTCATTGCTGAACTTGGTAGTTGCTAGTACTAAATAGATCACATGTAAGGTGCCTACTATGGTATTTTATTGAACACATAGTAAGTGTCTGATAAAAAGTCACTATTGCTTCTGGTTTCTTTCAATTGAAGCTACTGGGAAACTTTTTTTTTCCCTTGGTACTACTTCTAGTTTTATAAAGGAAATTAATGAGCAAATAGGACGTGTTTTATGGCCAAAAGGAGAGACATAATGATTTGCAGCCTCTTCTGGGAGTCAGAGACTATTCTATTTGGCCTACCTTGTAGCTCAGCAAGATTACCAAGTCCTTACATTATCAGTAATGATTGAGCTTGGAAGCCAGCCAAGGCCACCAGGTAGTGATGTTAGGATTAATTTAGGCTCCATGTAATTGGTCCCTGGGAAACTGCGATCTAGGGATTCAACAGAAAACGTTGGGGTCACTTAAGGGAAATAACTAATAAACTCTTTCTAGGTAGATACCAACTATAAACTGTCACATCTTGGATTTCAATCTTACAAACTTACACCTAAAAGGAAACTTAAAAATCTCCTAGACATGGGAACTGGGTGGACTTCAGAAGGGTCCTTTAATCCCCTGAAATTATTAGCAAAATGTTATACTGGGTGTGAATATGGGTGATATTCTGGTGTCCTTGTCTTTTATCAGATATTCAACCGGGACCATGACACATAAAGATTAAGATCCACTGTACTCGGACACCCTCCAGGAGATGTTGTATTGTGGTGTGTGGTTTTTTTTTTTTTTCAATAATTTTTCTTTGTCTTTAATTTTTGCCAATTTGATTACTTTGTGTCTTGGCGTGTTTCTCCTTGGGTTTATCCCGTATGGGACTCTCTGCGCTTCCTGGACTTGGGTGGCTATTTCCTTTCCCATGTTAGGGAAGTTTTGAAATATAATCTCTTCAAATATTTTCTCTGGTCCTTTCTTTCTCTCTTCTCCTTCTGGGACCCCTATAATGCGAAAGTTGTTGCGTTTAATGTTGTCCCAGGGGTCTCTTAGGCTGTCTTCATTTCTTTTCATTCTTTTTTTCTTTATTCTCTTCGGCAGCAATGAATTCCACCATTCTGTCTTCCAGGTCACTTATCCGTTTTTCTGCCTCAGTTATTCTGCTATTGATTCCTTCTAGTGTAGTTTTCATTTCAGTTATTGTATTGTTCATCTCTGTTTGTTTGTTCTTTAATTCTTCTAGGTCTTCGTTAAACATTTCTTGCATCTTCTCGATCTTTGCCTCCATTCTTTTTCCGAGGTCCTGGATCATCTTCACTATCATTATTCTGAATTCTTTTTCTGGAAGGTTGCCTATCTCCACTTCATTTAGTTGTTTTTCTGGGGTTTTATCTTGTTCCTTCATCTGGTACATAGCCCTCTGCCTTTTCATCTTTTCTATCTTTCTGTGAATGTGGTTTTTGTTCCACAGGCTGAAGGATTGTAGTTCCTCTTGCTTCTGCTGTGTGCCCTCTGGTGGATGAGGCTATCTAAGAGGCTTGATGGGAGGGACTGTGGTGTGTTTTAATGAAAGATGAAACATGCTCTGGGATCCAGCTTGCATGGTCTGTCCATGGTCACACACTGAGTTCGGATCAGAATAGAGGAGACAAACCCAGAAGTCGCAAAGACTGTATTTATTTATTAATATGCATAATTTCCATACTGCACTAGGCACTATGGGGGATATCGATGCATAAAAGTGAATATCTGTTATCATGGAAGTTACAATCTGGTTGAGAAAGAAAAGTAAGGGTCGTAAAAGAAAAAAAAAAAATCCAGGACCAGTCAAGAGCAATGTAAGGAAGTGCCAGTTTGCAGGCTGCAGTCTGTAATTGCAAAGAAGGGATTCTGAGGTTGGGATGATGGGTAGCGTCCTAAGGAAAGAAATGAACGTCTCTATGGTAGATTGGTGAAGATGCTGGCCCAGTAGCTCGTGTCAGTGTGGGAGGATGGGATATGCCGAACCTACTTATTAGAAGCCTTAAAGTGGTCAGAGGACTTCACCCTCAGTGTAGTAGTTAATAGAGGGTGAATAGAGGGTGGTTGAAGTTTTTACTTTATCATATTATTTTTGCTCCAAGAATGACTCCGATGTTTCTACAAGTTCTACACACAGCACAATCTACACATACTAATAATTTTAGCTTATTCGTTGAAGGAGCTTCAATGAACAGTTTTAGACTGAGCTTTCAATCGTTTTGGAAGGACTGAAAAATAAAAAATAATTTCAGGACAGCTTAAAAATAGAATCCAGTCACAATAGGCGGTTCCAACCCTATTGCATCGCTCTGTCACTTGCCCGCAGCCTTTTATTCCTGGAGAGTGATTCCGGACTTTGCCTTCCACCCAGGCTCCCAGGCTGGGAACGGAATTACGCTGGTGCCCTCTGCTGGGAGGACATGGGAAGTTCAGCAGGAAACAATGGTGTCCTGGTCTTTGCACTGTAGGGGCTGAGTCGGTGATTCTGGGCCCGCAGCAGCCTCCAGGCTGGATTCATTTAGTGCTATTTACAGACTTCCCAGTCAGGTATGCTCTGGCATCATGCCCAAATTCATTAACCAGGAGTAATCAGATTTTTACTGTAAGGAAATTGTCAGCTAGTTTTTTAAAATAGTCCAAGAAAACTGTCCCCTTTTACCCCGGCAGTTTGAGAGCTGGACCCTCCTTTCACTGAACACAATACCATGACTCATGGTGGGTGGTGGCCATCTTGCTACCAAACAATACCTCTTGAGAGGCCAGGGAGAGACTCTGAGGCCATTTTTTTTTATCCTGTTCAATTATTGTTTTCTTTTAATGGCGGGGAAAGCACGTTGAAATTCATCGCTGATTTCCTGGCTCAGATCATCAGAATTAATGGCATGGTGTTAAATTAGATTTAGAGTGTCTACTCTGGTGTTCCTGTAGTACCCTGCTCAGCTGATTTTTTGCTAGAGGTGAAAAAAATTTAGTTGTAATTATAATTAGGAAAGGGGTAGGGGAGTGCTGAGAAGGAACCCAAAAGAGAGAAGAGTTGTGAATTCTCATGTGTGCAAACTGGAGGCGAACTTCTAAAATAAAATGATGGGCATGGGGGAGGAGAGGATAGATTGAAACGATCATTTCCAATACTCCACTTTTATTTTATTTTATTTTTTTAGGATCAATAGCCTGGACATGGAGGTCTGCCTCTGGTTTCCATAACAACCTGGCTTATTGAAAGACTGCAGGCTCCGCAAATCCCCAATTATCAGCCTTGCAGGGCTTATTAATGGAGCTGAGGATCCCAGTGAGGCAGGCAGCTTATTGCTGCCACGTGCCTGGCGGGCTGGCGGGCGGATGGAGGAGATGGGAAGGGAAGATGTATGATGAGACAGCAGCTATTTGTCCCCCTGTCACTTAGGGGGCTGCAGCCGTACAGCAGGCTGTGTGAGTGGCTCTTGAAGCCTTGAGTGGCAACGGCCGCTGTTGCAGAAATCGAAGTGGAGATTGTTTTCTCCAGCCCCACCCCGAAAGCCATCCATCTGGAATAAATCCGTATGAATATATCACATGCCCCGTATGCTTATTGAGCTCCTATAATTAATTGAGGCTTCCTCACAAAGACAGTGGTGACTCTATATTACTAATATTAACTCAAGCCTTAATTAACATGTGAAGCCAACCTAATGCATATTAGATAGCTTTGAATTACTCAGCCTTTGGTTTGGTGTTCGCTTATTAAGTCTTCACTATAGAGTAACTGCACTAGCAACAGTAATACTGACGATGATAACAATATAAATAACACTTACTTGTCTTGTGCCAGGCTCTCTGCTAAATGCTCTCTCTACATGGAGTTTCTTGTTTAAGCCTCATAATGACCCTATGATGAGCGGTATCATTGTCCCTTTTACAGAAGTCAGAGAACTTAAAGGACTTATCTTAGGTCACATGGCTAGTGAGTGTGAATACATCAGGGTCTCATTTCTGCTCCCTGCATATGATTATTTTTATTCTCCCCTTTTATTTAATTTGGTGTCCTGAAGACAGAAAAGGAGCAGCACTTTTACAGTAAATCCTGTGTTCTCCAGTGTGACTGGGGAATGGGACCTTCTGGCTAATCAAATGTTTTGATTAATAATTGCCATCATATCTTTATTGGATTTCCAATTGGGAAAAGTTTGGGATATAATAAAATATATACAACATTAGAAGTATAGTAATCATAGTCATAAAATGCTTCAGGACCATTATACGAATGTCAATTTTTATTGTGATGCAGAAGTGTTAGTTGATAAAGATGTCTGTTTGACAGCATGACAGATGAACTGTTTTTGTGACATAGAGATATCAATGCCTTAGCACTTTGAACTTTATATATTTCAAAGTACTTTATGTGAACCACCACTGAAGCTCCATGTGATTAGAAAAAAATCTTTTGGGGTCTTTCAGAGTTAAAGAATATTAGTGCTTGGAAAACCTCAAACTCATTAAACACTGTGGATCCCTAGACTATGTTTTTATTAAACCAGAACCTTACGCTGTGTGGAAAATGAAATATGACACTCCCTTGAGGTGGTTCAATCCAAACCTGCCATAGAGCACTGTGAGAGTGGATCAAGATTGGCAGAATTTTCATTATAGTTGCTCAAACAATTTTTTTTATGCTTTTAGTCTCCAGAACCAGTAATAGAATTGTTCACAAGGACCATATCTTATTAAGGATTAAGAGAAGTGATGATAAAGACTGTTCAAGTTAATACTTACTGAACACATCAACTAAGCATTTTATATGTATCATACTTTACAACAATCCTATGAGGTAGGTACTAGCCCCATTCAGTAGATGAAGGAATCAAGGTACAGAGGGGTTATATAACATGCTCAAAGTATCACATTTGGGAAGTGGTGGGTTCTCAATTCAAACTCAGGCCGTCAAGCTCCTGACTCTGTATTAATCAGAGTTGTCTACATTCAGTGGCTCAAATTTGTTTCTTCCCAACCTTGAATCCACAACAATCACACCTACCCTCTCACCCTCCAATGAAACTTTTGCCAAAGTCACAGATGACTTCCTCATTGCTAAAATCCAGTGGTCCATTCCATGGCTCGTCTTCTTTGGCCTACCAATAGCATTTCATAGTTGATCACTTTCTACTCTTTGAAGTACTTTAGTTACTGTTCTTCCAGCATATTACCTATTCCTGATTTTTTCTGCTAACACATTGCCTATTCCTTTTCAGTTTCTCTTGTCCTTGCTTCTTCATCTCCTGGTTTCTAATTGTTGGAGTCTCTCACAGCTCAGTCTTGGACCTCCTCTTCTCCATCTACATTTACTCTTTTGGTGATTGCTCCCAGTTCATGGCTTCAAATATTGCCTACAACCTGATAAATCCCAATGATCCCTCAGTAGCCCAGACCTCTCTCCCCACTCCAGACCACCGCTTACTCAACTTGTGTATCGAATAGACACCTCAAACTAAACATTTTGAAAACCAAACTCCTATCTTTTCTCCCTGAACCTGCTCCTTCTCGAGTCCCCCCACCTCAGGAAATAGCAAGCTCACCTTTTCCTGAACCTCAGGCCACGTATCTTGGAATTATCCCCGACTCTTTTGTCTTTTCCAATATTAAATCTGTCAGCAAATCTTGTTGGCTCCACGTTCAAAATATATCTAGAATCTGAGCACAATTTCACTTTCTCTTGCATCCATCTCATTTCAATAAAAGCCAAGGTCTTAACACGGCCTCAGAGCCCTCCATGATTAGCGTCCCGTGGAGGTCACCACTTGGAGTCCACTTTCTCCGCGCCCCTCTCTTGCTCCCTTCCAGCAACATAATGCCTGTGCTACAGCCCCGGCAAACCACATGTGCTCACATCCAGGGCATTTGAACTACTGGTCCCTCTGTCTAGAACCACCCCCCGCCTTTTAGATCCTCATAGATTCCACTCTCTAACCTTCTTCAACTTCTGTTCACATGTCACCGTCTCAAAGAGACTTTCCCTCTGATGGAGATTGTCACACCACCCACATTCCGTCACTCTCTATTCTCCTTCCCCACATTATGTTTTTCATAGCTCTTAGCACCACCTGACATGCTATATATTTTACCTGTTAATCTATAGAATAATACAAGCTCCAGGAACAGGGTATTTTTTGCTTTATTATCTTGTACACTGCTATACCCCAGCAACTAGAATAGGAACAGAATGCTCAGTAGAAGTGTGAGGAGGAAGGTGCCTCCTTAGTCAGAGTAGCTGAGTCAGCGCTGACGGTCAATGCATGGTGGCAAAGGTGACCCAAAGTCCCTCTCACACTCAGTTGGTTGACTCCTTATCACCACTGAAGGAACTTCTCTGCCTCCTGGACAGACATTCCTCCATCTTTCTCTTCCCTTGCAAGTTCCTTGGAGACTCCTATAATTCTTACGTGTAACACCATCCCTCCTAGGGATTGGAAGGTGTTGGCAGCTGGGCAGTGGCTGTATCTGGGCTGTCAGTGGCACCAGAGGACCAGAACTGTGTCCTAGACTCACTGCTTTATAGTCACTCCCTACATGGAACACAATCATAGGGAAGAAAGTAGTTTCATCTCCCCACGCAAAGGATCCATCTCTAAGAGAGGACCATTTTAGCAATTCCAAACCACTGGGAATTCTGCCCCGACTGAAAACAGATGACATAAACACACCTTTGCTTAGGAGGGAGCTGCCTTTCTCTCAGGTTAAGTCATCAAATCAAAGTCATGAAAGCTTTAATGTCTAATAAGGAGTCTCTGGTGGATTAAAATGTTCTACTTATTACAAATGATAGTTAACTCAGTATTTACTTATTAGTAGCCCTTTTTGAGTATGTTGAATTTGCCTACATGTTGCTTATAGCTAAATATGGTTGGAACATTTTTTCATACAGGAGCATTTCTTCAGAGGAAACACTGCATAAAAATGTACAGAATGTATATATACATATATGTATATATACATATATATATTTATACACACACACATCTCTTGGTTGTTTTTTTTTTTAACTTTTTTTTGGGTTTATTTATTTATTTATTTATTTATTTATCTTTTTATTTATTTATTTATGGCTGTGTTGGGTCTTCGTTTCTGTGCGAGGGCTTTCTCTAGTTGCGGCGAGCGGGGGCCACTCTTCATCGCGGTGCGCGGGCCTCTCACTATCGCGGCCTCTCTTGTTGGGAGCACAGGCTCCAGACGCGCAGGCTCAGTAATTGTGGCTCATGGGCCTAGTTGCTCCGCGGCATGCGGGATCGTCCCAGACCAGGGCTCGAACCTGTGTCCCCTGCATTGGCAGGCGGATTCTCAACCACTGCACCACCAGGGAAACCCCCACATCTCTTGGTTTTGATCAGAGTCCAAGGGTTAATTCTCACACCATCTATTAGCTTTGCACAATTTAGAAAACAGTTTTGTGACCCGGATAACACCAATAAAATTAGCAGGTCTTCTGTTAGACTCTAACTGTGATGGGTAAGATTGCCTGAGAAAAGGCAAAACACTGTGAGACAGACAATAAATGTAGTCTGTATAGCTGTAGACAAACTTTGGTGAGAAAGGGCTGCTCTGCATCACCAAAGGGTCTGGGGGTCCCTCGGGGGGAGGTTTGTATGTGGTGGTACTTGGTCAAGGAAGTGGAGTGGAGAGATGGGGTTGGGGGGTGGGAATGGGTACAAAATTAGGTGGTGAGAGGGGTGGAGGGGAGGGGTGCCAGTGCTACCTGAAAATCCCCATCCAAAAAGAATGTGTGGTGGGAAGGGACCAGGGTTACAGCAAGCAACTGTAACACTTGAAAATCTATGGATTGGAAACTCTGATGATAGGCATCTGTCTATGAAGAAGAGAACAAAATACATTTATATGACAGATGATTTGGCCTTAAACTGGTATCTCTTCATTTCTTACTCATTCCCTCAACAATCCCACCACCAACCTCCTTTATTTAAACAGCATCCTAACCCTTTCCTAGGACAAAGGAAAATGGGTGCAGCAGGAAAGGCGGACACTTCATGTACAGAGCTGTGAGTATTCTTTATCTCTAAGTGCTTGTAAAAGCGACAACCATTCTTGGGGACCGGAATTTCCCACTCCCAAGGCTGCCTCAGGCAATTGTAGATCATGTCTGTTTACTGTCAAAAGCTTTGGATTACTGAGGAGGTTGATGGGAATGTAATCATTCCAACTCAGCTCTTCATCTTTAGCAACCTGTGTCCTGACACCTGCTGGGTATGGCACATTTGTATCTTGTCACCACTTGTGGAATGTGCATGAGAAAAATGGTAAGCGGGGTAATGCCCCCATTTCACAGAGAGTTGTGTTTCCCCTTGCTCTCTCCCCTATTACTCTAACACCCTCTCGCCATTATCCCAACCTTCCTTCCTCTCCCCGCCACCACCAAGCTCCCAACAGGATCTCCTGAGAGTCGTTACTCCCCAGTCCATCAGTCAAAGTTGTGGGTTTCCATGGTTACCAGGCAGCTGGTGTCTAGACACTCTGAGAGATGCCTTGCAATTGATCTGTGGATCTAGCTTCTATCACCCACACCCTTGCCCTCCCACCTCCTCTTTCCTCCCATTTCCTCTTTATTTACAGCAGGCAGTAATGCCAACACAGGATGGAATTTCCTTTTGACAGGCCATTAAAGGAAGGAGGGGAAGAGAGAGAGGGTGAAAAACTCAAACTTGCTGTCTCGTCATATCAGGGAAGTGAGAAAACAACTGAAGTGACAGACCCGATGTGGCTCGCTCTTTCTTCCTCAGGAAAGATTTTATTTAATTAAAATATGTTAAATTAGGAAACAGTGCCACTAGTCCATTGGGAGCCATCAGCATCTTTAAGAGCCAGTAAAACCTTTCAGGATAGGGCTTCGGCTGATGACACTGGACTGAGGTAGAATCTTTTCACTGTCTCTGGGCAATCAATGTAATTTCTCTTTCTATGCTCAGGGGAATCACACATTCATTAAGTATGACAAGAGGGAGAACTCTGGAGGGGGATACAGGCAATTACAAGGAAAGACCTGAACACTGACACCTCAAATCGGGAAAAGTTAAGTTTAATCTCTCCTCTGTTTCTCCCAAGAAAGAGAAAAGCAGCTCCTAACAGCCAGGATCTGGCCTGGCACCCACAGGTGGGCCTTAGTCTTCTCCTATTAACATACACAGTTTCATAGAACACAACATTGGACTTTGTGTGATGGTTCCAGACAAAGCAAGACCCCTGTAATCATGTCTGAACACAGACTAAGTATGGACGTTGTCTAAACCATAAAATGGCCGAATATTTCCCTAGCTTGGCTGTATGAATGATATGCTTACCTCATTCTTCCTTCCTTCTAGGTAATATTTATTAAGATGACCAATCATAGGGACTTCCCTGGTGGCGCAGTGCTTAAGAATCCACCTACCAATGCAGGGCACACGGGTTCGATCCCTGGTCTGGGAAGATCCCACATGCCGCGGAGCAAGTAAGCCCGTGTGGCACAACTACTGAGGCTGCGTGCCACAACAACTGCCACATGCCTAGAACCTGTGCTCCGCAACAAGAGAAGCTACCGCAGTGAGAAGCCCGTGCACCGCAATGAAGAGTAGCCCCCACTCTCCACAACTAGAGAAAGCCTGAGCACAACAACGAAGACCCAACACAGCCAAAAATAAATAAATTAAAAAACAAATTAAAAAAAAAGTGATGCCAAAAAAAAAAAGATGCCCAATCATAAAATGACACCTATTTTGTGATAGCATCCAATGAAGAGCAAAGCTCTGCTTCCTTGAATCTACCTCCAAATCCTGTAGCACAAGCCCAGATAAGTCCTTTCTAACCCCCTCTTACTGCCATGCCTCATGGTTCCATGTTGTGTGCTCTCCCTAGCTGTGACGTGTCAATAGACCAAGCTTTGTTCAACTATGGGTATGTTCCTAGTAGACTTTTGCGAGACTCTGCCACATAAAATTTCTTTCTACATTATAATTTATACTCACGTTAGCTTCAGTAAAAAAAGTCATTTTCTCCCACATTTTCAGAATATTTTCAATACTTTGTCCCCAAATTTATTACTAACACTCCCTGAGTTCACCAATTCTCCTTCTAAGATCTCATAAAAATCTAACCTAGAAAACAAAATTAACTGCTATTTTATTTTTCCTATCCCTAGTATTTTCTTGTGTTCGGTCTCAACATTGGACAAGAAGGCCCAGGTCCCTGGATGAGTTTAAAAGCCTTTGGGAATTCTATGAACTTAGCAGTGATGGCAAAGACATGAGGGTCAGACAGCAGACATAAAACATGTCCAAGCAAATTATAGTGAGACTACAACCAAAAAATTGTATTTAGTACACTTTCATTTAAATCGCAAGGAAAGTCATGTCCCCTCTTTTAGACTCAGTGATGTACAATAATTTGTTGGGGCAGCAGCTATCTCCTCTTTCTTTTCGCATTATCATCTGTAGGCTTTAAATAACTACTATAGTTACCCCTATCAGTGACAGTGGAGGAGCATGCAAGAGGGCCACCTTGGAGGCAGAAAGATGTGCTAAGAGATGGCTGTATTGGTTCAGACGTTAGTGTTGCCACCACCCCCTGAAGTGCTAGCCTGGTGTACTGTCCTCTGTCCCTTTAGGCCACACCAATGAGGTCACTTGCCATCTGTTTTTCAAGTTGAGTTCTATGTCTGGTTCTGGAATCAATGTCATTCTCATTCCTAGACTAGGAAGAATTAAAGAGCCCTACACACAATTGGCTCAGCCTCAAGTCAACTTGTGCCCAAACACCAATAATTGGTCTCTCACTTGGGAACAGTTCCACTAACTAAACTTCATCTTGGTTTTGCTCTACCTAGGTCCCTGTCTCATTCATTTCATTTGTACTCTGATTTCTCTGAGACTAAAACCCTGCCTTATTCTCATCCTGTCTCCTAGAGATGGGAATCTTGTTCTTGGTCCCATGATTAGGGGACCCTATTGCTGGCTGAGAGACTTGCCCACATGTCCATGGTCTATCTATACTGGCCTCTTTCTAGCTGCTGTGTTCTATCAGCTTCCAACGCCTGTTGACTACCCTTGCTGTTGACCTTCTATTTGACTATTGCCCTTAACCATATATACTTCAGATATTGTGTTATTATTACCCACCTGTCCTTCCTTCCTCTGACTACTACTGGCTCCATGCCCAAGCTGTAGTAGTATGGCTAGTCTCTTTTCCCTGTGAGTTTGGCACATTTTTCATCAAGTATATCAATACAGTACTTATATTTAATTGTTTTTTCCATTTCATGGCCTCAATTGGAAATATGTGTTGCTGAGAAAGGAGAATCAATAGACATAGATAGATGAACATGGAGAGGGAGGATTTTAAACTTGGATCTCCGAAAGAATGATAAGGCCAATCTCATTATATTTGTAGTGATAGTGGTTGTGTGATGTCCAGTATAGTCTGAGATATAGAATTGGAGCCAGGAGTAGAGTCAAGGATGTAGAGAAGTATTTGGCAGTAGAAATTGGAATTTGATGTATACGAGGCCAGGAGTCATTAAAGCTTGTGTTAAAGAAAGTAATATGCTTACAGTGATGTATAGGGATTAACAATATGACAGTGATAATATAAATGTGGTGGTTATCTGGTTATGGGGTCGGGGTCAAAGTCATTAGAGAGAATGAGTTATTTGATGCAGAGCCTGCAAAGAGAATGTAGAATTGAATCTTGGATTTTGTCTTGTTAGGGGATAAGGAACAAACACTAGACCCAGAATGGCAAAGAAAAGTGAGGAAACAGCAAACACAGATCCAGAACATGGTCTTCATTAAAGTTAAGAAAAAAGGAATATTTTAAGAAGATGTCAAAAACAAAAATACACCAACAATTAAGGAGTTGGTTTTGTTCAAACTATTGCGATAGGGACCCCAGTTCCCAAGATCACAGTGTCTTGGCAGGGTGGCTTTCCCTTAGATTTTTATAGGAGGAGTAGACAAATTACAGGTGGGGCGGTTTACAAATGGGATTATTTTGCAATCAGGGGAAGTTTAGTCAGTTAGCTGAGCAAGATTTATTTATCACTGTGTCTACCTTGTTTCAAAGAGACAAACAATTCTAACCTCATTCATGAAACAAAGAATAGAAAGTTCAAGGCAAAGGAGGAAAGATCTGTGTTTGGCCTTGTTACAGGTAAACAAGGGAGTCACCCATGAGTCTTCTGGAGTCATGAGAGAGAGTGGACAGCAGATCATATGGAGAAGAGTATTTTACAGTAAGCCATTTCCTAGAGCATAAAAGGATGGGGAGACTTCAGAAAACAAAAGGTTGGGAGAATTTCTTAACTGCCCCTATTTTCTGGAGCATAGAGCTCAAGTAAAAGTCAACACTGTCAAAAGGAGTAGTCAGAAAAAGATCAAGAGCAATGGTAAATGAGAAAAGGCCTTATGATGTGGATATAATTTTGTGGGAGGGGGTGAATTTGAGGAGAGCACTGTTAGAAAAATGATAGAGTTGAAGTCAGCTCCTAGAGAACTAAGAGAGGTGAGATGAAGAAAAGGTGGCGTAATTTGAATTTTTTTTTTCATGAAGTTTGTTGATTGAAGAGGAAAAGAACAGGTTGGTAAATTTCTTGAAGAAAGAGGCTGTTATCTTTGCATTTTTGGACTCTCTTGTACAAAAGAAAACATATTGAGGACATATTTTGTTCTGTGTTATTCTAGAGGAAAGAACTCCATAAAAACTTAGGAGAGGTAGATGTTAGCTGACTATCAGGAAGAATTTACAGTTAGAGCTGGAGTGGCCTGTTGAAGCAGAGTCTGCCTGTCTGCTAGGAGGATTCTGGGAGATTCCTGTATTAGGTGAGTTGTTGCTGGCGGGTCTCCAGAGCCCCTTTCTATTCTAAGGTCTCTGTATGCAGTCTGATTACTTTCAAATAAATAGGGTTTTGAAAGAAAGAAGAGAGTAGGAGGTAGATTCTAGACATAAGGTATGTCTTAGAAAATAGTTTTATTAGAGAAAAAACACTGGGTGAAGAAAAGAGAGAAAGGCTTCAGCTGGATTTTTCCAATGGCAGTGCTATAGGATGGGCAGGACACATATGATTCTATGATTCTATCTAAGGTAAGTTATAGACTCACCATGAATCTTTATTCTTTAACCGCTCATTGTCCCAATGTCTCTAAATAACCAAGGCTATTACATTCTTTGCCACTAAATACAAGAGCTCTGAGATCTTTACTAAAAAGAGAGAAATCGGTACAAACATGAATATCACTTTTTCGATATAGTTCTGGTTGTGTTCCAGTGAGTATTATTGATTCTTAAAGCAATTTTTCATTCAAAGGCAGTGCCATAATTTGACAGGCCCTAGGAAGCCAAAATACACAATGAGTGCAAAATGAATTGTCCCAGCAAGAGATGGGGATTGCATCTATTTACCTGCATGCAAGCATGTAACACAAACAACTTTTATAGGGCTTTCTTGTTACAATAATTTTTTTTAAATTAATTTCAAAATTGAGTTAACCTTCTCAGTGGGCTTTTGAACACTTTGCTTTCATTGGGAAGTGGAGGGGGTGATAGATGGGGGAATGATATGCACTTTTATTTGCTCTTATCAGGACATAGTACTGATCTCTTACAGATTTCTAGGTATGACAGCATTTGTAGTAATTTCAGCTACTTCTGGACTTTCATTACCCAGCAACTCTTTAGTCATTGAGTTTATGAAACCTGCCATAATCAATGATTACTATTCAGCCTAAGCCACCAATTTTAGAGGTCCCCATTTTTTCCCCTCTCTATATAGAATATCCACATCACCTCTCACCAGTTGTGCATAATGTATTGAAGTTTGATGCAACAGTAATCCTTAGCCCTGGTTCTGCAAGCCTCCAGAGTATCTAAAATTACTTCTGGTAGCTCTTAAAGTAAAATTATATTGAGTTTACCTTTTATTTCACAAAGGAGAGAAGGAATGGAGGGAGTGAGGGGGAAGGAGGGAGGGAGGAACAGACTTACACAGTGCATTTAGGATTACTGGAGAGAGATGCCAGTTAAAATCAAGCAGTGGAATTCATCATCCCCAAAGGTTGTGAGAGACATTATGGTGTTATGGGAGGATCACTGAATTCTCATTAGCTGTGAGACTTTGGGCAAGTCACAGAAATGCTCTACCTTCAGTTTTTCTCAGAGGGAGTGAGGGGCTGAGATCAGATAATCTCTAAGATCTCCTTCAGCTTTCATTATTCTGTAATTTTACAATTAGGAGCTCACTCTATAACAATATAAACAGATTTTTTATTTTTGTCCTGAATTATGTGGTTTATCCATTTGCAATGATAAAATTAACAAGACAACTGCCAAGTCTTTAGTTTTCTTTGTGCTGTGTAGATATAGCCATAAGGCAAAATTAAACAACACAGATAAATAATTGTCTAGCTAATCTCAGTTACTACCCAAACACATCATGGTGAGACATGGCAAGGCATGAGCTGAATATGATTCATAAGTATAGTGCTTCTCTTTTAAAATTTAAATGTTATCCAAGCAATAGATATTCATATGTAGGAAAAATTTTTAGGCAGCTGTAGTCACTACTGGAGTGACCCTTATAGAGTTAGAATTATTTCTAGTTTGGGTTTCTATATTTTAACTGTGGAGTCAGATAATCAAATCATGTAATCAAATATCAGATCATGAGATCTGGCAAATCTAGATCTGCTTTTGCTTTTAAAGACAAATGTTGAAAATATTTGTAATATTTTTTGTAATACGGCATATTATCTCAATATATGTTAAAACATTACAAATCATTGGTTGAATTTTTAAAACCAGTATAATCTAGAAAATAGTTCACTAACTTTCTCAAGGTCTGACAAACACAAATTACTACACTTTTGTAACTGATCGTTAGATAAGATCTAGGATGACTCATCGTTGAAACCAGTGAGCATAATAGAAATATCTAAGGAAACACAACTGTTTGAAATGGCTGGTATAATACCTAAGCAGCCTGTTTCGATAAATGTGAAAAACTTCAAGAAAGAATAGCTAAGAGAGTAGATTCAATGAAAAAATGACCAACAAACACAATTAGCCTGTCCAACATTTCGTCATCTCCTAAGTATGGACCTAAATAATTAACATCAAATACGTGAAGTTTGATTTTTAGAAAATTATTAACTTTCTCTGAAATGCAGGAAGAGGAATTATGAATAAACTTTAGTGGGGAAAAAAAATGCTAACTTCAATCATGTTTGATCAAGATTCCAAAAGAAGTATGGCGTTTCTTTGCCTGTAATTCTTGTAAGAAAGTGGCCACTTCCTACTCCATCTTTAATCTCTTTACTCTTCAAGGTTTGCTGGAATTCCATGCTTGAGAAGTCCCAGAAACGAGACAGTACAGTGCATAAGCAGAAGGAATAACCCCCTCAGAGCAGTCTTCCACACAGCCCTAGGGATTTCTCCCCCCAAACATGCCTTGTCCACAGAGGACTGCAAACCTTTCCGGAAATGGAAAATTCTTTCTCATAATAAAGCTGAAAAATTTCACTGTAAATGATCATTTTCCTTAAGGTTAAGGGACAAGAAGTCCTAGGTTTCTTTCAAGTCTTGGGTTCAATAATTATAATGAATCAGGGAATTTTTCTTAATTGGATGTACTGTCTTAAGCCTGGATAATTGCCATCCCTTCTGTAACTTGCCTACTGGAACAAGATTTACTACACATGTGAGGGCAAGGGGTTCCTTGGTTCTTGCTCAGTGAGTATAGTAAATGTACTTTTGCTACAAACTGGAGGGAATCCAATGGAGTGAAGCCCAAGGATAAGGTGGTTTCCTTTGAAATCAACTGACTGCTATTTAAGTGTGAAATAGAGAAGATTGTCCTCTTCTGAAGTAGAGGCAATAGCAGAGACGTTCTTGCCTTTTGAGACATTACTATTTAGCAGCCTTGATTCTTGCATCATAGAATCATGCCTCTCAAGTTTGGCCAACAGTCAGCTTTGCCCTGGTGATCATTTTTGGACTTTAGACCTTGACTTCAAAGCCTTTTTTTCAAAGAATTATTTTTTTTTTACTCTACAAGCAGAAACTTTATAAGGAACAAACTTCTCTCTCCCTTTCTCGGGATACTTGAAGAAAGTTTCTTTTTGGCTGTAGTCTAAGAGTGGATACGCATGAATTAGTGGAGAGAGAGAGAAGATAATTCTCATTTATTAGGCACTTAGGTGAGCAAGGTAGTGACACCGTGTTAGGTTGTCTTTTTTTTCCTCTCATTTAATGCTCATCACAAATCTATGCGGTAGATATTATTACTTCCACTTTACTGACAAAGGACTAGGAGAGCAGGGATGATATATATTGAACACCAGTATGTGAAAGCCCTTAGCACTGGGCTTGGCATATAGCAAACATTAAGCCAACGTTAGTTCCCTCCCACTCACTAATAATAATCGCCAATATTTATTGAGCAGTTTACTGAAACATGCCATTCATTATTAAGTACTTTAAATAATTAACACATTTGAGTGTTTTAGTAACCCCATGAGGTGGGTACCAATATTAATACCAATTACAGATAAAGAAAGTGAGGCAATAAGAGGTTAAATAACTCACTCCAAGTCATGGTGTCAGAGATAGAATTTAAATGCAAATAGCTGGCTCCAGAACCAGCTGTCTTAACCACTACCCTGTGCCATCTAAAAATAGTGATGCTTACAGTAGATATCTATTTTTTACATTTGGGTTTTTTATATCTGAATAATTTGTTATAAAATTAGAAGACATAAAATTAAAATTAGTAAAAAAAAAAAAAAGGAAGATGATGGAATAATTCTTTCCATGCCTAATGCCTATAAAGCAGAATAATATTGTTTCCTTTTCATAATACAATATTTTGAAATTCAGGCATACCTCTGCTATTTGGTCATGATAACAATACTGGTCCACAGTTTTTATGCTTGAGGTAATTAAGGTTTTATCTACATAACACAAAGCATATTTGGAATTGTCCCCTTTTTTCATCCCTTTCGTCCCTCCTATAAATATTAAATGCCTATCTTGTGATAAGCATGACACTAGGAGTTGATGTTAATATAGATGCCTTGATTCATTAAAAATATATATATTTGCCAGCACTTTTCTAAGCATTTGGGATTCATCAGTGAACAAAACAAAAAGTCTCTGCCTTTGTGGAGTTCAAATTATTGCAAATGTATCAGACTTTTCATTTGAGAAATTAGTTCACAGTCAAGAAGACTAGGAAGGATACCACAAACTAGGATATAATGCAAGGGATATAATTTCTATACAAATAAAGAGTAAGAAGTGATTAATTCCATGTAGGATAGGTTTGGAGGTATGGAAACAACATTTGAGCTGGGTCATGAGGGCTGACTAAGCCGCAAACCCAAATGATTCAAACCTTGAAGACTTGCTATGTACATTGACTAAGGAAATTAACTGGCCTGCCTCCCATCTCCAGTCTTTAATTTTTGGTTAAAGGAATAACTTTGGTCCCATTCCCCAGAATCAGAGCCTGAGAAGGGACTCTTGTACGAATACTTTATTGGTGGAAATCCATAAGGAAATGAAGAAAGAAGAGAAGCCAGGGGAAGAAGACAGCAAAATGGGTTCAGGAAAAGCACGGTCTCAGCCTAATCCCACAATTTGTGCTGAAGCACAAGTTGCATCACAGACAGAGATTGTCTGTGTCTGGAGTCACAGGGGGCAGAAGGGGCATGACCTCTCAGGCACCTCAGGTTGAGGTGGTTCAGTTTACATCCCCCGCCCAAGGAGCAGGTGTGGGTCATTGGCAGCCAACACCTCCAGCAGCTGGGAGCTGGGGACATGAGCCTGGTAAAAGGGATCTGAGAATGTCACCAACAGCATCTGTAAAAAGAGCCTAGGACATCTGGAAGGTATAGGTAGGGATGTAGAGATGTTGAGAATATTTGAACAGCAAGGGAGGGGAGAGAGAATATTGAGAATTGGATTTTTTGGTATCTCTTTTTGCTTTGGTAGGCCATTTATAAAATCTGCAGTAGTCATTATTTATTTTTTACTTCATTCACTAAAAAAAATCTTGAGATGTGAGTAATTTAAATTTAGCAGAATGGAAAAGGTCCCATTGTTAGTTAGGACTCCTGATTTGGAGTTAGTTCTTGAAGACAAATACAGTGTGACTATCTTTTATTCTGATTAGAGGGAACTGCTTCCATTTTGAAGTCAGAGTCCAGAAATGTATCTTCCTGGTATAATTTAAGAGTCTTACGCCAGACACTCCTTCCCCTTTTATTTTCCAGTGATAGTGTTTTAAAATTTTTAAATGCCTTTAGGCAATGCCTGCTCTTACGAGGCCTCCGTGGACCCCGCCACTGGATTTTACCTATGGCTAGATTTTCACATTAACATTAGCTGCCTGGCACCTTAGACAGTTGAGTTTGTAAAGGCTTAGAGCGATGCAGCTAAGATTTTCTCCTAGCTAGATTCTCCTCACCTGGGATACTATGAGGTGAAAGGGGAGATGCAGAGTTGAACTCTGGTCAGATGGGATTTTGAATTTTTAAATATATGTATAATCTACAGAAGAGGGTAAGACAATTTTTAGGCTGAACTTCTTCGGATAGTCACTAGTAGCAACACACTATATCACAGCATCACTTCTCTATCCCTGACACAGCCCTTCTCGAAATGTCTCAGTGTCATAGGAGCCGTCATTGTTTGTACTAACTCCCCACTCCTCCACTCCTCCCACATCCTAACCGTAAGGAATGCCTCGGAAGAGCTACAGATTCAACTGCCAGCTCAGCACCATTTAGCTGAGGGGAGGGATGAAGGAGTGAGTCTACTTGACTTTTATGCTAGAGTGGAAATACCCCCCAAATTTTTATTTTTATTTTCAGCCTTTAAAAGTTGACTTATTCACTGTAATAGTGATAAGAGATCATGTTAACTCCATTCAGCTTTACATGTTTATCCCATCTTGTTCCAAAAATGACTTAAGGCAACTGTGCAAGCCACATAAATTGTAATTTTTGATCTTTCTGCGTGTTTCTAATGGAGGAAGAAGGTAGGACACTCGTTTTTGATGGTTTGATAGACATTTTGTAGAGAGAACGTTTAAGATGTTTTCAAGGCCAACTTGTACCATCTTTGACTTTTGTTTTAATTTTAAAAAATCTCTGGGTCATTTCTGTTTCAGAATAAAACACTAAATTTTGTTCCAAAGGTTAGAAATCCTAGATTCGTCCTCAATTTCTGTAACAGAGTAGATCTATTTAATTAATAAATCACTTGTATTCTTATTTAGAGACTTTATAGGAACATTCTAGGGGAGAAACCCTCTTAGTCGTTTATCTGAGAAAGGTGATTTTTTTTTTTTTTTCCTGTGGGAAATTGCTTTTTTTCCTCCTGGGATGAAACTGTTAAACTTGATGGATATTTTTTACCCAAATCCCACAGGCTGGATTAAAATCTCAACATACTATATGCTGCACTTCAAATTTTATAAAGTGCTTTTAAATACCTTCCTTCAGTAAGGTGAGACAGTCATTATTATCCATACTTCTTATAGATTAGAAAATGGAGGCAAAGGAAAAGTAACTTCTCTGAGGTCAGATGACTAACTGGTAGCAAGGCTAGATAGAAATCAGCTTGGTCCCAGGCCGAAACTTTTGAGAGAAGTAGACTTGTATATGTATGTTTCAGATATCACTGGGACCTCGCCTCTGAATTTTCTCCTTGGTTAGGTTTTTGTTTGCTACTCTTTGAAATCCTCAAGTGAGTAGTGTGATAAGCAATAGGATTATTTGCTTTCAAAGTCTCAGAAAGCAAGGAGTGGGAGCATAGGTGATACTTGCACCACTCTGCTGACACAAAATGCTGTATACTGGCTCAGTGTTTTGAGTGGGACTTGAAATGGAAAACATGGTAAAAATGAAAAACAAAAAAGAATAGCAAAATGTGACCACCCAAAGCCATGATCCAGGCTCCAGACTGATATCTGTTACACAGCTCAAGAGGAAGACCATGTAAGTAACAAAGGGACATATGTGAGGTAGCTACAGAATGTTTTTTTTATTACTTTCCTTTGAGCTTTTGAGGTAATGATGCTTAATATTCAAGAAAAGTGAAAATCAAAAGGGAAAGGAAGCAAACAGCCCAGCCCAGTGGTGATTGGTAGAGTAATTGTGGGCATGGCCCCAGGATGATAGCAGCTTCTATTTAATCAATGTTGACAAGGCTGGGGAGAGCTGGGCAGGTCCCAAGAGGTAATGTTTTACTGGGAAATCCACTCAACCTAATTTCAGTAATGTAGGGCTGTGGAGGGGCCTGGACCGGTGCCAGTAAACAGGGCCATTAGAGCTCAGTGTAGGCGATGGCAGCTGGGAACACCGCCATCTCTCCAGCAGCACTGCAGCCGGGCTGCCTGGCTGAGCACACAAGCAGCCGCTGCTGCATATGCTCCTGGTATTTGCTCACCAACAGAATGTGTAGACGTGCTATTCTCACCCTTTCGAGGAAATGAACGGAATGCATAAAGACAAGAGCTGCTTCCAGAATCTATTTCAGCAAGAATCAGAGAGCCAGTTAGAGGCACATATTTCAAGGACCACTGTAAAATCATCCACCGGGGTCCCCTACCACCACCCAGTTCCAAATGGATATAGAAATGACTTTCATTTTTATTGCTGTCTTAATGTGGTCTTGATCTTTATTAGGACTGGTAGTTTTGGGTCAAGAATATGAAAACTACTAGAGTTTTCCATATTTCAAATTTTATGAGATTCATTAGAGACGCTCAACTTTGCAAATCCAAGAGAAGTGGCCTAGGAGAAAATATGCCCCTTTGGGCTGAGCTCTTCTTGTCTAGATATTACTTTTTCCTTTATCACCCCTTCTCCCATAAACAATAATTACTAGCATATGACTTCCAAGAAGGCAGAGCTTTTTGCTTGGTGTTTTCATTGTTGTATCACCACTGCACTGCATTGCATTTGAAATGCATGGCACAGTGTGTGGCATGTAGTAAAGGCCCAGGACCTTTTACTGAATAAATAAATGAATTAATGAACACATTTCTTTCTTCCCTTTTGAAGCAACCTTCAACTCTAGAACATGAAGAATACATGGCTTTACTGTCATGATGTTAACTTTCTCTTTTTAAAGTAACATGGAAATGGTAAAATTCATGGCAGCTGCTAGTGAACATCGTTATTTCTAAGAGGTCTTTGGGCCCAGAAGAAGTAATGTTTTTGTCAAGGCTAACATGCCAAGGCTGGAGAAGGGTATAGCTCTTTATCAGATTCTAACATTATCTCTTCAAATTGACTGTAATTTTTGAGAATTTATTTAATGCAAATAATAATTATTAAAATTGCTCAATTTTATTTTATTAAGAGACAAATTTTTCCCCCTTTTAGACCAAACTGCTAAAACACGTCATCAGTTTTTGTTTTATTTATTTATTTGGGGGCATAGTCTATATCATAATAAAATTGGATTTCAGGGTTGATTTCTGGGGTGAAGACTGATTTTGGGGAAGAAACCCATCCTAGGTAGAATAATAATGATTCCTAGTGAGGATGCTCGCTAGTCACATGATATACACACATAGATAGGAGATATATACAGTCGACCCTTGAACACAGGTTTGAACTGCACAGGTCCACTTATATGTGGATTCATTTTAATAGTGAATACTACAGTATTACATGATCCGTGTTGGTTGAATCTATGGATGTTGGATGTTGGATACAGAGGAAGTGCAGATACGGAGGAACCATGGATACGGAGGGCCCACTATAAATTATACATGGATTATTTTCAACTACACAGAGGGTCGGCGCCCCCAACCCAGTTGTCGTTCAAGGGTCAACTGTGATTCACTTTGTGATCTTTCTTTTCCTGTAATGCCTTAACCAAAATAACAGTATTAATGTTAGGTTTTCATATTTAATATGAGTAAAAGTACTATTCAGAGCTAAACTGAAATAGGGAGAACACTTTCTACTCTTTAACTTGCTGGATTTCAGCTGTCACATCAGGCTTTCCTCATTTGCCAGCTCCGGGCCCATTTACTTCCCTCACTTGCTTTATGTCACTTGGTACTGAAAATCCCATTCAGTCTTTAGCTTCCACAGCCTCTTCTTGAGTAACAACTGTCTCAGAGAGAGGTTGAGCCTCTAGGTGGGGAATGCGATTATTTACGCTAATTGGATCATGATCACTGGAGTGACCAGCTGGCCTCAGCCATTCATCCATCTTTGAACTCACCATGATGATCAAAGGTTTTGCATAAAATACTAAAAAGAATACATATTAACTCATCTCTAGCATTTACAAATTATGTAATTAGTGCCAGAAAGGGCCAAGACCAGATTTCATATTATTCAAGACTAATCAGAATTCTTCCCTCCATTCTGAACTGCTTTTACAAAGACCAATTTTTAGACTTCATAGTCTCCAGACCTACATACCTGTGGACCCCCTGCTATAGCTCCTACTCTGAGCCCATCCACCCTTCTTGGGCAAAGGGACGAGCTGGGAGAGCAATGTAAAATAGATGCTACCTAGATGGCTCTGTCCTCGGTTGAAATTCACTGTTGCCATTCACAGAGAGTGTGTTCCTTTATCTTATTGTGCATCAGCTTCCCCGCCTATAAAACTGGGATGATAAAGGTAGCTGTGAGAATTAATCAAATGACACAAGTGCGCTTAGAACTGTTCTAAACGTGTAGGAAAGACTCAAATATGGTAGCTATAGCTAAACACTTTATACAAGGGGTCAGGAAAGTTACAATTTATGGTTCTTTCCATAAAGACCTTCTTGACCTTCTCTGGTCAAATTTGACCACCTGATATAATGGGGAAACCTGGACAAGTAGAAGACCTAGATTTTAGTCCTGGCTTGACATGAGCAAACCATATGATTTAGAGAAAAATCTCTTTATCTGAACTTCAGTTTCCTCTTCTATGAAATGAGGATGTCCATTCATTCTTTCATTCAGCAAGTATTTATTGAGGGCCTTTCCTGCACGAGGTTCTGTGCTGGACATGGGGGATTCAAAGTTGTACAAAAGTAGATACTGTCGTTACCCTTGAAGACTTATGGTTTAGTCACTGGGTGATCTTAGAGGTCTCTCTCACTGCCAATATTCTATAATTATGGATTTCATTGCCTATTAAATGTTTATTACAAAAGGCTTAAACAAGAGTGAGGGTATTTACTGGTTTTCTCACTTTTCTTCTCAATACCTAAGAGAATGTCTGGCACATTGCAGGTGTTCGATACCAATTTATAGAACAACTAAATGAATAAATAATTATATTTCAAACACTTTGAAGCATTTGAGAGAAAGAATATGTAGATATTGAAGCTCTTTTAATAAGGAACAGACAATGACTTCCTGTCACAATAAACAGATGCATGTCAAGTTTCACCGTTTCTCCTGGGCCCAGGCAAAGAATGACAAGAGAAAGTGGGGGAATTTGGAAGGATTTAACCTGATTCCACTCCAGAAGTGGACAGAAACTGTGGCTATTTAAAATTATCTGGATCTTTGTTCCTTCTTTTTCTCCTTTTGAATTGTGTTCCCTTATTTCACAAATATACCTCTGTTCTCACCTTAACCAGCCTGATTTCACCTTTTCTTTTGAGCTTCCTAATCTCCTTCAAATCATACATAATAGCTCCCAAGTTTTTATTTTAGTAAGAGAGGTTTGAAGTCTTCTCTTGCTCCTGTAGTTAATCCTTCTATGTTCTTCTAGACAGTTTAAAGCAATATTCTGTTTCTTTTGCAGTTTGAAGAGGGCACTAAATATGTGGTTTCTTGGAACTGGTAAAGATGATAAACCACTGTGGGCATACCTGTAGTCTCCAAAGTTTGGGCATGGCTAGGGAACTAAATAAATTATCTGAAAGAATTGAAAATTGCTATAAAAAGATCTAACAAATATGGAAGCTTTCGTCTGATAGAAAATTAAATGATCCATTAGCGCACCAAAGTTCTATAATACACAAGGAACACTGCTGGTACATAGAGTATTATGAAGATCAGAACTCAGTTAGTTTCACCCAAAAATTTTTGTTGGAAAATGTGATCAGTGTGCTAGTTCTTCAAGAGTTAATAATGATCACCTTGGAGGGATCTAGCCTTAAAAAATTCTTTATGAGTAGTAGTAGATAGCCTCACTAGGATAACTACATTTTGAAAGTAACTTACAGTCTGTTGCAAACCCCACAAAATAAATCAGACTTAAAAACTTTGGTCAAAAACAAGTCATTGTAAGATAAAATGACCTATCATAGTTGCTACTTACCAGACCAGCCTCATTTGATTCTTAAAAAAACACATCTATTTTCAAAATGATAAGCATTTTCTGCTACTGAAGAGACTTAAAAGAATATTATTAGATAGGTGTCCAAAGAAGGAATTCCAAAAATTATATTTAGCAGCAGTGGTCTTGTTTGGATATAAATGTTCAGCTTTATCTGAATATAAATATATAGCTGACTGATTTCAAAGAAACATACATTTTTATGAGCTCTTCTAATGGTCTCCTAAAAGTTCCCCATTTCTCTAGTCTCAACATCTCTCAAGTCTTAGAAATACTTGTGTGAAAAATTGAGCCTTGGCTGGCATCTGGGAACTTGAATTTTGAGAGGGTTCTCACCACTTCCTAACTAAGAGTGTTCACTGTGCCTAAACTCTTTGCGCCAACAATGTGGTTTATGCTGGACATCTGTTTTCCTCCTGGGAGTCTGGATTTGGTACATGCTAGGTAGAGGGTCCCTACACAACCGGTCTCCAATAAAAACCCTGGACTTGTAAGCTCAGGTGAGCTTCCCTAGTCTATGACATCTCACACATGTCACACTTCATTGCTGGAGGAATTAAGCACATCTTGTATGAGTCCATGGGGAGAGGACTCATGGAATCTTGTGCCTGGTTTCCTCCAAACTTCGCCCCATACAACTTTTCCCTTTGCTTTGTTTGGTTTTATATCCTTTCACTGTAGTAAATGGTAGCCATGAGTAAGACTACATGCTGAGTGCTGTGAGTCCTCCTAGCAAATCGCTGAACCTGGGGGGAGTCTTGGGGACCCTGATACAGGAGTTTAGTTTAATAACAGATGTGATGTCAAGGCAAATTCTCTTTCCATTAGCTGGCATACTAGTAAGCCGTCTGTAGTATGAAATCAGTTGACTGAGTTCTAGCAGGAAACCAGGCAGAAGAGTAATTAGAAAATCACCTCTTTCCTAAGGAAAAAAATGATCCTTTAAAAAGAAACAAAGTCTTTCTTATTAAGCAAAACACACTCGCCCTACGGATAAGTGTACTCATTTGGAATGTTTTTGACTGCCGGAAACTAAAGACTACTACAGTGGTTAAAGAAGTTAGTTATTTGTCTCACATTAATAAGAAAAAGTCTGAGGAAAAGTGTCCAGGCGTAGTATGGTCGGTCACAAGTAGGTTTTTTTCTATCTTTCTGCTTCACCATTCTTAGTGTATAGTTTTTATCTTCATGGTCACAAGGTGACTGCTACACTACCAGGTATTGTTTGATGTCCAGTCATCAGGAACAGGAGAAAGTAAAGAGCAAACACCTCCTCTGGAGCCTTCCCAGGGAAGTCTGTCTCTATCAATTTGGCCATCACTGTGTGATACGGACATCCCTAGCTCCAAGGGGAGCTGAAAATGCAAGTATTGCACTTTCCAGCCTTTATAATACTAGAAATAAGGGGTGAGAGAGTTGGAATGGATGTTGAATGATCCACATAAAGAAGCTGTCACGATAAGTCTGACATTAATGCAAAAGAAATATAAGATCGTTGTGGACCCCCCCTGTGTGGATACCTTAACTGTAAGGCTGAGAGATTAAAGACCATGGTAGTTTCTCTTTAGTGAACTCCTCACCCACAATATCACAGCTTTGTTCCTGAGCTTTTCTCTATGTGTCACTGAACAATTTCCTGGGGGTAAACTCTTCTGAACCTGGAAATTACATTACTGAGATAGCAATAATCTCTTTTTATCTTAAATCTTTTATGAAGTGGTATGAAAAGAAGAAATGCATTGCACTATTATCTGAAGAGATGAGACAAAATACTAACTCTGCTTCCCCCGCCCTAACCCCATCTGTTTTCTTCTTCAGAAGCTGTAGACGAAACCAAACTTAAGGAAAGTGCCCGGCAGGATGAGGGTAAAGGAGAAGAACGCGAGGCGGACCAAGAACATGCCTGAACTTTAAGAAATGGCTTTCCACATCCCCACTCTCCCCTCTCCTGAACCCTGTCGCTCCTCACCCTCTTCTCAACTCCTCTCTGAAGTTTCCCTTCCTGTCCTGCTCACGTCTGTGAGTCTGTCCTCTCCCACCCACTAGCCCTCTTTCTCTCTGTGTGGCAAACATTTAAAAAAAAAAAAAAAAGCAGGAAAGATCCCAAGTCAAACAGTGTGGCTTAAACATTTTTTGTTTCTTGGTGTTGTTATGGCGAGTTTTTGGTAATGATGATCCAATCATTTTGGGAAATTCTTGCACTGTATCCAAGTTTTTTGATCTGGTGCGTGTGGCCCTGTGGGAGTCCACTTTCCTCTCTATCTCTCTGTTCCAAGTGTGTGTGCAATGTTCCGTTCATCTGAGGAGTCCAAAATATCGAGTGAATTCAAAACCATTTTTCTTTTCCTCCTTTTCAATGTGATGGAATGAACAAAAAGGAAAAAAATCAAAACCCAGTTTGTTTTGAAAATAAAGAAATAAAGCAAATGTGCCAATTAGCGTTAACTTGCGGCTCTAAGGCTCCTTTTTCAATCTGAATATTAATAAACCATGAGAATAATCAAACTCCCAATGGCTCTGTGTTTCTGTTCCACCTTCTCATGAGTTGGTTTGACACACTGGGATTCTTACATTTTATCTTTGTTCTGGCCTCCCAGTCTGCCACCAACCACCCTGACAAAGAAAAGATGGATGAAACCATAAGGCTTCAGTCAGAACCAATGGCATAGGTCCTTGATGGGGCTCTTGGGCGCTATTTTATTTTGTAGGGCCGCTGTAACAAAGTACCACTGGGTGGTTTAAACAACAACAGACATTTATTTGCTAACAGTTCTGGAGGCTTGAAGTCCAAAATCAAGGTGTTGGCAGGGTTGATTCCTTCTCAGAATTGTGAGGGAAGCATCTGTTCCAGGCCTCTCTCCTCAGCTTGTAAATGGCCATCTTCTTCCTATGTCTCTTCACATCGTCTCTGGGTATCTCAATAGCCAGATTTCCCCTTTTTACCATATTGGATTAGGGCCCACCCTAATGACCTCACCTTAACTTTATTACCTCTGTCCAATCCCTGTCTCCAAATAAGGTCTCATCTGAAGGTATTTGGGGTTAGGATTTCAACATGTGAATTGGGAGAGGAGGGGCACAATTCAACCCATATCAGGCACTAAGACTTGCTTCTACTAAAATCACTTCAGCGTATTTTCATGACTCAAGAGAAGTATCCAATGGAAAGTTATTCTAGGTTTTGCTAAGTTAAATAATGTAAGACATGCATAACTCTTAGAAACCCCCAGGCTTTTGTTCAGATAATTTATTTTTAACCCAAGTATTGACATGGTCCATTTAATTTTTTTCAGTTTATTAACTTCTGTTAGTCTTATCCCCACACAAGGCAGCTGACAGACTCTTGATTAGTCAATCATTGTTCCTGCCAATGGTGATAGTATACAAAGAAAAGGTCTATATTTAGCACATCTATCCTTTTCAAATTTCCTTCCAGTTTCTGTTTTCTAATACCCTCTACTAGAAGGTAAACAGTTCCCATGAGAAACAAAACAATGTCCCTAAATCTTGAAGCATCTGATGGTGTTCTTTTTCCCTCTAAATTTCCTAAGTCAATCCTGGTACAAATTCTTAACACGTCATACTCTGTCCTGACCCTGATTCTCATAGACAAGCATTGCCAATGGACTCCCTTAAGCTTTCTGCATTCATCTGCACATAGAATTTCCCAACAAGGAAGAGAAAATTGTGTCAAAGCCTTCAAAATAATGAAGATCGTGGAAATAAGTGATCTTAGGAGATACAACCTACACCTTGGTAACTCTGCTCAGCTTTGTGTGGAGCTGGTACCCAGTTAATGCTTTGAAGAAAGCTGATGTCACGTGAAAGATGAGTCCTTACTGGATCAAGGGGTTTTTCCTCACCACTGACACTAAGTGGAAGAGGAAATCACGAGGAAAAAGGACTATAAGGAAAAGCATAAAAAGGTCAAAAGGAAAGCATCAATAACATATTAAAACAATTAAAGAGTTTTGAATTTATTCTGAGTTGGTGTGATTTCCACAGAAGACTTTGCAAGTACCTGGGACTCAATCTTGATTGGATTATGGTCTCATCAGATGTGAGAAAAGGTGTTGAAAAATGTTATCCATGGGTTGGAGCCATATTGGCAGGATATTGCTTTAGGAATTGTTTTACCCCAAAGTTTTTTGGTAGGATAAATGCTTTCATTTCTTTCCCAAATCTACACTTCAAAGCAACATTCCTGTGACCTGACACAATTCAACTCCTTCAAAGTATAATTCTAAACTTCTTCCACTGAATCCATATTCATAGAAAATAATAGCATATGACCTTTTAAGTCTATATTAACATACACTGTTCAGTGGTCTTACTAGTTGTGTCAGAGTTGGAATTTTGTTTTTACTTATGAATATCTATTTTTATTTGATTTTTAAAATCTTGTCTCCTTAATAGAATTATAAAAATGGAGGAAGACACATCAGAGAGGCTTGTAATGATCCTAAAAGACATGCCAAGGTTAACTGCAGCCCTCACACTGGTACAAAACAATGTGACTCAAATATATACACAGCACACACAAAGTCAGGTGATGCTGGGAAATATAGACCATTCAAGATACAAAAACAAATAGATTCTAAATTCTGTTTAGAATTTGATGACTCTAAAACATCTACATCTGGATTACTGTTTAAAAAATAAAAACTAGGTTGAGGACAAGTTAAAAATCCCTCAACAGTGACAAGTGATTCTTTCAGGTGGTAATAAGATTATATTCTGGGCACCAGGCCCAATATTCAATTTATAACACAACCATGGCCATGTCTGCATGAAGTAAACTCTTTGGACCGAGCTATGTTATTTAGGTCTAAAATGTTCTGGCATGACGTAATACATTTGATCTCTTTGAAGATGAAGAAGTTTCTAAAATAGAACCTTTTATTCCCATTGCCCTACACACACTTTGCTCATCCTTCAACCTTTTCCACCATCATCCACCCAGTGGCTTAGTTCAGAAATCTAGAAAGCAGCCTGATTCCTCTTTTTCTCATGTAACATTTAATTCATGAGCAAACCTGCTGATGTTGATTCCAGAAGAGAATGAGGATAAAACTTGTGCCTGCTGTTCTGACCAAACCTATAATTTCCGTAGTTACTTTGAGGTGATCTAAGGTTTTTTGGTTGTTTTTTTGTTTGTTTTTTTAGTAGTAGTCTCTTCCCATATTCAGCTCATAAGAGAGACTGAGGGGGGATTACCTACCTCTCTATCTCAACTCCCTAGAGAAAGGCACGCTGGAGCTCTCAAAAATGCATTATTTCCAACATCAGCCAGTCCCAGAAAAGCTGGTTTTGCAGTTGGCATGGAATCCTGAGCAACAGGAAAATCAGATTAATGAATGATTTCCATAGAGCATTATTAAGATCACCACAAAGTCCATTAACTTTTTTTTTTTTACCTTCCATACATTGTCTGTTGTCATGGAAACAGCTTCTGCTAAGCTGCCTATAAAAATAATTTAATGATTGGTGACCCTTCTAGCTAAATGTTAGCTAATGAACATTAAAACTGTGGGCTTTTTTTATTTCAAAAAAACTCACTTTTTTTCCCTAGGGGATTAAAACTCATGCCTGCCTATCATGTAGGAAAAGGCTACATCCACACTCACCACCTCTTTCAGTCACATATTTACTTGTATATAACTGCAATTTTGTGCTTCCTTCCTAGAAAGAAATTCACAGTCATAAGGAATGAGGGCAAGATTATAGCTATGAGAATGATGAGTCATTAAATGTTCTTGGAGAATTTTATTAAAGTGGCAAGGACATTTTAAATGTACATCTTCTAGCAGATTGGTTACCTGGTTTGTTTTTTTACAGGTATGAGTCCTTGTTGGTAAATACAGCATATTTAGTGTCACAGATGGTACCTTACTAAGTACATCTTTGATGAAGTGAGATGCCTCCATACAAAGAAAAATGTTGCCAATTAACATTGCCTTGTATATAATCAGGCTATGAAAGCACATGGGAGTGTCATAAGAACCTTAAAATAATTTTATTGTTTAATTACCCAAATAATACTCTTTCATTGTAGAAAGGTAGAAAATATAATTTAAAAAAGAAGTTAAAAATAATCTACAGTTTACCACCCAGAACTGAGCATCTAACCATTTAGAGATACATCTTCATATTGACTGTCTGTGTGCTTATCTGCCTTCCTCCTTTCCCATATATTATCCACTTATCTATTAAGCTATATTCATATGTGTATATAGATACATATTTAAAGCTAAAATAGGCTCATGCTGTACATATTATTTTGTAAACTGCTTTCCACACTGCAGACATTTTCATTCAGACTGCTAAATAAGAGAGGACCTTGTGGTTTCCATGGCTGCTTTCCAGTGCCTTAGTGAAGCCTGAGGTAAAAGGAAAAACGTGCAATTCTGTATACACTTATTAAAATATCATTCTGTATTTTGAAACAAATAGGAAGTTTAATAAAAGCTCTACAATAAAAAACATAACTATATAGAAAGCTCCACGTTGCCCGATCAGTTGGCACACCACCGTCAGCCCTCACAAACCTGCCTGCTGGTGGACATGGGCCGTGTTGCTAGGCCAGGGAGCTGAGGGTTGATGGGGAAGGAATGGTGCCATTGTGCAATAATGCAGGGTCATGAAACAAACAAAGAACAAACAAAATTTTTTATTTGAAATTTTAATATTCTGTTTATCATAGATATTTTTACATTAATTTTGATTTTTAAAATATTGCATTAAATATTATTTATCTTGATCACTCATTTTTTGATATACCTCACTACCTTCACCCTAACCCTGGCCCTGCTGTCCCAAAGGGAATGCTAGAATCGTGTTCTCTAGATAAACATTTTCTAATGATGGTTGGGCAGCTGTGATTATGTGAGGTCTTGGTGATACCCAGGGACTGTAAGGCTTGAGAGTGGGTTGGCCCATGAGGACCTGAGAATTAAATGTCTAATATTCCCAAAAGTTTCCTTGCTTTAGACAGATATAGACACCATGGAGTGGTTCCAAGTTGGTCAGGGCTGGGACGAACTGAAGAATTCATGACCTGGGCTTCCCTGGTGGCACAGTGCTTGAGAATCCGCCTGCCAATGCAGGGGACACGGGTTCGATTCCTGGTCCGGGAAGTTCCCACATGCCGCGGAGCAACTAAGCCCGTGTGCCACAACTACTGAAGCCCGCGCGCTTAGAACCCAAGCTCCGCCAACAAGAGAAGCCACCGCAATGAGAAGCCCGCGCACCGCAATGAAGAGTAGCCCTCGCTCCCCTCAACTAGAAAAAGCCCGCGCGCAGCAACGAAGACCCGACACAGCCAAAAATAAATAAAAAATAAAATAAATAAATGTAAAGAATTCATGACCTACCTTAACATTCTGAAAATAAATTAAAATAAACAAGAATAATCTAGGGCTGCCAAACCAAACTACCAGTTTGCGATGCCTGGCGGGCTTTCACCACCCGTCCCAGCTGTGTTTATCTCCATGCTGGGGAGAGCACGGTTATAAAGCAAGACTCAGTCACTTCAAAACTCATGTTCATGAAGGGCTCATTGATCGTACACCATTGGTACAAATTTATTTTTAAACTCTAGATAAGAAGATGATGGATATTTCATTTTATGCAGTGAAGTAAAAAGAAGGTATCTCTCTCCCTTGGAAAATTTTTTAAGCCTGGAGGGAAGAATTATGCTTTCTAAAAATTCCCCACCATATTAGGGAAAAAATGATGCAGAGTAGAAACAAAAGGAAGAGTTTTGTGTCTGTCTTTTTTCTACCCTCATGGTCCTTCCCCCTTCTTCCTTTAGTAAGTAGAATAGGGTAGCGCCTAGAAACCCAGGAGTGTTAATTAAGCAAGGGGGGATAGGCAGTGGCAGGGTGAGGAAAGCAGCACCTGGGTCTCAGCTCGTACAGCAGCAAGAGGCAGGGAAGGCTCTAAGTATCGCTTCCACCCGGGAGGGAAGTCAGCCTCTGCCTTAACACTGGGGTCACCAACAGTGCTCTGCAGTGCTGCCCTTGCCGAATTTCTAAACTCCTGCCAGCCTGGACCTAGGAATCCTGCCTTCCCCTCCCTGATGTAGCCCACCCTGTCTGCATAAACGATTCCTGCCAGACTGCAAACTGCTTAGGTGTGGGATTTTTGTCCTACTTAGTCTTATACTCTGGTTACCCAAGTGTCTGAAAATAGCAGGCAGATACGAAATAAATGCTTCAAGAATGCACGAATGGACGAATGAATAAATGAATGAAAGGGCTTTGATTCTTGCCTGTCACTCTCTACCACTTTTTCCCTTCCTTCGGTTTTGCAAACTTCCCATGGGAGCTCCAAGTTGCAACTCAGGCCCCTTGTCTGAGAAGAGAGAGAAGTATTTGCCTTAGAACCTAGCACTCTCGTGTATCTACCCAATGATGAACTTGGGGTAACAATGGCTACATGACTCTCTCAAGTCTTGATTCAGTCACTCAATGGAGGCTGAGAGATTCCAGCCACAGCAGCCTCCTCAGTGTCCCTGCTTGCTCCACTCCTGACATTGCATCTTGGTCCTCCATTGCCACTTCTGCCCCTTCTATTCCTTCTGCTTGAATGCTCTTCCCTAGAAATCCACGTGACTCTTTCAAGTCGGTTCTGAAATATCACCTTCTCATCAGAGCCTCCCAAGAGCAGCTTGCTCAATATTTTCTATCACCCTTTCCTCTGAAAGTATTTCAAGTAGAGATAAGTCTTATCTCTATTAAAATACTGTATCCTTTACTCAATTGCTTTATTCACCTATCTTCCATCACTAGACTATAAGCTTCATGAAATTAAGAACTTTCTCTCTTTTGTTTCTGTTTCCAGCTCTTAAGACACTGCTTGGCATTTAGTAGGATCTCAGTAAATGGAAATGAATGACTCTCTCTCAAAACTGTAATCACAAATTTTACTTTAAGTGTTTTATTTAAATTTGGCACATGCTTTTTGACCTTATCACTTTTAAAACAATAGAGTTATCCATAGGGCAGTGTCTCATAACATTACTTAGCAGTGGACGTCTGTTGTTCTTGCCCACCTGACATCCTTTCCATTCCTCTGGCAATAGACTACCTCTTTCTTATGTTGAATCTAGGCTGTTTAGTTTTAATGGAGCTGACTCAGAATCTTTTCCTCTCCTCCTCAACATAGGATAGATATAAGAACCAGGCCTGGCCAATCACACCATACATCTCCTGGACACAGGGATTGGCTTAAGCCAGTCCTCCCATGGAATTTTCTGCCAGGGATAGCAGGAAAAAAACATTTTTCCTGGTAGCATTTCTAGACAAGTGAATGCATTTCACAGATGACTGTTTTCTCACCACATGGAAAGAGCCTACCCCCAAAATGGAAAGAGACACAGTCCTGGTAACATTGTTTGGCTGCCTAGTTCTAACAATGCCTGAAGCAAGTACTATTCTTGGACCTTTCAGTTATATGTGTTAATTCCCATTTTTGCTTGAGCTAGTTTGAATGGTGCTTCTGCCATGTACAATGTAAAAAATTCCTGATACATCAGTCCCTCCTTCTTGCCCCAGCTCCAGTAACCTCCCACCCAGTTGGTCCTGGTTCCTTGGCCCCTGGACATTTTCACAATATCTGTGGCATAAGCATGGTGATTTGTTGTCCAAGGTATATAGTATATCCTCATTCTTCCCTCACATGTTGATTTGATATTTTCAAGATTTAACTAACAAACTGAAAATGCTGAGAGACAATACCATTATGGCTACTGAGGAGGAAAACATGGTAGCCAAGGTTGGAAGTGAGTTTCAGGGATGCCAATGACACTTTCCCCACCCCCAAACTCAGAGTGAAAGTCATAAAGCATGTTGTATATTTAGAAGAATGGGATATTGGATGTGATCTAATTTTGAAATCATAGGTATCACCTTTAAATATCAAAACTTATTTTACAACAGAACAGCATATGGTATGAAAGTAATTATACATCTTAATGAACATGGATCCTTTCCTATGAGCAAATTATGTTGAACAAATATTTTTAAATATTTACTCTGGGTATGTTACTGTTATGCTGCAATAGAATGGGTGTTTAATAACATAAAAATTAGTATAATTTTTTTGCCAGATGAGAAAGACACTATATATATATATATACATATATATATGTATATATATATATTTATACATGATACACACACATATATGTAAATATGAGTATATATACATGTATACATATATACATATTTAATATGTGTATGGTGTGTGTGTATATATATATAAGTGTATATAATAATTTGATACAGTGTAGAAAGTGAGATAAGAAATAAAAAATTGAAAACAAAAATAAAAACAAAAACACTGGAGCCTCACCTTAACAGCTGTAATAAAACCAGTTGTCACTAGTATCTATCCTGGATTTTTTCTAAAGGAATCAGGATATAGGAAGAACTCATTTAACCAGGGTATCACTTAAAATAGGGATGATTACCCAGCACCCCAGGCCTGCTCTGGAAAGGGGCTTTATTGTATTCCTGAACAGGCAAAGTCATGTTGTTTTGCCTCTCCTCTTTGCTGGCCTTTTCTCCAAATAGTCTTTGTGATGCATAAGTTGGTGCTATTGCGTCATGTTGTATATTATTAAGTTTAAATCCTTATCTGCTACTTTAAAGCCATTACCAGGGCAACTCAGATGGACTCACTTCTCCTAGTTATACATGCTCAGTCTCTGTTTTCTGACTACTCTGCAGGAGCCTAGAAGCTGCTACAGTTTCAGGACATCAATTGATTCCACAGAAATGTATTAAACCCTTGCACTGCCCTAAACACAGGAGATAGCACAAGAAATAAGACATGATCCATACAGTTAAAGGATGCTGACATGAAACAAGGGCAGGGCAGGGTTGTGAGGGCTGCTGTAGGGGAATAAACAGTTCTGTGAGAACCAGGTAGATGTGTACCTAAACTGTGCAGAGAATAATAAAGGCTTCCTGGAGGACGGGAAGAAGTCAGAAATGCTTAGTCTTAAGTGATGAAGAAGACTGTTGGGTGAAGAAGTTGGAGAGAGATATTCCAGCCAGAGACAACACCCTTAGACTTAAAGACACAAAACAACTTGATAGAATTGGACATGGCAAGAGGTCTGTATGTCTGGAGATTAGATTATAAGGGGATATGTGGTTTTGAGGCTGGAAAAAAGTGCTGGAATTATTTGTAAATTGTTTAGAAAACTAAGGAGTTTTGACTTTATTGTAAAAATAATTGGTACATAGGGACTCAACTACTAGAATCCAACTGGGATAGAATTCAAGGGGTTTGTAAACTTAGATGGAAAATAAAATACATCTTTATTTTTACTGATTATTATGTAAAATAATAATTATTATAGTGTTTCCTTCTGTCTTTGTCTTCTTGGGCTGCTAAAACAAAATACATAGACTGAATGGCTTAAGCAACAGACATCTATTTCTCACAGATTTGGAGGCTGGGAAATCCAAGATCAAGGTGATAGTAGATTTGATTCTTGATGTGGACCCTCTTCCTGGCTTACAGATTGCCACCTTCTTGCTGTATCTTCACATGGCAGAGAGAGAAAGAGCTCTGGTGTCTTTCTCATCCTACAAGGGCACTAATCCCATCATGGGGGCTCCACCCTCATGACCTCATCCAAATCTATTTACCTCCCCAAAGCCTCACATTTGATACTGTAATGTTGAGAGTTAGGGCTTTAGTCTACGAATTTTTTTGGGGAAAAGAATCATTGAGTCATAACACTTTCAATTATGAATGTAGCTAACAAAATATAGTGGTACTGAAACGGAGCAGGACCCTATGGTCCTCCCCCCCCTCCATGTCCTCAGCCTGCCTTTTGTCTGTGGAAAAAATTTAGCCAAAGAACAAGTTTAATCGGACAAGTGAGAAAATGCAGAAACAAAGGAAAACAGTCAAAGGAGACCAAATAATAATAGTTTAGTCATTTAGCATAGTCAAGGACCTTTAGTTCCTCCTTAAGGGCTATAGATAATATTCTGAGCCATATCCCATGAGCTGTCTTATAGATACTGAAACCCCCCACCAAGTGGAAGAAGTTAACTACATGATGACCAGGCTGTAACCATGACATAAGCTGACACAATTCCAAGAATTGGCCTCAAAGAAATGGAAACAAACCTGCTCTGGAACTGAAGATTAACTGTCCCTAAAACAATCAAGATGATGCAGGTCAGACCACTGTTGACCAATTTCAAGATGACTGTCAGATCTGACTGTATTATTTCTGCATGTAGCCCCCTCCCTCTGTCTATAAGAGCTCTTGCCCCCTGACTGATGGGAGGGGAGTCGGCCTTTGGGCAGGCGTCCGCCCTCCCCCCCATTTGCCGGCATCCAAAATAAAGCAAACTTTCCTTTCCACCAACCTGGCCTCTTTAGTGGCTTTTGAGTGGTAAGCAACTGGACCCCACTTTTGGTTACAGTACCAGCAATACCTGTGACCCTGTTATCAAAAGAAATTAGGTATTTTTATTTCATATTACAGTTGTTACAGATACCTTAAAATGTTTATGCTAATCTCATCTTCCAAATTTTGGTGATGAGATCTACTGCTACATCGTGTTATTAACAAAGAAGCACATTGATAACTGTATCACAAATTTTTGAAAAAATTCAGTAACTTATTTCACAATAATTTGTGCTGTAATTGTATGCATACTATTTGATTATTTTCAGGCAATATTCTGAGAAGGAGAATAATGAGTGCTGATTCTTGGTCAGCTGCCAAAGGATCTATGGAATGAAAAAGGTTAAGAACTTTATATTAGAGATATTTTAGAGACTAGATTTGCGGTTTAAAAAGAAAACTGACAATACTGCTGAGTACAAAGAAGTTGCGAAGGTGAAGCCTCTTGCGAGGAGGCTACAGTTATTGTTTAGGTGAGATATGATGGGGAATGAACAGAAACACTGGAAATGAGAGTGAGAAGAAGGAAGCTGTGGGAAGAAGTGAGGAGGAGAAGATGAGGCAGTGGAAACAGCATGTGCAAAGCCCTGAAGTGGGCAAGAGCTGGCTGTGTTCTAGGAAACAAAAGCAGAGAAGTCTGGCTAGAGGTGATGATTAGCGGGGAGAGTGGGATGGTGTGAGACTGCCAGGGTAGAATGGGCCGGGTCACTGGGTCATGGTAGCCTTGATAAGGAGATTGCACCTTACCCTAAGTAGAACAGGAAGCTGCTTAGGAACTCAGGGGAGTCAGTGTGATTTGATTTATCTTAAAAAAAGTAAACTCTGATTGTTGGGTAAAGTGAGGATTGCAGGCAAAAAAGAATGGAAGTGGGAGGCTGAAAATGATGGTGGCTAGGACAGGGGAAATGATGGTAGACAAGGAGGGGAGAGGTTAAATATGATGTGATGGTTAATTTTATGTGTCCCTTGGCTGGCCCATGGTGTCCAGCTAATTGATCAAACATTATTCTAGGTTTTCCGTGAGGGTGTTTTTGAATGAGATCAATATTTAAATTGGAGGACTTCGAGTAAAGCAGATCACCCTTAAATATGTGGTTGGACCTCATCCAATCAGTTGAAGACCTGAATAAAATTAAAAGATTAACCCTTCCCCAAGTAAGAGAGAGTTCTCCAGTAGACAGACTGAACTCAAACTGGAACATTAGCCCTTCTGTTTCTCCAGTCTGCCACTCCACCCTGCAGATTTTGGACTTGTCAGCCTCCATAATTATGTGAGCCAATCCTTATAATAAAACCTCTTTTTCTCTATGTACATATCCTGTTGGTTCAGTTTCTCTGGAGAACACTAACTAATACGTATGGTATGGTTAAGGGTTGCTGATAGACTGTATCTGAAGTGCAAGAGAAAGGGAGGTATACACGATGTTTCTCAAACTTTTTTCATGAATAACTAGGTATACAATGGTGCTATTCACTGGGGAAGCAAAGAGTGAGGGAGAAACAGGTTTGAAAGATTAAATGAGTTCAGCTTGGATATGTTAATTTTGAGATGCATATGATACATTTAATTGGAGATGTCAAGTAGGAAGATGAATTTATGGAACTCTAACATAGAAGAAAGAGCTGAGTTGGAGCTATAAAAGTTGAATACTGTAGATAGTATTTCAATCAAACTGAAGAGAGAAGACTAAGCCCTGGGACACTCATAGAGAGGAACTAATAAAACAAACCAAGAGGCAACACCAAGAAAGTCAGGAGAAAGGCCATGAAAGTGTAAAATTCTTGAAAAAGAGGAGTGTTTCAAGAAGGAAGGAAATATGGGTTCACTGTACTAAATATAAAATTTATTTTATTGGTGTATAATATACATATAATTAGATGCACATATTTTAACTATACTATTCAATAGGCTTTGATAAATGTATATACCTGTGTAACTCTCATTACAGTCAAGATACAGGATATTTTCATTACCTCTCCAAAGGTTTCTTTTTTGCCCTTTCCCAGTCCATTTCCAACCCTACACCAACTCCCAGCAAACATTGACCCTCTTTCTATCGCTATATATGTGAATTGTCCCTTCCAGATTTTCATATAAAAAGAATCATATGGTATGTACGCTTTTGTGTCTGGCTTCTTTCAAGCAGCATCTTTTTGAGATTTATCCGGGTTGTTTAACGTACCAGTAGTTCATGTCTTTGAATTGCTGAATATTATTCTATTGTATAAATACAATATAATCTATTTATGCACTCACCTATTGTTGTATATTTGGATTGTTTCTAGTTTGAGGCTATTATGAATTAAATTGCTGTTAACATTTACATACAAGTCTTTGTGCTTACACATGTTTTTATTTCTCTTGGGTAAATAATTAAGAGTGAAATTGCTGGATCATACAGTAAGTGAATATTTAATTTTTTAGGAAGCTGACAAACTGTTTTCCCAAGTGGTTATACCACTTTTTATTCTAATCAGCAATGCGGCATAGTTCCACTTATTCCAAATCGCCCCTCACCAATGTACCTGATAATGTCAGTCATTATAATTTTAGCATTTTAGTGGGTGTGTAGAGGTATGTCACTGTGCTTGTAATTTGTCTTCCACTGATTAGTGATCAAAATCCCAGCAAGCTTTTTTGGGAAAAATTGACAAGCTGATTTTTAAATTTATTTGGAAAGGCAAAAGGCCTAAAATAGGCAATATAATTTGGGGAAAGAATTAGCTTGTACAATTTACTATAAATATAAATGTAAAATTTACTATAAAGCTACAGGAATCAAGACAATATGTATTGCCATATGTCAAAGGAAAAGAATACCAAGTTAGGAAGTAGACCCAGAGTTAATATGTTCAATTGATTTTTTTTTTTAAGATTTTTTTTTGATGTGGACCATTTTTTTTTAAGTCTTATTGAATTTGTTACAATATTGTTTCTCTTTTATGTTTTGGTTTTTTTGGCCGCGAGGCATGTGGGATCTTAGCTCCCTGACCAGGGATCAAACCCGCTTCCCCTGCATTGGAAGGCGAAGTCTTAACCACTGGACCACCAGGGAAGGCCTTGTTCAATTGATTTTTGATAAAGAGTCAAGATAATTCAATGGGGAAAAGGATAGTTATTTCTATAAAAGGCACTAGAACAATGAATAACTGTATGGAATAAAATAAACCTCAACCCTTACATCAAATCATATATGAAATTGAACTCATACTCAAATTGAACTCAAACATTAAGTCTATTACACTTAGAGTCTATTACTCTAAGTGTAATAGACTTAAATGTAAAAGCTAAAATTATAAAACATCTAAAAAATATAAGAAAATCTTTGTAATCTTGGGATAGGCAATGATTTCTTATATAAGACAAAAAAATCATGATTTATAAGAGAAAAAATTGATAAAATAAATCTCATTAAGGTTTGAAACACCTGATCTTTCAAAGACACTAGAAAGGAAATGAATAGACAAACTACACACTGAGACAAATATTGAAAGAAAATTCTTACAACTCAATAGTAAGAGTACATATAAGATATATAAAATGTATATAATATGTAAATGATCCAATGAAACACTGACCAAAAGATTTTAACAGAGCTTTCATACAAATAGCCATTAAAATAATTCTAAATAACAGCTTCTTTTCTAACTGACTAACTAACTAACTAACTAAATAAATAAAGGAACAGTATCACATTAGGTATATACATTTCTTGAAGATGAATCTCATTTTAGAAATATTAACGTGAAAAATCCACATTTTAGGAATCAGAAAACATAATTTGTCTGTACCCATCTTCAAATTGTCTACCTTCCAGGTTGTGACTGTCCGAGCACTCAGGGACCTCCTGCCTCTCAGTTCCTCCTTAAATCTTTTTCAAATATATTAGAGAGGACCTTTTCACTCCATTTTCTATGTAGATTCAGAACTGACACTTTCTCCTGTTACTCAAGACTCCCCAAAATCTCAATTTCAAACATCTTCAACCCAGTTTAGAAGCCATCTTCCAGGTTTATTATAACTACTTTATATTCAGTTAAAATGAAATTGCTTAGAAAACTTGAGTAAATATAATGTCATCTGCAAAATGGCACCTCCCTCCTTGGCTTTGGCATCCTGCCGGCTAAATCTTCCTTAACACGGGTAAGCCCTTACCTGAGAGCAATCTCAAGTTATATAAAGTAATAGCAAGCTGAATCATGCATCACTGACAAAATTTCCAGATCATTTCTAATTGCTTTGTCTTTGTATTAGACTTCGTCATAAGTAAAAGAAAGAATAGCTGGATTTTCTGATGATGGTAAAATTTATAATGCTGACGACTGGAAAAAAGAAAAGAACATGTTCTGATTGGTATGACCAGGTTGAATAGTTAAGAGAGTGAGCAGAGCATAGATCCAGAGTCCTGAAAATCTATATTAATACACTATGCTTATTCTTTTTTCATCTCTCTCATATTAAGTTGGCTTATTTAGCAAACAAAAGGGGAAATTGTTTTAGAAAGACAAAAATCTTCTCTTACTTTTCTGTAAGGAGCTAAAAGAAGGAAACACCTGCAGGGAAATGCTGAAGGATAATTATTATAAGTAGGGTTCCCTTTACCATTATTCCAGCTTCAGCTTACACCTTCAGAAACAATCATTCTTCTTTCTTTGCCAGCACCAAGCAGAGCTAAAGTGGCAGGTGCTGAAGTGGGGTGAGAGAAACAGCTTTACCCTACTCCCACAATATCAACTCCAGCTCTGCTGACAGGTCTACTTCCGTGACTTAAGCAGATTGGAGGTCCATGATTACACCGAGCAACATTCCTCTCCTCCAGGAAACCACCCTCTTTGGGATTTGGTCATGTAGTGGACTCCTGAGAAATAACACAGGGAATAATTTATCAGAAGTTGGTGATAGATTGCCAACAGGATTTAAAGGGTGAAAAAGAGAGAGAAATTGAGGGTGGCTGTTTGGTTGTGAGTCTGAGAATTTAGAAGGATGCTGGTGGCAAGGAAGACATATGGAACTGTGTGATCGCAGGGACATTTGACATTAGATAAACAAGTTGGCTGTTTGCCTCTTTAAGCCGCATTTATTACTACTTAGACTGAATTGATTTTTGCATGGCAAATATTGACTCATCTTTCAAAAGTCCCAGCTAAAATGTCACCTCCGTGGAGAAACCTTTCAGACTCTCCCCAGGCATTTAGTTGCCTCTCCAGGGCCCACAGAGTACACAGTGCATGCACTGGTCATGCTGCTATATTTCCCATGCTGTAATTTGCTGCTTATATACTTTCTCTCTCTGACCAATGAGTCAGCATGGCATGGTGAAAAGAGCACTGCTTTGGAATAGACAGACCTAGTTCCAATCCCGCTCTGTCACTATAACATAGCGAACTCAGAGATAACTAGGTTACATGTAACATGGGGACACTAGCAATTCTGTGGGATTGTGGTGAAGATTAAATCAGAAAGGTATCCCAGACCTTGGCACAAAGGTGGCACTTAATTAATGCTCTTCTTGTCTCTTTCTTTATCTTGTCAAGATCATGTGCTCCTTGAAGGCAGGAATTGGGTTCTTGGGATCCCTGGTTCCAGGCACGGTGTAGGCACCCAATAAAAGTTTTCTGAATGAATAAATTGGTTCACTGTGTCCCTTAGCTCTATGAAGTCACCTCTTCTCACCATCACTGTGCAGTCTTTATGTGCCCATCTTCTTCACTACACTGGGAGATACTCAAAAGCAGTGGACTGTTAATACCTGTACCACCAGAATACTCCTGCTATTCGCCAACTCTTCATGGCTCTCTGCCTTCTGGCCACATGTTAGGATTGTACTTCTTGTTCTCCTTGTGGCTGTGTCTGGGTCATGTGACTAGCTCTAGGCATTGAGTTATAAGTAGTAGTGGCTTCCTGACATAAGCAAATATGTGCCTATGTGAAACTCTCAAATTCTTTCTTTCCATCTCTGCAACTGGTGGTACTCAAGATGGCCAATGGCTTGTGTCCCTGAGAGACTACAGAGCGGAGCTCCCACCTCCCAGCCACAATCTAGGAGGGACAAGTTAAATAGTTAAGAATATACCTTAGTTGATTTGGGGGATGTTCACTAAGATTTGGGGGATGTTCATTATTGCAGCTTAATCTCACCTGTCCTGACTAATAGAGGCAGTAATGGATAGAATGTCTAGCATTCTATTCAATAAAAGGCAATTATCAGGAGGCATGTTCAATAAGCCCAATTTACAGTATTTTACTCTTTAAGAAGAATTTTAGAGGTATTCTATCATTAACCTTACATAATCCCATGAAATGGCTGAGGGAGGGATATCATCCCCATCTTATAGATGGGGCAACTAAAACTGGCAATTGATATCCATGAGAACTTCAGCAAGTTATGCAAAAATTTTCAGAGTTGGGAGTAGAATCCATAGTTTTTGCCTTCCAGATAGTTGACCTTTGACAAAACCACACAGGAAATATTAGAAATATATAATTCACATTGATAAAACTCCTACTCTTGAGAAGCTTACAAATTCAGTGGGAGCGAAAAGACTTGAAATAGTTGTAAAACAGCAATGAAAGGTTTGACTTTGTTTAAGTTCTAAATTATAGGTATAAGGGAATGAGCTACAGAAGATCAGAACCAGGCAAGATTAATTTGCAATAAGAGAGTAAAGCAGGAGTCTTCATAAAAAGACGAAATTTGAGATCAGGTATATAGCATTTTGTCTGAAAGAATTTGCTCTGATGAAACTACAAATTATGTATTGTATCAGACAATTGGTTAATTCTTACTCATATTTCAGGACTCAGTTCAGATGCAGCCACTGCTGAGAGGTCTTTCCTGACTGTCCCCATCTGCTTTAAGGTTCCTCTTACCACGGCACTTAACTTCTCTGCTAGGACTCCACTGTATTAAAATTAAAATCACCCATTTAATTGTCTACCCAGTGAGTTGCTGATTAGATGTTAAATTCAGTTGTCTATTAGTCTCTAGGTTACTAAAGGCAGGGACCAAGTGTGTTTTGCACACCCAGAATATAATGCTGAGGCTGATGATTCAGTAGTCATGCAATAATGTCTGTGATGTGGACTGAAAGTTTTTGTCTCCCCAAAATTCGTATCTTAAAGCCTAATCCCCAATGTGATGGTATTAGGAAGTGGGGCAATTGAGAGGTGCTTATGTCATGAGGGTGGAGCCCTCAAGAATGGGATTAGTGCCCTTATAAAAAAGGCCCCACAGAGCTCTCTAGTTCCTTCCACAATGTGAGGACACAAGAAGAAGTCAGCAGTCTGCAACCCGGAAGAGGGTCTTCACCAGAAACTGACCATGCTGGCACCTTGATCTTGGGCTTTTAGCCTCCAGAACTGTGAGAGATAAATTGCCATTGTTCATAAGCCATCCAGTCTATGGTATCCTGTTATAGCAGCCTGAACTGACTAGGATAGTTTGCGAGTAGAAACTGCAGTACTTTTCAATGGCCCAGAGAAAATTCTTTAATCTGGAGAATACTTTACAGATTAACTGATTCCAAAACATCTTGGTCAGTGCCTATGCCATCTCTACCCTTGAGGAGTTTACACAGAGCTCGTCAGTGGGAAAACAGTTCCCATTTCTCCTACTCCAGTAATGCCAGAGTTCAAAAGAGACACCCATTTGGGCTCTGAATTGATAATGACAAACATGGATGGTCTGACAACTCAGAATTGATTTTTATATTGTATGGAGGGGGTTAAAGAAAGGGAAAGAGGCATATTTTCCCACCAGACCAGAAAGCAGAAGGTATCCCCTATTATACACCTACTGACTTAACTGGTCCTGACAGCACGGGGGCCATTAATAAAGGCTTTCTAGCCTGTCGCATGCATGTGTGGGCTTAAAAGCCCTGTTTCCCCAGGGCCATTAGAAAGAGGACTGGGTCAGCTACGACATATGCGTCTGTCAGGCCGACGTTGACCGCTTGCCGGAGATGCCAGGCCTGGCTGCCGACTTGACCGATGGGGCTGAGGCGGTGCACAGCTGTGGTTTGGAAAGAAGTTGGGTAAAGAAGATAGTTTCTACGAATATAGGAAAAAGTGTGGAAGAGGAAAAGATAATAAAAAGAAGAAACATTTAATAAGTGATTAATCTGTGCTCTGAGATGCATGTGATTTGCCATGTTTAAGTCTCATCACACTATTCTAAAGTGAGTGCTGGGACTTCCCTGGCGGTCCAGTGGTTGGAACTTTGCCTTCTAGTGCAGGGGGTGCAGGTTCGACCCCCGATCGGGAAGCTGGGATCCCACATGCCTTGTGGCCAAGAAACCAAAACAAAAAACAGAAGCAATATTGTCACAAATTCAATAAAGACTTTAAAAAAATGATCCACATCAAAAAAAATCTTTTAAAAATAAATAAATAAATAAAATGAGCGCTGTATCACTCTCTCCCTGATCCTGAATTTCTTCATCTTAACATGAAAGTAAAATGCCTTTCAAGATAATGCCAGTCAATGTGAGAAACCAGGACTCTTGGAAGAGAAAGGTTTATCTTTAACCACTTGCTATTTGGCTTCTCTGTGCCTTTTCATGGTGATAGGCACAAGGATTTTGGATGTCTGAAAAGAATTGGCCAAGAGAAGCTAGAGGGAGGAAGGCTAGAGAGGAAATGGAGATTTTGTCACTGTGAGAAGCATTTATTTTGTCTCTGCCTGTTTTGCTCTGAAATCACCTTAGTACCTCTGAGCATTTCATTATTCAACTCCTTCTCCATTTACAGAAAAGTGTACAGGGTTTAATGGAGTCCCTTGGCTTTTCCCTTTGAAATATTCATGGGCCTTTAGCAGTTTCTTTTATGCTCACCTTCTCCTCCATTAGGGAAGAGACCTTGGAGGAGACAGCTGAGAGGAAGCAGCACAGTAGGAGATGTGTGCATGTGTGGCAGGGGCTTACTCCCATGTCCAGGAGCAGAAAGAAAGTGCTCATCCCCCCAAGGATCTTGCCAGCCTCTCCCAGATCTGAAAGAAAGGGAGTGAGGAATGGAGCATTCTGGGAAATGGCATTTGACTATGTCTTTTCTCTGCCTGAGTCTGCCCTCCCCACTAGACAAGAGTCTACCAGGGATCAAATAATGAGAAATTGCCTCCATGAAAGGGCTTGGTGAAGGGTCAGCAAACAAGAATAAAGCATGAATGGACCTCACGCTTCTCAAGATGGCACCTTCGCATCACCAACTTGGGGCCCCTGTTCCACCTTCAGACCTGCTCACCCAGCTCCTTTCCCTGCTATCATCCATCTGTTGTCTCTCAGTCATAGGAGTAACATAGCCTCATGCAGTGACACAGCACGGACCCTTGATGATTTTAATCCTGGTTTACTAAAGTGAAAACTGGAAAAAATATATATATATATGTAGCTTTCATTTAATACTACTGCCTATCTACCAAACATGAATTCTTTTCTAGAGCAAAGTCTAGCTCTTTTAACAGCTGTCCTTTACAGAGTACCTATTATGTGCCAGGTACCATAACTATCTTGTCAAGTAAATCCTCTTTGAGAGAGAAGGAATTTGAGGCTGAGAGAAATAACTCCAAGGCTCTCTTGGATGAGCTAAGATTTGAACCTCACTCTTATTCCAAAGCCCAAATCTTCTTCATTTTTCTGCCTCTCTTGCTAAAAGTAGTTTGAGAGTTCCAACACTTAATATCATTAAAACAAACAAACAAATGTTTTTCAAGCAAAATATAGATACTCTAATTTTAAGCATGGGGGATACATGTATAACCCCAATTAAATGAATAAGTTAAAAATAAATTAAGAGCATAAGTTAAATAAAAACCATAATAATTGCTCATTGTAAGCTTATATAAATATCATGTAATCAGATATAAATCATGTTAAGTGGAGAAATCCCAATGGGAAGAAATTATGAAACTGCATTTACGTGCATAAAGGAAAAGCTACATAAAACTTAGAGATGCAATAAATAGGCAAGATAGCAAAACAGTGTCTAGAAAAAAAAAAGATTATTTATTAATACTGTTTTTTAGGCCCTAAAAATTGTCCTCCCTTTTACTAGGAATTCTTCCATTTAACATACTCTACAGTCAGATTACATGATATTAATATAACATCTGTCTCTATTCACTGAATATATATTTATTGAGCTATGATAACTAATATTTGTTAAGTACTTATTATGGTTTAAGCAGAGATCTAAGTATTTTATATATATTGCCACATTTAATCCTCACAATGATATGAAGTAGACATTATTTTTATTCCCATTTATAGACGAGCACACAAAGGCACAAAGAGGTTATGAAACCTGCCCAAGGTCACTCAGCACATGGCAGAAACAGAAACCAAACCTAGGATGTCTGTTTCCATATGACACAAGATACATCCCCTTACATTTCCTGCACATTCACAGATATATCTTTTATAAGAAATGCGTTTCCAGATCCCAATCTCAAATCCACTATCCTACACTACTTCTCAACTAAGTGTCAGGCACTGAACTAGGCCATGAGAGGACAAAGGTACATGCAACTCTCTCCTAAGTATCTTACAGTCCCATAGGAATAAAACCTGGGATCAGGCCTCTCACCCATGACCTCTCACCCAAGGCCCCCAAATATCCAGCGTTCTGTTGATCTTTCAGTTAAGTCAGGCACCAAAAGCTCAGAAGAAAAATACATCCACTCCCTAATAAGAAGCTAATGGTGAATTGTTACAGAATTAATTATGTAAGAGATGTCAAATAAGTATAAAAGAGCATTAAAGTATTTTACACATTTCCCCTATAACATACCTCCTGAGGTAGAAAAGTAAAAATTGATATGAGGTCTAAAACTGAGCTCTGATTTTATCTGAGAAATCATTTGGCTCACTTGCCCTGATATGCTGAAAAGGCAGTTCTGCCTGGCCATGTAAAAATAGAGCTTTTCCCCTACTCAGTTCTGTAGGGAGCGGGTAGGACTCCTGCTTTAACTACTGAGACAAGAGAAGCAGAGATGAGAAATGAAACTGCAGGTTAGATGGAGCTGGGGCAGGGCCAGAAGCCGAGTTCCTGTCCCTTATTACTATGTATTTTCTTCCCTTTACATAAGTTAACTTTTAAAAAATTAATTAATTTATTTATTATTATTATTTATTTTGGCTGCGTTGGGTCTTCGTTGCTGCACGCGGGCTTTCTCTAGTTGCGGCGAGCGGGGGCTACTCTTCTTTGTGGTGCGCGGGTTTCTCATTGCAGTGGCTTCTCTTGTTGTGGAGCACAGGCTCTAGGCATGTGGGCTTCAGTAGTTGTGGCGCACGGACTTCAGTAGTTGTGGCTCGCGGGCTCTAGAGCGCAGGCTCAGTAGTTGTGGTGCACGGGCTTAGTTGCTCCACGGCATGTGGGATCTTCCCGGACCAGGGCTCAAACCCGTGTCCCCTGCATTGTCAGGAGGATTCTTAACCACTGCGCCACTAGGAAAGTCCCTACAAATGTTAACTTTTAAAACACAAAATGATACTGTATTACATAATCATCCTAGCTGGGATAGAGGTTTGATAGTCTTCCTTGCCGCCTCAGTTAAGTAGATCACCAGGCAACTTCTCTGCAAGGGTCAAATGAGTAGAATCCTCCAGTTTCCCATCTCTAAGGCCTGAGATGGAGCTGAACATAAGCATCAGGTTTCAACTGCATATGCCCCACTGTGTCAGAATCTGATAAAATACATCAGGATTAGGGTCCAAAAGAGGGCTGTAAGAATGAAATGAAACTGAATCTTGAATGCCAACCTCTTCTTTCATAAAATACCTCTATCTCACAAAATCAGCACATTTACGCTTTAAGACAATCTCATTGCCAAACTGGTAATGACCTCATCGTCTGCTGCTCATTTAAGTTAAAATATTTATCTGCAAATTGTACCTGCAGCCTGTCCCTACATAACATTAGCAACCATTTTATATCTCCTGGATCCCTCCGGTCCCTTGTTTTCAGTGAAATGTAGCTAATACTACATACTTCCTCAGATTATTGTGACAATTACATGAAATAATATATGCAAAAACGTTAACAAAATAGATGCCCGGATGTGGTCAGTCTATTGCAAAAATAGTTGCAGTTCTTGAGTCCTTTATGTGTCCATGTCCTTTGTAATATGACTTTGGAGTTTCTACCCTTAAGAGGTGGTGCCTATTTCCCAATCTGGGCATCTGGACTGGCTTCCTACTTGCTTTGGCTAGTAGAATGTGGCAGAAGAGATGGTGCATCTTGTAGGCTTTTGCTCTCTCTATTGTCCCGCTGCTTTTACCATGAATAAGCCTGGGCTTCCCTGCTGGAGGGATGTCAAAGAAACATGGAGAAGAACCAAGGCTGTCCTAAACCAGTCAACAAAGAGCCAACAGCCAACCCCCAACTGGTGAGGGAATCCATCCAACTTCAGCAGAGCCTTTACCCAGATGACTGGAGATGCATGATTGAAGCCAACTGAGACCAAAAGAAGCACCCATAGACTTCAGAGCAATAGGAAATGGTTGCTGTTTTAAACCATTAGGTTTTGGGATGATTTATTATGAAACAGGAGCTTAGTGATATCCTAAGCCTTACCCTGATCCTCTGGATCAGAAGACATAGGGATGGAGCCCAGGCTTCTGCAACTTTATAATATCCCAGCTCCACATCTGGGATGTTAGCTTAAAAAATGCACTTTTCTAGGGTCTATCTCAGGCCTAAATCAGAAATCAGAAGTAAAGGGACGTGGGATTTGAATGTTTAACAAGCTCCTCAAATGACTCAGTCACTGGTAAGAACCAGTGTTCTAAGACAGCCCTTTTCAAACTTGAAAGTACACACCACACTTGGAGTGAACTTATCTCTGTCTAGCTAGAGACATAGAACTATAATTTCAGACTTAAAAATAAAGTCTCCTTCAATTGAATTAGGAAGGAAAAATGTTACAGCTAAAACTATGCAATAGTTTACAAACACACATATTTACATATAAAAATTCATGAATCAGATTTTGGCAAGAATGAGTGGCGAGGTTCAAAGGCTCTGACTGTAAAGCTTGGCCACACACTGGAATTGCCTGGGGAGCCTTAAAAACTGAGCTTGAGTCTCAGCCCCAGAAATTCTAATTTAATTGCTATATTGTATGGACTGAGCGCTGGGATTTTTAAAACGTCCCCAGGTGACTCTAACGTGCAGCCAAGTTTGAGAACGACGACTCTAAATTCTGCTGTGCAGCACCATTTCCAGTTACATAAGAAAAACTTTTAATAAATCAAATAAAACAGGTGTGTGTCATGTGGTCATTAACATTCCCTATGATGGTCCAAATTACCTACTCTTCAGGAAGATTTGTAGCTCAATTGACATCATTTATCAGCAGCCTGGAAGGAATCATGGGATGCAGAAATCTGGCCAGATCCTTCTTAAATTGCTAACACAGTAAATTCTCCCATAAGTTTGGATGATTTGACCATTGGGCATTCTACACATATTCTACACATATTTTTTAGAAATATGCACTTATTTTAGGAGTATTTTTCACAGTGCATTAAGTGTATTGTCAATAACTATGACTGGAGCACATATTTGATGAGGAATCTTAGTTTGAACAAAGAGCAATCCTGCCATAGCCTTAAGTGGTTTTAGTCTTGGTTGACAATGGCCAACTCTACAAACATCACCATGAGTAGATGCCTTGATTAATTAAAGTGTCAACACTATCACTGATTAATTAAAGTGTCAACACTACACTAATGCAGTGTGATGTGCAGTCCCATACCACCACCTTCCCTTATTACTTGAAATCTAGATTAATATAATTCCTTAACATAAGCAAGGATAGGAGGAGAAAGAACACAGCACACAGGTTGATGCTTAAAATTTTTGCCAACTCGTCTGATAACTAAGCATTTTTAAAGTAGTGATTTTAATTACTCAATCAAGCACAGTCTGAAACAGCTCTTCTTCTACTGGACTGGTTCTCTCCTGCTGAGTCTTGATTGTGAAATAGGAATTTAAAGATATCAATGCTCATAACTGCCTTATCTGTGATGATTATGACAATATAACCAACAACAAATACAAGACAATTCTTGAACACTTACTATATCGCAGGGACTGTACTAAGGCCTTATAAGCATTGACTTACTTATTTAATTCTTACAGTTGCCTTGTAAGGTAGGAGCTATTATTATTATTATCTGCATTGTACACGTGAAGAAACTAAAGCACAGAAAAGTTAAATAATCTCCATAAAGGTCCCTCAACAAATAAGTAAATAAATGCAGTGGAGTCAGGATTGGATCTTTGGCTGATAGACTCAACCTCTAGAGTATATTGCTATATGTAGCATGCAATGTACTGTAATGCCACTTACCAGAATCAGCGTATATGTAGAGTTGGGTAGAAACTTAGAGATACTTCCAAATCCTCTCTTTTATTTTATGGATGAGAAAACAAAATCTCAGAAAGTTAAACTGATTTGTTCCAGGTCATTATGCAAATTTCTGGCAGCAATAAAATTAGGATCCATGATTCCTCAGAAAATGTACTTATAGTTCCACATTTAAAAAAATTCTTAAATTTTGAATTATTATCCATAAAATCCAAGTTCAGGAAATGTTTTCATATTCTAACACATATGCAAAGTGATTAGCTCACACAGTGGATACTCAAAAATATTAGTACTTCCCTTGGCATTTTTCACTAAGATGCTTTCTCTTTTTATTAATTATTCAGAAGAATTAAAAAAATATACTTGACCTCTATCCAGTACACCCTCTTAAAACTCTCTCTTCTTGGCTTCTCTTGATTACTTTCCACCTCTAAAAAGTTCACTTTCAGTCTTCTTCAAGGCTTCTTTTCCTTCACCTGTTCCTTAATGCTAATGTTTCTAGATTTTGTCCTCCATTCTTATCTCTTCCCAGTCTATACATCCTCTCCGGGCAATTTCCTCCTGTCTATTGCTTCATCTACTTCCTGTGTGCCAATGAGTTTAAAAAAAAAAACCAAACTGTATCTTGAGGTAAGACATCTCTTCTGAGCTACAGTCGTACAGTTTAAACTGCCTACTATTTACCTAGATGTCATCCTCTCTGAGGTTTAGGGACAATATGATTCAATGTAGAACATTTGAGGGGATGGTGGTGTTGGCAGATGTTTGTGTGGGACAACTGAAGTTTCAACCGAGTTGTCTGAAATGGATCACCTGTCTCCCTGACATTTAACAGCAAAGCAGACTAATTCAAGACTACAGAGATGTCCAGGGGGTTAGCCTGCCCTGTTTACAGGTAGGATCCAGAACTCATCATTTCAAAGATTTATTTTAAAGCCTCTTTTTAGGATATAAAAGTCTTTTCTTCTTCTTTTATTTTCTCCTAAGCAAACTATATATTTATATGGATGAGCAAGTGTATGTGTATTTATACATATATCAATACATATGCATGCATACCTATATACACACATATACATTTGTATACATAATAAACATTCATATGTGCATACATATACATATATACATTTCCCCCCTTCTCATAGCATGGTTGAAAGGTAGCAGAGTGGGGTGGGCGTGGAGGCCACGACATTCACATATTTATTTATAGCATGAAAATATTCATCCAACCGCGTACGCACTTTGCAAGAGTGAATTGTTTATCAAAGTGTTCACAGATTGTGCCATGCTGCTATGAAATCATCCTAATGTGCCCAGAATCATCCCAACTACCAGGTATTCATATGCCTCCCACAGATCTTTCTACAGGGGCATGTCGTTGAGTGAGGTGTCTTGTTTCTGTCCGCCTGCCTTTCCAGATGCAGAGCCATCCGGAAGCCGCATGGTTGGAGCAGTTGTCTGGAGACAGTGAAGAACAGGCAGAAGGCTGCACTTTCCTGGTGGATAGCAGAGTAAACTCCCACTCCTGCCACAGTGCTTTAGTCCACGGGGATGGAAATGTTCCCTTCCAGGTGACGTTCAGCACATAGATTTAGTTGTATATTTTATGAGGATATTAATTCTGAGTCAGATTTTCATTTTTACTCTGTGGTGGTACAAATTCCTAAATTCAATTTCCTATAGGCACAAAATATATTACCTTGGTTTTAGCATACTCTGGATATGGAAAAACATAAAAAGGAAGGAGACAGTTTTTTTATTTCTACTTCCCACCTCAATTTATCAACGACCCTTCCCACCCTAAAATAGAATTGTCTTAATATTAGTATTATTTCAAATTCCCCCTGCATGTGGATCATTGCCTATACAATTGAGGGCTTAATTAGTGCTATTATTTAATAAAATTCAGAAAACCGCATGTATAAATTCTATAATTAAAGATCTCTATGAATTAGCATTTGTTATCTGTATATAATTAAAACTTATCTCTTCCTCAAGTTTTCAATTTTTACATATAACATTTTACATTAATTTTAAAAAGCTTGAAATCAGTGTAGTGTAGTAGAAAGGGTATGAGATACACAAAGCTTGGAATTTTAAACTTCTTTTGCATTTAGTAACTGTGTGACCTTAGCCAAGTTACTATTTTTTGGCTTTAGTTTTCATATCTGTAAATTGGTAATAACAATGCCTACATCTTGGGATTAAATTCAACACCTTCTAAAGGTTAGTTCAGAGCCTCTCACCTCCTCTAGGACATGTGAGGGAGGGTGACATGAATCTTCATCCTGTTCAGTATGCCTGGACTACAAGGGAGAGAGATGGCTTTTGTGCCAGTGAAGCAGGAGCTCTGCAAGTAAGAGTAATAGTCATTGGATTTAGCCTCGGTTCTTCAGGTCCTAGCAGTGCTCAGAATTTCTCCTCTGCTAGTCTCTGAAGCTCTCCCATGCACTGACCCCTCTAGCACTGCAATTCCCCCCTCCTTGCTGATCCCAATAGATTACTAGTTTTCACGAACGGTTTTGGATGAAGGTGCAGAGGCTCCTCTTTACTTTTTCCAGGTGTCCTCCGCAGCAAGAGGGGAAGATGATGCAGATAAAACCAATTTGTAAGAAACACGCCAAAGCAGTGTGGTTGTTTTGTTGCAAAGGGATTTTGTTAATGTGGATGCACTGAAAGCAAACACTCTCTAGATTGTAGCCAGAAAAGAGAAGCAGCAGGCTGAGCCCCAGTTGTAAATTAATAACTGAAAAGCTGTCCTGCGTAGAAAGAGGCATCCAGACTCTGCTCTGAGCTTCAACCTCTCTCAGGTTTCCATCTTGTAGGATAGAGCTGGAGGGCGATTTTCATGGTAGCAAGACAAAAGAAGTATAAACAGCTCGGCTATGCCTCAGCTCACCTTCCTCCTTGATCACAGGGCACAAAAATGGTGGATTCTTCAGATTTAGAAGGACCAGAGACAGAAAATCTGCAAAGAAAATTCTTCTTTAAAAAAAAAAAAAAAAAAAAAAAACAGTACAGGGCCTGATCTACAAAACTGACGGTCTCTGATATAAAATGTCTCCATAGCACAAGGCTTTTTATTCTGGATGATGTGGGCTATAAAGAAGGTGATAGATGACTCACCCACCCTGACAAATTGGAGCTGATGACTCGGTGTCCTAAATAAAACCAGAAAAGATAAAAAGATGAGAAAGGTAAGGCCACCTTACTTCACTGCAGGGACTTAGGAAGAGGATGGAGGCGCCAACATCTCAGTGAATTCTTTTTCTCATGGTAGCCACTTGTGTTCTCATTGAGCCCCAAGACCAAGGAGCAGACAGATCAGAAAAGCGATTTCTCATCCCACTCTGTTCAGCATTAATGGCATAAAATCCCATTAGTGCACTCTAGGGGTTCATTTCAAAACAGACAACGGCCTCTGAATCAGTCTGCCATGCATAATCATCTGGCAATAGGGAAATTACACAATCAAAAATTTAGCGAAGCACCATGAAAGGCAGCTATGTGAGGTCATACCCATTCTTTCTTTTGTGCGAATGAGAGGAATCACTTTAGGGCCAGCAAGACAGATTTTTGCTTCCGAGATAAGTCTCATGATCAAGCCAGGAAAGAGATCCTATATTCTTTTAGAAGAAAAAGTAAGAGGAAGGAGTTTTATAATTATTTTATAAATAGATAAAAATAATTTTACCCCCCTTAGATGCTCCTGTGTTCCCAACCAGCCCTTTTAAAGGAAATCCTTCCACATTCCCTTCTATTACAATCAAGTCCAGGAGGATCGTCCTTTGTCCCTGTCTTCCACCTGTACTCTCTCCTCAGCTTGCTAGGCCTGCTTTTCCAGTAGTTTGTCAGACTTTATTGCATGAATTTCCTTCAAATGCATGGCTGGTAGCAAAATATCATCATCATGCATTTCATTCTTTATTTTCAGATACATTTATTGTTACATTTATACAGTTCCTTTCTGTTCTTAACATGAATTCATATAGTACATTATCTCTATTCCTGCAACTGGGGTGTAACAAATTCTATCAGGATTCTCTCAAATCCTTCTTTCTCTTTCTATTCTCACAGCCATCACCCAGCTTAAAATCTTATTATGCCAAGCGAAGGTTATTGCCATCTTCATTCTGGTCTTTGTATATTCAGTTATTTTTTTCTTCAATTTCCCCTGCTGCTACAGTAATCTTGTAATAGCAATTATTGGTTTAACTCTCTTTTGCTTAAATGGCTTAAATGATTGGCTTAAATAAATGAATTAAATTATTTATCATATTAAAAAAGCCCTTCAACCTAGCATTTACAGCCCTCAATGTAAAAGGCCCTAGTTACCTTTTTCTAATCCTCCTTTTATCCATCATTTCCCACCTGCCTCTATATTTCCTTCTGCAAAAGCTTTTTGAGCTCACTATGCCAGATCTTGCTGAGTAACCCTAGGCTCCAGCCATCTGACCACAGATGATTGGACAAGGGGTAGACAACTGACCCAGCTAGACCTATCAGATTCTCTGTCCAAGGAATTTGGATTTAGGACACAACAACTCAGTTGGTTTTGTAATATTACTGGGCTTAGATGGTAACATGGATGCAAGAGTGTGTGGCTGTCACTTTGCCACAGCTACTTGGGGCCCATGGATGCTAAGAACTGGATAAAAGGAGCACTCTGCAGAGAGAAGCACATAAATGGAGCCAAAATCCAGAAAACAGCAAAAATAAGAGGCCCAGAAAGAGAGAGAGATTAAAAAGTAGATGCCTTGGTTCTTGAAGGCATACCTGCTCTTAGTTCTACACAAATACGGGGCTTGGCAGGTCTTCTTGCTCTTGGGTTCCATGAAGTACTCCAGTGCTTAGACTAAATACCCTTTAATTTAAGCTAGCTTGAGTGAATTTCTATTTCTTGTAACTAAACAGCCCCTGACTAATAAATATTCCTTAGGGACAGCCAGATTAGCCTTCTTGCCAGGCCTGAAATACATCTTGCCATTTCTCACACCATCTGTCAGAAAGGCCCTCAACTTTCATTTTCTCACATTCCTAACCATTTGTTTCAATGCCATTTCTTTTATCTACACTTCCATAATTGCCCTCATCTCGAAGATAGAACAACTTTCAGCAATTCTGCAATCTGAAAGTGCCAAGAGAATTTCAGGAAACAACTTCTGATCTATTGGATCTTTACATAAATAGTTCAGGGGAGGAAAACTAGGACAGTCCTCTGTTTTGTTTCAGAAGAAGGAAAAAACCCTCTCTCACTTCTACTTAGGGGCAAACCAATTCAACAAATTAAAAGACTTCTGGGGCATTGAACTAAGTCTTCCATCTTCAGTGCCCATTTGGCTAGTGCCTTGACCTTACCCCCTGACTCTCTACCAAGACCCAATTTTTCTCTTATTTTAATGATGTAATCCCATGACCCCGGTTTAGCAGTAGGTGATACAACCTCCCTGGGTGGACTGAAGGGGCCACCCTGTTCCCTCTCCTCCTGTGTCATGCGGCCCAAACTGGCCTCTTCTGACTGCCAGCTGACATTGAATTTTCCACCCACAGTCACCTCAAGGTCTCTTTCATTAGCATTAGTGTTCCATATGCTCCTGCTTATTGAGTATATAGTGCTTTGGATATTTTCCCCAGATGATTCAAGCTGAAACTCATTTTCCCCCTATTTTCACGGATCCTGTTTTGTACTATACTGCAGAACAATTTTTTTTTCTCTTATCTTGTGTATTAGAGGAGCTTGCTGAATTATGGGCTTCAAGTGTTTTGCAGTTATAATGTGCACCAGTGTTGAGACAGGTTGTTGTAGTAATTTCTCCGACATCAGAGGTCTCTGTTGAAGAAGTCTCATTTGATAGCAAATATTGTTCGGATTCTAAGAGTCACTATATTTGGAAAGTACTTTAAAAAATCACTTATACTTTGGTTAATTCAAGTTTTATTTTTATCAGTCTCTTCAAGATGTCTTTAATTCAGTAGAAATCATATTAAAGATTTCTGATATGATTCTACCACTTGCTCTAGTTGGGGGCTATTCCAAGCCATTATAGACCCTGACCCTTGCCAATCAGTGTCGAGTTGATACGTCATTCCTAAACACTTCTCCTTGACTTCCTGGACTTGGGAATCTGACTTTCTAGTCACATGGCACCTGCTAGACCATGCTTCCTTCTAATCATCCTGTTTCTGAAACTTCCTATGCTCTGTTATAACCAAATTCTTTCCTGAAAAATAGTCATGCAATACATATATTAGTCAAATCTAAGCAGACCTTTCTTCTTAATACCCTGGAAGCCAGATTTCTATTACATGGCCTTGCTCCCTTCACCATAGCTGGACATTCAATCCAAGCTCAGCCATTCATCCTTGTTTCTTTTGGAAATTTGAACAGGAGTAGGAACATCATGTTTATATGCCTATGGGAACAAATTAGTAGAGAGCAAACATTTGATGAATTAAGAGAGAGAAAAGGGAACTTGCTGGATCAATGTCTTTGAACAGACAAGAATGAATAGAATCTAATCCATGAATGTAGATATTAGCTTTGGATAAGAGTATGGGAATCACCTATTGTAACAGGATGGAAGAGGTGTACATAGGTACAGATGCTGGTAGATGATAGTGTAGTTGGATGTTTTCCACTGACTGTTTCAACTTCTTCAGGGAGGTGGGAAATAAGTCATCAGGTAAGACAAGGAGATGTTGGAGGCAAGAAAAGAAAAAATCTGAATAGTTGTAGAGGAGGTTGGGAGGAAGAAGTGAATCACACAATTTGATTGCTTGCTAGTGGTGAGAGCCCGCTTCAGATTCAAGATCATAAATGTAAAGTTAGTGTGGCTGTGTATTTTTCTCCAGTTATGTTCAATGGCACAGGTGCAGTTTGGAGCAAACACAGTTAGATTCCAGCATGGAATTTAACAAAGCATGTACAAGGAAGCAAAAAAAGTGGAGAGTTAAGAGAGTGATTTTAATGGCTGAAGAACTTAGGTGGGTAAGGAGAAGAATGAGGGTAACAAGGGGGCAGGAAGCAATAGCAGAGTGGTAGGATCCAAAATCTGGAGATTCACCAAAGCAAAGCATTGTTCAGATTGGGATACTAGAGGAAATTCAGCCAGAAATTTAGAAAATGAAGGTCAGAGAATGGGAGGCAAGAAGATAAGGTTCTTGAGTATCTGCAGTTATTGGTAATGAAAAATAATGGGAGAATAAGTGATTGAGGTTGGGGAAGAACAAGATATCTTGGAGGGAGAGAGTTAAAAAAAACTGAGAGATGAGGGTATTGGAAGGATCATCTCAGTGCATAAAGAAATCATGAAGAGGGACTTCCCTGGCGGCACAGTGGTTAAGAATTTGCCTGCCAATGCAGGGAACACGGATTTGAGCCCTGGTCTGGGACGATCCCACATGCCGTGGAGCAACTAAGCCCGTGCACCACAACTACTGAGCCTGCGCTCTAGAGCCTGCGAACCACAACTACTGAGCCCATGTGCCACAACTACTGAAGCCTGTGTGCCTAGTACCCGTGCTCTGCAACAAGAGAAGCCACCTCAATGAGAAGCCCGCACACCACAACGAAGAGTAGCCCTCGCTCACCACAACTAGAGAAAGCCCACATGCAGCAACGAAGACCCAACGCAGCCAAAAAATAAATAAATACATTTTAAAAAAAGAAAAAAAATTTTTTTAATTGCTTATTAAGAAATCATGAAGAATAAAGGCAATCATATTATTAGAGAGAGTTACAATGAGCCAAAAGTACAAACACTCAAGAAAGGAGGGGAAAATGGCTTAGGTGTTGGTAGATGTAAAGGGTAATGGAGGCTATAACCTAATATCATGGGATTCAAAGTTGGGGGAGTTTCAGGGAGAAGGAAAGGAAAATGGTGGCAATGGGGAATAGCTGCTCAAAATGATTAGACAACCAAAGCTTATTGAGCTTATTAATTGCTAGGCATAGTCTTAAGACACTAATATGTTTTAACTCATTTAATCCTCATAACAATTCAATGAAGCAAGCACTATTACTACCCCTGTTTTAAGGATGAGAAAATCAAGAGCCAGAAGTATAACTTGCCCATGGTCATACAGGGAGACAGGTTCTAGAGGATGTGCTTTTTTTCTTAAAAAAATTTAAAAAACCTTTTCATTTATGAATAATTTTAGACTTACAGAAAAGATGCTGAAATAGTACAAAGAGTTTCCATATTCCCTTCTCTTGGCTTGCTCTAATGTTAACATCTTGCATAACCATAGCGCTCTTATGAAAAACTGGGACATGAATGTCGGTAGAATATTATTAACTAAACTACAGACTTTATTAGGGTTTAAGCAATGTTTACCCTAATGTCCTTTTTCTGGTCCAGGATTGGATGCAGTATCACATATTGCCTTTAGTTTTTGTGTCTCCTTAGTGTCCTCCGATCCGTGACAGATTCTCATTCTTTCCTTTTCTTTCATGAACTTGACACTTTTTTTTTTTTTTAAGTTTTATTTTTGGCTGTGTTGGGTCTTCGTTTCTGTGCGAGGGCTTTCTCTAATTGCGGCGAGCGGGGGCCACTCTTCATCGCGGTGCGTGGGCCTCTCACTATCGTGGCCTCTCTTGTTGTGGAGCACAGGCTCCAGACATGCAGGCTCAGTAGTTGTGGCTCACGGGCCTAGTTGCTCCGCGGCATGTGGGATCTTCCCAGACCAGGGCTCAAACCCGTGTCCCCTGCATTGGCAGGCAGATTCTCAACCACTGCGCCACCAGGGAAGCCCAAACTTGACACTTCTGAAGAGTCCTGCTCAGTTATTTTGTAAAATGTCTCTCAATTTTGGCCTGTCTATTGTTTTCTCACAAGTAAATGGAGGTTATGCCTTTTGGACATGAATATCACAGAAGTGATGGTGTATCCTTCCCAGTACATCATTTCAGGGGGTACACAAAGTCCATATATCTTATGACTGGTGATGTTACTCTGGAGCACTTGGCTAAGGTGATGTCTGTTAGACTTCCCTACCATAAAATTACTGTTTTTTCCTTTGTAATTGATAAGTATCTTGGGAGATGTACTTTGAGACTATGCAAATATCTTGTTTCCTCTCAACAAAGGATCTGCTCTTAACCACCATTCTATATTCCCCTAATCAGAATAATTTTAGTGGGGACTCAGGAACAAACATGTTCATAGAAAAGAGGGCATTTGATCTAAATCAGATGCTAGATTTTAATAGGCAGAAATAAGAGGGAAGAGTGTTCATGGCTGAAGGAACAGAATCAGCAAAGTCTCAGAAGTCTGAATGTGCATGTTGCATTCTGTGAGACTGGTGTGTAGACTGTATGTGTGGAGAAAGTGAGAAATGAGGCTTAAAAGATATAGGAGCATAGATCGTCCATGCCTTGAATTTTCTGCAGAAGAAGTTGGACCTTTTCCCACGTGCCTAGTATTCTTCAGTTTCCAACCAATTGCGATTTGGTGGGGGAGGGGAGAAGTCATACTTTTTAGAGCTTATATTTTCATCTGTAAAAGGACATTAGATAGTCTCTAAGGCATCTCTCACTCATGAAATTTTATGATTCTATGAATTGGTAACATATTGATTCTTTCCATGCCATTGTATACATAGCTTAGTGGTTTTCTAAAATCTACCCCCTGAGGCCACTTTCTCTTTTCCTCTCATGAAATCATACTCATAATTTGAGCTGCTTCGGCTGAAAAGGACACAGGAACTTATTAGCTAGATTCTCCCTCCCCATTCTCTACCATTGTCTCCAATCAAAAATAGGAAAAGAAAGGAAAGGGTTTATCAGGGAGAATGATGGCCTCAAATTTGGACGTAGCTGCATTGACAGGATAACAGGATTTTTTTTTTTCTTTAATCAGATACAAAATATAGGATTAGCTGTGAGGATTCCCTCCCTTTACTGTACAGTCCTCCATGGGTAGGTGGCAATAAAATTAGAAGCCAGAAACTGTTCCTTCTCCTGGTACCATGAATTTAAATAATTCTAAGATGGTGATAGACAGAAAAGAGGAGAACAATTTACAGAGGATAATTGGAAAAGCAGGGAGGGATGTCAATAAATTGACAGGAAATATAAAAAGCATTGGTTCTGCCGTGAATTTAGAGAGCCTTCAGAAAGGTCATCTTGATCCTTCCCTTAAGCATTAGGAAAGAAAAAGAAAGGGGTACTCAGATTAGCCGTTAACAGGGCTTCCTATATCCACTCAATTCTATTAGCAAATGCAGCTTTGTAGCCAGGCTATGTTGATAAAAATAATTTTACATTGCCTCCTTTTTATTACTGAATGCTGTTATGCTTTATGAGAATCCCAGACTGATGTTAAAATTCCAGATCAATGAGAGACAAACTGTGATGGATTGTCACTAGGTTCTTGATGTTTTCCGTGGGCTTATTCTGTAATGACTCTCTGTGTACTGGGTGGTGCCTGTGATGACTCTCTGCTGTAGACATATACAACAATTTTGAAACCTAACCAATTTATTGGACTTGTTACATTAGATCACTTGCCTTATATTAAAAATTAGTTAATAGTTTGTGTGAGTTTAACCATTCTAATTTTTTCAAGTATATTATAAATAACATCACAGTTTTTGCTTTCTGGGTTATCAGTATCAGGGGTATTTTATTTTACATCTGCATTACTCCAGGAAAGATTTAAGATGGCTTCAAGGATACATGCCATACATCAAGATAAGGTAAATTAGAAGCAAATGAGAAAGAGAAAAGTTAAACAGTGTGTCAGGACATAAATTAGAATCAGAAATGAAACTAATGCAAGAACAGATTTCTATTCTAAGCTTTCTAGCATCCATTTATATAAATTCTAACACTATAAGGGCTTAGAAAACAAGTTTTTCTTAGCGGGGAGTAGGTTTATTTCTTAGACTATAAAAACATTTCTCCTGAGGGTTTTTACAAAAAGGATGCTACATTATCAGGAACAAATTCCTCAACAATATTCTTATGTTTGAGGCACTGCATACTGTAGGGCTGCTTCTTAAAAAGTCCCTCAAAAAAAAAAGACTCCTGGTATCATAACAGATACAATGTTGAAAAAGCTACTCTAGAGGGCTTGGAAAGGGGTTGGTAATACAAAATCCATCAAGTTAGCAGCTCTGTTGGCTTCATTTAATCCAGAGGCAGAGTTTTACAGTGTCTGGAGAAATGGATGTACTGCAAACCATCAGGCTTTACCTGCTCTCTCAGCTAAGCTTGTGATGGCTATTGGGCAGCAGTCATGCTATAGTCAGGGACACTGTTCATTGGAGGGAACAGAGACCCATATCGCTGGTACAAGAAAAGGATGTAAGGATACAGCGAAGACTCCCACAATTTAAATATGAGAAATAAAGACCACCTGGGCTTTGTGGGAAATGTATCTGAGAACTGCAAAGAAACAAAGGCAGCTGATTTACCTGGCTTTTTCTCTGGGCTTACCTTGTCATCTCCACCATTTTGTATTTCCATTTTGTATCCTCTATTTTCTTCTCTCTGGAGAGGCTTTTCCACCATGGCCCAAAGCAGCTACTCCAGCCCTCAGAGTTAATAACTCAGCATCCACGGATGATAAACATCATTCACTTGAATTGCCCAAACCCAAAATCCCAGGAGAGGAACCTGACCCAGCTCTTCTCTTTGACCCGCCACAGGCAGCTGTCCAGTGTTCAAAGGTTAGAAATGACCTTTGAATCAAGTGTTTCTTGGTCCAAAGAGTGTGTCTAGAGATGTGAGGACACTTGGTACAGATATTAGGTGTGACACATCAGCATAAGAGTTATAAGTGAGGAGAGGTTCCAAAGGTGATCAGACCATCACTCAAATGTGGCATGCCACCTAGCTAGCCACGCTTCTTAAGAAAATAGCCTATTGCTTGGTCATGTGGGATGGGATGTCTTCTAGACAGGGCAGGTTTGTCCAAACCTATTCAGAAGAATCTCTTGGGGGAAAAAAAGAGATTTATCTCCTGGCTCTTTTCCACCTTGTTTCCCCTTAGTCAAAATTAGCCCCATAGAATAGTAGTTACCCCACTCTTACAATGTATGTTACCCAGGTGCTCCCATGCCCTGCAGCTTCATTTAAGTCCAAAAGCAGCGGGAGTAGCCACAGTCCTGACACACATTTTTATCATCACTCAGTCCTTGGCCCATTTTTCCAAACTAGATGCCCTTTTCATTGTCTGGTTATGTAAAGAGAAAGTGCCTTATGTCCAAAGGGAATTGGTGTACAGTCTTTGCCCATCTTACCTTTTTTGCTGTACCTTCTGCCTGTATTAACTGCAGTGTGGGTAATAGAGGTAGGGGTGGGGAGAGAGGTCACAGATCCACTGTTCCTTTCTCATCCCTTCTTGGTCATACCAAAACCCAGGATAACTTACTTGTTTAATTGCATATTTTCTAACATTTAGGATTAACCTTTCTATCTGTTAAAATATTTTAAAATAAATAGGTCTATTCAGTTAATCAGTGGTCTCTAAAGTAGCACAGTACAAGCTGATTCAACAGAGTGCAAAAAGAAAATATTACAATTTCTATTTGTATATTTTTCTTTCACTTTTTAAAAAGATTTATTATTTTAAATTATATTTTAAATTATGTATGACACATTAGTACAGAAATGCAACTACATATAAATATACATGTTTGAGGGTATATGCTCAAGTTATTTTCCAGATTGGGTACATGATCTAAAGTTTGGAGCCCACTGGTGTTGAAATCCCAATGAATGGCCATTACAGTATGGTTTTATATCTAGAAGAAGATGAAAGGTTCCCATTTTGGGCCTGTGGTCAATTCTGCCTCTAATGTCTTCATAAAGACCTGGTCCCATAGCACATTACACTATTCAGCACATTATGTTTTCAAACCACTCACCCTTTATTTAAATATTTATTTCATATGAAACACTGGGAGACAGATTGGATTATGGTCATTTATTTATGTGTTTAATTTTGAATCAGAAAGTTTGAAACAACAAGTCCATAATCAACACAGGGTGAGGACCAGCCTCTGAGTATCAGCTTATATCAGCTTACAATGTTCCTTGGTATCCTTTGAGCAGGGAACCAGAAAGACAGGCATCTGTGTTTCGTGACCACTCCATTAGATAATATGTACCTCATGCCTTGGAATTGTAGCATATAGGCCTTTCATGTGTATTACAATTCTTAATATATGCAGATGGTCAACGATTGCTGAACTGGGTGAGGCTGAGAGCCAAGAGGACTCAAGGATCACTATTTCAGTGGTGTGTAAGGGACTGGAGAGAGAGGGCTATGGGTATGGGAAGAATGGAAGGGCCCTGATATTTAGGTGAATACTTTCCATTTTATTCTTACAAAGATCCTATAAAATTGGTGTTAATATCATTAGACAAGTCATTCCTTCCCTAAGAGCCTCAGGATTCTCTCCCGTATAAGGTTACCTTGCAAGTAAGTAGTAGAGTTAAGATTTGAACCCATGACTCTGACTCCACAAAGCCCATACATTTTCTGCCATGGCACCTTTCCTCTCAGTAATTTAGATCTGCTCCAGAAACCTCATGTTGACACCCAGGATAGTGCTCATAAATATAGATATTATGAACTTAATACTTAGTAAGATTCATCTTTTTTATTAGCATTCTGGCTGCTGTGCAGAGAGTGGATTAGAAAAGGAAAAATGGAAGCAGGAAACCAGTTAGAAAGCTCTAGCAGTGGATCAGGCTTGTGTTTTGCGGGTGGCAACAGAGTTGAAAATATTTGTGTTTTGGTGATAGAATTGACAAAGCGAGTTGACAGGATGAAGGAAAGAGAGAAATCAGGATTGACACGTAGATTTTTGCCTTAAGAAATGCGGTGGATGGAGGGTCAATTCAGAAATGGAGACGTCTGGAAGAGGGGCAGACTGTGAAAGTTTAGAGTGAAGGACAGAATTAAAGTACAATTTTCAACATGTTAAGCATCATTCAGCATCACAGTTGGTGGCTGGCCTTTTCTGAATCTGCCACTTATGCCAGACAGATGGCAATAGGCAATTTTTCTTCATATCTTATTTTTTTGGATGGCTCCTGAAGCTGATATTGTATTTATCTTGTAGGACCTTAGTGAACCATCCTTGTCTTAATTTCCGTTGAAAGGTCTGGACTATGTGACTCCATCCAAGTTGGCCTGTCATCTTCTCTGGAGTCCATGCTCTGAAATCACCTAGAGCACTTTCTTCCTTCCTGATCTCTCTCCCACTGAATCTCCATAGCCCCCAAACTAGGAAAGTAATCTGATAAGTATCTGGAAAGTATATTGTTGGAGCCCATAGATCTGTGATTTATTTTTGAATATTCAAAATGCTCTGCTTTCTCCCAAGCAAAAAATACAGTGAACTTTATGCTACAATCATAAAGATTCCTATATATGTCTGGTGGCTTTGTGCTATGTCTGCTTGGCTAAGATGGAACTACATTTCCAAGAATTCTCTCATTTCCAGGTTATGGCTGGCCACGAGAGAAAAGTGTATGATATTTTGAAGGCAGAAGAGAAGCACAGCCATCCTTCTGCTTCGAAGGTGGGTGCAGGACCAGGTGTGGTTAGAGCTCACACAGGTTGGTGCCGGTCTGCTGGCTCACCTTGCTGGCCTGGGGTGCCGTCAGCTCCTGCCAGCTTCTTTGAATCCTGGGCTAAGTGTGTGTACAGCTCTGTGAGGAAGAGGGTCGGTTTATCCCAAAAGTCACTCTGATGGGGACCACGGAAAACAGGCAAGGGTCCCAGTTTGTCCCTGCTCTACCCATTTCACATACATCTGTCCTTCCTGACCGGCTGAGTCCCAAGAGCAGATGCAGAGACAGTGGGCTGCTTAACTCCTTCCCATAATTACATATATGGGAATAATACTCATACTAATCACCTGTATAATAAATTCCTGATTCTGTGTCATTGACAGTGGTTCTGCTTCTCCAATAGAACCGTAACTTATAAATACATAGTGCAGTGCTGCATAGCTAGGGTTTCTATACAGTATAAAAGATTACTAATTTTTTTACACTACCATTTTGATTTATGTATCAGATCACAATGTTTTTACCTCTATGTTTAAGCCTAAAATTTTCTATGGATTGAAATAATTATAAAAAGAGTACTTAAATTCCTTTTTAGTATTTCTCAGATTATTACTATGTCAAACCATCAAGAAACAAAAATGTTTATTTTCATAATTAACATACATTAATTTTGTTGTGCATTTTATTTGCCTTCAACATCAAATTCTATTTATGCCTGCATAAAGCAGAGATGGTTTGTCCTGTATAAATGCTTTCTTAGTCCTTAAAAAATGCTAGAGGCCACATTTATGGTAGTCTGACACTTTAAATAATGTCCAATTGCCCATTTCATTCAATAAATTTCCATTCAACCGCATTTGTTGAATACTTACAATATGTCCAGATCTATGAATTTCTATGAGGGATTCAAAAGAAATATAAGACATAGTTCCTGGTCTCATGAAATTTATAATCTAATAGTTTTCTTTTTAATGCTTAATATGCAGTTTTAATTTTTCAACACTTTTAAGTTTCCAGAAAACTTTGAGTTTAGTACAAAGTTATTTTTTCCGCTGAGTCATTAGAGAATGTTACCAACACAGTGCTTCATAATCTCTGAGTCCGTTATTGTGTATTTAAAAAAAAAAAGTCTTCTGCAGAACCACACTATAATCATCAAATGAGGAATTAACATTGTTACTTTACTCCTATCCTATTTTCAGATCCCACTCAAGTTTCACCAATTATCCTAACATTGGTTTTTATAGAAAAAGATTGAGTTCAGAACATGTGTTGCATTTAGTGATCATGTCTCTTCAAGTTTCCTTCAATCTGGAACTGTTCCTCAGTCTTTCCTGGTTCATGACCTTGATAATTTTGAAGACTGCAGGCCAACTATTTTGTAGAATGCCCCTCAATTTGGGCTTATCTCTGTTTCCTCATGATTATGCTTATCACAGAAGTGATGCTGTGCTCCACCTCTGCATCCTACAGGGAGCCCATGATTTTGATTCGCCCCATTACTGATGATGTCCACTTTGATCCCTTAATGAAAGTAGCGTCTTCCAGACTTCTCCACTGCACAGTTCCTCTTTTCCCTTTATGATTAGTGAGTACTCATGGCGTGTGTGGGTGTCGCAGAGGTGGGATAGGGGTTACCCTGAAACGATGTAAATATCTCCCTCCTCATTAAAATTTCAATTTATTCATTGATTTTTTATATCAGTGTGGACTCACCTATTTTACTCAATGATTTGTAATCTGTTGCTATCATACTTAATTTTAATGTTCACATTATCCCATATTTTGCCAGTGATAGTGCTTTCAAGCTGGCTTCTGTCCTTTTCCTATAACTCTCCCGTCCCTTGAGCTTTTTTTAAAAAAAAACTTTTTGACACAGTAAAATGCTCCAGGTTTATTTTATACTTTCTCTGCCCCAACTCTGGAATCCGCTATCTCTCCAAGGACCCTGGTTCCTTTTACTGGAGAATGGTATTTAGAAAGCAATTCCAGGAACTAAGTGAGCTCATTCCTTTGTGGTGTTGCTGTTCTTAGCGGACAGTGTTAGGATTATGGCTGTGTGCACACACATACATGTGCGTACATTTACGTCTACTCCCATCTATCTATCTATTTATCTATCATCTCTATTTGTATCTGCCTCTATCGAAAATTGAGTTCACACCAGTACCTCTGATTCCATCCTGTCACAGTAGAGTTCATTCTGTTTTCAACATCCCCCCCCCCTTCCTTCTCTGACAATGAGAAACTTAGTTCCCATTACCCTCAATATGTTTATTTATTTGATCAATTCCCCTCTGTGTTACTACTTTCCCACTGCTGCCTCCACACTGTGACACTAAGCTTCAGGGCCTCTGACATGCACGGACACCTATGAATGCTGCGAGTTGCTGGGGGTTCTAGCACCTTTTGATGGGAAGGGAAAGCCAGGTCATCATTAGGACAATTTTACATGTAAACATTTTTGGTAAATTGCCTGAAGAAATCTCAGAAGAAAACAACCTGAATGTCGAAGCCTTCTATTATTTGTTGGGATTTTTTTCTCATTCTAAATAAACATTGACTTTCAGCAGCAAGTTTTTTAATAAAAATTGTATATTTTTGTCCTGAGATAGGGTCCTCTAAACGGAATAAGATTAGCCACCCCAAATTCTAAATGTTTACTGTCAGCGGCTACTTCTTTAAGAAAAATGTTATATTCTTTTTCTTAGATAAGGTTCTCTAAATTGAATAAAGTTTAGGCACCCCAAATTCTGGATTTTCCTGTCTATACTATGTATTTCAGGTGCCTTTTCTGATTTAGAGCATGGTCCATAGTTAATCTTTGAGGCAAGCATTGTGATTGTCAAATAAAGACATTGAACCACTGACAACTTAGGTCATTTGCTCAAAATCACACAGCTTGGAATTTTAAGCCAGCTTTTCTGACGTCAAGTCCGCTGCTCTTTCTAAGATATCATACTCCCTCATGGATTATAAGCTTGATGTAATGATGGGTTGGAGTTGAAGAGCTACTCCTTTAGGGAGCAGACAGTTTTTTATGCTTGTTGAAACGTGAGTAGGGAAAATATCTTTGTTTTTTCTCCACTAGGCAGGAAGTGCCTGCAAAGTGTACAGATTAGTGTAGACCCTAGGGAGGAGTTGACAAACTACAGCCCACAAGCCAAATCTAGTATGGTGTTTTTTTTTTTTTTTCCCCTGACTGTTTTTGTACAGCCTGAGAGCTAAGCTAAGAATGGCTTTTACATTTTTTAATTGTTGAAAAAAATTTGAAGAGTAATATTTTGTGACAAGTAGAAATGACAAGAAATTCACATTTCAGTGTTCATAAATAAAGTTTAATTAGGACACAGATATGCTCATTCATTTATGCATTGTTTCATGCAATAATACGGAGTTGAGTAGCTGCAACAGAGACTATATGGCCACAAAGTCTATAATAGATCTACTATCTGGCCCGTTCTGGAAAAAGTTTGCTGACTCCTGAACTAGAGTCACACACTCATGTGCTTTTAAGACTGGGCACCACCATTGACTAGTTGTATGACTGTGAGAATTTTATCTAGGTCTCCACGTCTTATTTTCCTCAGAGGGAAAGTGGGGATAACAATGGTGTCCACTTCAATGGATTATTATAAGAATCAAATTTAGCAGAAGAAGCCCTCTGTAAATGTTAGTGTTACAAATATATAGATGCTGGAAAAAAATTACATTTCTGTATTTGTCTAAGACAAATTAAATGATGGTTCAGCTCCCACATATCAAAATTGGCAGGTAAACTTACCTCCATCATTTTGGGGGGGGGGGGTCCTTTCCACCTCCCTTGGGATCATACAAGAATCCCAGGGAATCAGGGGCCTCCCTAAAGAGGTTTCTTGTAGGTGATCCCCGTTCATCTCCTTGATCCAGCTCGCATGGCCTAGCTGCAGGCAGGGAGCTCTGCTAGTGATTCCCTCTCCATGGCTAGCACGAGCCCATGGGACCTTCACACAGCTTCCACACCTGTGGCCCCAGGCGTCACAACACTCTTCTCTCCCAAGCTTTGGCCACCCCTGGGCACTGTGTGGAAGCAGAGTGCTGATTTATTTGTGATACCCTTTATCAGGCTATACTTCCCAGGCTCCTGAATCCAACTCAGTCCTCAGATCAGCCATTCCCTTTCTCTTCATGAGAAAGGAGTCTCCTCATCGAGGCTCCTTCTTCTCTGATAGCTCAGTTCTCAACCTCTGTGAGCCCTGAGTACACCAGGAATCGCATGTTCAGATGCCTCACAAGGCCAGGCAGGTGAAAAAGCTGAGTGTAAGACAATAGGGCAAGGCAGGTACTGTGGCAAACTTGACCCTGCTCCTCGGGTCCCACCGATGGTTGCCTTTTAGGACCAGTGTCTCCAGATGTTCTACTTGTTCAAGGGAAGCTGTAAATCTGGGTAGTTTCATGAAAATTTCCACTACAAAAATACGTTCTGGAGGAAACACTCTGGAGGCTGAATCTTGCCTAAAGGTAGCCAGATAACCCTAGCTTCTCTAAAAGTAAATAAGTAAGGCTTCTAGCTCCTCCGGAGGTAGGAAGACGCCAGACCTAACTACCTTCTTGGCAGGGAAAAAATACCTCTCATACTCTCAACCTGAAACCACGGAAATAAGATAGAATTAATTTCTCAGTCAACGTTTTGTTGGCATATTGCTATTAGTTATTATTTTACTGCCGTTCACGTAAAAGCAGTATATGCCTGGCACATAGTTAGCCCTCAATAAATGTTTATTATTACTATTTTATTAATGGTATTACCCCTCTCCACCTTATTTTGGAATATTTTAGAAGGAGTGGAATCCCAGCAGGGCACCAGGAGTGCGCGCGCGCGCGCGTGTGTTTGTGTGTGTGTGTGTGTGTGTGTGTGTGTGTGTGTGTGTCGGGGACTGACCTATGACGCTTTCCCAGAGCTCCAATTCCAGCTACGAGGAGCCTGTAGGTTGACAGGTGGCGTTACCGCCACCTGCCGTCCAGTTCGCCAAACTGTCACTGCTCACAGCCGCACTCGCAGGGCAGGGCTGCTCGCCGGGCTGGCCCTTGTGGGCTGCAAATCAATCTTCCCCTGCAACACACACACACACGCACGCACACACACACACACACACACACACACACACGCACACGCACACACACATACGCACACACACTCTGCAGGCCGGCTCCATCACTGCCTGGCCCCCAGGTGGCCAAACACACAACGCCGCCTTTTAGATTCCTCCTGACCTCGCGACAGGGGTGAAAGGTCCAGCTACCAGGGGAGGGGGACTAGGAGCAGCGCGAATGGGCGCGGGGCCACAGGGGCCCAGACTGAGGGCAGCAAACAAGAACGTCGGGGACACGCACGGCTGCGGGGGCGCCCAGCGGGCTCGCCCAGCTCGGCCTCTTTTCCTTCCCTTATCAGAGACAGCGTGACTCACGCCTTTGTTTCTGGAAAAGATGTATCTGTACTAGCCCGAGGCGGAATTCACCCCGCCCGCACTCATCAGGAATCGCTTGCTTATTCGCAGCGCCCAGCTGTGCTCGCCCGAGAGGCGACCTTCCGAGCCCGCCTCCCCAAGCACTCTGGGGTGTGCTCGGCGGGGGCGCTCGCCCGTGGGCGCGCACCTCTGCCCCCTCGTGGCGGCTGCGAGCATCGCAGCAGCGCCTACCCTACCGCCCACCTGCAGCCCCCGTCACCTCTGGGTGTTTCTCAAAGGGAGCATTTTTACAGCTCCATTCAGCTGCTGGGCATAGGAGATGTGGTTCTCAGGTTAATTACTAATGAATGAGAAGGGTGTGTGTGAAGGAGGGACAGAGAGAGAGAGAGACAGAAACTGTAAGAGCATGTTTGTGACAGGATAATGGAGAGGAGAGAAAGGAATAGGAAGAATGAAGGAAATTAAGAAGCGAGAGAGGCAAAGTGACAGTGATGTGGGAATAGAATGACAGCAAAGGATGCAGGAAGAACGCGGTGAGCAACAGTTTGATGGGAAATGGGAGGGGACTTATGCATGAAAAAGGGGGAAGGATTTGACATCTGTGAGAGGTAAAATTTCATTCTGGTGAAGTGAACCTTATGAACATTTCAATATACCTCTCTCCTATTTTACATCCCATTTTGTTTGGCAGCTGCTAGAAATGAGTTTCCATTTTTCTGTCTTGTTTTAGTATTCTCATGTCTCCCACATCACTAGATCATTAGAGGCAGAAACAATTATGTCATACATTCCTGTCTGACAGAACCCCAGGTGCATGCGGGCTTATTAACGCCCGCCTTGCCCAGCGCCATCAGCCACATCTGCTTTTGTTATCTGATCCAGGCTTCATGCTCACTCTCTCTCCACTGACCTCTATGGGCTAGCTTGTCCTTTGGGAAATAGACCAGTAGCTGCTCAGAATCCAAATGTACATGACAAACACTCTTGAAAAGGCTTCTGCCACCTACTCATCAACAAACAAAGCAAAGCCCAACAGCAACATATACCTTCAAAAATGAGTTCTTTTGAATCACATCTGTAACTCCTGACCTAATCCCTTTCATCTTCTCTAGAAGTACAAAAGAAAGAGGGAGATTTTTCGAGGTCTATGCTAGCTATAGCTGTACAAGCGGTGGGAAGGTTGAAAGGGATTTTCCCTATCCCAGTTTCAGTTACTATTTTGCCAACATTACCCAATCTTGTTCCAGATTTGGGGGATGGGGGTCACATTTAGAAAGCCTGGATAGGATGATTAAAAACTGTTTTGGCAGGAGATAAATCAATGCATATGGGCGTGGGCAGAGATGTCCAAACTCATTCACCACAACAAATGGTCTCATGAAAATGTTTTGGTCAGTACAGCTTAGTTTGCCATGTGAGGAGTGGTTGTCTATCTGTATGATTGAATGGTGGGGCAGGGGGGAGGATGGCCATCTCGTGGTCACTCAGAGGGAGCTCTCAGCAGGGTGGCCATCTTGGTGTTTGACCCTTATTCTGGAACACGCTGGGGACATTCTAAGAATGCACTTTGGAGATAAAATATTTCTCATTGAGGTTAATGCATTGTGATGCAGATAAGAAATAGGAAGAGAAAAATGTTTTGGGCCCTCAAAGTGCAAACACTTTTCGTAATATGGTTATTATCAAATGGGGAGACACATTACTCTTGTCTCAACTTTTGAGGGTCAAAATATGCTCCCCAGATCCAAGGCAAGATAACACTGCAGAGGAGAAGCATGTTTTTCAGAACCATAGGTTTTTCAAAGCCATAGGTTTTTCAGAAACAGTCAATGATATATCTTCACATCATTAAATAATTGTTTAATTATCTTCCTAATATTTGAACATTTACATTTCACTTCCTCGGTTTCCTTTTCGCTCCTTTTTGACAGCTCTTTCTGCTTGAATCTGCTTAGTGCATTTTCTTACCATCCTCCATCAGAGGTTCGGCCAAGGAACCCATACTTTAACTGGGTTTCATTGAAGCTGTGACAAGCTGAGTCTACAGTAGTGGTCAATGTGTGCTTCTCAGTTCCGTGCTCAGTGCTGTGCCATAATGAGAGCTCATCTCACAGAATTCAGATGAATCTGTAGATCTATGCTGTGGAGCTGGGGTGAGTCCCTCTCTAACTGTATTTTCTATTGGGAGTGGAAATGAAGTGTGTGTGTGTGTGTGTGTGTGTGTAGAGTCTCTCAGTATGTATATTACCCCCCCACACACACACACATACATACTAATGTTTCTTATCCCCAAATTTACCACTTTATAAGCCTCAGTGGTTTGCCTTCAGATTTGGAGTGAGAGTAGAAATACCTGTCCCTATAGTAATTGTCACCCTAGGGTTGAAAAGTAAAAACATTTATCAAAATCTCACATGGACCAATAAGCTTGCTCTCTGCATTGGATTGCTGAGACTACCAAAACAAAATGCCACATACTGGTGACTTAATCAACAGAAATTAATTTTCTCATAGTTCTGGAGGCTAGAAGTCCAAGATCAAAGTGCCAGCTGGGTTGAGGCTCCCCTTGGCTTGCAAATGGCCACGTACTTGCTGTGTCCTCATATGGTCTTTTTCCTGTGTGTTTGCATCCCTGGTGTCTCTTCTTTTTATAAGGACACCATTCATATTGGATTAGGGCCCCACCCTTATGACCTCATTTAACTTTGATTACCTCTTTAAAGGTGTTATCTCCAAACACAGTCATATTCTAAGGTTCTGGAGGGCTGGGGCGGGGGGGGGGTGGTTTAGAGCTTCAACTATGAATTTTGAGGGGCCACTATTCAGCCCATAACCCCTTCCAAGCAGATTCACATGGGCTAGTGAAGCTGGCCACTGAGTGTCCTCTTCCAGTTTCCACAGGGAGAGAGGTCTGTAGTGGAAACCACACTAATATTAGACCAGAAGGCCTAGAGATCAGGACCTGGGGTGCCACTATTCAGCCAGCTGTGTAACCTTGGCCAGGCAGTTAATTTTCTGAGGCTTAGTTTCCTTATCTATGAAACACGGACTAACTCTTACTGTCCCACCATAAATTGCATTTATTATTACTATTTGGTGCCCTGGGATAATTACGTAAAGAAGTTCTGTGAAATGATATATGCTGCTTCAATTTATAGTACTTTTACAGTGAATCTTCCAACTGGTACCTTTCCTTTGTGCTCGGAGATAGAGTTTGTGGTTATGAGCGGTGCCTGTGGAGGTGTACAGATCTGAGTTTGGATTCCAGTCTATTCACTTCCTTTGGGCCATTATTTAATTTTGAAAGATTCAGTTTCTTTCTATATACCATGAGACTAATAGTATAAACAATCTCACAGAATTCATATGATGATTTGAGAAAATAATACATACAAAATATGTGGGCTTGAAAATTGTTTATTTATCACCACTGTCAACAATGTGTTTCTGTAAAGTCTTTCCCTTGCACTTTCCCACACCACCTTAACCTCCAAATGGAGTTCAGCCCTACTCTTGATTTGGGGTTCCTGAATAATCTTATGACACCCTTTTGTGCCAATGACAGCAATTTATTCTTCACTAGGTTTTCTCTCCTCTTCCTCCTTTCCCCTAACCAGCTTTCGGGGGGATGGGGAAAAAGCATTCATGAATTTTCCTTTCAGACTCGTCTCCTCTTCGTTAGAGCAATCCCATGTCATATCACACACGAGCGTCATAGCCATTTCTTCCAATAGGCAGTGCTGATTTGCTGCCACAACTTCATCTCACATAACACTCTTCTGAAAAGCTGCCCCTTCTATTTATAAACTGTGCTCACAGCCCCATCTTTTAGGGATCCCAGTTCAACTCGGACCCAGCTCTAGCCATTCATAGTCTGTTTGGCCAAATGGCAGGACTCTGAAAGAGTCATTAAAATGCCATATTTGCATCATGAAAGGAGTGACTTATAAATCATTGTCAAATATCTTCTTTCCAGCCAGAAACTCCAACTGACATGAGCTTGCCCTCAGGGAGCAAGTGAATAATTAAGCATGGTGTCTGGCCCACTATAGCCTCTTCACGCAAACCAAATAGCACAGTATTTGGCATCTGTGTTTTCACACCTCTCCAGAGTTTTTTTCTACCACTCGCATTGAACAACTTGTTGATTACCTTGCATTGGCAGCTGCCACCCCCTTCTGCATGAGTCTCCCCTTTCAGGCTGAATTTTGTACCGCATCAACAAATGGTGGCTTTCTCTCTCCACCTCGTCTAGCCACGGATGTCTTCATTAGCTCTCCTTTCTTCTCATCAGTACATCACACGTGCCAATCTCCATTTAGCTCCTTTGTTATTTATGTGATGATATTTTAGGGCGTATTTATTTCAAAAAGGATAATGTATTTAGCAAATGTTATATATGCAGGAAGTTTTAAGTGGGACTAAATGCAGCAATTAATGTTAATGAGTCCGCTGTTAACATGTAATACTCTTGGTGTTATAATCGTGCATCACCGGATGTGGAGCCTCAGTTTGTTCAACAGATGCTGATCTTAATGGCTACATTCTCTTCCTATGGATAAGTTAGCTTTAGTTAAATGTACCATTAGAAATAACCATTTAAAATGTTAATGAAAACAGAGACTGTATCCACCAGGAATTTTTGTTTTAACCTCTGCTTTATTACTTCTTATTTTTCAAAAGGACTTTGGGAAGGTGAGGAGCCTATTGCCTAAGGTGCTTTAAACAGGAAAAAAAGAAAAGGAAAGCTCAGTTCATTGCAGTTCAGATGCAGTGTATATAGGCAAGGGCAAGAAAAAGGAATTCACAGGAAGGTCAGTATCACAGCAGCCCGGGGACTGCAGGCCTGCATTGTGAACACTAACCATACTTGGAAACTAACTCTCCTGTGTTTGCATTTTTCTGTTTCTTTTCAATGTTCATTTAGGATGTGAGGCAGAACTGGGTAATTGGGGTTCATGGTAGTTCAACTAGTTGATACCCAAATATCTTGTTTTCCTGAAAGTACCATTATTCCATCACAAATTAGGATCAAAGAGGGAAAAATACCAGGATGTTGCTACTTAGGAATAAGGATCTGGTCCTTGCCGAACGTCAAGAAGCCTGGTTTGGGCTTTCTCACAGGAAGATGGAGTTTGTATAACAAAGGATTAATAGATTCCCAGGGAGAGCTCTGTACCTTTCTCCATTGTATCACTAGTCATGCCCTGAGACAGATTCTCCAGGTCTCAGAACATGGCTGCATGGTGACTGGGGGTAGGGTAGAGGGATGTCTGTGTCTTGGGAGAGCCCATGTGTATTTAATGGGAATGACTTAGGCCTCCTCTTCACTCACTGTTTTTTTAACTGGGCTACATAACTCTTCAGGCCGGGCTAAATCAGTTCAGGGCAGTGTAGCTGGTAGAGGCTGGGGAAGGGCTGCGTGGGGAGGGATTGGCCAGACCTGGGGAGCATAAGGAGCTTTTTCAAGCGCACAATCCAGCTCTCTTGCTTGTAGGAAGTGACTCCATCCAGAAGGAATTTTCAGTCCTTCCCCTGGCGAGTCCTCTTGGTTCTGGGAACTTTTGTTTTCTTTTTTCTTTCAGAATTTACTCAAATAATAATGTATCTGGGTGAACTGATGCTACTTGAAGGCTATGCAATCTCAGAATTGCTGGCTCAGAGCTTGAGAGTTTACATATTAAGGCAAAAACTCAGTAGTGCAAATTAGGCTAATCGTCTAGGAGCCAGAAAACAAGAGAAGGATAGAGAGGCATGTTCCTAGTCCAAGGATTTGGAGTCAAAGTGTTAACAGAATAGAGGTCTATGGGTGGAGCCTGTGGTTGCTGCCACACTTCTTCCATTGACCATTGCCTGGGAGCTTCTGCTGGCTCTTAAGCTGGAGCTGCTTGGGGCTACAACTGTACCATTTCTCTTAACCGGATCAGCATGCTTCCCCATTCCTGGGTTTCTGATCAGGATCTACCTCTGGTATTTGCTCCCATTACTAGGAGCATCTTCTCCAGGCACACAGAACCTAAGGTAGAGGTTCTTTGGGAAATAGGAGCCTTTGCTACTAGATCAGTGGATGTCTAGTTTGATCTGGGAGGCTAGACAGGGGCAGGGTGAGCAGGTGGAAATGACACAAAGTAAAGATAACATGGCCAGTCAAAATTTCACACTATCTTATGGAGGGAAAACTTAATGTCTTGTTTTAAAATACATGCCAAGTCAGCCAGCACCATCTCATTGAGAATGGTTGGGTCTATGAGAGATGGTTCAGTTAGATGATGCACCCCCTCCATGCATGTTCTCCCATACAACTCCCAGGGTTTGCTATAGATCCTCAATAGTTTGAGATTCTTTGGTCAGGAAATAGCTTTGACTGATGGAAATCTACCCCAACTGGCCAGTCTCCAGTCTAGGGAGTACAAGAGAACAACTTAGGTAGGAAAGTGGAAAGAGGACCTTTTTGTCTTCACAGCAAAGACCATTAAGACTTCAGTCTTGGGATTATGGGCAGCCAAGTTTTCCATATTTGTGTAACAGTTTTGTGTATGTGTAAGGGAGGGATCTGCCTTTTGTTCCAAAGATTTACATTCAGACATCTTCCACAGCTGTGGTGAGGTTATAGTGATTGGTAGAAAAGAATTCCACATGGAGTAAATTTGTTGGTTGCATTAAACACAACTCAATTCTATTTTGACAAATGTTTGCTAAGCCATTAGCCTTTCACCATGCTAGGTGTGAAAGAATCACAAGGGTGGAAAAGACATGGTCCTTTCCTTAAGAGATCACAGACTCACCTTCTTCCTAATCTCACCTATTGTTTTGGACATACTTCTAAATAGATGGGTATAAAGGGAGTAGAAAATTGGGGTATACAAGAAGGAATTTCTTCTGAGCTACCAGTGATAGCAAAGCCTCAAGCTGGTGTTAATTTTTTAACCCTGAAGCTTCTGAGGCTTAAAGGAAATAAAATCTCAAGTCAGCTGGGGACAATGCTAATTGAGACTCAGGTGGTTTTTCACAAGATTTGTAATGGGAGGGACATAATAAAGACTTTGGCTAGCCTTTGTCCACAGTTCCTGGGAGGTAACCTCTAAATCCTTGGAATTTTCTAGTAATAGGAGTTTCTTTGTTATTTCATGTCGGGCCCCCTTGGACCACACTTGATAGTTTAGCTAATGAGGGGACTCACGGTGGGCCCCTAGAGAGTCTGTGTTAACAAGATGACTAAAGACTGACCCCCCATGTGTTTAGAGCACTGAGCTCTGAGTCACGTGGTAGTGATATCAGCCTGACATCTTGTCAGGGGAGGAGGCCTGGAAGATTGAGTTCAGCTGTGTAGCCAGTGATTCAATCAATCATGCCTAAGCAATGAAACTCCAGTAAGACCTCTGGGCACCACATCTTGGGTGGGTGACTGTGCATTGTCACCCATCAGTGTGTTTGGAGGGTAATGTGTTCTGACTCCACAGGAAAAGGACAATGGAAATTTCATGTTTGGGACTCTCTCAGACCTCCCCCTACACGTCTCTCCCTTTGGCTGATTCTGATTTGTATCCTTTTGTATAATAAAACTGTGATCATGAGTATTACACTTTCCTGAGTTCTGTGAGTCATTCTAGAAATTATTAAATCTGAGAGGTGAGTGGGAACCCCTGAATTTGTAGCCAGCTAATCAGAAATGAGGGGGCCTGAGGACCCTGAATTTGTGGCTGGTGTCTGATGTGAGGGCTGTCTTACTTGAGAACTATGTCTTTAACCTTGAGTTTGGCAAACTCATTGAAGAAGGCACTTTCAAGAGTTTTATATAAAATTCAAATTTGGGGAGATTGGGCCCTTAAACTATCTTTTTGAACCGGAGGGGAGAGGAGGTTTTGCTTCTGTCTGAGACCCTTTGCTGATTATTGAAGGCGATCATGAGTGCTCATTCCCTCACCCTCTCTCCCAGCCACCCACCCCGATTTGGGATCAGTTCTCTTATTTTTTCTGATCCAGTTTGGCAGCTCAGCGTCAAACTTCAGACCCTCCCGATCACTTCTGATGCACAATTAGTCAACCTCACCTCTTTGGATTGCTTATGTCTCATTTCCTCCTGCCATGTCCTGTCTGTCCTTTGCAATGCTATAGGGACTCTATAGAGATTCTGAAAACATGTTGTGAAGGTAACAGCTCTCAGCAAGAATAGAGAACAAACTGCTTATTGAATAAGTTAAAAAAAAAAAAGTGGCTTTAGAAGGTAATTTATTTCCTCCTACTGCTATCAGGTTGGAACTTATTAAAACTCAACCTTAAAGATAACCCCTATTATGGAGATATACTCCCTAATGATTTTTGGTATCATGTCCTAAGGTCTCTCTCAAGTCTAACAATCAAAAATTCTTAATGCTTTATCTGTAGCTTTTCAATGGTAATTTCTGCTTATTTCTTATGAGTCCTTGAGGGAGAAAAAGAAAAAACTTTCAGAGACTCTCTTTGCTTAGATGAAGACAATTACTGTAAATACCACATTACCTTCTGTGATAGAAGAGACATTGATAGAGGGCCTGCAAGTGATTCTTCAGTGTGTGGTCCACCCCTTCTTCACATAGTTTTCATTATCATTGGCTTCATTTCCTATCTTATTCATGAAAAACTTCCAAGAAGCAGTGCAGTCAACCACGAGATCACTGACTCAGGTCAATGAAGACACATCTCCTTTTCACGTTTATTTCATTTTGTTTTAAGATCACAGAAGAGCAGAGCATTCATAAGTGTAAAGTAACAGAACAGAGAAACAGAATTTAAATACATTTAAAAAGAAAAGGAAAAAAGCTTTTTTTAATTTTAATTTTTTTTTTAACACACACTACGCTTTTTATATTCCTTCACAGAGCTAGTATCCAGGGGAAAAAAAATCCACCCAATAAACAAATATAAAAAAGCCTTGAACAACAAAAAACCCAAACAAAAAAATGGCCATGAGTTTTTGTCATCAAGGAAAGTTTTGTTTATGTCTAGAGGGATGAAAAAAGGAATATATTCATATATATATATTTATATGTATATAACACTGTTAATAAGGAGAATTCTAACCAAGAGCAGGATTTATACACCCTTCAATAGAGCAGTGAGAAGGAAGGTGGAAGGGGAAGGAAGCTGGAGGTTTTCTCCCATGCTTCTCTCCTTCTGTAATTTCCTCACTTTTCCCTTCTCCCACTCCCAGTAAACACTTAGGGAGCAGAACTTGGTTGTAATTCACCAGGATGAACCTTTAACATTCTCTGGTGAAGAGCAAAGACTCAGGGAAGTGAGCTTAAAAAACAAACAAGGCTCCAGATAGCTTAGAATTACTGCCGCATGCCAGGAAGCTAGTGGTTCCAAGGGTTCTCTTCATTTGCAAGAAGCAGATTTTTACTCTGTGCCTGGCTTTATATAGAGAGGGCTTGTGCAGAGAAGAACATAGATGTGGGAGTTGCCCAGGAGCATCACTCAAAAAGAGGCACCTCTGAAATCACCCTGGAAATGGGGAGTTGTCTCGTGGGCAGGTCATTTTCCCACTTAAAGAGAGTTTCATACATACTCTAAGCACATTGTAAATCCTTATCTATATAAAGTGATATTGATGCTGGGAAGTTACGAATAATCCCTGCTTTTCAGTGCACAGGAGACTCGGATTCTTTCTGTTCTCGTAAGCGATGAATGAAAAGCTACCATTGGACAGATGCTAAGTTGAGCATCTAGGATAACGTGGGGCTATACTTTGTTGCGTCAAGACAAGTGCAGCTGTGCTCAATCCATCCAGAACATGGCACACGGTAATAATTCCTCATTAATCGTCTGAGAAACCATCCTCTCTACTTATGCTCTGCTCAGAGTACTTAACTTTCACATTTGATTTTGGCCTTCACAACTCTTACTATATTCAGCTCTATAACCTGCTAAAACGTGTTTATTTTTGTCCTATTTTCAACTTGTCTTTTTAAAATGGTCCTGACTTGTACTTTTTGAAAATGAGGTTTGTTTTCTCTCCATCCATTTACTTGACTACATAGTCTATAAGTCAAGTTTAGGGACACTTATGCCATGAGAAGTTCCTTCCAAAACAAAATATATTATCTTGTCTGTTTCTCATAGAACAGCCTTTGAATCTGCCTGGGACCACATGCTTATGGCCACCAGCACAAGCAAAGAGTTTTCAAGGACAACCATTTACTATCATGAGGCACTTGGCCCAGGATGAGAAAAAACTGTTTCCCTTCACATGCACAACTTCCTCACTTATTACATGCCTAATACCTAATCTGGCTATTTTCTCCCTATGAAAGATTATTAGAATATAGTTCAACAGTTAGATTTCATAATATTTTAACTAAGGAAACAACTCCAGCTCTCTCAATGCCAGCAGTATAATTTGAATGTGTCCCTTCTCTACATTGTTAAGAAGTTTTGATCAGAAGAGAATTATATAACCAGTCCGGGGACCCTGTATTCTAGAAAGTTTTGGCTTTTGAGATGGAGATGTTGGCATGATGGTTCTGAGAAGTGAAGATCAAACTAGATCAAAGTGATCAAACCAGAGACGACAAATAGCTGCTTAGAATGATGAGGCGGGCACAGTGCTACAGGAGGATTAAATTCTTATTCAGAATCAGAGAAGTTAGAGAAGACAGAAGTTTTAGAGATGTCATTCAAATTTCTCACTTTCCGGATGAGAAAACCAAGACTCAGAAAGTTTAACTAATTTACCTAAGGTCACATGTCTTGCTTATAGTACAGACCCAGGGCTAGGATCCAATTTTCCTGACTCCCAATCCACCTTCCACCTACCTCACTTTATAAAGTTGTCATTTATATTGGGTAGAGTGTACTTTAAGCGTAATATTAATTTGACCTAAATTTCTTTCGATAACAGTCTTTGCAGAAAATTCATGTGGTCCCTGTAGTGATCTCTTTGATGACTATTTATGTACCAGCTGTGCAGATTGCAGAAGACATGTATATGTCATTCTGTTAAACACAACAGACACTTCAAAAAGATTTCAAGAGAACGGGCCTGAGAGAGATACTCCCGATTAAAATGATTCTGTCCTCATTTGCAACAGTCAGGATAGAGACATATAGAAAATAGATCTACCAGATTAAGCAAGAGTAGCTCTTTCCTAGGGTGATTTAGCAAGATATTTCTCAAGGATATAACATGTTTTTTAACACCCCTCAATTTCTTAGGATTGAGATGACAAAGAAGCTCTCCCAATGTCTTTGTTGGATGGAAAATAAAAACTGAATAATATTTTGCTCATCAAGGTATAGGTAACTTACTTTCCTTGGAGCTGTTGAAATGAGACTTCTTAGGTGGTAAGTAAGAGATAACAAGAAGACACTTGAGAGTTGATGTAACAGACACATGAGCCCTTAAAAGTCCGTCCTTCCTGTCTCTCCATTTCCCTTGCTCTGGGGTCAGGTGAGAAAACTGTGGCAATCGTTGGGAAAAACTCCACTTAGGTCCTGAAGGAACAAAGAGGTGGCCTCCTGTGACCTGAGCAGGATGTGAACCTTTAACAGTTCTGTGGGTCTGCTTCCTTTTGCTGAGACAACCTCTTGTTTGGGCAATTAGTCATCCTTCTTCCCATTCTGACCTGTGACATGCTTTGGTTTTCATTTATTTTTATTTAATTTTTTTTTCCTTTCAGATTCATAGGTTTAGCTGAACTTGCGCCCTGCATGAAAAATGAAGTTTACATAGTTTATATTATGTACATAAACTACTGATTTACACATGATTGGTGCCTAATTTATTAATCAGCACACAGTATGTAAATGCACTGAAGGGAAATCAAGATTTTAAAATAAGTTTTCCATGATATCCATAAACATTTACACTGGTGTAAATGCTAAACCTACCCCTAACATTAACACCAGCTTGCTTGCCAACAGGAAAGTCATGTGCGTTGCTGGGTGAAGACAAATTCTTTCTTGAATATCAGTTGGTCACATTTAACAACATAGCTGCAAATGAGAATAGTTTACTTCTCTTCTACTGTATGCGCATAAATGTAAACTCCATTTTGCCTTTAGTGAGACGTTTACAGATATTATGCCAACCGCTCTGGAAAATTTACACCACTGGAGCAAATGCAGTCTTTGGAGAAGAAATATTTTAAACACTTAAGTAAAGGAGCCTTCCTAAATTGGATTTGCATTTCTTAACTCAGGGTTTTTATCTAACAATTTCTGTGGTGTGTTTAATATTTGTCTTCAAAATATTAATAGTTTTTGTAGGTCAGGTACAGCATTGCACTTATATTTCTATAAAAAAATGATAGTTATTAGGAACCAAGACTAAATACAGGCTGAAAGGTTTTAAAGTTGAAGAGAAAAATAAGGCCATGGTTATTCCCATGGAACATGGTCCATAAGCAAATTCCTTTTAAACAAATCATTACAAAGTAGAAAAACGGGGCTCCATGTCTTTCTAAATGAAGCATAGCTCTTTTTTTAAAACCAAATTCAGTACTTTTCTTCCTTTTAAGTTTAAATCATTATTCTAGATTTGTTTTATAATACATACAATATTGTAAATATAGCATCTGTAAAGATAAGATTTAAAAAAAATACATACACATATATATTATTTTTCCACAAATAATTCAAGACCTGCAAAAAACAAAATGGGAAATTCTGGGACACAAGCCAACAGAAACAGTCAAACCACAACTAACCTGGGGATGGAATCTATGATTCTGGAACTGTTAAGAAGCTAATAACTTAGTAGGTAATAACTCAGAAACAGTTTCATGCTGAGGAGTTAAGTTTTTGTGTGCAAAGGAGGTAAGTTCATTTTTGGAGGAGAAACAGATCTTTGTTTCTGTCCTCCAAGAACATGAAAATCACGAGTACTTTTACAAGGTCTCTATGAATAGCCCCAATTGTCTGAAGATGTAGTAAAAAAATGCTCAGGGCAAGGGTGACGTCTGTCTGATTTGGAAGAGAAGGCAAAGGTCAATGGGACAATTCCTCCCAACGGAAAATGAAAGGACTTTGCCCTAAGCCTTAGTTCTTTTAGAACAGAGGGATTTTATGTCTCAAAACTAGTAAGACTGTTCCTCCAACACGGCAAAACGTTCTGGTGAACAATTGCACAGAGGATATAATTCTGCAGTTGTAAAACCTAAGATAGTTTCCATTCTTCAGGAACTGCCCTTGGTCAAGGTCATTTCCGCTTTAGTTAAGTGCAAATCAGGTCTAAGGATTCTATTTTATGAATGGTGGAGTTTCACTTTGCATACAAAGGACATTAAATATATTAGCCATTCAGTTTAATTGATGTATTTCACTCCTTTCAGTATACTGTTTCCAACCAGTTGGTTCTTTTCATTGTAGGGTTTCAGGCTTTGATTACCAATGGATAAAATTCTTGAAGAGATTTATCGCACTGCGATGAACTAAATTCCAAGAAGTCCCATGTTTAAACTTACTCTCTTGGTGTCAGTTCTCTGGCTTCTACCTTTTTCCTGACCTTTCTCCAAACTACGTTTTCTTCCATTTTTCACATCGTTTAAAAACATCCTCAAACCTATGAGGTTTCTGGGGTCAATGATTGCTCTGAAACAGGAGACAGGACAAAATACCCAGATCCTACCAGAGATATAAGCAAACACCACAATATTCAATACATGTTTAATTATGTTTAATATACGGACCATTATAATAAAACTCAGGGAACAAATGGTGCTGACATGGCAAAGACATGCCTTTCAATGGATAATCTCCTTCCATAAAGCCAAGACCTTGTCCTTAGGATAGGGTAGAGACAATAAGAAACCTAGGTGTGTGATTAAATTCTGTGACGTGCCATGGGGATCTGTTCCTGAAATTGATACTAATCAGAATTAACTCCTATTACTTTTCTCTTCTTATATATCTTTAAATTAGCATGCACTCCACTACAGCTTCCACTTAAGGATGCGGCTGACTCTTCAATATATGGGAAATATTGATCATCAAGGATGATAAGCTTTTATTCCTGCACTAAGAAGACTAAACTGTTAGGGAAATCCCTGATTGTCAATAAATTGATGCTGCATAGGAATATGGCTCGCCTTCTCTATATTTTAGTAGTTACCATCTTGGATAAGAATGTCAGTCCTATGTCAGGATCTGCCACAAATACTTTTACCCACCACCAAGCCCAATGTGTCCTTCTATTTCATGTCTAAACTGCAAAATCATAAAAGAAGTCTGGTGCTAAGCTTTTAAAACAAACAACAGAATTCCCTAGAAGAGATTAAGATTACTGCTCATCAAGGAGATCATTACCTTCAAAGATGAGATTCATTGCAAAGAGCCTTCAATTAATAAAATCTATTCAGATAAATTTCGTATTTATTTATTTATTTTTCTTTCTTCCTTCCTGCCCTCTTTCCTTCCATCCTCCCTCTTTTTTCCTTTTTCTTCCTCCCTCCCTTCCTTCCTGCCTCCTTTTCATCCTTCCTTTTCTGATTTACAGTTATGAAGTTTCCTGTTTCACATCACATAACAGCTATTTTCCAGGTTCTAAGACTTGGTGAGGTACCATATTTGGCTCTGCTGAAATACATTCAATTATGACCTCAATAACAATCCTCTGTCCTTTCACTAACTGAGCCATTTCCAATGCCTCCTATCTAAGTGAAAGCAATGGTTGGTTTCCTGACAAAGATATCTACACACAGAGAGCCAGATCTCTCTGTAAGGCTTTTCCTAAGAAAATCCTTCTTGTGTGGTGGTGATGCCAAGCTTTGTGGTATGTATATAAGTTTTGGCTAAATGATTACAAGTTTCTCAGCTCTTCTGGTCAAGAACTCACATTTCAGTGTTAATGGCAAGATGACTCTTGTAGATGTAAACTTAAACACTATATGCCCCACCGTATCTTTTTCAGGAGACTAGAAGCCAAGAGTGAGCAGGAAAGATGGAATATAATGCCGTTCCTAGTGGCCAGGCCTAAGATAATGATGGAATACTATGAACAGTGGTGCTGCAAACACCATCAGTGGATGAGAAGGGAGATGATGTGGGCCGCCAAATAAAGTATTAGCCTAAAACACCAGGACAGAGAGCTGCAAAGGAGCACAAGGGGGGGGGGGGTTCCTTTTTCTTATGGCTAGTGCTTTGTATTGGGGCTGTGATAGTAATTCTACCATATGAGTAGGGACCTGGGCATCTGTACTTCTCCTGCCTTGCTCACGCTCACTGTATTTTATCTGAAATAGGGAAAATCTCTGCTCAGGGAAATCCATGGGGCAAATGCAGTGTTATTTGAAGATTGGAGAGGGGGCAAACCAGGGCTGCTTAGGATCTCCACGTGGCTCATCATCCTTTCATTAGGACTTAACACTTGGAGACCTTCCTGCTTCTGGGAATTTGCTCCACACACACATGCTACTCATTCCTGCCGCAGAGCAGGACCAAGTCTGCAAAAAGCCAGGAGATACATGAATCCCTCAGACGCGGGAAACAAGAGTGAAGTCGGTAAACCTTCTCTCTTAGGTCACCTCATCCGCATCACTGATTCTTTCTGCTGTTGGCTCACCCCATCAATAGTAGGCACTTTCACTGACAGTGATAATCTGAGTGACTCTGGACTGGGTTCTGACGACTGCACTGGGAGGAAGATGAGGTTCTGCCTGGAGGCGGGGCCCAGCTTGGGCTGATACACACAGGTCCTGTGACAGCCGTGGATGGGGGAGCGGCTCTGCCCCTGGCCTCCTTCCCACCACGGCCCCAGCCCCTTGTCACAGCCACATCTCAAGATTACGATGAGGGACAGCATCTACTGCACAATGAGTCTATGTACACATGGACCATTCCCTCGGCATGCTTTAGAGAGAGGCACACACGCTCACACACACGTACTCCCACGTCGAGAGCGAGAGACAGCACGCGCACTCAGTGGAGAGAATTAAAATGGCACTTCCTAGCATCTGCGGCGTGACTAGTGCTGGGGGGGGGGTGCGGGGGGGAGTGAAGGGAAGCGGCGGGGGGAGGATAAAGGGGGCATATCCCGGACAGATGTGGGAGAGATAGAACACACTGGAGGGAAAGGAGATGGTCTTAAAAGTTGGAGAGAGAGTGGAGGCTGGAAAGCCAGGTAAGGCTCAGGGCAGGACTCCATTGATAGTCTGAATGGCTATGAGTCAGCTCAAATAAAAATCAGAATAAAATGATGATGGAAATATAAACACCAAAGGCAAGACCTGCAAGACTGTATTTTTTTCTTTCCCCACAAATGAAAAAAGATGAAGGAAGGATAAAGTGTGTGTGTGCGTGTGTGTGTGTGTGTGTGTGCGCGCGTGTGTGTGTGTGTGTGTGTGTGTGGTGGTGGAGGGTTAATATCCATCTGGTACTTCTTCACTTGTCTTATTTTTACAACATTGGATCTCTTTACCATGATGGAGTCTTTACACAGTATACATTTGCTTAGATATACACATTTCTTGGTAGAAATTTTCCCACCCTGAATTATACGTCAATTTTTATTGATGGACTTTAAAATTGTTTTAAATGTTGTATTTTCTTCTTCGTTTTCTTATTTTCCCTTTCATTTATAAACACACAAAGTTGTGAAATAAACGGTCTCCCCCCATCTCGCTCTCTCTCTCTCTCTCTCTCGCTCTGTATCCTGTGTGACGCATTTTTGTGTGTTTTATTTTTTTTTAATTATTTTTAAACTTTTATTCTGTTAACATTTGCTGAGAAGGCAGAGCAGAGATGCTGCCAGCAGCCACAGTGGTACGGCCAGACTGATGGATCCGTTTATTCCTCTCACCGACCCAGGTCCTGCAGTGCAAAAGAGAGAGAGAAAAGAGAATAGTTACATCTGGCCCACTCTATGTCACAGCTCACAGCTGACTGTGTCAGAGGTAAGACTGGGCCATGTACCAGCATCTCAAAGTCAGGGCACTTATATGCAGCCCAAGAAGGGCTCAGGATCTTTTCTAAATCCTTCTCCTTGAGCTGTAAGTATTTTAAGGGGTATCTTGTGTGATGGAGGAGTGGTCTCCTCTTTGCCCAACTTCATCCTGCACGCCCTGCTCTGCACAGCACTGCGATGCCAGCACTCATTAAGATTCCAAGCACTGGTGAGGGTCCTTCAGCAGCCAGACATGGGATCCTCCAGCTGATTCATCACAGCATCTCCATCAATAAACATGGAACCAATCTGTGACTTTCTCCTTTCTCGGGGGGAAGCAGTCATTATTTATTTGTTAATGGGGAGGGGAATTGTTTCAAAGTAACATTTATGGCTGGGTGGCACCTTAGCTGCAAGGCAGAAAATAAGTCAACTCATTGTGGAATCTTAAGCAGCAGCAGGGGATCCTCTGGTTCAAAGTCTTCATTTGACACTTTAAAAATAAAAACTAAAGACAATAACAACAAAAACAAAAAAGCCTAGCAAGGCAGGTCCAAACCAGAAGCAGAACTGAAGCTTGAACTTGCCCAGAATTCATCCTGGAGGGGCTGTCTGTGGGTTTCCCAGTGCCACCTGAGTTTTCCCAATGTGGACAAGATTTGGAGGATGTGGGTGCAGGAATGGAGAGGAAAGTGGGGAAGGGATTTGTGTGCTGACACAAAGAGAATTGAGGCAGTAAATGTAGGTCTGAAGAGCTTGTCTCCTATGCTTTGCCTGTTGCATTTTCTCCTTTTATATAGTTCTGTTCATTTAGATTCATTACAAGAGAAAAATAGTAGTATTTTCCACACCAAAGACTTTTGAATTTAAGACTGTATGCTTACCAGAGGTAAACCCATGCACATATGGTCACCTTATCTTTGATAAAGGAGGCAAGAATATACAATGGAGAAAAGACATCCTCTTCAATAAGTGGTGCAGGGAAAACTACACGTAAAAGAAAGAAATTAGAAAACTCCCTAACACCATACACAAAAATAAACTCAAAATGGATTAAAGACCTAAATGTAAGGCCAGACACTATAAAACTCTTAGAGGAAAACACAGGCAGAACACTCTATGACATAAATCACAGCAAGATCCTTTTTGACCCACCTCCTAGAGAAATGGAAATAAAAACAAAAATAAACAAATGGAACCTAATGAAACTTAAAAGCTTTTGCACAGCAAAGGAAACCATAAACAAGACAAAAAGATAACCCTCAGAATGGGAGAAAATATTTGCAAACAAAGCAACTGACAAAGGATTAATCTCCAAATTATACAAGCAGCTTATGCAGCTCAATATCAAAAAAACAAACAACCCAATCCAAAAGTGGGCAGAAGACTTACATAGACATTTCTCCAAAGAAGATATACAGATTGCCAACAAACACATGAAAGAATGCTCAACATCATTAATCATTAGAGAAATGCAAATCAAAACTACAATGAGATATCATCTCACACCTGTCAGAATGGCCATTATCAAAAACGCTACAAACAATAAATGCTGGAGAGGGTGTGGAGAAAAGGGAATCCTCTTGCACTGTTGGTGGGAATGTAAATTGATACAGCCACTATGGAGAACAGTATGGAGGTTCCTTAAAAAACTAAAAATAGAACTACCATACAACCCAGCAATCCCGCTACTAGGCATATACCCTGAGAAAACCATAATTCAAAAAGATACATGTACTACAATGTTCATTGCAGCTCTATTTACAATAGCCAAGACATGGAAGCAACCTAAGTGTCCATTGACAGAGGAACGGATAAAGAAGATGTGGCACATATATATAATGGAATATTACTCAGCCATAAAAAGAAATGAAATTGAGTTATTTGTAGTGAGGTGGACAGACCTAGCGACTGTCATACAGAGTAAGTCAGAAAGAGAAAAACAAATACCATATGCTAACACATATATATGGAATCTAAAAAAAAAAAAAGGTTCTGAAGAACCTAGGGGCAGGACAGGAATAAAGACACAGATGTAGAGAATGGACTTGCGGACATGGGGAGGGGGAAGGGTAAGCTGGGATGAAATGAGAGAGTGGCATGGACATATATACATTACCAGATGTAAAATGGATGGCTAGTGGGAAGCAGCTGCATAGCACAGGGAGATCAGCTTGATGCTTCATGACCACCTAGAGGGGTGGGTTAGGGAGGGTGGGAGGGAGATGCAAGAGGGAAGAGATATGGGGATATATGTACATGTATAGCTGATTCACTTTGTTATACAGCAGAAACTAACACACCATTGTAAAGCAATTATACTCCAATAAAGATGTTAAAAAAAATTAAAATAAATTTTAAAAAAGATTGTATGCTTAGACAATGACATTCAAAAGAGAAATTGGTGTCACTGTAATTATGGGTCACTTGGAAGTTTTGATGGCACATACGGAGATCAATACGTGTGAACGAGTGTGTGTGTGTGTGTTTAAACCTGTGATGGTTTGCAAATGCAATGGAAGCATTCTCTGGTATGTAAACGTTTCCAAAATTGTCTACAAACATACCAGATCAGATGTAAAATAACATGGAAAATGTTGAACTCAAAAATGTTTTCCTATCTATGTTTTATGTAAATAATAATAGGAACAACAACAACCAAATACAACCAAGGAACAATTATGTAGCACTTCCTACAAGTACTGTTATAAGTGCTTTACAAATACAAGCACACAAGCATGTTATGAGGCGGGTACTCTAGTGAACCCTGTTTTACAGTGAGATAAAGGAGGCACAGAGAGGTTAAATCCATCGCACGAGTTTACACGGCTAGTAAGCAGAGGAGCTGGGGGCTCCCCAGGCGGCTGGCTCCAGAGACTTTCCCTGTCACCACTGCACAGTGAGGTTACACAGTGAAGGGGTGCTGGTGAGTCTCTTGTCAAACATTCTGCAAATAAAATCTGGGTTTGTTTAAAACAGTAGCCCAGAACAAACAAAACAACAGGAAGGCATCCATTATCTTTGAAAAAATGATTTTCATTAGAAGATTTTTTTACTAGAATGCCTTCTTGAGAATATTAAAAATATCCCCTAATATAAAAATACGAATATATACAAAGTTTGAACAGCATAGTTACAGGATAAAATGAGTGTTATTATATGTTGAGCTATGGAAACACAGAATAAACAATGTAAATATTCAATCACTTGTTTAATTTTTCTGAATGGCTGTAGGATCATATTAATAAAAGGCACTGTAGCTACCTTCAGGTTCATGCTTTTCATGAGGAATTAAGGTTCAGGAAGATTTTACATCCTGCACAAAGCACCTGATTAGTAATTGTTGACCAGGCCCTAGTGTTCTGAGTCTTAGCTCAATGTTCCCCCTAATTCACCTCCCCCCCCCAACACCATTCTTTCTTGCCTTTTGGGACCTTTCAGCTCCTTTAACGGTATCTCCCCAGGGCTTCTGGCCTGATGGCAATGTGTTTCCCTATCATTTTAATTCCTCTTTAGACTTTAGATGTCATGAGCTCTGTAGCACATTTGTTTGGATTAGTGTGTCAGTGATGCTTCCAAAACAAAGTCTACACACAAATTGAGGCCATACAGGGTTAAGCAAGAATGATTTTTGTTTTGCCCTAGGGATAGTATGAAAACAGAAAGTTTTCAGAAAGACTCAATTCTGCCTATTTTCTTAATCTCATTTTTAGTGCTGGGACAGGCTAGATTATCTTTCAGACATCTCGGAGTTGAGTGGTACCTGGGGGAGTCTAAAAAGTCTAGTGTTACCATTTTATTTGAAGGGTAGTAAATATTTGAAAAACAAAAATGCCATCATTGAAAAATATGATATATGCATATATGAACCTAGATAAACATTTCATATATAACGTTCTTGCTAATGTATGTACACACATATATATGCAGATACCAAGAGAAGTATATTTGTTACATGCATACTCATATATACACATATGATATACACACGTTATAGGTCTTTTAATACACATAATTGAGAATTCATTGTTACTTTCACATGCTATTCTATGTTATACATAGGGAATCCCAGTACAACTGTGCTAATAATCTTTAATTTTATCTCTAATAAAATTATTATTACATATTTGAAATGTATTTTGTGGATCTGTTAAAGATATTTTCATCTCTATCAATTACTATTTATTAAGTGCTCTCATATAGCTATTTGATGTGCTTATATGATTTCCTCTTTTCATAATTGGTTTTGAGAAAAAATAAATAGGCTTGAAAAAGTACAAGGGTGAACGGGTGATCGTTGTGGAATCAACACAAATGTGTATGCAATTACAGACATGTATATGGCTGCATAGGAGACTACTTCAGTTAATGGCTATTTCAGGGAAGAATAATCAGCAAAATCATTAATTATGTTTTAGTTCATAGTTATGAAATTTCTGCTTATTTGTGGAAATGCAAATAATAAATCTTATTTCCCATGCCAGATGGCCACACTCAGCAAGTGCTTTTATATACTGACAGATATAATGAAAGCAAGAGTTTGCAGACATAAATTAGCCTTAAGAATAGATGCGCAAATAGAACCACAATTCAAAAATTGCTACATGTTTTTCATATAACGGACAAAAATCATATCTTGGTATTTAGCCACATCCTATATGTGTATATGTGTTTATCTAGTAAACATTCAATAAGCGGTAGCATTATCATTATTGTTATTAACTCTAGAAGTCTGGGTTACAGAAAGGCATGAAATACCTGAATCAAAGGCATTGGTTTGTGAACTGGGTCAAGGCTTTTAATGTTTGACCTGAAGGTGTGAAATTTAGCTGCCGCAGGATTGGGAATCTTGAGTCAACACACCAGGTCAAGGTTCTCAGCCCCAGGACAGGATGATAGGTGAGACTATGTATCAGGGTCGAGGCCTGGCCACACTTTGCCATGACAATGCTTATCAAAGGGAATTTGTGATTAAGGGCAAGATTGATAAAACATCCTGAAATTTCAGGATCTGAGAATTTGGGGGCAAGTCTTTACCCTACAAATCTGATGCAGGATGCTAAGCCAACTGATTTGTCTTTCAGTAAAATCTCAATGAAAGGACAAGGTGATTTTTCAGCACCTGCTTTAGAGAGCGTGTGCTTGGAGACACTTTGTGATTCAATGTGGCCAACATTTCTGTTGCTTCTCCTGAATACTTTGAGCTCTTTTCCAGGATTTGGGACCAGATTTATTCAAAATAATCATTAATCACACCCTCAGTGATCACCGGGCATTCCTTCCAGCCACTAAGTTATCCAGGTCATTTATAATTTTATTCCTGTACATAGTTCAGCCATACAAGAAAAGAAGAAGGGCCAGATGAGTTTAAGTTTGAATTCTTCTTAGAATTACTAAGGATTGACTGAGTGACTAAAAATAAAACAAAAATATAAACGATATACAAAACAATTGTTAAGCAAAGGAGAAAAATAATCTCCTCAATGTCTCAGTATCTAGATGCCCAGACTGACTCCCCCTCAGTGTCCTGGGAGCCATGTTTAAAGGGAAAAAGACTGACTTTGGCGCCACCTGCTTTCCACCTTCCGCCAGTACAGCTTTCTCTGCGTGAACGAATCCACTGAGGATGACAGCCTATAATTTCCAGGCTGGAGCAGATTGGAAGAGGGGATATATTGATATTTTCTTTGACCCGTGTGTCTTAGAATTAAATTTGGGTTCCTTCTCCATAATTCTTTATGCATTAGCTCCTCTTTCTATAAAGTGAGTCTTGGGTAAGACTGAAGTATTCTCACAGTGAAGTTGGATTATCATATTTTTTCCATCAAAACAGCATCAAATATTTTGACTTGCAAAATTTTGAAATTTTAGGCCATTACTTAGAATTTCTTTGAATGACATGAGGAATTTTTCTCCTTGGTCTTTGAAAAAAAAAAATCCTATGCCCTATTTTCCCCTCCACACCAAAGCTCTGTGGTATCACTATGTTCTACTAACACCAGCTACTTAAGATTCAAATGTAATTGATAATCATGGCATTGGAGAGGGAAGAAGGGCTGAAGAGAATGGCAGTTTATACTTCTTGCCCCAAATAATCTTGGTCCAATGTACATATTTTTGGTCACCTCTTCCCTACTGCATTCTGTGAGGACTTGCTAGCACTGGTCATAAACAAGGTGCTGGCCCTTTCCTGGGTGTAACCAACAAAGTGTCCACAATCTCTGAGGCTCTTCACTGGTAGGCTCTAAGTACCACAAGAATAGGTTCTCACTATTGAGAATGATCTTGGTAGTCTCATCCCCTTTGAAACTCAGAGAAGAAGACATCTTCATAGGAGACAATTACCAATCCAAGTGGGTGGCCATGAAGATTTATGGAGGGTGGTGTCTGCCAAACAGATTTTTCCATGACTCTGGTCTGGGGACAGACACTGTTAGGGATTTCTGTTGGCTTTGTGAAGATGACACCTCAGAATTGGCAAATTGTTGGAATCCTAGGGTCCATATCCTGAAGCTTTGAACTGATTGCACTGTCTTTGTAAGGGAAAGTATATAACTTATATGCCACATGGCTGACGAAGTTATGTGGGGCAGTTGGAGGGCACAAAATCCCGGGATATCCCAGCAGCCCGGGTATAGTGTAGCAGGGTGAGGGTATATGAAGACCTGGGAGCACGCTTAGGCAGGAGGGGATATTAAATGCTCAAGTGCTTCATTTTAGGAGACCCTGCTCTATCTCCTTTAGCAATATATCTACTTGAACAGCCAACAAGGGATGGTAAGGTAGACTCTCTGTCTCTTCTGAAAGCCCTGTCATTGGGCAGTGAACATTTCCCAAAGTGCAGCTCTGCAAGAATTAACCATGGGCACTTAAGGAAAGTGGGAGGGGGAATAACTTGCTCAGTTCCAGAGATTTAAAAATGAATAGCTGTCAAAAGCAATATTGGGGTCATGGGTTGGATCAGGGGTTATTTTTTGCAAATGAGAAAGTTCACAATTTGGGAAAAATAGTAGCAAATGTGTTATGGAAATTATTATCATAGATTATTGAAATGAAATAAAGTGTATAAGGCCCCAATGTATGGCTGTAGAATCTTAATTTTAACATACAGAAGGTAATCAGAAATAAGAACCATACCTTTTTGCTTGAAGTGCACGGTGGTGCCAATTTCTAAAAAGGAAACATTTAGCAAAACAAAAACAGGTAAAAAGTTCTGTATCAATTGAGAATAAGCACAAAGGTAGTCTGGTACTCTCCACTGAAAGGAACATGAGAGGAAGGGTGGGAAGAACACTCTCAGAGGAACATATATGGGTAGAGATGGAAAGGCACACGGAAAGAGATTGTTTTGTTGGAACAAATGTTGTGCAGTGGGAGGTGGCAAAAACAATTTGCAACTACGAATACTTGATGTAACATGTGATGTGTGCAGACAAGTACAAGAACTCTGAGTATGGCAGGTAAAAGTACACTTGACTGCAATTTAGGGGAATGATAGGATGTGTCTGGCCCCCGACCCCATTCTACCATTTTGCTCCTGGTTTGCTTTACTCAAGCCAATTGCCTTTCTTCCTTTTCTTCTAATACACTAAATCCATTCCAACTTTCAAACCTTGGCACTTGCTGTTTCATCTACTTGAAGTGTTCCTCCCCAGACCTCTCTCTGCCTGGCCTACTCAGTCACTTCATTCAGATTTCTGCTGAAATGTCACCAACTCTGGAAGGATTTCTCTCATCACCTTCTCAAAAATGGTATCCTCTGTTACTTCCTATTATTATTCCTGATTTACTAATATTAAGAGCACCGATCACTACTTGGCATCATGTCATACACTTACTTATTTGCTTGTTCAGAGTTTATCTCCTCTGTTAGAACATATGCACCATGAAGGCAGCAACAGTGCATGTCTTGTCAACCATTGTATCCCTGGGGCCTAGATAAGAGCCCGGCATGCAGCAGGTATTCAATAAATATTTGTTGAGTGTATAAATAAATCTCAGGGTTGGAAGAGCTTCTATAGGTCAAATACTTGCATTCCCTTTTAAGTATCCTTATCAATTAAACCACAGTACTTAGATCTTTAGGAGTAAATATGGAAAATTTCCATAGGATACTTTGAATCTCAGGACCAGCTGAATGACTGCTCAGATATAGGAGCCCAAACCATGGCTGTTGGATAGGGATTTTCTTCTCTTTGAAGAACAGGATGTAGCCCTGCATCCCTGAATGGCATGCTTTCACTAAGTGACTTGGACTCTCAAGCCAAAGAGAAGCTTTTGATTTGGACATCCAGTCTCCTCATTGCCCTGCTTGAAACTTGTTTATGCTTTCTTATGGCTTCCAGGATAAAGGCTCACATCCCTAGCATGGCATCCATGGCTCTGCCCTTTCACCTCTCCAGCCTCATCAATGTTTATCATCTCTGCATTCCAGCCCACAAGCCGTCTTGATGCTCCATGGTACCATGTTTTCTCTGCTGTGGGGCCTATGGCCTAATGATACCTCTACTAGGAATCCCACTCGTCATTCAAAATTCAGTTGCAAATTCCACAGAGATGTCTTCCTTTGACTCCTTGGTAAAGTTATGTCCCTTTGTTATAAGCTCTGTTCTCCTTCATAACGCTCATCTCTGTTTTAATTTCAAACGCATTTGTCTGAGGTTTTGATTAATGCTTATCTTCACTAGGGAACTGTGAGTTCCATGGAAGCAGAGGCTGAGTCTTTTGCTGTTCCCTGTTTAGCACAGCAAATGCATGACGGCACTCTGAGTGCAAAACGGGCCAAAACAGAACGGGCAGAATCACTGAAGTATGAGAAAAATAAAGGTATGCCAGGCATCCTCCTAACAGAGGACCTGAGACTCTGTTAAGACAACAGAGAATCTGAGTAGCTAAACTCTTTATTCTCTGATTTAGCACAAAGGGGTCAGATCTTCAGAATCAGGTCTGCAAAGTTTCTGAGGTTTAGAGCAATCTACTAAGCCTCTCCCTCCCCGATTTTCCATTTGCCTGTCCGAAGGAGACCACGAGGAGAAGCTCTCAAACAGCACGGTGTTTGCTAGCATTCTTATGATGCCATTAAGAAGGGCACAATTATCCTAGTGTCTGAAGTCTTGAAAATGTTTGGCTACAATTCAGCGTTAGCAAAACTAGTATCAGCTGGACTGTGTCTGCATCTAAGGACAGTTTCCCTAAACTGGTCAGATGTGGAGCGGGGGCTGGTGGGAAGCCCAGTGTGAATGTTCTTTTACACCATGATTACCGGTGCACTTCCGAAGACACTCAAGGCCATCAGCACCTGCCCTTCTATCCTTGAAGAGTTAGTCCATTACTTGTAGCAGGATGGAAGTCCACTCAGAAGCTTGGAGCAATATTTCTGCTCCTCTCCTAGCAGAAGCCAGCAACTGATGTCTCTCTCACCTTAGAAGTGAAGCAAGATTCTATCAAGATATAAAACACCCGTCTCCACCTGTTGACCACACTGATCATCGGACCACTAACGTTTCAATTGTATATTAAACACGCTGACACCTGTTTTCTTTCATAATACCTGATCTCACCACTTTTCTTTGAAATCAGCATATCACCTTAAAATTTGTGGAAAAGGCACTGTAGAGAATTGCTTATCATGATATGAGGAAACTGAGGCCCAGAGAGGCTAATCACTTCTCCAAGGTCACACAAACAGCAAGAGGCAGAGCTGAGACCGAAGTTCAGGGCTCCCAGTTCTCCAGACAGAACTCTGAACATTATTCACAACACCCCTCCAGAATTTTTATGACAGCAAAGCTGAGTAAGCATAGCCTATATAACTCTAGGGTTATCACTGGGACATTTAAATGATTCAGTATCGACTGGGGAAAGTGTGGCTCTGCTCTGTGCAAAGTACAACTTCTTTCTTTGGTCAAGCCTTTTGGTTTATCATTCTTTAGAATTTAGAAGGACCTCTCAAGGTCACAAAGTGATGCTCTTCACCCAAAGGGGCTTAGATCCGTGATGCAATCATCTTCATGTAAAGAACACTTGGTTTTCCCTGCTCCATCCCAGGCCTCATGGAATAATTCCAAGCAATTGTTCAGGAACCTGGGCAGGCAGGGAAACCAATAGTTTTGCTTAAGTTATAAATTATCACTTCATTTCTCTTTGCCTCAGTTTCATCAACTGTAAAATAAGTTTAATCAAATGCTTCTTATAAATTTATTCTATCGGTTAAATTAATTATCATACTATGCTTAGAATGCTGCCAGACACATAGTAAATGCTCAATAAATAAGAGTTGTTGTTATCAGGTTTATGGTAAAAATCCCTTCTAGGAAAGATTGTCAGTTAAAGTTTGGCGGAAAAAGAGAACAACAGATCTTAAAAGTAAGCCATAGCAGTACAGTTTCCAAAAAAATTTCTTTTAAAAAATCTGCAACACTGTGGATGAACAAAACAAGATGCTAGCACACTGAAGTGATAGGGAAGCAGGCTGATTAGGCAGCAGTTTGGTCAGGAGAAAACTAGCAATGGGTTAACCAGTCACTGGCACAGGCTTGGGCAAAAGTTTATATGTCCTAAATGGATTTCTTAGGGAACAGACACTCCCCTACTAATCAATGAAAAAGAGTTCAACAAAAGAATTTAAAAACATTGCTCAAATACTACACTCTATGAAGAAAATGTCACAAAAATTCAGATAAAAATATACACTTGTTTAAAATATCTTTAAAAAGCAAACTAGCTTACCAGTTAAATTTTAGGAAGTCTTCCCTATTGCAATAAATGAACTAGTTTGTGAAATACTAATGATCTTAACACTTGGAATTCCATTTGTACTTAGAAAAAGGGAACAGAGTGCTTATCTTGTACAATTATTTCCTACTCATCCTCTTCTGTTGGAATAGAACATTCTCTTTTGAGGAGCAAAACCCCGGATTTTTTTGAGCCAGGCTCTTTGAAAACTTGGTTGTATGCTGCCATCTTGTGGTAATACTAAGACATGTTCCTTTGCGCCGTCTAAAGTAAATCACCTTTGTCCACGAGGTGGCAGTAGTGAGAAAAAAATTTTTTTTTTCAGAGCAGGCATGAAATGTTATTTGCAAAAAGGAGTCTTTCCTATTATAGGCAAGAAAAAAATTTTTTTTTGGTCCCTAACAACTGACAATTATTCTTTCTTTTCCAACGTGAAGGCGATCTCAGGTTCTTGAGTAAAATTGCCTTGCCAGGGATACCAATTCTGTAGGGATTCCCTGGACATACCCATTAGAATATACCTGAAACCTACCATTTTTATGCCTCTCGAAAACTTCTCTCCACACGTCGATCTTGCTTTAGCAAATACACTTAAAAAGTAAGCATGACAGTGCCAGTCTAAATAATAAAATAAAAAGATAAATCTACTGCAGAAATACAATGGACAAAATTTGGGGGGGTTCTAGTACAGAGACAGTTCTAGACTTCTGTGGAAGCATTGTTGTCATATGCTTAGATCTCAGCTCCTGATGAAGGGGTACAAGGAGGCAATTGGAAAAATAATTTAATACTAGGAAAAGAAAGTGCCTTGACAAACTTATTTATGCTAATCTGTCTTTGACGTCTAACTTTTGACTTTCAGATTTACAACCAGCCGTGTTATACAAACATGCAGCATCAGAAAGAGCTGAGTGGGCTTTTCTCATTGGCATAGACAATGTCTTCCTTGTTCACTACTGTAGCCTCAGCTCACTATTTCTCTAGCACAGAGTATGTGTTCAATAGATTTGCTGAATAAGTGTCTGAGTACATAAATGAATAAATGAATGAGTGACTGAGTGAATGAATTAATCAATCAATACCTTAAGAGCTGCCCTCCCTAAGATTCTAGGTAGGGGGAAATTTTATTCTTTGAAACCACTATGCCTTAACACAAAGGCAAAATGATTGTTGGGAATTCACAGCCATTTAAAGAACCATATGGGGTTGGGAGGTCCTTTCATTAGTCCCCAAATCCTTGGCAGGTAGAACATTTTCTGGAGGGCTAAGCTTTATTTAAGAACTCATGAAATTTAAACTTTAGAAAATAAAAACCCAAGATGTTCTTTTGTTCAAAGGCCGGAAGATTTAGTCTTTCCTCTCATCTGCCATTATGTGGTATAACTAGGTCTCTCTCTCTCTCTCTGTAATTAGAGTGAGTGTTGTGAAGGTGAGGGATGCTTCACTGGAAGCTCTAGAGTTTGCAGTTTGGTAACTCCCTTAGTACCTGAGGAAATTTCCATATCTATATTTATGAGCTGTTTTGGCATTTTGCCTTCTTTGAATTTTATCTGGGAGAGGAGGTGAGGGTACAACGAATCCATGAGAAGAATTGATTTTCAGTACTTTGACTCTTGACAACTTATCTCTAATCCTATGCTTACAAGCATTCATTCTAATTCACAGGTAGGATATGTAGAGTTTAGCGGTTTATACTGTTTGTGCAATTGTTCTAATTCCAGGATATTTACTTGAACGTAAATGGCTCACTTTTCAATACACCACAGCCATTGGAGCAAGGAGACATTCTCTGTTGCATATGGCACAACTCTTTCTATGAGGCCAATCTTCTGATATGTCCCAGGTTTTGAAAATGACATGTTAGAGGACTTAAAATAACTAATCGCACTTTTTTTTCTGGGCCAGAATTAATAAGAGTGTATGTTCAGGGGAAAGGGAGGGTCCAAATTCAACACAGATTTTATCCTCCAGTTGCCTGGGAAAAGTAAGAGAGGGACAGAGTTAAAATCATTAAGAAATGTAATGAAATAAATGTATAAGAATATTCGACGTGATGCTTCTTCTTCCCTCACTGATGCTGAAGGCCTGAAGCATAACATTTGTTAAGTGTCCTCCATGGGAATTTATGATTTTTTGTGCTCTTTTGGTTTTTTTTGTCAAGGTTTGGAAAAATAAAACCTTTTTTTATTATAGTAGCTTAAAAGGGGGACATTTTTATTAATTCAGTTTTCAAAGCCACACTCTGAAAGTTGTTAATTTCTTTCTCAGTGGTTTCTCTGCTCTACTTGGAGGCTTTAGGGATTAGCACTTCTACTTACAAGTATTATTATTATTTTCCTTTTTACACAGAAAAAAGATATGCCTGTGATTTCTATTTGGATTGTTAGAGTTTTTAATTTTCTCTTTTACTAGATTCACATTTTATAAGCCCCAATGCCTGGTATTTCTAGAGTAATGTCCTCTGAGAATGACAGTAATCATTCTGTGTCTAGTTCAGGGGAAAAGCCAAAATACAGAAATAGTTCTAAGCCTCAACATTTAAGATTATTCCTGTTTTCTTAGTTATTTCATAGGTTGATCATTATCCTGAGTACTAGGAAAATACATCAAACTGGCTGGGAAAACTAAAAGGTCTTAACATGTCATCAATATTTGAGAAGGGAAGTTGGCCTCCCCCTTAGCTAGATTTGGGTCAGAGAGGAATCCTACACTTTACTTTCAAATGCTCCTAGGGGCTTTTCCTCTTAGAGTCGACTGTGACCAGGAATGGACTTCAGATGTTTGATGCTGTTTTGGAGTGAGTCAGAGACATGAATGATTTACCAAGTTTTTTGCCACCCTAGACATACGGTGAGAGCTCCGTGGTGAATGAATGAGTAAATCCAAATCAAAACTAATGCTGACATAATTTCTCATTATATGATAAAATAATTGAGACTCATTCCTTATTCTCATCCATTAGTGAACCAACCCTCTACTAACTAAACGTTCTATACTAAAGAGAATTGGAGAAAATATTTTTACAATAAAAGGTCATTTCATTAAAAAAAGACAAATTTGTATGAATACCCCAATTTAGAGAGAGAGCGTAGGCGGACCCACATCTGAAAGGAGGACGCTTACTGGAAATCCTGGAGGTGACACAAGGGAAATCTCTTGTAAAATGAGTCAAGTTTGACTTAGGACCTGGAATAGTTGAGAGAGTGCTTGTCTCTGTGGAGAGAGCACTGGCTTGGGGGCAGGAACACAGCTCCTGACCTGCCTCTTCTGTGACCTTGAGCAAGTCACAGGAACAGGCCCAGACTCAGAGAGGGCAGAAAAAGGAGAACGGGTTAGGTGTTTTAACCTGAATATTTCATAGTATACTGACAGCTCAAGCATTCAGACGAAACATTTGTTTATATCATTATTAATGGTGCTATCTCTGGGGAGAGAGATTATATATAATCTTTATTTTCTTCTTTATAGTTTCATATATTTTCATATTCTTCCATAATGAGAATGCATAACCTTTATTATCAGAATGGAAAACTATTTATAAAAACAAATCAATGCATTTTTTTAAAAAAAAACTCTCTATATCTGGGGAAAAGAAAATAATCAATTTCTGATTCTTTAGCTTTGGGTTGACATCATTACAAAGGGAATGAATGTTTTCCTCCACTTTTTAGTTGGCTGGTATCATACAGTAAAACTAAAGAGAAGCTAAGATAGGTGAGGTCTGACTTCTATAAGGAACATCGTCTTTACAGCATGAAGTGACAATGCAATAAGAAATGTAATATATGGGTTTATGAGGTCCTTCTGACTACACGCTTGAAGTAATTGCCCTGTAGAGTGAGTAGAGATGCACGAACTAACTTTAACTGCTACGGGCTCTGCTCAGTTGTGATATGGATGGTTCCAGAGAGTGCAGACTCACTAAGCACTCCTGACATAAAGAGAGGGTTTCATTAAGTCTCTTACAGCAAAGTCAGCCTTCTCAAATCCTGCAGATTTCTTATTTAGCCTGAGAGGTTTAATTTTTAATAATCAGTGAATTAAAATATTAGAGGATGCCCAATGGGCTAAGTTTAATAAAGGAGTTTCCCTGGGCCACTCCACCTGAAAATATGCATAAGGTAGAAAAACTCCAGAAGCAAATTTGTTTGAATCAGCTATCAGTAAGGTATTAGGGCCAGACATGCACTTTCTGTCTTAAAGAAGAAACAAGTGCTTCTGCCCTTGTGCCTGGAACACGCCCATTGCACCTGTGGGTAAAATCTTGGCCTTTGCCCCTCGATGGAATTAAAGAACAGTCATTTCATTTCATAAAGAGCTATCTCCCAGCCCCGAATCTACTTATTGTTGGGGCAAAGTAGATTATATTTTCCGTGCTTAAAAATATACATTTTATGTATATTTGAAGCCTTTTGTGCCTTCATGTATTTAACTTGCTAAAAAAGGATTTAAAAAGTATAGGTTTGGGTAGGTCTCTAGAGATTTTCCTCCTGTCTGGTTTTCTTTCTCTCTACTTCCATGCTCTAAATTGTGAATTGCAGATCCGTTTTAGAATACATTTTAGATTTAAATTCTAAGGGATTCAAGATGGTCTTTAATCCATGTAATATGTGTTTTCATTTTGCAAGTTTCAAAATCAAAAACATTCAAATACCATGAAACAAGGGAACTAGCCTATGGAATTTGAATGCAGAGATAACAAGTGAATTTGTGAGATTTCCTGGGATTTTAAGGCTCTTGGAAATAAGAAGATAAGGGATTAAAAAAAGGTGGTATGCTCAGAGTTACCCTAGGGCTTGCGTCTGCGGCACTGACCGCCGCAGGGCAGAACTTGGTGAAGGCGGTTCTGGGTTCTCCTTTGGGCCCTTCGCAGTGACTGTACTACTTGGAGTGCCAGGATGCCTCAGTGATTTATCTGTCATTCCTGCTGTGTCACCGACTCCAAACATAGCATCATCGCCAGGCTCTAGAGCAGCTCCTGGAAAATGCAGATGGCTCCATACGACCTGACTGTTCCTACAACTACAATAAAAACCTACTATCAAACCTCCTTGTTGAGAGGCTGAAAGTTTTCTCTAGATGTTCTGCTAGATAATAGGCTCTCAGCATCCTCCAGAAAACTCACCTCTATAACACCACCTACCATACAGTATACACTATCCGTACATATCTGTACAATCAGGCTGACGGGTGCTCTTTCTTGTCTTAAATGTGTAACGGGGTAGAAATGCCCATCTCCTCTCTTTTAACTCCACTGGTTTATCACTTTTCTTTTTAAACAGGCCAGATGCAAACAAGGAAAAGTAAGAAACTATTAGGGAAAAATGTATTTTTTTTTCAGATTTTAAAAATTCATTAGACCATATTGTTCAGCCCTCTCTGGATTCTAGACCTCTGCGTTCCTGGGATGTTCTGCTCCTCTCTCCCTTCTCTCCTTTCTGCCTTAATTTTGAACTTCGCTTTTACCTGGAAGCCTCTCTGACCAGTCCAGGTTAGCTAAGGTGCCCCTGTTCTGTGCTCCCCATATACCACACAGGTTTCCTCAACTTAGCAAATTTTCCTGTGATTACTTACTTCATCCTCTACTGCCCCGTCTGGTCTGTAAGCTCTATTAGTGCTGAGGCCATGTCTGGCTTGCTCTCCACAGTGTTTCCCTAGATCCAGCTGAGAGCTTGGCACATAAAAAGTACTAGGATAGTACTTTTTTTTTTTTTTGAGGGAATGAATAGTGTAATCAAAATATCGTGTATTGTTAAATAAACTTCATCTGGGCCAGAAACTAGTGTGCACTGCCCATTGAGAATGAAGTTTATTTCTTGTGTTCCTCATGGTTAGAAATCAGAGGAAAAGAAAACATGGACTCTAAAAGGAACTTTACAAAGCAAAAGCAAGTGGAGAGTACATCTAAATGCAGAACAAGTGACACTATTCATTTAATGATAGAACGGGAGGGCTGATCCTTAGGGAAGACCAACCTCCAATGGATGAGAGCATGCCATCTTTTTCAGCCCTGCAACACGAAGTAAGCAGCTTTCAACAATGCACTTACCTGTGTTCAGGAACTCCAGGGAAGAAAATAGAACAAATCTCCCAAGTTACTCCCTAACTTGCGATTCAACAAAGAGAAGTGCAAGCTACTGCTTTTCCTTCTTTCTTTCCTTTCTTTCTTAGTTGCTTCTGCCCTCCAAACATTCACATGGACAATCGAGAAAGCACTTTAGAATGGCCAAGAAACTTTCCAACATAGAACATGGCTGGGGATGCTTGGTGCCGTGCGGGCTAAAGAGGATGGGATGGTACACAGAATGGGTGCTCAGCCACGGCACAGTTATCTCTTACTGCTTTTTTTTTATTTTTTGAAAGCACAGAATGCTACTGTTTCCCCAAACAATATCCTCTTAGGCAGTTAAACGTCATACTGGAACTGCAAGGTTTGGAAGGTGAGTGGTTGAGGCAGCATCTCCCTTGTGAGTATGGGGCAGATAAAGTAGAATGGACTGACAGCTGTGATTTATAGCAAAGATACTCTGTTAATGGTAATGTCTAGGTATTGAAACGTACACATGTGTTACAGAGATGCGGGAAGCGTTTTCTTTTACAATCAGCATTGTGATGAGTAAAATAGTGCAGTAAACTATGGCAGTGCTTGGCTCCCCGGGGTCCAATTAGGAAGCGTGATAAATGACTTGTAAGGTCTCTCCCCCTACTGATTTGCGGTGGCTATAGCTGACAATTCTCAGTGGAGTCCTAGTGAGTGGTCTGCCTACTCCCATCATATATCTGTGTACAAATGAACACCTTAAGTTGGAATTCCAAACTCATTATGTCATGCTGTGTTCTGACTTGGCAGGTGTGTTTCTTCACCACAGTATACAAGGGGAGATGTAAGGTGGGACCCCTTAAGCTGATTTTTTTCCCCTATGGAAGTGCTTGTTTAATTTAATACCTACCAATGACTTGTGATGATGAAAGAACATTGTGGGGACGGAGTGACTGTATAAGAGAAGTTGTTACTAAGGTTAATTTGTATCTTGCCTCTTCAGAAGTAGATGTTTCCTCCAGATAGATGGGATAATGGCTTTGTGGTGCTTGCATGGCTGGTAACCAGTGTTTAGAAATGAATGCTAACAACATCAAAACTTTTTCTATGGTTTTATTTGAAGGATGTCAAAGAGAGAGTGTATGCATAATGCAAGGTGAATATGGTGGAAAATGTAGAGAAAAAGAAGATCAAGAAATACAGATAACAGGAATAAGAATTTCAGGTGAAAAGGAAAGGGGGAGCCATGGGGCAGACTAAAATTAAAGATTATAATTTTGCAGGGCTATACTATGAAATTTGTCAGGGGCTGAGACTGCATTGATGATTGAATTCTTGGAAGAATATGTATTCTTTCTTTTTTAACTCTTAAGTAGTGCCACTTCCTTTAAGGACTCTTGATCCGTATCATGTCTCTGAACCTAGAGCGAAGCTTCCAATGAAAGGACCTCCTTCCTGGCTACACCCAGCAACGCTCCTCACAGTACATTGCTACCTCCTGCTAAATGTCACACTCTGGCAAACACCGAGGCGAGCTCTCTAAAGACCAGAGAGACCTGCATCAGCATTTTCTGTCCATTCAAGATCCTGATCTTCTCACCCTTTGGGGCAGCATGCTAACATTTTCTGCTGCAACTCTCACTGAGCTCTTCTTAGGCGGCTTTCTTCCTTTTAATTAAAAAGACAAGACTGTCAATTACTCAAACTTAATCCCAAAATGTAATTGTTACTTTGAAAGATATTTTTTTCTCATAAAGCTCATAGAAGAGAAATATTTCCATCAAATTAAAATTTAGTGGGAGCTTGGATTTAAAAAAAAATATTCATCTTCAAGTCCCTGCTGGCTCTAGAAATCTAAATAGCACAGCAAGGCATAAATACAGGGAGATCACCAGGAAAGGCTGACTGATGTAGGCAGATCCAGACTAGGAAAATAGGAAGAGGCATCAGAAAAGAGTCCCAGGGCTAAAAATTCTCCTTCCTTTAAATTGACGCTGTAGGATTTTTAGCCATTTAGCTTGAAGCTAAATGTAAATTCTGAGAGAGGTAACACTTCCAAGCTTCTGTTGGACATTTAAATAAGAGCGTGAATAAATTTCAGAATTATTCTTGCTAGAAAATTTTAACAGGGAGAGAACAAGAACCGTTTAGGAAACAGGGCAGAAGGAAGAATGAAAAGGTGAAAGAGCAAAACACAGAAGTGGATTCAACAGAGAGAAGTGCTTGTTACAACTGGGTCTAAATCAGTGGTTTGGGCTACCTATTACAGTTGGGTCTAAATCGTTGAATTGGCTGGTGAAGTATTGATTCTAGGTGAAGTATTGGCACAACTATCCCACTTGGGATAGACTGGGAGGAAGTCAGACTCCTGTTCCCATTAAAGGAGTCAGAGGGTGGTTGTCAGGTATTCATGTCAACTCTTAATCATCTTCATTGTATTAATCAGGGCCCATGATTCTGCTGTAAATTTGTGTTGACGTGGCTACCTGAGTTCTATCAAAAAAAAACAAGATCCTTGTTTCCATCACCTAGTGGGAAAGGAGAAATGTACTTAAACACTGAAGCCTTTCCTAGGACATGCTTTACACCTTTGAGCAGAAAAAAAGGGCAGGTTCTTTAGATTGATCATTATGGATTAGTCTGACAGGTGGCAATGTGCATACGGGCATCCACAGCAAGTGCATGAGTGTATGAGTGTGTGCCACACAGTAGGGAACTGTGCAGCCGGCAGCTCCTCTTAAGTGTAGTATTATGATAGTGGTGAAAAATAATGAAAAGTCTTCTTTATCTGACCTTGGGATACTTCTCTATTTAAACTTGTTAGCAGTGTGGGCATTTCAGACATCCCTAGATTCCAAAATACGTCAAACTATAATGAAGCCAAACTGAACTTTTATCTAACTAATATCCAGGCAACATGATACATGATACAAGTACATCTTTAACTATAAGTACATCTTTAAAAATTATAAGACATATGTGTATCTGAATATGATCATTTTGCATTCAATATGCTTTCTTTCTAGGAAATTGAAGCTCTATTTTATATATTATTTAAAACACCACTTTGAGCTTGTAGGCATGAAAAATATAATTTCTTTCCCATTTCACAGTTGGAAAAACTGAATTAAAGAGAACAATGCTAGTAATTATCCATGATTAATAGAGGTATGTATGTAAATCAGCCTGAATAAGTGTGTGAAATTAGATGTGCCGATGCCAGACAGCTCTGCTCGTGTTTTTTAAAGATGGATGCTTTCAAATCTCTGCGTGAGTTGGGCATACAACTCTGTGTGTTGAGTGGGTCTGGAAATGGACTTTGTAAAAGTGTATGGATTGTAAGGCAACTGTATTATATATTATAAGAATTATAATACATAAAATAAATTAGATGAGTGTTTAAAATTCATTTGACAGATATATCTAATACATATCTAATGAGCATGAATGCATACATAATGGTTATTTATAATGTACTATAGATTTATATATGTGTCTGGGTGCAGCAAGGAGTAGATTGGAATTTGGGTGTACTTTGATGATAAAAAGTGTAGGAGAAGGTGCATGTTAGTTTCCTAGGGGTGTAGGGACTAATTGGATTAATACATGCAAAAGCCCTTAGAACTCTATTACATGAGAAGCCCACTATCTATGTTAGCTATTATTATTATTATTATTATTAATATTACCATTTTTATTAGACAAGGTAAAACTGCCCTTATAATAAGGAGCTGAAAAGAAGCATTCTCTCATTGATCCCTGGGATAATATCCTACAGAAAATAAATGAAGCTGTAGGGATAGTCCAGCCACCTTCACAGCATGGGATCTTTGTAGGATTTTTCTCCCAGTTTTCCTTCCTTGCCAGCGGAGTCTGATTTGAGAACCCATTCCTGGGAGTGCCAGCTGAGGGCAGGTACATCTCCTCCTCTTTCTAGAGATAGAATCTGGCTGTTCAGATGCCAGGCTCACCCATAGCAACACCAGTCTCCCTGTGGGAGGAAGCAGGCCAGGAGGAGTGCAGATTTCTGCAAGCCTGGTTTGTTTGTGGATATTAATTTTTTTTTAACTTTAATTGTGGGGCGTGTTTTGTTTTCAGAGCGAGCTTTAGACAGCTGTATTAGTCATGCAAACCCAGCCATGCACAATGTGTTTTATCAATGGAAAAACAGAAACGGAATGGCAAGCAGCTGTGAACAAACCCAGTGCAGTGCCTGAACCTGGAAGATAATCTCAAACATTTCCCAAACCTACTAGCCACACGGGGTTAGTGAATGGAAAGGCTGTTCACTTGGAATAAATAATCAGATGAGAGGCAAACAGGGTAGACAGATTCCAGGGTTATTAATATTTTTTTTTTAAAGTGGCAGCGATTGTGGCCAGAGAGCCTTGAGCTCGAGGGAATTCTTCACTTGAGGGTGATAAACACACAACGGTGGTTTGTTCTTGTCCTTTTCTCTTCTTTCCCTTTATTTTTACTTCCTGAGGCAGGTTTCATCACCTCTTTCTGCACCTGCGGTCCTTCTAAATGTGAGAGCATCTCTGGTGCACGTCTGTCATGAGGGGCTGTGCATGGGGAGGAGACGGGAGCAATGTTACCCGATTCTCAGTATTCAGAGCCCTCAGGAAATGATTTGAGACTAACAAAGTGAGAAAAGTTCCCTCAGACATTTAGAGCTGGCTCTTTCCTCATTTTACAATTCAGTGGATTTTCTGCAGCGATGTAGTCAGGGGTAGTTATGCAAATATATGCAATTCAGGACTCATTTCAGAATAAATAAACCTAAATTAAAATTAATGGAAAAAAACACCTATCAGAAACAGATCAAAAATGGCAATTTTATTTATTTATTTATTTATTTATTTATTTATTTATTTATTTATCTTTTAAATTAAGGAGCAGGGAAGCACCCTGATTTTTTTGTTTTGGTTTGTTTTTGGCATAAGAGGAAAGGAAATTTGAAAATTTCTGATTGGCCGCAGACAATACAAATTATCCTTTGGTGTAATTCCAGTATTATTATTATCACTGCAGAAAATCAAGCAATGTGATGAAGGAAACCCAAGGGAAACACATTTGATTTACTGAGCCTTGTTCTTTTTTAATCACAGCTTGAAGAGGTTTAGGACTGCATTCCTGCTGCGACTCTGCTGTTTATCCCCAGTCACCTTGATGAGCCATGTAGAGAGGGCGTAGGAGGGGAGACCCTCCAATGAGAGATATTAACAATGAAGCAGCTGAAATTAAACATGTGTTTCTGTTATTAGAAAGTAGGAGGGAAAGTTCTCTTTTTTTATGTTGGGAGGAGGGAAAAGGAGCTTGGGGACTTTCTCCTACTTTCAAAACACCTCATGGAAATTAATCGGCTCAAAATCCTTCAAGCCATTTGCATCAACCATCTGCTCATAGACATCTTCACACTTTAGGATGGAAAGGTAGGATTCCACATAGATGATGACAATATATTATATTTAATTAAATGAAGGTGTCTCGTGTTATAGTTATGACCACAGTGAGGTCATCTTTTCTTAGATATTTCGGTACACAAGGGGCACTATAAAAAGGGTTAAGGATCCCATATGTTAGTATTTTTTTCCACAGGAAACTGCATTTCACATGGGCTGCCATCTTGATTGAAAAGAAGAGAAGAAAACACATTTGATTCTAGAAAGTAAAAGTCCTTGTAAGGAACAGGAAACTTAAGAGGGCACTTTCTATAACCACCTCTCTCACCAGCTACCCCAAGTCTCCATGAACAGCTTTTCAATTTCTACAAGCAGAAGCCCTAAGTATTAGTAGTAAGATAAACTATATTCTCTAAAACTATTGGATCTATGGAAGTTATCTACAGTCTATCTACAATGTAAAATCAAACTAGGGTCATTCTCCAATCAACAGTTCTGTTTGAGGGAAAATAACAAGTTCAACAAAATCCCACATGCTCCATCCTGGTCCAAACTGTTTTTCAATATCAAACAGCTGTCCTTTGTGAACAGTGTCTGGCTTCATTTTGTTCAATGTTATATATATCATAATGAGTGATCAGATAAAATATTTGACTTTGTGGCTGTAGAACTGCTCTCACAAAGGATACCTCGAGTCATAGTGACACTGTACAAAGCTCATCTTGGATGGAGCATGACCTCTTTGAAAATGTTATCCATTGGGACAAACGCATATGTGCATGATTGTCACATCAAGATATTTGCAAGATCGCAACATGATAAAATGGTGTCAATCTCTGCAGCAACAGTAGAAGATAAACGTTTTAAAATGACTGTGGCATGTCAGGAATTCAAAATGGGATGCTTTCCATGAACACTGAGTTTCTTGTCAAGTCTAAAAAACAGGCACATTTTAACAGTCTTATTTTTAGTGACTGGGATAAGAAACAAGTTTCATCAATGTTTTAGGGAAGAATTTTATTCAACAGAGTTCTTCTAAAAATAGTTTGGCCCCTACTTCAAATTTAAGAATAATTCTTTTATTAAGCTGTCTAGTTGATCCTTGAAACCTTGCAATTCTCATTTCTAATATAATTAAAATAAGTTTGCATATATGTGAATACATACATATGTAAAACATTGCATTATTGACACTCTCCATATCTACACCCAATTCTGGCCTAATTTTTAGTTTGGACAGGTGTTAATGAAACATGATCCGTCTTCAAACGTATAAAACAGCAGCCTCCTACCTTTAATTCTGAGCACATTTCCTTTAGAGTGTATACGATAATCTTGTTTAATTGGATTTATTTTTTCCACACTAGGCTCCACATGGCCTACTTTCCATTTTTTCTCAAGTCTTTGAGTGTTATTTGCAAATCACTTTTCTGGAATTTAATTTCAATGGTAGGTTGGTTTCATTTCAGGTTTTTTTATTGTTTTAATTTTATTTGCCAATTTGCCTTTAAATGTCCTTAAGCTAGAAGGTCGGGGCTGCACTGCACTTGCAGCTAAACATGATGTAGAAGGCAAAATTTAATTTGAGTGTGTAGAAAGTTCTGTGAAAAGGAATATGGAATGATTACCTTGTTTTCTTATTTGTGTTTTCTAAAATAGTTATGTTTAAAAGGAAACGCCCCCAAATTGGTCAAGATTTTAAGAAAAGGTAATGTCCTTGTAATCTGGCTGAGTTCAACCTTTGGTAATAGATAAATTCGTTTTTACAACTAATACAAATGACTTCAGATTTGGATTGTATAAGGTGGTCAGTTAGAGGATTCATATTTTCGTGAGCTACAGGATTTAACCGGCTGTGTTCCAAATACGTGAGTTCATAGTTACCTGTAATATGTATTAATAGAACAAAAAATTGCTCTCTGAGTTTAGCACTGTCTCCCCATGTAGTGACCAACTTGAAGTTAGGTCAGGTACAGACCAGTTACCTGCCTTTCAACTAGTGTGAGGGCAATCGATTGACTTTTTTTGAAGGTTTAAAGAAAAAAGTGATTCCTTTTGTATGCGAATTTTGTGAAGGTGCTTCCCCCTTTTTTTGTGTTTTGCACAGTATAGATGATGGAGAATGACCCAGCAACAGAACTACAACGATAAAAATCATACTGACCTTGAATGGGGTGGGGGACTGTGGGTAAAACACGCTCTAAAGGGGAAAAAATAGTAAGCATCATGGAGAATTTACATAGATAGATATAGATATATCTTACTCATGTTTAGCTACTCAATAATAAAACAGATGAATTTTCATGCCTATGGGATCATATCTCCTGTAAAGCATTTGTCTGTCCTTCCTGCCAACACTAAATTATCAGAGAGCTATTAGTAAACTTTAACATCCAAAGTCTTTAAAAAAAATAGCTAGAATAGGGGATAACACCTTATTGTGGTAACCCTACAAACAGGATCCTGCCGTCCTCTGGAAAATCCACCAAGATTACAGATTTTGGGGGGTGTTGGTATTGAGGGTATTTAACTTAGTAGTGATCAAATTCAGGTCATGCATCTTGGCCCTGGTTCTGGGCTCTTTAACTTTGGACAGATGAACCTGTGGTAACTAAAGACTCCTTTCCTCCCTTTAAGCCCTACAGTTCATATCAGCTTTAGCCAAGCATCTAGAAAATTTATTTTGGTAAATACTAATTCAATTTTTCCCTCAGATTTTTCCTTCCACATTATTGATATCAGTGCAAGAGTAATGCAAAGATACTAAGCTTCTTGGCATGATAAAATCTGATTTTTAGTCTTTTCCTTAATCCCACCCTCTTGTGATAATACAATCTCATGTTAAGTTTGATCACCAGTCAGATTTGCTTGATGACACATCCTGTTCAGTGTAAGACGTGCTTTTCTTTTAAACACTAGAGTCTCAGCTTATGAGTCACTCACAGTCCCATCCCCAAGCTACTGACCATAAATTGAACGTGCTGAAAGAGTCCAGGCTTTAAGGTATCCTCTATTTGTCTCATCAAAACCCAGGTTTAACTCTAAATCCTCCTCCGAGGCTCTTTCAGAAAGATAGAATGTTGCATTAGGGATAGATGTATTACCTGCTACCCCCAAACCCTATAATGTAATGTAATCATAATACTTTTCTACATTCCTCCTAGCAGCTTGGTTAGATAAAGACCAGTGATAAATGAAAATCAACAAAAGTCAAAACCGTAAAAAGAAAAGCATATGTGCACATTCAAATCTGATCTGCCTGCCATCTTGTATCATAAGCTTAGAAGAGTAGATTTTGCCTGGAATTTGGGCACTCAATACATCTGGACACTAAGAAAACCCAGTCTCCTTGAAGACTGAGCTTTCCTTTCTTGGAAGAAAGTTGTGGCTTAAATGCCAAAGTTTTATAAGTGCATTAAGATGGAACAAGTCAATAATAGCACAGTGAAAAATTGTGTCTTAGTTACACAAGTGTCAAGGAGAAAAATGTTCTAAACCTCCACTGGTTATCTGGTATTAAGTTTCCAGCTTTGAAAATAAATAGCTAAACTGCTTTCAGCATTTATAGAGCAGTTGGAGACCACTGTCCCATAGTATACTATATCTATCTTATTTTATTCTTATTACAATTATTATTCAGACTGTTTAAATGACTCAGCTTAATATTTTCTCATCACACTGTTCACAGCTGGGTAAATGCACTCTGCCCTCATTTCGACAAGACCATTTATATTGCTAAACATCTCATCCAACCCCCTCTCATTGCCTCTTCAACGATTCCCCAGCTTGTTATTATCGTCTTAGCTCCACCCCGTTATCATCATCTTAGCCCCATCACACCCCATTAGTTATTCTCGTTCTCTTAATTTCATCCTACTGGCTTATCATTCCTTAGATGCTTCCCCATCCTAGCTTTTTATCCTTATTCTTCCACCATCATTTCACTGTATTTTGTAGTTTATGCCAGGGTTTATGGGTTCCTGTAAGAGTGTAAAGTGAAGTAAATACCACTTAAAATGAAAAAGAAATCTCCAACTTTTAACATTTAAACGTAGGGGAGAGCAGGAACCTTGGCGCTATGTGCTCTTTTTCCTGCTAGTATTTGAGGAGGTCAACATAGCTTAGCAATTGATTGGGAGGTTTTAAGAACACAATGCAAGGTTTACCCCAATACGATCTGCTGTGGCTCTTGGTAAGTCTTAAGTCTGAGCTTTGGTTTCTTATCTGATAAATGGGCTGGAGGGTGTTATTGGCTGATTCTGCTTGGACACCATAAAAAACAGTTAAACTGGTGTTAACAATTTGAAAGAAACCCCTCTGAATTAAAAGCACTTAAATGACAAAAGCTGGGGTTGAGAGTAGGGTGTACAGAGAGAGGTAATTTATTAACTCAGATATGATTTTCTTTTATTTTCCAGTGGGTATTGGATATGGTCAATGGTCTCCCTGGAAGTAGGTGTATTCAATGGCTACTCTTAAATCTAAAACTAGTCCTGGTGCCCATCTATTTCCTACTGTATCCACAGAGAGCCCTCAGAAGGAGTTCAAAGCCCATCTTTCAAACGACATGTGGATAGTGTTCAAATAGCTGCTCAAACTGTTTTATTCCATGGCATCCAGTAGTAGCTGGTTAAGAGGCTTTGCCAAGTCTTAACTAGTATCATCACATGGTGTATATTTAAATGCTGGGCCCCAAAGGTAATAACTTAAAATGACTTCTAAAGAAGCAGGGAGGCCCTGATTTTAAGGGCTCTCTCCAGTGCTGGGTTGCTTAGGTCGTTCTTGAAATTTAATCAAGTATAGGTTTACAGGTTAATGATCTTTTAAAATTAAAAAGGAAATTTTAAAACCTCCTACACACTGATGTGGTATGGCTCAGTGTAGATTTCTTTGTATTTTTATTCTTTTGTACTCAGTAGCCTCAAAATACCTTACCGATCCACACATTTCTCTAAAGTAGAAGGTAACTGATCGGTAGGACTGTCCTTTAACATGACGAATGCCTTCTTTTTTTTTTTTAAATTAACTAATTAATTTATTTATTTTTGGCTGTGTTGGGTCTTCGTTTCTGTGCGAGGGCTTTCTCCAGTTGTGGCAAGCGGGGGCCACTCTTCATTGCGGTGCGCGGGCCTCTCACTATCGCGGCCTCTCTTGTTGCGGAGCACAGGCTCCAGACGCGCAGGCACAGTAGTTGTGGCTCACGGGCCTAGCTGCTCCGCGGCATGTGGGATCTTCCCAGACCAGGGCTCGAACCCGTGTCCCCTGCATTAGCAGGCAGATTCTCAACCACTGCGCCACCAGGGAAGCCCCGAATGCCTTCTTTTGACAGGCCTAGGGTCAAAAGCTGAGCAGTAGGCTGGAGTCTCTGCTCAAAATCTCAATGTGCCAAAGATGAACCAACGGTCTCACTAATCTAGTGGACTCACGCTGGTGAGGGTTAATGGAAATGGAAGTGGGAGGTGGTGGAAGTAGTGCCCCTGGGTGGGAAGGAATATAACAATATTTAGTCAGTGAAAAAATATCATTAAGTGAAAAAAGGAGAAAGAAGTTAGATGTCTTTTCACCTCCAAACTACAAAAGATACATCTCCTAACATTTTCCCTACATATACAAATCTAGATAATGTGTTGGTCTAGAGCCTGGACCCTGGAAGGAGATTACCCGAATTTAAATCCCAGTAGCCTTACTTTGTTGCGCTAGTTACTTAACCTCTTTGTATAATGGAGAAATATGAGTGCCTAATAAGGCTGTCCTGATGATTAAATGAGATCACGTATGTCAAGTGTTCGGCACATGCGCAGAGTACCTTGTACATACTCACTTGATAAGAAGTGATGACGTTAAAATCATCTCCCTTATTCTTCCTCCCTACCTGTTGCTTTAAAAATAACTCAATGCAAGCAATAAAACAAGATAAGGTTTCCTTTGCAGATGCCTTGCAGTCGCCAGTGTGGATACATGGACGCTGTTATGTTACGCATGCTGACAATGGAATGTCTCTTGGCATCACCAGAAGTCCAAGTCTTCACCCATGTGATACATATTCCCACATCTTACAAAAACTAAGGAGCGGAATCCTTGACTGTATACATTGTACCATGGATGAATGTGTACAGAGAAATGATATAATGTAACACTTTGCCAAGGATGAAAAAAAGATATAAAAGGCATTACTTGGATATATAGGCTAAGGGAATGGATCCTTAATAAACAGAATACTAGAATGTATGGAGGACAAGACAAATGAGAAAGGAATGCTTCCATGGGCTTAGGAAAAATGACTATGAATACAAGGTATTCTTGCACTCTCATTCAATTATTTTGACCCCTTTGAAGATAATATTTGAATACAGAGTGAAGAAGCATATGTATGCATGTGGTGGAGGACAAGATGTATCAGTGACCGCAAACTGACACTCTGTACAAAGTCAGCACATCACTGCGGTGGACATGGAAAATGTGCTGATGCACCAGTGAAGATGGATAATCATGAACTCTTCAGGGGCTCCGGCTCTGGGTTTCTACCTGCTGCTGCCTCTGGCTGGCAGCAGCTCACCAGCTGTCTCGTCTGCTTTGTGCTGGCTGGGTCAGCAGAGCATCCCGCTGCCCACATAGTGCTCTCTGTCACGGCTGCTGGCCACGGCCGCCCCTCCCAAGCATCTCTCCCCTCCTGACCCTGTTCTGTGGAAAAGTACCGCCACCAGCAGTGTCTTCCTTCCTCCCAATAAACCCATCTACTTTGAATCTAAGTGATGGGCAATCTGTTCACACACGTACTTTCTTTTTCTTTTTTTTTTCATTTTCTTCTCTTCCTCTCCCCTGCGCGTGCTCTCCTCCCCACCTTTTACCTGTGTAAATTGGTTACCATAGAGCCTTATTCTTAAAGATCCAGCTATGAAGGCTGTAACAACACATCTCCCAAACCCAAATCATGGTGGCAAGGCAGTTGTGGTGGAATTGCCATTCCTGTTACACAAGGAGCAGAGCTTCCTCCTTAAAATGTCGAAGAAATAGGACAGTAGATTCACTAATGTTTGACAATTTTAATAGCTTCTTTTCCCCTCAAAGCCCAGTGACCTTTTGTGTTCTATTCTTCTGTAGGTATTACACCTCCTAACTTTCCCATCAGGTGGGAAATCAATTCTAAGCCGAACGCTGAGGCATGTGCTTCCTCTCCTCTGCCTGCTGCGGTGTGCAGAGCTGGTGCCAGTGCGGGCTGCCTCGAAGAGGGCCCACCGAAGTAGCACATCATTAATCATGGCTCTGTACTCTTCTCAGAGGTATAATGAGGGTAACTTCTATGAAATCATCAAGGGCAATATGACCATGATATACTTGCCCAATTTCTTGATTCTTAGTTTACAAACAGAAGTCCTATAAGATTCTTGACATTTCTTAATCTTACTGGCTTGAGTACTTTAAGTGGACTTTTGTGAATAGGACCATGGTATTTCAGGGCTTGAGATGACCTTTCATCACCACCAGCAGACCAGCAGTATCTCCATTATCCTTGACCTAGCCCATGCTCTTCCTCTTCTCCTCAAATATTTCCTTTTCCCCTCTTCCTCCCTTTCTCTCTCTCTCTCTCTCTCCCTCTCTGTCTCTTTCTTTCTTTCATACCTGTGAAAAATAGGCTATCATAGAGCCTATCCCATCCTTCTATCCTTCTTCCCCATCTTCTCTCTCCGTCTATAGCTATCATTGTATTTATTATTTGAAAAATATCATTAGCACAGTCCTTTTTCTGGGTGGGATAACAAGAAAAGAAAATTTGCATACTTTTATGTAAATTTATAGTTGCTCACTTTCTCTAACTAATCCAATTATCCCATTTTCTCTTTTCCAAACCCTACAAAACCTCTTGTTAAGTGTATGTTGTTCTACTTAATCAGCTCACCTTAGATTTGTCGGAATCTCAAATTCATAGTTGAGGCTATTTTCCCCCTATTTATGGAATCCCTAACATCAGGAATGAAACAGGTAAGTACATTTCTTAATAAATATCTTCTCAAGTGTTTTGAGATATCGACGTCTCTAGCTTAAGTAAAGAACACTGATGTTTGGTCTTTGGAGACAAGTAAACAGGGATGTGAATTTTAAACTTCATATTGATGCAGCATCTGTAGCATAGCTGTATCCCATCACACTTACAGACTGAAGTCAACGGGAGTTATGAATGAGAAACTGAAGGCCAAATTTAGAATAGTTTGTGGTGTTTTTTTTTTTAATAAAAGTGGAGTTGGATCTTGAGCAGTTGTAAAATGGCTTTAATACTACGTTTCGAGGGAACTATCACTTAAATTGATTTTTCTCCTAAAAACTTTTCTCTTGAAGGCTCATCTAAACTGAATAAAGCAAGATGGAGACATTTATCCTTGTCATAGTATTTCTAAATTTTCCAATTTAGCCTGTGCAGAAAAACAACAAAAAAAACCAAATTCCTAGTGGCTTATTATTTCAAAATAATAATAAATTTGTTGGACTTTCTCTTTTAGCCCAAATGAACTGTCTAGCCCAGCATGTGCTAACACTTTTGTTTGTTTTACTTATTCTGATAAACATTTTCCTATTCTAAGTGTCATCATTTCCCCTGATCTCACCCATCGTACTTCTGTTTCTCAGGAGGCATTTGATTTTGTGCTCATAGCTGGCGGACCAACAAGGCAGGGGGTCAGATATCTGACTACAACATGCTGCTCAAGGGAAAGGCTCTAAGGTGGGCTTTCTTATTAATACCAATAACTTAAAATCACTTGTCCTTCCTTAGTCTGCCTTGAGGACCTTCTTTGGTCTTCAGAAGAAGAAGCTTTGCTCCTCTCTCTCACCATGCCATCTCTCCTCCAAAAATATATCAGACAAGTAATGTTTCCTGCTGTCATATGGAAAGCTTTCTGCAACGTTTTTCCTCCCTTAGATTTTATATTATGTTTTAATCATTCATTCTACTCTTCCTCTTGTGTTGTTAAAAATACACTTTCTTTTTACAGCCTCTCCCTTCTCCCAGCACCTTATCCATCCTCACTGAATATTTCTCCCTCAATCACTCCCATCACTGCCATTTTTTAAGTGCCATCCACTTTCCACGATCTTACACCATCTCTGCTCCTTAAAGAGACCATCACCAAAGAGATTTTTTTTCTCTGAATATTCTTACAGTTTAACCAACCAGGAAAAAAAAAAACAACTAAACTAAAAAAACAAACAAAAAAACAAGGCAGTTATCAAAAGTACACCAGGGAATAGAGAGGAGAGGTATTCACTTGTAAATCTCATTTTATGCAGAGGGATTGCGAACCTGTGTTTTTGTTTCAGTGGCTATACACTGATTTTTGTTTAAGTTTACCTTTAAAAGATACGGGAATGATTTTCGAGTTTTCCACAGGAGAACTCCATCAACTTGGTCTCCCAGGCAGCTCCCTGCTCTGGCATACTTACTGAAAAGTACGAGGCTGGCGTTGGTGACCCCCAGATTGTTGGCAGCCACACAGGTGTAGTTGCCATAGTGCTCCTCAGTGACGTTGGTCACAGTCAGGGAGGACTGGCCCTCCGTGCTCTTAATCTCAAGGCCATTGGCACTGTTTATCCTAAGGGTTCAAAGACAGAAGAGTGAAGAGAAACACTGATGAAGATTTGGTATAGTAATTTCTTTGTCATCATTATATTGGAGAAAAAGGAGAGAAAGGAAGTAGGTAGAGCTTGTTGTTCCTGCTCAATTCCTCATTTTAATCGTGCAAACCCATAGTATCAGAGCCAAAGTCCATTGATGGAGAAGACTCGGGAATGGATGAGTTTCATTAGGCTTTGGTTTCTGCTCTAGGAGAGAAAGGCACGCAGGTGGACACTACCCCCGAACAACCTGCCTCACCCTATGCACGTAACCTGAGTGCTTTGGGGTTCAGTTTAAGAGCTACAGCCCCAGAGCACTTGGTATGAAACCTTGGAAAATAAACAGTCTCATCAGATAGGCCTACATAATTACAGCCGGGCTTGGCTTTGTCATTAGGGCTTCTGGTTTCCCTTGTTGAGCAGGGGAGACCTGGCGGAGCAGTGGAGGTGCAGCAGGTTTGGCACATACCTGGTGTCATCCCGGTACCACTCAAAGTCAGGTGCAGGCACTGCCGAGGCCTCACATTTGAGAGAAGCTTTTCGCCCGGTGGTGGCTTCGTTGCTCTTGGATTCCGTGATAGTGGGAGGATCTGTAGGAAGGACAGACACACAGTTTACATGAACTTTGGATGGTGCTCCAGAATTTCCACACAAGAAGGAATTAGAAAGCACAATTTGATTGCAGAGAGGCAGGACGGGAATGGTCTTAAAGCTCCATTTACATGAATTATGTGATCCGCTGAACGGGACGGATCACTAGAAAGCTAAATAGAAATAAGAGATAATGAAACCGTAGACTTGGTTTTCTTAAACGGGACACTTAGCGGGGCTTTATGGAAATGAAATCTAGGATATCTTTTTCCCTCTTCCAATAGACCATCCGTATTCCAATCATAGGTTATAATGCTTGCATAGCTTTACTGCTTTTCATAAATTGAGTGGTAATACTAAAGGACTTGGGATTTTAAGTGTATAATTTGAGCATTTTTCTTTTTCTCCGTCATCGTTATTATTATTATTATTGTTACCTTTGGAGATGGCAGTAAGAAATCTGATGAAAATAATAGAGCACTAAAGTCCTCTCAGCCCAGGCTTAGCCGGATATTGTTGCAGGAATGCAGGAAAACAAACAAACTAATGTCAGATGATTGCTATACTTTTTTCCCTCCTCTGTGTTCCCTTACTGCCATGACCCAGGTCAATTTTGCTTTTATGTGTGAGGGTGCAGTTTGAAGTCTCTCGTGGTGCATAAACACCTTCCTGGGGTACCAGTCTTCTGTTCTCTCTGGCAGTTGTGCACTTGATTTTTTTCTGCTTAGGACTGAGTCTATAAAACTGTAATGGGCTTGAAATGAGCTCAGAAACACATTCTAATTTGCCATGATTCTTTCAAACAATCCCATGGAAAGTGGAACAAGTGTTTACGGGTCCACAGGACTGAGCGACGATGGTAAACTTGAGCTCTTGGCTTGATGATGCTGTGTTTGTGCAGGTTATGGACCCTCAAGGAGAAAAAGACTTCTGTCCAAAGGTGATTTGCCAGAAAACAGCAACTTGGCTGTGTGTACATGGACAAAATAGACCCAAACCATCTGTTTATATTTTATAAAGGAAAAAGCTTATTTAGGTAAATTAGTGAAGTGAACTCTAATATACAAAATTCATTGACATCTCTGCTCTTCAGCACCTGGTTCAGCTCACTTATTTTCGGGTTTTTGTCTTCATATTCAGAAGCTATTTTCCAAGTTTTCTACCTGTAGAAGACCTGGATCCTCTTAGTTAAAAAGGATGTACAAAATCATCCTCAGGTTAGTCTGCAATTCTCTCCCCCACTTCATTTTCACAGCAGCTTGGACACCTTTAAATCATTGTCACAGAGAAGAGGAGTTAGAGCACATTTGGATAGCACCGCCAGCCCATGTGTAAACATGTGCCAGGGTGGGCGGTTGTTTTGCTTTAGACTTAGCTGCTCATTTTTGTTTAGACAGAAAAAGGCAACAAGATGAGTGGAAAGAACCCTCGACTGGAAACTAGGAGCGCTGGAATTTAGTTTCTGTTTGGTTGTGTGGACGTCCCATCACACACTTTATCTTTCTGAGCCTTGGTTTTATTATCTATAAAATGAAGGAACCACACATTAACAATCTATATAGCATCCCTTCCAACTTAAAAAAATACCAATTCTAGGGGACTTCCCTGGCAGTTCAGTGGTTAAGACTCCGTGCTTCCACTGCAGGGGGCACGAGTTCATTCCCTGGTCAGGGAAGTAAGATCCCGCATGCCTCACTGCGTGGCCACCCCCCGCAAAAAAAACCCACACCAAACCAATTCTAGTCAAAATGCCCCATTCTTCACAAATGGGCAGTTGGTAGCATTAGGAGCCAAGTGTATTTTTATACTCATAACTCCTTTAGCCCTTAACCCTTAAATTGCTAAATTCAAAATTGTAACTCATTTATCTAATACATGGGTTGGGAGTCAGGATTAGAAGTCAGAAACAGCACACTCTAGGTCTGATTTTGACTATTAACAAGAATTGTGGCCTGGACAAGTGTCTGTACCAGTTTGAGCTTTTTCTTTCTCATCCTTTAAAAGAAGAAGCTAGCTTAAAATGATCACCAAGTTTCCACTTAAAATTCCTTCATTCTATGATTGGTTATATAGATCGTTAGAGCACATTAGTTCAATGGTTAATGCAATGATTAGTGGTAGTGGTGTGTATGGGCGAGATATTTGTATAGAGATGGGGTATGGAGTAGAGGTTAGGAACTTGGATTTAAAGTTTGATAGACCTGAGCTCAAATCCAGTCTATGTCCTTCACTATCCTTCATCATTAGAGAGCTCAGTACTTTGTCTAGAGTCACACTGTCTCAATTTCCTCATCTATAAAATGCTGGAATCAGAGTCAGGGAGGTCCATTTGGAGACTGCTGAAGGAACCCAGAGATAGCGTGCACTAGGTCTTTGATAAAGGGGCTGGAAGGGAATGAACAGATTTGAGATTGAGAGATATGAGCCTCAGAATCGACAAGATTAGATGAGAACAGTGAGGGAAAGGAGGAGGAGTGTCAAGGATAACACCCATGTTTCCAGCGTGGGCATCTAAGTGATGCCATCCACTGAATAAATGTTAGTTTCCCATCTTCACCTCTTCACTGTATTAGTCTAGGCTCTTAAACTGCCAGTGACTCTACATTCTGTGGCATGTTGGCCAGAGAGATGATCTTGCTTGTGATTCAGTTGGTTTGTTCAATTCGTAAAATGAGTTTTAAACGGTGTTTGTGAGTTTCTGGAGCCGCATGCTTAAGACTGACAAATCCTTAATGATAACTATCACTTTGCTAAACCAGGTCCAATCTGGGCCAGACTCCACATTTTCCATCACCTCCACCTCTGGGGTTCGTAGTTGGGGCACCTCAACATAATAATCCATGGTGGAGGTCTTCTAGCCCTTCCACCATGGGACCAGGAACACAAGTCCCAGCTGTACAGTTTTATGGGCAAGTTCTTCCTCACTCTAGATGTTTCCTTCTATGTGGTGGGAGCTTATTTATTAAACCTCCTTGCTCTGGAACCCAGGGGGTGATTTTTCTAACTGAAAAATTAGGGAAGAGCCAACTCGATTTGTTTGCTTCATCTCTCCCCTTCCTTCCTCCTGGGACCAAACTTCTGGCGGGGAGCAGAGGTTCTCCTCTGCTTCTCCACACTGATGTCTTACGTTGGCTCTTTCCTTCCTGCTCTCATGTGGGCAGGCCTACCCCAGTCCAGGGCTGCCATGATTGGGAAGGTAGGTTGGCCACACTAAGCTGCTGCCTCTAACCATCTTGATTTCTAAGAATGGGGGCAACTGGGCCTCATGTATGTCTCCTTTACTTATTTCTCATTTTGTTCAGAACCTGAATAGCTAAGTAGTACTATTTATTAGCACCTCAGAGATGACAGCATGGGAAGGATGACAGTGAACCAGGGTTGAACACTTTTAAATGCATTGATCTTGGGGCAGGATGACACTGGTCAATTACAAAGGCCAAACACTTGCTCCTCTCCTTGAAAATCTGGAAAGTTTCTCCTACCAAGGTATAGTCACAGATAATGATAAATGTATGAAGAGTTCGTTATTTCCAGTATTCTCAAATGACACAGTGGTGCAGGTCTGTTCCACAGCTTATTGGAATGAACATTTCAAAGTGCATTTGTAATGAATTCTGCATAGGTGAGGCTAAGAAAATTTATTACAAATCGTATTGTGGCATGCCTAGTAGAGTTAAAATAATAGATGTCCTTGCTCAAAATATGGTTATAATTAAAATGTGGCTTAATAAAAATGCTGCACAGAGGTCCATTGTTATTCTTTATGTGACTTTGCAATAGCTTACAATTGTCAGAGGACCCTTCTAGTTCTTATTACTTTAAAATTCTGGGTTCTGAAAATATTAAGGGCTTTCTTCTTATATCACCAATAATAAGACTCTTTCAATTAGAATGAATAGGATAACAATGACAGTGGCCTAGCAAACAGAATATCATTCATTTAATCTTCCTAATATTTGGAATAATAGTATAAAGGAAAAAATTCTTAATAAAAGATTCAATATATAGACATTTACCATGTGTCAGCACTCTACTAGGCTTTATTTATTCTTTTCATCCAAACGGTAGCCCTAGGAAGCAAGGATTATTAACCCCATATTATGAATGAGAAGACAGATTTGCAGAGGGTTAGTAAATTGTGCAAATTCACATAGCCAACATTTGACGGAGTCTATATTGGAACCCATGTTCTGAAGCCCATGCTCTGAATCTCCCTGTGTTTCCATTTGAGTGAGTTCCTTTAGAGAGAAATTAATTCCTAATAAGGAAAAACAACATTTAGGGGAGTATGCTGGTAGCTTAAAAGGCAAATGTTACGTATTTCTGCTATTAAAAGGTACCCAAAATGGCACAACATGCACTGGCATAGTGGATATGAATCCACATTAGAAATCAGGAGATGTGGGCTCAATTTCTGCCTGTGCAACTTAGGTTGTCACCTCTTGAAGGCGACATGTTAACTTCTTGGAGTCCCTCACCTTTGAATGTAGGTGATAAGGCCTGTTTACCTGTCTCACAGGTTTGATGTAAAGATCAAATGAAATCTCATATATCAGAGCACATTTAACACCTGAAGTGATTACATTTATTATTTTTATTACTATTACTCACATGGTATCTTGGAAGGAAAGAGGGCTTTGGAATTAGACCTGGGCAGAGTTTCAACTCTACCACTCACAGGTTCTTTGATTTTGTGGCAGAGAATGCTTACATTCTCTGAGCTTTGTTTTTGTCCTCTGCACGGAGATGATTTGATTATCTCCTGGGTTAGTGTGTGATGGTGGACCGATGGGGTGGAGGCAGAGAACACAGGCAATAAGAAAGGCATTACATCCAGAGAATTTAAAAACAATAATAAAACTAACTAAAAGTTGTCTTTTTAAAAAAAATCACCATGTACCAGCAATACTAAACCAAACATACCAAACAATGTAAGTGATAAAGTAAATACTCCTCCTACTGGGGCAGGCCGGGCCCCATATGCCTCTTTCCTTGGTTGGCCACTGTTGGTGTGATGATTACGGTGAATCATACAAAATTTCTAATAGAGTCTTGGTACTCTGGAGATACTCAGAAAATGATGGTTCTTGTACACATTGCAAAGTTATAGTAGCAAATCGCAGTACTCTGGATTCTTATTGAATAGTTCCTCTGATGATCCCATAATAGATTCATAAACATTAGCATGTGTCTTTATTGATATCATCAATAAAGATGTAAGAGTAAACTAAAGGTTGGCATGGAGAATGGAGAGGTATAGTCATGAATAGTTAAGAGAACGTAGCCAGTTTGGTTCCATACTGAGCCGTTATTTTCCTCAAGGTGATTTTAGGTGATTTTGGAATCAAAGTATTGAAGAGTCCAGTTAAAATACAGTTATATTATCTGGAGACGACGGATGTTTCCAGTCCCAACTATGGAATCTATGGTAGGTAACCTCTGCTTCCTCTAAATAAATGGCTATCAAATGTAAGGGCAAGCTTTAGAAATGCCAGAGTCCCATGTCCCCCAGCATATATGTTGGATTGGTTAGCTCTGGACACCAGGGTGGAGGCAGAGCTGAGTTGAAAGGGAGATGAGAAGAGGATAAAAAAGTAATAAAGCGTGACAATGTGAACCTAGTTGGAGAGACAGCTGTGGGAAAGCTGAAGGCAGGAATATTAGCTGGTCAGTGGGGTTTGGGGGCAGGCTTGAGAGCTGGGGGCAGCTTTTGAGAAGAATTTCTCCAGGAATAGGAAAAGTGTCCAGTATAAGAAGAGTCCAAATAAAATTAAGTCCTCACTAACTGAGCACTTACTATGCACTAGACATTATTCTTGGGATACTGGGCACTAGAATGAGACAAATCCAGAAGTAGCTACTTTTAATGCACTGTGAGAACTGAAATTGAGGGATTACACCTAGAACCTGTAAATAAAAGGACACTTGTCCCTAGGGCTGGAATCTGGAAGAAATTAGCAACTATCCTGTAAGATACAAGAAAACAGAAGTCCTGCCTATTGTACAAAATTTGACTAAGCTTATTTAGTTGAAGAGATTTCGGGTCAATAATTTAGCTTCTGTAAGCTCCAGGACATCCTACCACTTAGAAAATAGATTTTTCATGTCAAATAGCTGTGCACAGTGCTGTAGACAAACTGTGGAGAAGGATTACCCAAGAGAAATAAAAAGGAGAGACTGTAGAATCCAGCTTGTGAGCTAAACAGGAAGAACTGTTCTGTCTCTCTTGTTTACTGCTCTATAGCTTCTCAATGCCCCGGGACAAATATCTGTTGGCAAATGAGTAAATGAATCAATGAGATGTTAGCAGGAGAAAATTACCAGCACTGGGATCTTTTTTTTTTTTTTTAGTGGTATTGTGGATCTGTTCCATTATGGTAATCTATTCAGCCATTAATTATCTTAGCCATCCTGATCCCCTGACCTAATTCCAAACCCTGTGTCTTGAAAAGGAAGAGGAATCAGCTTAGATAATAGGGCATTTTCATAGTAGGCAGGCTTATATGAAGTGACAAACTGGAAATTTCTCAGTTTGCATGAGCTTTGCTAGCCAGACCTTGTTCTATAATTTAATCTTGGAGACTTCATCTACTTAATACAACTACATTTAAGTAGGGTGAATTGTTTGAATAGGACAACAGGTGCAATGGCTAGTTGTTTTAATATAATAGAAACAAAGCTTATGAAGTGTTGATAAAAAGGTGATTCCAAAGGACATTGATTTAGAACATGCTTCCTGATTTGTGGCATATATCAATCTGCAAAGTTTGGAGAAATGTTACAAGAGCAGAGTTTATCTGTTAGTTTTTCACCTATTCATTCAGTAAACATTTACTGAGCAATTTTTACAAGGTCAGATATGTGCTAGATGCTGCTGGTTAGGACAGATTGGCTGACTAAGCTCATTATAGTTTTCTATGTAATTTGTTATGACATGTCGTTTTAGAATCTTGAGTCTCTGTCCATATTCTTCTGTGGTTCACTCATCGCTAGGAAAAGCTCACATTTTTATAAAAGGCTTTTCTTGAAAATTATCAGTATTTTCTTCTGTTCTAAGTTACACTTTGGGGACAGTCAAGAAGGAGCAATGTCAGAATAATTGTGCTTATAATAATAGGACCCAGGCGGCTGGCTTTGATCTTGGGAACCATCTGCAACACAGACCGCCTTGATGTTTCACACAATGGAAGCATGAATATTTTCTATGTACTCCATGATTGGATTTTCAGAAATCTAATGAAGATTAAGGTCGATTAAGAGAAAATAAAATCTTAACTCCGAAAGTCAGAGAAGAGGTGGTAGATGATGGCATGGCTGTGTATACATAAAAAAAGCTAACTAACCTAATTATAAACTTACATAAACACCGAGAGAAATTGCCTTTCATGTGAAAAAAAGGTCCTAAAGCATTTTATAACACTGGGATCATTAACGTGTCTTTGAAACACACCCAGAACTGGAAAAGAATAGTAATACTGGCATTTCAAAACTCTATTACTTAAAAAATCGCACTTCAGGATAAAAGCACTTCGGATCTCATCAAATGCATCCCCTTGTTCTTGGAAATGAGTGCCATAAATGCTACAGCAGAATCCTATCGTTAGATTCTTCTAGGTCGGGTGTGAAGGGGATTTCGCTTTCCGTTTCAGAAGGCTGCCAGGCTGGAGCAAGGCCACAGGAAATAGTGCAGTCCAGCATTGACCGGGTCACTTAAGGCAAGTTTCCTCAGCTCTTTGTGCCTCAGTTTCCAAATTTTTAAAGTCAGACTAAAGATGATCTCATGAGTTTACTGTGAGGATTAAATGACAAATGTAAATCCCTTAATCAGTGCTGCACATAGTAGGTACTAAGAATTGAAAACTTCTCTTTCTCTTTCTCCTGAGGGCACGGGCTTTAGAATCAAACAGGCTGGAGTCTGCATCCCTTTTCTTACTCTTGCTTTCTGTGTCACTTTGGAAAAGCAATTATACCTCCTAGGGCTCTAGTGTTTCAAACTTTAAAGTGGAGTCAATTATATCTACCTTGCTGGGGACTTTATACAGTATCACTGGCACACAGTGTAACTGCATGGAAGGCTTAAGATAACGGAAAGTAACTTACCACCATCCAAAGCATATTTTCAAATATGGGTTAAGATGTATGTGCATGTGTGTCTGTGCGCCTTTGTGCATGTGTGCATGTATGTTATATGTGCATGCGTGTGTATGTGTGTGGAGTATGTATTTGTGTGTGTATTTGTGTTAAACACACAGGAAGGAAGAACTGTCAGGACATCCTTTTATCCCCGTCACTAGCCACAATTATGTGATGTGGAACTTGAATTTGAATGATGCGGACAGTCACTCCTCACTCAACAGGGTAAATGAATTCTCTTTATTCCTTTGCTGGGTGACACACATCATATGGATCCACCCCCGCCCCCCATCCTTTTGAACTACATCTAAGGATACTTTCATCTGAGAAGTTCAAAGTTTGCCCACTTACCTATGTATCTTAGTGAAATCTTCCTTTCTAATGCCCATACTTTGGGACAAATAGATAACCAATATTAACTTATCAGGTATCCCTTGTAGCCACCGGGGACACGTGGTATCTGACCACAGTGGCTTAAATTTGTTCCCAAGGCCAATTAGTTCAATAGCAGAGGATAAAATATGGTCTTGAATTATTCTCTTCTGACAAACAATACATTAAGGTGGAAATTCCAGTTAAGGCAGTTATGAATTGTTGTTTTTTCCAAAGTGATATGACCTTGGTCTCCACAAAGACTAGAAGACTGATTGCCTAAAGTGCTAGTGGTGTCTGATCATGTTTTCCTAATTCTGTAGTCTAAGTAAAAGACAGAGTGTATTGTTAAATGCATTATGGGTTATATTTAGAGTTGGTACAGTTGATTTATCAAATTCAAAGGCCAAGTCCTGCCCTTGGATATGTCCAATGTACAAATGTGCATCCCTGACTAGAGGAGCATCTGCTTGAAATGCCATGTTCTTTTGATATAGGCTCTTTAGAGCTCGCTGGAGGTGGAGGTGGGCCCTGGGCACATGGCACCTGCTGGCCTCTGCCATACTCACAGTTCACAGTGACCTTGACTTGTTTGACATCCGCCGAGGAGACCTCGTTGGCAGCTTTGCACTCATATTTGCCTGACTGCTCCCTGGTGATGCCGAGGATCTCCAGATATTCTTCTTCTCCTTCAAATTCTCTTCCTGTAAAACAGAGGTTTGCATGATTTTTTTTAAGTTTAAAATATGCAGGAGATCACCTCTTTTTTTCTTTTTAGAAGCAATAAATCCACATGGCTTTTCAATAATTTGACAATGTTCTTTGTCTGAGGTCAGGTTCTATAGAAGCAGACTCCAAGACAAAAAGTCATTTGAAAATGATTAAGGAAGGAAATGTTCTCAGGAAAAACTGGTAGGGGAGTGGGAAAATGGGATCTGGCAGAGAAAGGAGCCAAGCTGGGGTGCAACACCAGGTCTCATCCCGCAGATGGCAACTCAGCTCAATCCCTCGGGGAGCTCTGGGCACAGCACAGGTCCCACTTCGAAGTTGTGCTGACCAAGAATCAAGAAGCTGGAGTGTTGGGCTTCCTTGGTGGCGCAGTGGTTGAGAATCTGCCTGCCGATGCAGGGGACACGGGTTCGAGCCCTGGTCTGGGAAGATCCCACATGCCGCGGAGCAACTAGGCCCGTGAGCCACAATTACTGAGCCTGCGCGTCTGGAGCCTGTGCTCCGCAACAAGAGAGGCCGCAATAGTGAGAGGCCCGCGCACCGTGATGAAGAGTGGCCCCCACTTGCCGCAACTGGAGAAAGCCCTCGCACAGAAACGAAGACCTAACACAGCCATAAATAAATAAATAAATTAATTAAATTAAAAAAAAAAAAAGAAGCTGGAGTGTTTATACATCACGCTCATCAGTCACTGGCTAAAGGTTTAGAGCAAAGTGGGAGTCGCGGCGAGGGGCATGCAAGTTGTAAAGGGCTCAGAAGGGCAGCCATTGAAGTGCTGAATCATCGATTAGACCATGCTTCAAAGCACTCTTTCAACCAAAGTTGTTATTAGGACACGTGGCTTCCCTTCGAGAAACTGTCACTCTTCTCCCCCAGATTATGTGGAATTCTGTTCACGAAGGTCATGTCCCTGTCTTATAGTCATGGTTTCCTTGTTCAGTGTCAAACTACATCATCAATGAGACTTTCAGGCCTTGGACCGGATCCAAGAGACTGTGTTGCTGATGGCGCATTTTGTCACGTGGGAGTGGAGGGCTAGGGAGCTAAATATGATTGGCTTAACCACTTGGGATTAGGCGTCTGGAGGCCCTTTTTAGAAAGTTGCACAAAAATGTCTCCATTTTCATAAAGAAATGTAAAGATAGGCAGGCTTGTTTAATTCCCCTGATTAAAAGACTTTATTTCTGGAGAGAGAGAGAGAGAGGGAGGGAGGAAATGGAGGCATGGAGGTGGAGAGTCGGGGGGAGAAAAAGGGGAAGGAGAAAGTGAAGAGGAAAGGGGACTGAACAGGGAAGAGCTTGGCCAGAAAGGCCTATAGACATCAGGTAAATTCAACTTCCCTCACCCTCAAGTTACAAACCCCACTGCTGTTGGGTTAGGACAGAGCAGCTGGAAGGGTGCTAAATAACACAGTCCTGCCACCATGAAGAAAACTTGCTCCTGGTCCTCCTACGCTAAATGGTAGCAATTAATAGCTCTGTTCGCATGCCACAAGCTGTTTTCCTTTTCTGGAAATTGCCTGATGGCCAAATCAACGTAACAGCCAGCCAGCACAGAGACAAGTTCACTGCCTAAATATGTCAGCTCAGCCTGTTACCTAGGCTCCCAACAGAACCTAGGGCCTCTTTGATAACATTCTGTAACGCAACTGTCAGGAATACTCCAAGCTTCAAGTCTTCTGTTAATTGTCACTAACACTAGTTTGAGGAAACTCTGAAATCCCAAAAACAAAAAGGCAATAGTTATAATTATTTGGTTTGGAGTCCTGCACATTATCTAGAACATGCTTCTACTGAAAAGTTTTTAGAATTTGTCTGTAAGTGTATAGCTGCATATTATTTATAATAGGCCATCTTATTTCCTGCCTGTGTTTTCACCTTTTTTCTTCTCCACACTCACGCGAGTAGTCAGACCTAACTACTCATGCCACAGAAGTAGAATGTGGTAGGAAAGAAAACAGAAATCTTAGAAAGGGTAATAGTCCGCTTTACTGGGTTAGCTGGAAAGAATTTGGACTTGGAGGAGAAAAAAAGATCTTTCCAGCATACTTGCAACTATCAACTGACAGTCATGCCAACTAAGTGATGTTAAGAATCTTCTAGTTAAATATAAATACCCTGAAGACAAATGGCAACATTGACAACTGCAGGCCAAAATAGGATAAAGCTCGTTAAAAATCTGGAGTGCAAAGGTTGGATTTACAGTAAGACAGCATTATTGATTTTGAGAATAATGGTGGATTATGATGAAAAAAGAGTAAAAGATGAGTTCAGAATGGTTTAGGATTTCTGCCCTGCCTTGCTCCTGCATCCATCAACTTTATTCCTAGGTAGGTACAGCGTGGTTAGTAGAAGAAAGGGAGAAGGAGTATAGCCTTCTTAGAGATGGCTAATAACACTGAATTCTTTTCACTTCCCATGAAATACCTAGAAATGCTGGGTGATGGACCCCTACCTTGCATTTTGAATTTCTGAGAGGTATAAACCAGTTCCAGGCATGGGAATGATGATTCTTAGCAACGTCCAAGGCCCTACCCATTTGGGAAGATGGCACCTGTGAGAGTAGACATTAAGATGAACTAGAGAAAATAAAGTAATATTTATTGGGTTTGGGACCTCGGATTCTTACATGAATACCAATGTAGGCATTCATCGTCTCATTTTTTCCTGATAAGCAGATAATAAAACAAATCTTCGTGGGATGAATTTTCAATCTCATGTCTCTAGGAAGAATTTCCCCCAATACTATGTGGGGATGAAGGGGGAGTTTTCCATTAAATGCCCCACTCATAAGGCAGAAAGTTCATTTTTGTTTCTCCCATGCTAGCTCTCCTGCACTCTGATGGCCACGTCTGTCTCCAGCATACAATGTGCACAGTTGGTTCACTAAAGCAGGGGAGTTTCAAGATGCAAAACAAATATAGGTAAAAGAAACTAGACGGTCTTCCCTCATCCAACAATCTTGACAAAAATTTAAAATATTAAACAATACCTCTGGGCCCTTGTCATTCTTCCTTTATCTCTTGGACCCTTCATTTGAAACTCTTATCCTGGCACAAGAAGTGCCAAGAAGCTAGACTATTTTTCTTGCACCCACAGGAGACTTTACTCACAACACATTATCTCTCCTGGTTCACCTGAGCATTTCTCACTAATCCACAGTGATCTGAGTGGAAAGGGACACTTTTGTGTTGCTAGAAAGTCAAAGAACCAGACTATAAATTCCTCGGGGGCTGTGTCTTGCAATATCCCTGTGCACAGCACAGGGTTTGGCACAGATTCATTACTCAACAAATGTTTGTTGAGTTAGCTGAACTGAATTAAGAAACACAAGCAAAAACTAGAGTCAGATTCAACACATCTTCTAGCTTAAGAGAACCAAGTATCGAAAGGTACTTTCTGTACCTTCTGTTCTTTCTGTAATAGAAGCTGGCGTATAAATCCACTCCCTTTTAATGATCCTAACAAAATACCCTTTTACTGGGGCAGGATGGGTGTGCTGAGTACTCTGCTGTGGAAATGCTGGGGGGGGCATCTCTGGCCATGTCCTGAGAATGTATCTGCTATGCAGATTTATTATTTCAGGAAAAGGTGTACAGACACCAGCAGAGCCCCAGGTGGAAATGCGCACAATGCCATTCCTTTCATCTGATCAACTGCAGTTTCTTGTTTCAAGGCATGGAATACACCACGTTAATCTTGAGTCGCAGAATTTTAAAATGCATTCAGGTCCTCTTGCTCCTCTCCCTTGGCCCCCATGTATCTGTCCACATCAGGGCACCTGTTCTCCATTCTTTCAGTTCCCTCTGACTAGCTGTTCTCAACCCAGTGGTCCTGTCACCATCTCCCTATACTCTCTCAAGAGAAGACTCTTAGGCCAGAATCTGACAACCTGTTGGTAAATTCTCTGGTGGCATAAAGCCGTATGGCTAACGTGGGCCCTTCTCTTGTTCCTATCTGTTATTTTCTGCCGTTGTCTAAATGTTTACCTGAAATGCAAATTTCAATATTTTGGTATTTTAAACATCTCAACCTGTTTCCACAAGCTTGCTCACATCGCCGAGTGTTATATTTATTCTGGGATCTAGTGTTTAGTTTAAATCTCCCTTTGCTTACTGTGCTTTTGTGTCTCCTGGCAATATTCAGCTACCAGGCTAAATAATTTCTCATCCTCTTCAGTGTATGCACGTTTCAAACTCTTCACCTAATTAACATACCACCTCTTAGCCACTGTTTCCTCAAGTTCTACATATTAGTTCTTTTAATATTTCTTCATAAGTCAGAAAGAAGGGCCTCGAGCTAGTGGCAAGAGGAAAGTGTTCTCTTCTGTGTTCCCTGATGTAGAGGCAAATCAGCCAGGAATAACGCCAATTAAAGTATGCCAGGTGCCACCTCCTGAGTACAGTGCCTTCAGAGGACCGTGTTTTGGTGAAACCTGTAGACTTCACATCCAAGATGTTGATTTATTTAGATTTCCAAGGTTAACTAGGCATCTGGAAGCAAGCAGCCATTTGAAATGAAATATCTTTCTTTCGCGTCTCTCTCTCTCTTTCTCCCATTCTCGCCTTCTTCCTCTCTCTCTCCCCATTGCCACCCCCTCCCCCCAACTACACGCATACATACAAACAGCTACTTATTTACATATAACCATTCACTCTAACTTTTAGGAAACAGCATGTCAATTCACTAACACCCAAATATTTGCTCACTAAACACAGCAGGCTTATTCTTGAAAATTCTCCAGGGTATGACATCCAATACCCTATTTGGAATTAAAAAAAAAAAGACTGCTACCTTAATAATCATTATGATATCTGTCTTTCTTTTCCTTTATCTGAGATACAGGAAATGAAATTTAGAAAACTTGTTAAATTTGAGTGTTTTATGACTTTAAAGTAGAATTCCAAGGGTTCTTATATATTAGGAAATGGATGAAGCATTTTTTTCTCCGCTATTCTGAGAAGAGTCTTATAACGTCTTTGTAGATCATCCTTTTACAGAAGGGAACATGGGTTTTAAACAGGGTTGACATTCCCTTTACTCACCTAAATTTGAATATTTTATAAGTGACTGTAAACACATTGGCTATAAATACAAACACATATACAGATGTATGAAAAGCAAAGAAGTGGCGCTTGTCTTGTAGGGTATATATGTATGTATATGTGTGTTTGTGTGAGCCTGTGGTCAGAAAGGCGGGTGAAGAGGGTGAGAAAAAGCCAGCTATGAACTTCTACCTCTAAAAATAAAAGAAAAAAGGATCGCAAATCAATGATGCCATTTGAAGTTTCCTATGCTAACTTCAAATACCGTAACAAGTTTCTGTTCTTACAGTACATTTCATGTTTTCGTTCTTTTTTTCTTTTTTTTATCCTAAGGACATACTCACCTGTTCCTGTTTTTGCTTTCCCTACTTTTTTTGCACATCACGTTCTGTACAGACATGTTAAAAAAAGGAAGAGAGAAAGAAACACAAGAAATCTAGAAAAATTACTTGTGATGTGGTTCTGTTTATATTTCCAGCCACGTCTCTCTCTAGATCCTTTGAAGTTTTTGTTTCTCGGTGTCACATCCCACCTGAGAGACCCTTTAGTGTTTGACAACTTTTCTGTCCAAAAGTGGAAACCGCTTCTCATCCCCACCTCTCATCACCCATCAAGGGAGGGGTGAAGAGTGGTAAATAATCCATGATTGAAAGAAGGAAGGGGTAGGCAGTGGACACAGTTGTCAGAGCAGCAATCACAGGAGAATAAGGAGACACAGGGGAGAGCAATGTATCGAAGAGAATGAGGGGGAGAAAACTGAGAGAAGTGACACAATGAGGATGATTATAAGGAAGAGTTAGAAGAATAGAAATGAAAGAATAGAGAATTCTCTAGAGACAGAGGCATTTGACTATTAAGATATTTAAGCCTACATGGAAGGGAGGGGGTTGGTTACTCTGCTGTAGAAATGTTCCCTATTTGAATAGTAAGACACAACAGGGTGTGGATTATGCACATTGGCCCCATGCCTTCTGTAGCTCCAAAGGGTGTAGTTAGTACCCAGAAATCAGAGGCAAGCACAATGCCAGGAAAGATTCACAACTGGCTTTGGCTCTATGAATGAACATGGGCCAAATGAAGAACGTCCTGGCATCCAGAGAGATCCAATTCATTACGGTTGGTGTTTTTGCTTTCACATACGAAAAGTCAGCTAGCTGACATAGTTTGAGCTCGGCATCCAACCGGAAGCTGCCATCCACACATCCTTTTCAGTCCTGGGCCATGGCATTTTGTTATTGTACTCATACTTAACCATTACCCCCTACTTGGTGTCAGTTTTGAGAAACTGTTCTGCCCTTGTAGATGCTAGGTTTGGAATCAAGATCCCCTATGTTTAGTTCTCTGAAGGGGAACTCTATCGATGACAGCTAACCTTCCGTTGTAGGGACCACATCTGGTTTTGCTCATCATTGTACCCCTAGTGCACAGCATGATGCTGGATGCTGGAGTGCTCAAGAAATTTTGCAGAGGAAGGGTGGAAGGAGCTACCACTTAATAAACACACACTAGGTACTTTGCTAAATGACTCAAGACATTATCTTATTTAATTCACAATACCATTAAGATGAGGAGTCCAGGTTTAGAGAGGACCTTTAAGGAACTTGCCTGAGTTTATAATGATATTAAGGAAGAGTAGAGGTTTAAACCAGGTCTGTTGACTTTTGGAGCCCATTTTCCCAACTAGGCATGACTATTTTTATCATTAGAGATTCCAGTTAGCTGAATTCTTAGCTCTCAGAATCTGCTCTATTTCTGCCTTCTGAATATAAATGTGAGGTTGAGAATGGGACACTTGGGGAATTTCCAAAACAGTGTAGCTCAGTTACAGATAAAGAAAGTAAAAAAGGTACCCTTCAGCTTTTTAAAGATTTGTCTACTTAACTTCCTCATCAAGAGAAATAAATAAAGCAATACATGAGAAAAAAGTTGATATTTAAAAGTTTAGACTCACTCACTTTTTTATAGAGGTCCCTCCAAAAGCCATATAAAATCACGGTTGCACATGTGTGCCAACAAACAGCAAAGGAGCTACAGGAACAGTGTAGAATGCACTTATATTAGGAAAGACTTACTGGGAGGAGTGAAATTTCAGGAAGTTGAAAAACACAAGTGGAGAGAATCAGAGCCAGCAAATTGTAAAAGGGTGTGGCAATCTGGTTATCCTGCCTGAAATAGAGTTCTCCATGCAGGAGAAATGAGCAGCGTGATATGACAGCAGGACATAGGCTAGGGTGTGAGGAGTGGTGTGAAGATTCTGTATTTGCTATGTTCAGTATCTCTGCATTCTAGTGAAGACACAGTGGAGCCTTCTGGCTCCCATAAGGTACTGAGTATAATGCAATTTATTTATTTATTTATTTTTAAAAATTTATTTATTTTTTATTTTTGGCTGCACTGGGTCTCTGTTGCTGCACCCGGGCTTTTCTCTAGTTGAGGCGAGCGGGGGCTACTCTTTGCTGCGGTGCACTGGCTTCTCATTGCGGTGGCCTCCCTTGTTGCGGAGCACCAGCTCCAGAGCACAGGCTCAGAAGTTGTGGCGCAGACTTAGTTGCTCCGCGGCATGTGGGATCTTCCCGGACCAGGGCTTGAACCCGTGTCCCCTGCATTGGCAGGCGGATTCTTAACCACTGCGCCACAAGGGAAGCCCTAAAATGACATAAAAAAAAATAATTTGGGACTTCCCTGGCGGCACAGTGGTTAAGAATCCGACTGCTAATGTGGGGGACCTGGGTTCGATCCCTGGTCCAGGAAGATCCCACAGGCCGCGGAGCAACTAAGCCCGTGCACCACAACTACTGAGCCTGTGCTGTAGAACCCACGTGCCGCAACTACTGAGCCTGCATGCTGCAACTACTGAAGCCCACGCGCCTAGAGCCTGTGCTCTGCAACAAGAGAAGCCACTGCAATGAGAAGCCCGCACACCATAATGAAGAGTAGACCCCGCTCACCGCAACTAGAGAAAGCCTGCACACAGCAACGAAGACCCAATGCAACCAAAAATAAATAAATGAAATAAATAAATAAATAAAATTTAAAAAAAATTGTTTTAAGCTTTCTTCCTTCCATCTTTCCTTACTTCCTTTCTTGAGAAAACAGGGTGTGTAAGCATGGAATTCCATGGAAGTTTTATTTGTTTAAAGTCCTTTGTATATCAACACCACTTACTCTTGGTGCCAGTTTCTTGGCACTGAGTCCCAACATGTATTGTAATAAGCTGCCCTGTGAACTGCTGTGAAAGCGGAGATGGTTCTTCAAGGTTGTCAAATAGTCATCATCAACCCTGACTAATTGGCAGTGGCTACCTGGAGCATGACGTTGAGAAGGATGCTGAGGCAGAGCCCAGACTCAGTGGGAAAGAGTGGCAATGTCTATGAGAGCAGGAGAAGGGAATGTGTGCACATCCTTGGACCCTCACCTGCCCTGGGGTCTCTTGTAGTCCACCTGAGTTTTTTGGGGTATAAAGAAATGTATCCTAAATACAGCATGTAGGTTGAAAGCTAGTGACTTCCTGGGTTTGAATGCAGTTTGCACCATTTGGAAAATCAGGATAGAGTGCTTATTTTGGAGTGAAGATAATGAGTTTCATTCTTGACATGGTTGGTATCAGGTTGAAATATCCCGGGGAGTGCATTTCATAGGCACTCAAAAATATGGAGCTGCCAAAAGACTATGGCTAAATGTAGATTAAACGTGGAATATATACATTGGTAGTAATTCAAGCCACCATAGTAGGGACTACAGAACATTTGTATGATGTAGCATCATGTCATAAAGCAAGGAATCACTGTCTTCTTTTTTATTATTCTGGGATGAGGGGAAGAAGAGGCAAAGAGGTAAAACTGGACAAAAAACCCCCAAAATACCTAGTAGACTCCTTTGGAATAAAATAGACATAAAAATTCCTGCAGGTGTTGATTGTTTTCTCGACTATTTCCCAAGAAGGGGGCGGGGCAGAGATTAGAGTTGCTGGTCAGAGGCAGCAGCAAACAAGATCTTCCACCATTGTCATCAGAACTGTAGGGGTCTTCCACGACCTATCATTAGCGGTTCTGCCATGGCTGAGGATTAAATATCAAGAGAGATGAGAGCAGCAGTTGCTGTTTTCAAGAGTCACATAAATCAATTGGCATTTTGTAAGTGAATGTGTTAAACTCAGCAGGGCAACTGCACTGTGCAAGGATTGCTGGGCATAATTTTGTGGCTGCCGAGAAGCCTTTGAAAGGTAATTAAAACAAAGCAGGTGATGACCCCATCTGGCCCTCCGTCCTTTCATCCCAGGCCTGATGTTGCAGTGACCTTAGTGGGGCTCACCCCCAAATCTCAGCCTCACTTCTTCAGCTAGGCTCACTGCTGAAAGAACCTTTCTATCCAGTTTAGAGAACTGTTCTTGCTTAGACTCAGTAAACAAGTAACGGAGAGAAAAGTGGGGGGTAGGGATCGGGGTAGGCCAGAAAAGAAAATGGTTTAACAGACTCACAGACACAGAAAACAGACTTGCAGTTGCCAAGGGGGAGGGAGGGGAGGGGAGCAATAGACTGGGAGTTTGGCATTAGCAGATGCAAACTATTATACGTAGAATGGATAAACAACAAGGTCCTACTGTAGACCACAGGGAACTATATTCAATATCCTGTGATAAACCATAATGGAAAAGAATGTAAAAATGATAGTATATATATATATAACTGAAACACTTTGCTGAAGAGCAGAAATTAACATAACATTGTAAATCAACTATATTTCAATTAAGAAAATAATTAAAAAATAAAAAAAAAAAACCCAGTGAATAAGATGAAAATGGAAAAAAAAAGAAAAAAGAGATAAAATAGTTTAAGCAGGTAAGGAGTCTGGCAATTTGCTTCTTGCTTTTCCACCACAGTGTATGAATTAGGAATTACCCCATCAACATTCACTCTGGGGACCAGCACCCGTCAATCCTGGCTGGGGTTTTTCAGCCTCTCTGTGAAGCAGATGGATTGCAGTGGGAGTGAGGGTCCTGGCTGCAGCGTTGCGGGTACACTGGAGAGGTGGAGTGGGAGAGACCGGGAGGCAGCTTGCGCCCGCTCTGGAAAGCATTCGCCCTCCCAGGCTGAGCCCAGGCGCTCCTGGAAGGCTATGTTACGAGGCCAGTGGGCCAACGCTTAATAAGAAAACAGCAGCAATTTGTCTCCACTGCTATTTATGTTTCAAGTGCATGACAGGCTGTCAATGCAAGTGAGAGTCGCTAAATTTACTGCATTTCAGATTACTGCCACAGTCTCTGACTTGACAAGTCACTTCATGTAAAAAGCACTGCGTAAGGATGTTTCCTCCACTTTTTTAAAAATAAAAACAAGGGGAGAGAAAAAGGCCACCACAGTGGTTTAAATGATTGAAATGAAGAAAGCCCACAAGACTGCCTTAGCCTGATGGGTGGGCGCTACTTTCACATACTGAACTCTAATTAAAGTGGCAAGTGAGGGAAAGGGATGACCCCGAAATTCTTGGTTTGACTGATTTGTGGACTGGGTGATATTTTTATGTGGTGGGGAGGTGGGTCATAAAATGAGTTTTCATATGTTGAATTTGAATGCTTAAAGGACATGCAAGTGGAGATTTCTTCTAAACAACTGGATATAGATGAAGAATAAAACTACTTATTTTTTTACACTTCATTTCTTTACCTGTTCATTTATTTTCTGAGGTCTTTATAAACAGAAGAAGATAACTATAGACAAAAAGAAGGAATTAACCATCAAGGGAGTAAAGGGGATAGAGACGGGGCAACTCTGAATGCTGAATAAGAATAACAATTCAAAATATTCATTTTTGGTATAATAAGACCTAAATACTTAAAAATACATATGCAAGTGGATTATGATCTGAAGAGTAGAGCATGGCTTCCAAGTACATTTATATACAGTCATTTGACAAATACCTATTGCTACCATGTGCCAGCCAGTAATTTAAACAGGAAGTACAAGAAACAGAGGAAGTAGATGAAAGATATTATTCCTAACTCTTATGGAACTCACATTCTTATCAGGGATAGATACAATTAAACAGCTCTGGAAAGCGTTGACTTTATTTCACATGAGTGGAAAATGGATTAAAGGCTTCAGGAATTATATTCATATATACTTGGACTAGTTCTAGTAATACTATTAATCATATTTTCTCAATGATTTAAAATGCTACTCCTAATTACAACTTGTTTGTTTCTTGATTCTGTTCTGTTTTTGGATTCCTTTTGACTACTCTTAGGCCAATCTCTTACTATGCTAATTACCATAGCTTTTAATACATTTTAATGAAAGAGATGAATAGTCATTTATCAGAATTTTCCTGATTGGTTTCACCTATTTTTTTCACATGAACTTTAGAATCATCTTTAAATCAAACAAAAACTAAATATTTGGTCTTTTATTGGGTTTATATTAGATTTATAGGTTAAATCTATATCTTTACAATCTTGATTCTTTCTATGCAAGAATAAGATACCACATTTAAGTCTTCTTTACCCATCAATTTCTTCCTAAGTCCTGAGAATTTTGCATTAGGCTTATTCTCATATATTTTATATTTTCTTATTTCTAGCGAATAGGGTTCTTTTGTCATTATCTAACTGGTATTAGTCACATTTAGAAAAAACATAGTTTTGTACGTCAATACTGTAATTAACTACCTATTGAATTATCTTTTTCTCTTATTGTTGCTAGAATCGTGTTGGAAACAACAGACTGTTCCAATTTTGAAAAAAAATATTATTCACCAAAACAAATTCAGATAAGTCAAGTGATTCAAAATTAAAAGTTAAACTATAAGAGTATTAAAAGAGAAGACTAGAGTTTGATAATATTGAAGAAGGGAACACCTTTCTAAGCAAGTCATAAAACACAGAAGCCATGAAGAAAAAAAGATTTATTAGTTTGATTACCTATAAAAAGTAAACAATTTTCCACAGTACAAAACCTTCATCAACAAAGTTAATACATAAATAATAAGATGAAAAATGTATTTAAAATATATATCACATAAAAGAGCCAAACTCCTTAAAAAGTTGAATTTTCAAAGTCAGTAGGCTGAACTGACTATTTTGGGAGACAGTTTGACAATATCTACTAAAGCTGAGGATGTGCATATGATCCAGCAATTCCACTACTATGTGCAGAGATGTTCATAGCAGCACTGGAAGCACCCACACTGTGTAGAGGGTAAATAGATTGTGGCATATTCATATAGCAGAATACCAGACAGCAAAGAAAATGTGACAGTTCTACGTGGCAACATGGGCAATCTCCCAAACATAGTATGGTGTGAAATAAATAAAACAATCAATACAGTATAAATCCTCTCCTATGAAAGTTACAGACAAGCAAAACTAACCTATTTTTTTCCCATGAATGCTGTACAATTGTAAAATTACAAAGCAAAGCAAGGAAAAGATTATCACAAAATATTTCACATTATTATATCTAGTATTTATTATGTGCTTACTGTGTGCCATGCTTTTCATATAAACGTATTCACTTAAGAAAATTTCATTCACGTAATATAATGCTATCTAGTCATAAAAAAGATATATTTGTTATAAAATACTATGTATAGTATATCTGCTTTGTGTTAAGTTATATACATACATAAATGCATATATTCATATATATGCTTTTTCTATTGAAGTATAGTTGCTTTACAATATTGTGTTAGTTTCTACTGTACAGCAAAGTGAATCAGCTATACGTACACATATATCCCCTCTTTTTCGGATTTCTTTCTCATTTAGGTCACCACAGAACACTGAGTAGAGTTCCTTGGGCTATACAGTAGGTTCTCATTAGTTATCTATTTTATACATAGTATCAATACTGTATGTATGTCAATCCCAATCTCCCAATTCATCCCATCTCCCCCCCCCCTTCTCCCTTGGTATCCATACATTTGTTCTCTAAGTCTGTGTCTCTATTTCTGCTTTGTAAATAAGATTGTCTATACCAAATTTTTCAGATTCCACATATATGCGTTAATATATGATATTTGTTTTCTTCTTTCTGACTTACTTCACTCTGCATGACAGTCTCTAGGTCCATCCATGTCTCTACAAATGAGCCAATTTCGTTCCTTTTTATGGCTGAGTAATATTCCATTGTATATCTGTACCACATCTTCTTTATCCATTCCTCTGTTGATGGACATTGAGGTTGCTTCCATGTCCTGGCTATTGTAAATAGTGCAGCCATGAACATTGAGGTGCATGTGTCTTTTTGAATTATGGTTTTCTCTGGATATATGCCCAGTGGGATTGCTGGGTCATATGGTCATTCTACTTTTAGTTTTGTAAGTAACCTCCATACTGTCCTCCATAGTGGCTGTATCAATTTACATTCCCACGAAGAATGTATGAGGATTCCCTTTTCTCCACACCCTCTCCAGCATTTATTGTTTGTAAATTTTTTGATGATGGCCATTCTGACCAGTGTGAGGGGATACCTCATTGTAGTTTTGATTTGCATTTCTCTAATAATTAGTGATGTTGAGCATCTTTTCATGTGTTTCTTGGCCATCTGTATGTCTTCTTTGGAGAAATGTCTATTTAGGTCTTCCACCCATTTTTTGATTGGGTTGTTTGTTTTTTTGATATTGAGCTGCATGAGCTGTTTGTATATTTTTACCATTGCAACAAAAAGAATAAAATACCTAGGAATAAACCTACCTAAGGAGGCAAAAATACCTGTATGCAGAAAACTATAGGATACTGATGAAAGAAATCAAAGATGACACAGATGGAGAGATATACAATGTTCTTGGATTAGAAGAATCAATGTTGTGAAAATGACTATACTACCCAAAGCAATCTACAGATTCAGTGCAATCTCTATCAAATTACCAATGGCATTTTTCACAGAACTAGAACAAAAAATATTACTATTTGTATGGAAACACAAAAGACCTCGAATAGAAAAAGCAATCTTGAGAAACAAAAATGGAGCTGGAGGAATCAGGCTCCCTGACTTCAGACTATACTACAAACCTACAGTAATCAACACAGTATGGTACTGGCACAAAAACAGACATATAGATCAATGGAACAGGATAGAAAGCCCAGAGATAAACCCATGAACCTATGGTCACCTAATCTATGACAAAGGAGGCCAGAATGTACAATGGAGCAAAGATACCTTCTTAAACAAGTGATGCTGGCAAAACTGGACAGCTACATGTAAAAGAATGAAATTAGAACACTCCCTAACACTATACACAAAAATAAACTCAAAATGGATTAAAGACCTAGATGTAAGGCCAGACACTATAAAACTCTTAGAGGAAAACATAGGAAGAACACTCTTTGACATAAATCACAGCAAGATCTTTTTTGACCCACCTCTTAGAGTAATGAGAATAAAAACAAAAATAAACAAATGGCACCTAATTAAACTTAAAAGCTTTTGCACAGCAAAGGAAACCATAAACAAGACAAAAAGGCCACCCTCAGAATGGGAAAAAAATATTTGCAAATGAAGCAACTGACAAAGGATTAATCTCCATATATATGCTTTTTAACACATTTGCTTACATATACACAATGTCTACCCAATATTAGTAGCAGTCTGACTTCTGGATTATGGAATTAGGAGAGCCAGAAGTGTGTGGTCAGGGAATTTCTCTTCATTTTATGCCCTGCTATACTGCTTGAATTTTTGACATAGATCATATGTTACTTTTATATTAAAAGTTTCTTAAAAATGGAATTGGATTTAATAATTTCAGTACAGGGGAAAGACATACCCACCCTCGTGGCTGTATCCTCAGGGCAGGTTTCTCATAATGAAAAAGAAAATCTCTGAGATTTTTCTATTTCTGGTATAATGAAAGAAGAATTAATAGGAAAATAAGACACCAATACCAAATGACAGGAGGAATGGTAGCAAGGAAGTTGATACCATATAAAATCAGAGCAATTCTCTAATTAGCTTGGCAATAAGGAGTTTTAATGAATCTACATGGGTACTGTCTGTTTCACTCTACCTCCTGCACTGTGTCTATTAAAGAATTGTGACCTGCAGGCCCACTCCGCCCCGAAGCAGTGAGACTCGAGCCTGGCCAATTGTTAGAAGCTCTTTGACCACTATTGAGAGGGGTCTGGACTTCCATGCTGACCCTGAAGGTGGAAGCCACCTGTATGCACAGTCAGATACCTTTTCTTTTCCTGTTCTCCACCCTACGTACCAGTTTGCTTGACTGTTCTTTGGTCCTTGTTGCTGGCACTCAGATTGCACTCCAGTCCTCAGCTGGGGCTAAAGTAGGGCTAGACTATGAACTTGACCCATAATCTAGTTGTCAATAACTCCATTCTTCTGAGGCTGAAGGCTTCTAAATCCTCTCTTTCTATCACTGATTAATAGCCTACTAGCCTTGATGCAGCACCACTACCCAGAAATCTCTGTGCCCTGCTATCATCATAGCCATCGGACCTGCATATTCTGAGAACAATCCCAACCTGATTTTCCATAATGATATGAACTACAAGTCTTCCAGAAGAGGTGAGGAAGTCTCAGGTATCAGGTAGAAAGAACCCATCTTTTGTTCCAGTGTGTTTCTTCTTTTATATTCCTTTAGCCCAAGCAAAACTCAGCTTATCTTTTTTTCTCCCTGGGAACTTCTAAATTCACTACTGGCTTAGGCCTCCCAGGGCCTAACAGGTAAGAACCACAAAATTACTTCCTTAAAAGTATGCAATTTATAGGATCTATATAGAGACCTTTTATGGATGGAGAAAGCAGGTACTAATACCTGTCATATAAAAAATATTAGGCTCAGTAATTTTTTCCACAGTATATAGCACAGAACTTTGTATCTCAACCAAGCACATAAATGTACTCAATCATTTGTTTATATCAGACAACTTCCCAGCCCTGTGCTGAAGCCATTTTGTCTCACTCTAGGAAGCTAATCAGTCTGCTTAGAAGGTTTTCCTCCCTCACTTCCCATTCTTACCTTACAAGGATCTCACTGCAACCACACAAGATAACTGTATATACAGAGATTCAGTTGCTAATGGATTTCAATCTCGAAACTGTCAAATGCTTGTTGAAGACACTTGATAATTGCAAGGCATATTGTTAGGAACTGAATGTGTCCTCCCAAAATTCATAGGTTGAAATCCTACCCTCAATGTGATGGTATTAGGATGTGGGGCCTTTAGAAGATGCTTAGATCATGAGGGTGGTGTTCTCATGAATGGGAGTAGTGCCCTTATAAAAGAGACCCCAGAGAGCTCTCTCACCCCTTCTGCTCTGTGGGGACACAGGAAGGAGACTGCTATCTATGAACCATGAAATGGGTTCTCACCAGATACTGAATCTGCTGGCATCTTGATCTTGGACTTCTCAGCTGCCAGAACTATAAGAAATAAATATTTGTTGTTTAAACCACCCAGTCTTTGATACTTTGTTATAGCAGACTGAACTGACTGAGATAGCCTCCCTACTCAGTACGCTACTATCCATTTATTTAAGAGGCTCTGGAGTCTATCCAAGGATCACATATTTAGAAAGCAGGCGACTTGGACCATAATTATTATCTAGAAATGGCTTCACTGAAGGGAGACCATAGACTTTTCTATAAAGACTATTAAAAATTACCCCTTTGAACACATTTTCTGTGTATTTCATAAACTTCAGTCAAATATGCTGTCAAATACATTACTCAATACCCTTTACAAATGGCCTCCGTCCATCAGATATTTGCAGATGATCATGTCTGCTTGACAAATTTTTAAACTCTTGCTGTTATTTTTGAAATTAAAAAAATAGCTATGTGAATCAATGTTTTTTCCCTTTTGTTTTCACTTTAGAAAAATTGTGCAAATATTGTGCCCAGGCGTAGTGATCAGCTTATCTCAGGTTCTTGCCAGCATCTATTCCAGTGTGTCTCAAAGTGTGATCCATGGACCACCTATGTAAGAACCATCCTGGGAGCTTATAATACAGGCAGATCACTGGGCCCTTACACAGACTTAATGAGTCAGAACCGCTTGGGATGAGGCCCAGGAATCCATGTGTTTATAAAGCTCCCGAGGTGATGCTTGGGCACACCTACATTTGGTACCCATGCAGCTGATCTTAGTAGTCTGACATTCAGAGGCACATCCCTTTTCTTCTCTCAAGGGACTTCAATTAACTGCAGCTGACAGGTTTAACCTTCGCCTGGGATTTGGGATCAATCCAGTTTTTAATGTCAGGGGAGATCGAAGGGGAAAAGCTGAATTATCAAGAGAAGAATCAATGTTTTGCATTGAACTTGACACTCAAGTCCCATCACTGAGCTAAAAATTCCTCTTACTGTTAGTAACACTTTGTGACACTCGGGCTCCTTACATACATTAGTTCATCTGTCTACGTAGGCATATTTTTTAATATTTATTTACAAATGAAGCTACTTAAGTTTAGCAAAGTTAAGAAACTTGCCCAACATCACACAGAGAGTAAATGGCAGAGCCAAGATGTCTGTGTGACCCTAGTGTTTTTAACCATTAGATCATATTTTAGAAGTCTCAGCTCTATTCCTAGCACTAATTTCCATCTTGCGTACAAGTACTAGATACTAGGTTCCTGATAAAAGCCAATGCTGACTACTTGCTGGCCTGCCTGGAACTCTAAACAAAGCCTAGGTCCCAGTTCCCAATTGTCTGCTGTCCTTTACTTTCCTCTCTCTCTCCTGCAGTTCATTGTGTTTTGCCTGGCATGATTGCTAGATTTTCATATTGTAAAAATCACAAAGAATAGGTCATTTACATGCAAAGTTGGACAAGAAAATGCAAACTGCCTTTCCTACCTCCATTATGCATGAATTTTGTTATAAAAGCACTTTTGATCAGTGGATAAGCTATCCATGAACTTGAAGAATGACAGATGGATGGCTGCTGATCTTATCAAGGATTAGAAGATCTTCTAAGAGTAAATTAATTTGTAAACAGCTGAGAGACTTAATTTCTTTGGATCATGTTACATAGGATTCTGAGCTATCCTACCCCGTAATCTCGTAGTCTTGTTGTAGAGTTACATTGAAATTACATGTGGCCAGCGTGAGGTGTAGGCAGATAAGGTGATGCAAAGCAGGGGCTGCCTGTGTGGTGACATTTGACAGGCTGCCAGGCAGGATAAATTGTCTCAAAGATATCAAACATTAAAGCTTAATTATTTTCCCATTAAGACTCCTTTTACAATGTAAATATCAATGCATGTGGTTATACCTTTTATCAGCTAATGTCTTAATTCTCAATGAACACCTAAGGGACTTGTCAGTCTGCAGGCAATCAGGATAGGTAGTTGTGGGAGGAGGTTCTGAAGAACTGGAAGGATTGGACTGGAAGAAAAGGACACTGCTAGGGAAAGAGGAGTCACAGTTCAATACCACACTGAATACGCTCTGGCTTAGTGCGTCTAAATGTTGGAGGTAACACTGAGACAGAAAATCATTCTCACCAATATTTAAGTCTTGGTGTGAAATTAGCTGCAGATAGGGATAAATAGGTCATGGCTTATGACATCTATAAATAAGTCAATCTTGGAATAGGTATAAAACACACTAACAGTCTTTGAGTTCATTTGAGGTCATGTTAGGTGGTCTTTTAAACTTGCTGATCCATATCTTGATGAGAGCAATAATGTCCAAGTTTTCAGAAGATAATTGGGTAAATTCTAAGCAGGAGGTCTTGGAATGTCTTCAAAAAATCACTAGGCTCTCACATCTCCTCAGCCTCCCCTTCCTTGCATACTATTCTAAAATACTGTTGGTTTCCAGAATGCTAAACCCGATTATATCGATATCTCAACATAACATGTACTGATGAAACTTTAGGTTCCTGGTCTAGAAGACCTTGCTATTTCAAGGTGAAAAAAGTTAAGCACCTCAAATCACCGCCTTTGGACAGATGGTTTCACCTGAAGGCAAACTTAGTAGTGGCTCTCAGGCAACACTGTCCGACCTGCTGTGTTCAGGGGCAGAGGAGACCACAGGGAAGATGTGAGGCAGGAAAGCATGGGGAGGAAGTCATGTAGCAAACAAGAAGGCAATAGAGTGGGGCACATGGAGATCATAGGCATCCATCAAATCAGACCATGTGGAAGAAAAAGAGCAGGAAGAAAATATCAGAATTACAACAGCCTAGAGTAGATACCTTTTGTTTTCAAAAGGTACCTTTTGTTTTCACAGATACCTACAAAAATCAGCCTGTTGGCAGTCAGGGCAGATACGTTCGTTTTGGTTGGTTGAACCTAAGCCTATTCACAAAACGACTTCCTTTGGATATGACATAAAATCACCATGCTAAGAAGCGGTTACCTATCTTTCTATACTTCTGAGAGTAAGTGAATAGATGAGCATATGACTGCAAACGTGGCTGGGTATCGGAAAGATTAAGGGTCACAAAAGTTTGGAGTGGTCATTCCTGACAACATAGCAATAAACTTTAGTCTTCTTTAAAAGACTGAAAACTCAAACCATTTATTTTAGTTTAGTTTAGTTTTTTTAACCAATATCCCTGGTCTTGATATAGTTCCAGGTGGTCTAAGGGCAAGTTATCAAATCACTCTCTGCACATCAGGGATAATGAAAAAGTTTTGTCCCTATGTTCAACACGTATCTAATGAAATGTCTACCTAGAGGACTGTTAAATGCTGTCACAGATGAGAGCTATCAGCCATTGGCATGGGAGAAGGGGGTGCTGGCTACATATGAACTGCATGTGCTAATTATACCTTGGTTAGAGCATGGCAAGGTTAGATTCTCGCTAATCAAAAGAACACAATTCCAAAACTGTCAGATGTCTGACGTCCCCCTTCCACAATCCAATCACTGGTCACTGAGCAATCTATCCCTCTTTCCATCAAGGAGTCAGAGTTGGAATATCTTAAAGCACCTTAAGAATGAGAGGTATTTGGAAGAAAAGAAGAGTGTCTGTGTGTGTGTGGGGGGGGTAAAACATATATATTCAGGGACAAATGGAGAAAGGTAAGTGACCGAATTTGGGTTAGCAGGAACGTGGAATTATTCCCTAACCTGGAAAAAATATATTTTCCATTAAGAAGTTGAAAATATAAAACTTGAGGCAAACGTATTCAAAATGAAGTTTAGCTGAAGGAAAGTTTAAAAGTAATTTCAATAAATTTAATTGTATAGATTTAATTTCCTTTCTGGATAAGACACAAGTAACTTTTCCAAATTACAATCCAGGACATAAGTTCTCAAAAGTTTTCAGGTAGCAGAGCACTGGATAATCATAGTACTCTTTTTCTAATAATATAATCCAAATATAAGAAGCTAAATATTTGATTATGTGATTTTGTAATTATCCTGCACCTACATTGGATTGTTAGATCTTAATTCAGAAAAAAATTGTGTAGACATAAAAAAATTTGAGAATGTTTTATGGGACAACCTTCAATCAATAAAATTATATTTTATTCAGTAATATTTTCCTTCTACGAATCAGTAAAAGAATGCCAATATTCCATTTTAGCAGCAGAACCACTAAGTTCAGTTTCTGGAATGTCAGTGTTCTTTAGCACATAGTTTCAAAACCACTGAAGAGCTTCTAAAGGACTAATAAGTGAAAAGTCATATGTGAAAAGCCAAATACAATCAGTCAATTGACATCCTTAGGTTCTTCATAAAGTTGAACTCTATCTCATGCTACAGAGAGAGAGAGAGAGACAAAAAATACAGGAAGGGTGCCTCCCCTTTGTAATGAGTACCAGCTCCTCAGAATAAAAAGTATAATAAAGAATTTAATTTGATAGCTATTACACCAACAGCAATGTGCTGGCAAGATACAACAAAGCATAAGAAGACAATACTAAAATGTAAAGAGGACGTAACTATTTAGGAAACCATTATACTAATAACAATTAATTAATAATAACAAATTTGCTTTAACTGTAGATATTCACTACTTTGGGATGTTCTAGCTTCCTTTTTTTTGAATCTGATGAATAGTGCCCAGAGACAGTAGATACTCATTAAAAGTTAATTTCTTTTTCACCTCTTTTTCTTTCTGTCACAACCATCTTTAAGAGTTTTTACTTCTTATTTAACACCCATTTATGATAAAAACCCTCCAGAAAGTAGGCATAGAGGGAACTTTCCTCAACATAATAAAGGCCATATATGACAGAACCACAGGCAACATTGCTCTCAATGGTGATAAACTGAAACCATTTACACTAAGATCAGGAACAAGACAAGGTTGCCCACTCTCACCACTATTATTCAACATAGTTTTGGAAGTTTTAGCCACAGCAATCAGAGAAGAAAAAGGAATCCAAATTGGAAAAGAAGAAGTAAAGCTGTCACTGTTTGCAGATGACATGATACTATACATAGAGAATCCTAAAGATGCTACCAGAAAACTACTAGAGCTAATCAATGAATCTGGCAAAGTAGCAGGATAAAAAATTAATGCACAGAAATCTCTTGCATTCCTATAGACTAATGATGAAAAATCTGAAAGTGAAATTAAGAAAACACTCCCATTTACCACTGCAACAAAAAGAATAAAATATCTAGGAATAAACCTACCTAAGGAGACAAAAGACCTGTATGCAGAAAATTATAAGACACTGATGAAAGAAATTAAAGATGATACAAATAGATGGAGAGATATACCATGTTCTTGGATTGGAAGAATCAACATTGTGAAAATGACTATACTGCCCAAAGCAATCTACAGATTCAATGCAATTCCTATCAAACTACCACTGGCATTTTTCACAGAACTAGAACAAAAAAATTCACAATTTGTATGGAAACACAAAAGACCCCGAATAGCCAAAGCAATCTTGAGAAAGAAAACCGGAGTTGGAGGAATCAGGCTCCCTGACTTCAGACTATACTACAAAGCTACAGTAATCAAGACACCATGGTACTGGCACAAAAACAGAAATATGGATCAATGGAACAGGATAGAAAGCCCAGAGATAAACCCACGCACATATGGTCACCTTATCTTTGATAAAGGAGGCAAGAATATACAGTGGAGAAAAGACAGCCTCTTCAGTAAGTGGTGCTGGGAAAACTGGACAGCTACATGTAAAAGAATGAAATTAGAACACTCCCTAACACTATACACAAAAATAAACTCAAAATGGATTAAAGACCTAATTCAAGGCCAGACACTATCAAACTCTTAGAGGAAAACATAGGCAGAACACTCTATGACATAAATCACAGCAAGATCCTTTTTGACCCACCTCCTAGAGAAATGGAAATACAAACAAAAATAAACAAATGGGACCTAATGAAACTTAAATCTTTTGCACAGCAAAGGAAACCATAAACAAGACCAAAAGACAACCCTCAGAATGGGAGAAAATATTTGCAAATGAAGCAACTGACAAAGGATTAATCTCCAAAATTAACAAGCAGCTCATGCAGCTCAATATCAAAAAAAACAAACAACCCAATCCAAAAATGGGCAGAAGACCTAAATAGACATTTCTCCAAAGAAGATATACAGATTGCCAACAAACACATGAAAGAATGCTCAACATCACTAATCATTAGAGAAATGCAAATCAAAACTACAATGAGATATCATCTCACACCGGTCAGAATGGCCAACATCAAAAACTCTACAAACAATAAATGCTGGAGAGGGTGTGGAGAAAAGGGAACCCTCTTGCACTGTTGGTGGGAATGTAAATTGATACAGCCACTATGGAGAACAGTATGGAGGTTCCTTAAAAAACTAAAAATAGAACTACCATACGACCCAGCAATCCCACTGCTGGGCATATACCCTGAGAAAACCATAATTCAGAAAGAGTCATGTACCAAAATATTCATTGCAGCTCTGTTTACAATAGCCAGGACATGGAAGCAACCTAAGCCTACATGATGACCAGGCTGTAGCCATGACATAAGCTGCCACAATTCCAAGAACTGGCCTCAAGGAAATGTGAACAAACCGATCCTGGAACTGAATATTAACTGTACTTAAAACAATCAAGAAGATGCTGATCAGACCACCGATGACCAATTTCAAGATGACTGTCACATGTACCACAATGTTCATTGCAGCACTATTTACAATAGCCAGGACATGGAAGCAACCTAAGTGTCCATCAACAGATGAATGGATAAAGAAGATGTGGCACATATAGACAATGGAATACTACTCAGCCCTAAAACAAACAAAATTGAGTTATTTGTAGTGAGGTGGATGGACCTAGAGTCTGTCATACAGAGTGAAGTAAGTCAGAAAGAGAAAAACAAATACCGTATGCTAACACATATATATGGAATCTAAAAAGAAAAAAAAAAAATGGTCATGAAGAACCTAGGGGCAAGACGAGAATAAAGACACAGACCTACTAGAGAATGGACTTGAGGATACGGGGAGGGGGAAGGGTAAGCTGGGACAAAGTGAGAGAGTGGCATGGATATATATACACTACCAAACATAAAATAGATAGCTAGTGGGAAGCAGCCATATAGCACAGCGAGATCAGCTCGGTGATTTGTGACCACCTAGAGGGGTGGGATAGGGAGGGTGGGAGGGAGGGAGACACAAGAGGGAAGAGATATGGAGACATATATATATATGTATAACTGATTCACTTTGTTATAAAGCAGAAACTAACACACCATTGTAAAGCAATTATACTCCAATAAAGATGTTAAAAAAATTTATAAATTAAAAAAAAGGGTTTTTACCTCTTAGACTCTGCATAACCTGCCCTATATCTGATGAACCACTTATAAAATGCAAGAATGGAGATTTAACACAGATGTCTTTCCTAAACAAAACTCTTTCATTGATGGCATATATCTAGATATCTATATCTATATCTATATATATCCTATTATTTTATTGATAACCAAAAATGCTTTTGAAAAACATATTTCCTGAGATTGTGGTTTATTTTTTGTCAAGTTTGTCTTAAATTGGAACCAATAGAGGTACAGAGAGGGGGTTAGCAATCTATGGCCCATTGGCCAAATTTGACCTGGTGCCTGTTTTTGTCTAGCCCATAACTAAGAGTGGTTTTGCACTTTAAAATATTTTCAAAAAACTAAAACAAAAACAATATTTTGTGGCCCATGAAAATCATATGAAATTCAAATTCTAGTGTTCATAAATAGTTTTATTGGGATTTAGCCATGCCCGTGTATTTACTTGTTGTCTATGACTGCTATCAGCCACAACAGCAGGGTTTAGTTGCAACAAGATCATATGGCCTGCAAAGCTTAAAATATTTACTACCTGGTCCTTTATGGAAAATATTTGGCAACCTCTAGTATAAAGGAACAAATTCTAACATGTAAGTCTGGAGAACTGTATTTTTCTTTGGGCTGTTATGTTTCCCATTTAAAAAAAAATGGGGAATGTAGTAGATGACAGCAAAATTATATTTCAGAAATGTTCTATGATCTAGGAGCTAAGCAATTATTTTCAAATCACTGCAGTATCAGTATTGATGAGTACACTTTCCTTTTTAGGTCATCTTAAATATCCTTCTAAACCAGAGGTTCCCAAACTAGAAAAAATCATCTGGGGAATGCCTTAAAAAGGAAGACCATTAGGCCCAAGTCCAGAAGTTCCAGTACAGTAGGTCTGCGGTGAGCCCCAGGAATCTGCATTTTAACACTGTGGGGATGATACAGATGTACACTCTCACTGCAAAAGCTTCACAAAGGCACCCCGGTTCACAGGTTCCTTTGCCCCGGACTCAGCAAACCAGCCACAATGTGAAAAAAGCTTTCAAATCTCTGGCTGCAGGTCTGAACTGAAATATTTTATCTTGCATCCTGAGACTTTCTAGGGAAGAGAGTTCTGCACTTGCCACGGAGTTGCTCCCAGGAGAAATGCAGTAAGAGTTAGAATCAGACTAACTGCATTATACTTGTTTCTTTCCAAAAAAGCTGGAAAGGCCCCAGGCATTTCTTTTGCCTGCTGGAGAGACAGTGATCGCAAGCCCATAAGGTACACAGAATTTGGGTTTTCGCAACAGAGAAAAGCCATTATATGAAATCACACACAAACGCCCAACAGCAAGATGGGAGAGAAACGGTCAAGAATCAGTCACAGAGCTTTCAAATTATGAAACTAGAAATTATAATTCTAAGAGTTGAAAAGTTTTCCCCACTGAGAATAGTATTATCCCAAGTTCACAATAAACCTCTTTCTCATTTTATGCTGCCTGGGAGTTCTCAAAATTGATGGACCATGTCAGAAATGGCATGACATTCTCATAGGGACCGGCAGCCTGGAATGGCCAAATGGTTTAGACCCTGAAACATAGAGATATTCATCCCCTCCCCCATTTTAAATTGTCCTCTTTGCCCTGAGTCAAGGCTCAAGACTAAGATTAAGCCTATTCAGCAGGGACAAAGAAAGAATGGCTACAGGGAATCAGAAGACAATCAACCTTAGAAAGGTGGAGCCCTGGGAAATCATCCTTACTATAGAAGATTCCAAACTCCGTAGAAGGTCTCAGGAAAGGCAGTGACTTAAAGGAAAAAAAAAATGTTAGTAGTGCAGTGCTGAAATAAAGAAGGTATAAAGACAGGATACCCCTGTTTAAATTATTCCAGTGTACAAAGAGCAACTCTACCCAAAGAAAACCAACATGAAAGTAATGTGTGTGTGTCTGTGTGTGTGTGTGTGTGTGTGTGTGTGTGTGAGAGAGAGAGAGAGAGAGAGAGAGAGAAAGAGAGAGAATGTTTCTTCAACTTCTTACTCCTTTACATTTTTCTCTCCCTGTCCCACCTGTAGATGCCCTATTGTCTGACTTTCCTGGGATACTGTTGATGCTTTGCAAGATTCTAGGAAGAAATAAACATTTATGTGAATAAGCAAAGCAGGAACAGCATTTGCTTTATACAAGCTAGAAAAAGTATGGCGTACATTGTCAATCCTTTTGCCTCAGGACATAAAGCAATTGCCAGCTGGACTCAGAAACATCCCTATACTATGTAGCCGAGGGCCTTGGGAGAAAGAAGAGTTATAAGCTGCTCAGAACAAGTGTGCAGTTTGGCTGATACAGCTAAGAGGATGCTGGTTCTAAAAGTATTAAAATGTTCATGTCTAGTTGTTGTTTATATCTCAGCATCTCCCTTTCTATGTCCTTTTTTATTTCTTCTTAGATTTCTATTGATTTACATACTCAATTATTTCTGAAGTCCTGAAAATAAGTGAAGAAAAATTAAATATAAATACAAAGATAAAAGGACTCACAAAAATGAGTGAGGAAGTGATCACATGCATACTTTTTCAGTAGGCTCATGCATGCGTGTGTGTGTGTGTGCACACATGCAAATGTGGAAGTAGAGGAATAAGAGGGTCCCTTCTGTTCAATACATTTTGTTTTCTCCATTCTCCCAAATCAAAGACATCTAAATCATTTATTCTTCAGTGCTTGGAACAGCATGAGAAGTCCTCTGGGCAGGTGGGATTTCTCCATCTGTCACCTTTAGACATCACCTGGTCTCTACTTTAGCTCTCGAAGAGTTGGCAAAGGCAAGAGAAAAGGAATCAGGGATTAAGAAGGGGGACCACAGAAGAGGGTGAGGGAGAAAATAGGAAGTAGAAATCTGGAAAAGAGGAGAGGTATGAGTGCCAGGAGAAGGACAACAATAGAAGGTGGGAAAGTAAACAGAATTGAGATTCTTGAGGATTGAAAAATGAAGAGTTTAAAAGGTGTGCAAAATGCAAATAAAAAAAGGAAGAGGAAAGATCACAAGCATTTATTGAGTGAAAACTATGTGCTAAGGACTCTCACATGAATTATATTATTTAACCTTCTTGAAAACTCTGTAATACAAGTACTATTATCTCTACAGATGAGGAAACTGAAGCTCAGAGTTAGTTATTAAGTATCTGGCCTAAGATCACACTGATAGTGGGGAAGGAGAAGAGAACTAATATTGGTTCACCAAACAAATATTTATTGAGAGCTTACTGTGAACCAGGTATGTGCTAAGCAATTCCACACATACTAACTTGTTAATTCAGGAAGTATAACATCCATATATAACATATATAGTATATATAGATATATGATCTATACATATCATATATAACATGTATATAATATATAACATATACATGTATTTAGAGATATGGTAAGGCACAGAGAGATACCAGAATTAGTTTTTCAAGATTATAAAGAAAATAAGTTACAGAATCAGTATTTGAATTCAGCTCTGTCTAACGCTGAAGTTCATGCTTTTTAAACTAGAGCAGCAATTCTATTTCAGAAATAGGGAAAAGAGACTAGACAAAAAAAAGATCTATAGCTTGAGAGAGAAGAAATCCAGAAAATAAAGAAAAAAGAGAGATATGTATTCTAAGATATGAGATATTTGGTGAGTAGATCAAATATAGTTAGATTAGATTTTAAAACTTTTTGATATAGCAAGAGATTCAGAAAATTTACTTTAACATTTACATTGATTTTTCTGGTCATTCTACCTTATTTTACTGGTTTTGTTTCATTCTGTTTTACAAAATAAGTAAGTATGACAGAATCTTGGAACTGAATTTAGGGATCCTGAGTTTATAGCTTTGCCATTAACTTTGAGCAAGTCATTAAAAGTCCCCAAAGTTCACTTTCCTCATCTGTAAAATAGAGGTTATAATACCTTTCTTGATGACTTTATAAGATGGCCATGAAGTTCAAAAAAGGTGATATATGCAAATTACCAAGTACTGTATCTTTATAAGTAAATGCACACAGTTAAATTTCATAATATTCTTGTCTTAGGCTATTGGAGAGCCTCCAGCTTGCTCCTTTTCCCCCTCTGCAGATTATCCCAGGATTCCACCTTCCACATAGGAATCAGTCAATAAAGGTACATGCCCAAAGGAGCTGACCACTACACATTTGCATGTGCCAGAGCATGCATGTGCTTAGAAATATTTTACACTCTGATCTTCTGCCATCTTATAGGTTTATTCTTTCCTCTTGGAGACTTTTCAGAATTTTTATTGTATATTTAAATCTAATCAAGCTTTGAATACTGCCTCTGACTACTGTAAAACATCCGTTTGTTTTGTTTGACATATGGAGTCAGAGCTTTTAGTTTTCTTTGTACAGATTAATGCAAACAAAACGTGCTGTCCCTCTTCCTCCAGAAAGACATTCCTCTCCTCTCTGTCTGGGCTTTTTCTAAATCAGCCTTCAAGAACCAGTCCACATGACAGCTCCTTTATGAAGTCTTTCTCAGCATCTTCCCTTCCGTCTCCTCCTCCTAATCCTTGCTTGAAACTACCCCTATTCTCAGCCTAAATTCTTTTTGGTCTCCCTATACGCTCCAGTAATTTTGTTCATGCAATTATGGTGGCCTAGATCAGGTTGTACTGACTTCACTTGTATACATTTCTGTCTCCCTCACCAGACTATGAATTTCCTAAAGTTAGGTCTCTACACCTATTTATCTTTATATCTCTGACCCCGACTTGTTCATTGACTTGTACATTTATTTATACCTTCAACTAAATATATTATTGGATACCTGCCACACGCTAGACACTGTGCTAAGTGCTAAAGACACAGAGGTGAATAAAACCAGCCCATTTTCATGATCATGAAGGTTGCTTCTCAAATGTGTTTGTGTGTGTGTGTGCGTGAGATTATTTGATTAAATCTAAGTTACAACCCTGCTCAGTGCTAAGAAGGCAAAATCACCTAAGAAAAAGCACTTAAATTGATATCTCAAGAATAAATGTTTTATTAACAAGTAAGGAGTTCACAGAACATAGTAGGTAATTAAAAAAAACAAAAATCAAATGAAGGGCCTCCTCAAATGAAAAAGATAAGATTAATAGAAGTAACTTATTTATTTAAGGCTTTCTATACACACATATATTATTTCAAGTAATTCTCATAACAACCGTACAAGAGAATATTATTGCTTTTATTTCTTTTTATAACAACTTCAAAATGGATAGATTAGAAATTAGACAGTGAGTCAAATGTAACACAAACTGTCTACTTGCAATCCAAATCATAAATTATTCTGGAGATCCTCCCCCAAATATTTTTCTCAGAAGAGATTTTATCCTTTTCCTTTCTATCAGAGAAAACCAGCCAAGTAATCTTAATCTATCATTTGAATTTATTTGTTCCAATTGTATTTTTAATCTTCAGTTCCCAAATAAGATTTCTTCATACCCTCACCAATCTGTACTGAAATATTTGAGTGAGAGATTAGAGTATGGCTTTTATAAGTGGTTGCAGTATTTCATTTTATCAAATATGATGGGTTGTAGCCATATGTCTATAAATAGACACCTATTACTAGAGGGTCCAGAATAATTTAATATTATCCCAAATATCACTGTGTACTATGCCTGACACATAGTAGATACTCAATAAATGATGACTTAATGATGATTCTGATTTTTCTGTGACAAGCCATTGCTGTTGTGACTGAATATTTATTTGAGGGTTCACTGCTAGGGCTAAATACTGTGGTCAGAGGACAAAGTGAAGCTCACTAGATTACGGAAACTGTCCTTGTTCTGACCTCATTAGCATCAGTCCCAGGGTTTTTTAATCCAATGCCAAAAATTGGCCTTATGACTGCATTAAGGAAAATTACAGTTCCTCTCTACAAGATCACTACCAGGGAAGAGTTCAAATGTGCACATATTTTGAAGGAACTTTACAAAATGTGACCCCAGATGAGCTTTATACAACAGTGTTTTTCTTCTGAAGTTTAGGAACGATACTCCTAATGCTGTAAGAAGCATGATAACAGGCTGTTGGTGTATTTGTATAAAGGTTAAATCCTCCCCTAAAGTCCACAAACAGGTGATTGATTTTTTTTCTTTCATTTGAATTCTTAGAGCACTGAGGAATTCTTTTTTGTTCCAAACTATAATGAGGGTTCTGTTTGGGAGATTTGTCTCTGTAGCTAAGTTTTTATGCTAATCAGTCATATGGTTATCTCCACTTTCACACCCTTACTGATCCATATCTTTTGCATGGATTATCTGCCTTAGCCCTGTAGAGGATTTCAAACTTATTCAGTAATGTCTTGAGTTCCTCATTCACTTCTGCTCAAAGAAATGGTTCTGATAAAGAAAGCTAATTGTTTTTTAAGTAACAAATGATACTCAGAGTTTCATAGTGCTCATTAAACTTACCTGGAAGAAGGTTTAACTTCCACCAGATATTTTACACATACTGACCAATTATGCATTCAGACTCACCAATCAGTACTGCTAAGAAATGAGCATGCGTTGGCAGTGTTTAACTACAAGGGGGCCCAAGAAGCCAGATGCTTTCTGCCACATAGTATGAAGTTACTATTGATTTTTCTCTTATTCCTTTGCTCCATTGATTTGATTTCTGTTGCAATCCTGCCACAGGTCAATTCTCTGGACCAAGACTCCTGCATCACAGCTGTGTGTAGTGACTTCACCCATGTTCCTGCCATCCTGATCTCACTCTCAAGATCTCACCCAGGACTTCCCAGTTACCCTGGACTGCTCATTTCAACCACCCCAGCAGTTTCACTTGTCCCTCTTCCGTTCTCTTTTTCTCTTCCTTTATTTTTTTCACTCCGTTGTGATCATAAACATGTGAGGAACAACAGGCTGGGATTTCATAAAGTCCCTGAGTTATGAACTGAGAAGACATGGATCATTCCCCATTAACAGGAGAGCAGTTTTAATTAGCTTTTTCTTCTTATAGTTCTTTCTCATTCTGTCCACACTCTCTCCCCTCCCTAACTCACCCCTTCCTTTTTGGAAGCTTTCCAGCAATAAAGCAGAAGGAGGCAGTCTGAGAAAGGTTAGGCAAACACAACAGTATTACCGGAATAAGTAACATATTGCTCATTAAACATTTAAAATCAACAGTTGCTCACTCGATCTGCCAATATTTTGAGAAATGCCAGTTTTACTGCTAGGTGCCACTTGGCTTGAGCTGCTTAATTCATGATTTGTGAACTGACATTGGGGATAACAAAACCATATTCCAGTTAGGATTTTGCTGTCAAGAGGAAAGCTGAAATATCACAACACAAAGCTCCCTTACTGTTTCTCTCTCCTTCCTGCCGCCCTTCTTCCCCCCCTTCCTCCCACCCTCCTGCCTCTGCCTTCATTCCAGAAACAAATGGATGTGTTAAAACAGTGAAATGTGTTTGTGGAAGATAAATAGTTTATCTTAAATATACTGTTGTAGTGTCAAACCGAGTCTTGAATACATGTACATATTTTATTCACAGACATAACATTTCAAAATGAGTAGCTTTTTTTTTTCTTTTTCAAACATTTATACATGAATGTGATGTATGAAAAATAAGAAAGGAACAACAGTGTAGCTCAGATCTTATCAGTGTTATGTGCTGATCTCATCAAGAACACGAGCCCAGAGTATACTATTTTCTTCCATAAAAGGCATCCCTTCCTGACTGGCAGCAGAGAGGAGTCTCTAGATTTTTAACACATCTCTCTCCTTCCACCCATTTTGAAGTTTTGTTGTATTTTTGTTCTGCTGCCACCAGTGTGTCACTTCGTGGCTAAGGCTTCCAATCCTATGGTCATGCCCTGTGTATACTTCAGCAAGGAAATCCTTTGGTCAGTTGGAGCATCAGTAACTGTGTCCCACGCACTGTACTATTTGAGGGAGAGGAGTTGTAAAAATAAATAAAATGTGTGCTCCCACCTTTAGGCAGATCATAGGCTACTGGAGAGACAGCTAAGCAAACGGATGATGATGATATGCTGTACTCATGCTGGAACTGAGGTGTTTGGATCTTCTACTACAATTCAGGCTTTTCAACTCAATGGAATAGGATGTGTGCAATCAGGCCAATGAGCTCCACCCTGCTGGGCCATACCCACAGGTGCCGTTTTCCATAGCAAGTATGAGGTGCATGGCTGCCAAGGCTGATGTACTAAAATGACAATTCTTGACATCCATAGAGTCATGGGGAGACAACCATGATTAGAAGAGAGCATCTCACAGGGAAGTGGGGCTCTTCATGAGTGTCCTTTCAGAACACTGGTGTGTCTCAGCTTGAGATAATCTAAGATGGACAGGGAGCTAGGAAAAGATGATGGAGGACACTTTGCACAAGCCTAATACCTTCATCGGTCATGGGATACAACTGGGTATCAAAAAAAAATAAAACGCAATGAGGAAGCATTTTTGTTTTGGTTATAAAGAGTGACAGACAAGAGAGAGGCAAAAGAATTCATCTTCCTCATTCATCATTAATCAATAAAAGATTTACTTGATACTTTGAGAACAAGTTATTCTATAACAGAATTGTAATAATAATAATGATGGTGGCACACGTCACCAACTCCAGAAGCAAGTGAGAATTACTTGGGAATGGATCTACAAGTGTGGCAGCTAAAAAGGATTTGGTGAATCCAAATAGCTTTGGTGAATTACAGGGTCAAATTGAGTAGTAGAGACTGATGCTTCTGAAGCCTTGGTATTTGCACTATCTGCAAGATGAAGACATTACTCCAAATCTGCGGTACCCATTTCTCAAAGTTTTGATGAAAGCTACATGACATTGTATTTATGATAGGCCCTAAATAACAACTCTCATGCATTTGGGGCTGTAAGTTCAGTCAAGTTTTCATCATTATTACTATTCCTTGGGCTTACAGAGGGCAAATTTTATGATCCAAGAAGTACAAGTCCAGCCAAGCAGGTTAAGTGGGTTCAGATTTATTGTGAGGCTACACTATTCTACCCTTTTCTGCTGCCCATCATGCAGGTCCACAAGTGTGTGCATTTAACAAAATTAATGGAAATTGTCAATTTCAAATTACCCAAGCCCTTGGATGCTTAGAGAAAATAAATGAGTAAATGAAACCCAAAGATAAAACTCAAACTTTATATGGCTAAAAAATTTCAAATTCCACCTCCATCACTGAAGCATTTATTAGTTATTATCAGGTGGAAAATCTGACCAATGTGGGTTTTATATACCTCTTTAGAGCTTGTACACACTAGTTTATATTGCTAATAGTAAATAAAAGCTGACATTATAAGGTAGGAAGAGGAGATGTAGTCATTCCTTCACTCACTCATTCAGCAAACACAACATTAGTACTTGTAATATGCTCCACTAAGCATGGGGCTATACAGATGGAGGGCAGGGCTCCTGTCCTTCTGGGGCTCACGTCTGTGACAATTTTAAGACTAGACAGCAAGCCTTGAGCAACTGAGATTCGGCTGATTGGCTAAGCCAATGTGTAGATGAGAAATAATGGCATCTCACTGAGAAAGAGGTCAACTTTTCAAAAAGAAAGCCCAGGTAAAACTAAGAGCCATTGCATATGAGCACTGGATACTACAAATACAGTCTTTTTTTTTTTTTTTTCTGATCCTTCATTAAAGAGGTATTTATAGCAGTCCCTGTATCACAGATCAAATGCTTAATTTGAATTTAAGATGCTAGCATTAAACACAATCTTGGTACATGTGAATTTAAATTTATTTAATTCTACATTTTAAAAAAGTCCTAATTAGGTGTAAACATTTAGACCCATTAAAGGAACACATAAATAAAAATAAATTTAAAAGTGCTTACAGATCTGAACACACTGATGACCACAGATATCAGGGGACAAACTCACTCCAATGCTTAAGCCAACATAAACTGGATGGCTGCCTGGACATCAGTGATTTCTCTGGTGACCATTTCTGTGTCACCAGCCTCTGGACAGGCTGACTGATTTCAGAGGGGAAAATGACTTAGGCTAGACTAATAAACTCTCTCCTGGAAATGTGAAACTTGAATGGAGAGTCTCAGAATGAGATGTTTCATTGATGGCATCATGCTACAGAGAAAACCCCCAAACAACTTCTGCTTAAGAGTCACTTTATTTTTGCTTTACCAAGGACATATTTTCTTTTCTTTTCTTTTCTTTTTTGGTCAGCCTTCAATAAATATTTAATAAATTTGATTTTGCAAAAATAGCTGTACCTCTTGGTCTTGTTTGGTCATCTGTAAAATGGAGATCAAACTGTATCAAAGTCACCTTCAAGACTTCTTTCATTTCCAACAGCATCTGCCCATGAGGCCATGTTCCAACATGAAGTCTGCTCCATTGGTCATGGTACAGCATGACTTTGTGTGTATGTGTGTGTGTGTGTGTGTGTGTGTGCATGTGGCAGTGGGATAAACCTGAAACCAGCCAGCCCTAACAGAATACAATCTGCAAAAGTGCACTGTGGCACTTTTACCACAGACATATTTTCACCTTTTCCTTCAAGTCTAGATTTATTCCTGAAAATTTCTAATAAATTCTGTTTTGTCCTGTTAGGTCAGTTAGTTTCTGTTGCTGACCACTGAAGAACATTAACAGAGATAAATACTCAACAACCAACTTTTCCTCATAAGATACTCAGAGTCTCTACAAAATAAAGGGCCACACTGACAATTCTGTTTACTTACCAAAACTTCTAAATCATTAGGATAATCTAAGGTCAGGACTATGAGTAAAATTTATGTAATCATTTAGTAGTAAACAGAATATTTTTCTATGTTAGAAAATCACATTAAAAGATTATGGTCAGGGGGCTTCCCTGTTGGTGCAGTGGTTAAGACTCTGCGCTCTCAATGTAGGGGGCCTGGGTTCGATCCCTGGTCAGGGAACTAGATCCCACATGCATGCTGCAACCAAGAGTTTGCATGCCACAACTAAGGAGCCCACGTGCTGCAACTAAGGAGCTGCCAAGCTGCAACTAAGGAGCCCGCAAGCCGCAACTAAGGAGCCCGCCTGCTACGACTAAGACCTGGGGTAACCAAATAAATAAATATTTAGAAAAAAATGATCATGGTCAGATTGAAGCCTAAACATTTGAAATCTGCTGTGTTAAAATAATGTACATAGTGCTTTATGTGCCATTTCCAGTGAGACTGCATCACCCTTACACCTAAAGTTATTAATGCCATACTTGAACAAGTAACATTTTAATAATAGTCTTACCATTTTCATTCACAGATGTTGTTGCTAAAGGTGGCTGTATACCTGTGTTCTGGTAAAGGATTAACACATAACAATCACTCTTTGTCAGCCTGGGCATCCTTGAAAACTTCCCCAGGGTCAGTAAATTAAGTTGTCACCCCTGTGCTTTCTATCATCTGAGGCCCTGCATTAGGGCTATGTAGAAAGAGCAATCCATACGCCCAAGTGATCTGGGTATCACTTGCCTACCCTGCATTTCCAATTATTCTTTTTACCCAGAATTATAGAGACTTTCTGCATTGTTTGGGACCTTGCTTTAATGTGCTCTGCTAGTATGTCTTCTGCTCACCTTGTTTATGATCTCGCCCATCCAGCTGCTTGTGAATCTTGTTGCCTTTACCCTGCCAATGAGAGCTATCTTAAGAGCAAACATTCTTCTTTTACTGCTTCTTGACTTGTGTTCTTGGACTTGGTAGTTGTTTATATTCACTTGCTACTTAAATGTGAGTTCTAAAATGACACTGATTAAGCCAGATGGGACATGTGTAGTATGCTGAATGAGATTAATGGCCATAAAGAAAAATTGGAAAAATATCCAATTCCTGTAAAATGTGAAGTTAGAGTCAGATTGGGCCCTGCTCACCTCTTCACTCACCTAATAAATATTTATTGATTACTGCAGTCTGTGCTTTAGGTAGCTAGTCCAGATTCCCTTTCCAAAGGGTGTAACTATTTTCTAGCTGCTGTGAGAACTATGGTTAGCAGCTTATACCTGTGGCCTTCTCTGGAGAATTTTTGGTGGATGGGAACTAAGATGTCCAGAAATTTTGGGGTTGCAACTTACCTACTCCCAAGTGATTGATGATGTACTGATTCAGGATTAAGCCTAGCCCTTCTGTCTCAAAGTGGGAAAACACTGCGATACTGTCCACAGTCCAGAGCCTCACCACAGATCAGGACAAGGTGAGAGCTTTCTTCAGGCACTATTCCTTTTGGATTTTCCCCTTCTTTATCTCATTTTCCTCCTTCTTATAGGTTTTTCCTGAGGAACACTCCTCAACAAATCACATAACCCTAAATCCCTGTCTTAGGCTCTGTGCCTAAGGAATCTGACCTAAGGCAATCACCTACTTTGTGCCAGGTACTATGGCTAAACATTTGAATAAGACATTGTCCCCTACCCCCAAGCGCTTAAGGTTTATTTCTTCTATGGATTTCTCCAAACACATTCTGGTCCAATAATTGCTGATCCAATAAGAGATTTTCTTTTCTTTTTTTTTTCTTTTTTTTCCTCTTTTTGGCCACGCTGTGTGGCGTGCGGTATCTTAGTTCCCGAACAGAGATCAAACCTGTGTCCCCTGCAGTGGAAGCATGGAGTCTTAACCACTGGACTGCCAGGGAAGTCCAAATAAATGATTTTCTTTGTTCACAATTTCCTGTTTTTCTGAATCCATACTTTCTTGATACAACTTACTTTAATCAAGACCCATGTTCCTAAAACATCATGTAATAGAGTTTCTCTAAATAGAGTCATATTTGAAGTGGCATAGGGGAGTATGCAATTAAAAGCGTTATTGTTAATCCCTTCACAAATTGAATAATCATGAAATTACTCTACTTTGAAATTTGAATTCCATTATATCACATTAATATAAAGAAGGTACTGCTTTACTGGGTAATGTATTAATACCAAAGGAATTTACTGATGGTTTCTCCCCCACTCCCCCCCCTCCACTCCCCATTCTTACTTTTGGACTCCCATTCCTGTTTCTATGGTTGTGATATTTTGGCCCCAATGCTTCCATCCTGCTGAGATTACCTTATGCAGATCAAATCCAGCTCTTTTCCCTTATTTCTTTATGCTGGGCATGTGGGTGGAATGGCTATAAGCAAGAATTTGTGCATGATATAAGAAGAATAAGGCAGAGAGACTGAATGAGGAAGAGAACTGAAGTTAACTCCTATTTCACTAAATTCCAAAGGATTATTCACACTTTTTCAGTTCCTAAAACCCTCTTTCATAAATTGCCACTGGAAACAAGAAGACCCCTGGCTAGGACTTGGGAATATCTTGATTAAACAGAGGACTTTTTTACCCTGTAATCTATTAGACTGAATTTGGGTAAAAGAATAGAGAAGTGATTCAAAAAGATAAGAAATATGAAGGTCAGGAGGCAAGAGGATAATTAGAAAGGTAAATGATAGAAAAAGTGGTTGGGAGAAGAGAGTCGTGATGTGATTGTACTTTGAAGGAACTAGGGCTGGGAAATACTCATGACAAGACTGTGTGTGTACCCCATAGGCAGCAGATGGGCATATGATTGGGCCTGTAGTGTAGATGGCATTGGTAGTGTATGGGGATAGTGTATGCATAGAAATCATGTCCAAAGTGTAGCTGATTAGGTCCCCGAGCAAGCACTGAGTCCACATCTGGGGCTCTGTAGAAATCTTGGATCTGAATCAAGTGTGAGGTAGTAATCCTGGCTATTCTCTATTTACTGACTATTAAGCCACTGTTCACATAAAGAAATGGTAGGATATTGTAACTTAGAAGTGAAAAAAAGAATACTACAAAAGAAGAATGAGGCAGGGTTGGCACAAATGGTTAAAGCTAAAACAAAGTATTTTTAAAACCTCATGAGGGGATATAAGGATGGAGAAAGTAACTGAGTGAATGAAGTCAAATATAAATGAGGGACATGACATTAATGATAAGTCCAAATGGCTGAGAGACTCAATTAATTTCTTAAATCTTGTTTTAATAAGAAAACAATTACTGTGTATGATTAGGATATAATTAAGTTTCTGCAAAAACAGCTCCTAAAAGCAGAGAATGGAATAATTGGAAGATTTGGACATTAACAAATCAGTGACTCTGGGTATATGACTCTGGGTATATGGCCTACAGTTGACTTGATGAGTGTCACAGTGATTGAATTTGATTTTTGCAAATATATGAAGAAAAGAGAGAGCTCTATGTATGTCCAAAAGATGTAGTAATAATGGATGAATGGAAATCATCTTCATAATGGGTACAGAGAATGATTTAAGAGGCTGACTTAAGCAGTTTTTAAAAGGAACAGATGTTCATAGAGAACAATCTTAAACATCAAGATGACAGGTAAGCAATATTATCTTGAGAAGAATAAATGGTGGACCTCATTTCTGATAGCTTTATGGTGGACGGAATCATAAGCAAGCAAGTAAAAAAAGTCAACACAGGACAACTCATATGGTTCAATTTCAATAAATATGAAATAGATAGCAAACATTTTAATTCAATTCAAATTCAGTCTGAATTTAATGCTATTAGTTTGTCAATTAGTAAAGATTTATCATGGATGACCAGAGAACTAGTTTTGATGATCTCTTTCTAGGGGGTATTATAAGCTTTATCATTGTATACAAGAATGACTTTGGAGAAATTACAGATGACATAGATTTAAAAATATGGCAAATGTCAGAGAACAGAAGATAAGTAAAACACACTTACAAATATAAACAGAAAGCAGCTAAAATAAGATTGAGTTTGGAAAAAAATAAATGTTCCAGCAGAGGGGAAAACAATCTAACAGACACATATATTCAATAAGAAGATATGAACCTGGAAATCAGCAACATTGAAAAAGAAGACAAGTATGAATGATTATAAGAAACACAAGTATATTCTGAGTACAGCAAATATAGACAAAGAGCTGTTCTTTTAGATGCTGAGCATAAGGAAGCACTCTTCAAAGGTCAGAGAGGTGCTTGTAGATACAACACAGGAAAATTGAATAAAAAAAGAAATGTTATTTAACACCTAGTATGTGAAATATACTAAGCAAGGCTCAAAAATAAGTATATGAAACATGCAAAATTGAACTGAATATCTTTATGATCCAAATATACAAAAATGAGGAAATTTACGGAAGAGAAGAGCAAAAACTGAGATGCAGAAGCTGTAAGAATGTTGCAAACTCAATTCAACAAGTACTCAAATTTAACGTCTGCAATGTGCAGTGCAATGTGATTGGTGTTCTGAAATAAATAAATATATATATAATAAGTAAGTAAATAAGTAAATAAAGCAGAATTTGTATTCATCTGTTCCTGTTCTCCAGTGTTTTACTCTTTTTTGGGAGAGAGATTTATATACAACAGAATCTGCCTTGTATTCAAGAATTTTAGGAGTTGTAAATGTGGTATAGTAGAAAGAACAGTAGAGTGGGCAGAGATTCAAGATCCATTATGATTATGAGATTAAGTGGTTGGGTGAGATAATTTCAATTCCCTTCTTATGTTACAATTCCATGGTTTTCAGTCCTAAAGAAAAGACTAGAAGACTAGAGGGGATGTGAGGCTATATCAACCAAGGAAATAAAAAGAGTGGGTTGAAGAAGATAGGTTTAACATCAGCTATAGGAATGAGTAGCTGGTCAAAATCGAGGCTGTACTCATAAAGGAGTTATGCTGTAACTAGCATAGGTCAAGTCTGGAAGGTATAACAACATTTTTGGGGGGCAACTATCTGCCACGTAATGCAAGATACTCCTTTATCTCATTTAGGTTCTTTTGATCAAACAGGATATTGGAAGCAACTTAGAAAAGGAAGGCCCAAGTTAGAACGAAGAATCATTCAGGCTGATGCTGCCAGGATCTGAAGCAGTACCATGGAGAGCTCCCACTACGCCTGAGGGCCTGAAGACAAGGTTGCCCTGTCATCCCATAAAGTTCGCCATCAACTAAAAAGTGAACAGAGTTCTTAAAGTACCCAGTAAAGAGTAACTTTGGAGTTTTCATTTGAAACAGGGCTTTGTCTGCCCAAATATGGCTTTTAATGGAGGACTGGTTTCTCTAAGTCTTTGGCAGAAATTTATTCTTCACGTCTTTTAGTTTCTGGTGGAAATTTATTTTTTGAGAGCACAGATCCTTTCTAAGTCTTCTCCTTTGACTCAATCTCTCTTGGTAAAGGAACTATTTAAAAGAGCACAAAGGAGTTACTGTTGAACATGAATATCAGGGTAAATATACAATATCCGCCCATTCCTTCCTTATTTTTACTGAATATTTTATAAATTACTATGTCCATATATTAAAATATTAAACTGAAAACTATAAGACAGCCTATTAATTTCTACCTTATAACACAAAATAAAAGGTAAGGGAGAATCTTATTTTAACAAACAGCAGGCAAAATGTTGGTAATTCAGATATTTGTTGTTTATGATATGTTTTGTGATGTCTTGCAGGCATCAATTTAAAAGGTTAGTATGGATAAATGAATGAAGAAAAGTTAAGATGAAATATTACAAAAGCATATTCAAAAGTCAAAAGCATATTCAATAGAATCATAGAATGTTAATTGTGGAAGGGAACTTGAAGATTTAAGTCCTTATTTTACATTTGAGATAACTGAGACCAGAAAGGTGAAGTTAGTAGTTGACAGTAGCTCCAATTAAAATTTAAATCTTCAGACACCTATTGCTTTGCAGTTTTTCTCTTAAACTACATGCTAATCATCACTACTACTCCAAATGTGATCTGTGGATTTTTTTACTGGTTCACCAGGTAAGTATACTTATCCAAACATTTACTCTCAATTTCTATATTTATCTCACAAATATATACATATTTATATAAGTACAATGCATATTCATAGACAGTGAACATTTTACCAGCTGACACTGGTTCATGGACCACACTTTGAGTAGCAGTAATGTAAATGACAACATGCACCATTTGAAACTAGAACAGCCAAAGATGGGTATAGAGTGGAAAGATGAAGTAAATGTCCAAGTAAATGAAGGTCCGAAATTCAACTCTAAATTCTCCATTTTTTCCCTCTCACTTGAAATATTAGCTGGATTTTCCCCAAACAAAATTGTTAATGCTGCTTTCAGTTCTGACTTTCAGTGTCTCTAACTAATCTATTCTTAATCCCTTTTTGAGTGGTTGTCAGAAACAAAGTGGGCAAATGGCACTGGCTGAATAGGCTAAAGCTTCATCTCCACAAACTCACTTCATTTATGACCCAGGATAAAATGGAGCAGTTGTCTCAAAGGATGGGATGTCATTTGCAGGTTAACAATGTGTTATCCTTTCTTATGTATTTTGGAAATTGGAAACCACCTTTAGATAGCAAGTCAACTTTTTTGCTCAAATTGCTGAATGTTTCATTGCTGCCTATGTAAAAAGAGTTCAGCAATAATGTTCCCTCAGATAAATATGCTCAACTTTAATCATTTTTTAAAAACCATTCTCCCATGACAAAGGCCTAATACAAATACCAAGCCAGCATCAGCAATAATTAACATACAAGGAATTTTATATGTTCTTGATATTAGAACACCAGGTTTTCTTTGAACCACTTTGACCTTAAAACATGGAGCAAAGTAATAGCTTACATAGACAGAAATGGCTTTCATAAGAACCCAAATAATTTTTTTTTATCAAACTTTCAGCAAATTAGTTTTTAAGTAGCTGTTAATACTTTCTAATACTGAATACATACTCTATGGTAGAGCTGACTATGATTAGCATGGTGACTATATGAGAGCTGCCTTCCTCCTTTCCATTATGTATATTATTAGTATAATTTTATTATGTCCATACATTTATGCAAGTATCAGAAAGTCTAAGAACAGCTTGTTGATTTTTATCTTAGAATATAAATCAAAGTAAAGATAGATTTTATTTTAATAAATAGCAAAAAGCAAAGTTCTGCATATATTAAAACCACTTCACTGCTCTTGATAAAATGAATGAGATGCTTTAATAAATATCACCATCTAATAATTTCATTTAACTCAGATGTTGCTCTTCTGCTTTTTCATTAAGTGGAACAATTATATTAAATACATTCATGTAGGAAGATAAATATTTCAAATATTTTTAACCCATTTCTCCAAACTACAACCAATTTTGGTGGGTAGGGATAGGATGTGTTACGTTTTTCAGAGCCAGGGACAGAAGCCGAGGCCAATGAAATGTAATGAATCATCAGTTCAGTAAGCATTTGGTATCTGTACATATCCACAATATTTTAAGTGACAAAGGAGACAGTGGCTAGAAAATAGGAATTTAGAGTAGGTGACCACAGAGAGACTGGCAAACTATGTACTCTGCTTTGTGAATCGCAGGTAAACTAAAACCTGCTTCATCTGGCAGTAAGCTTAATCATGCACAGAAACCACAGAGTGAAGTGTTGAGTGATATTTATCAGGCAGTAAGTACCATAAGACACCCTTTTTCCACTGAATCTAAAATCTTGACCTATTTCATGGGCAGTAAGGGAAGTCACATATCCCATGTTTCAAGGGTCTTCGCTCTACATGGAGGAAACACCTAAGGCCTTAAGGCCTCACAGATCAGAATTTTTTTCTGGCATCTTTTTTGCTTACAGCTGCAGCCATCTGATGCCGAGAGGGTTGTGGTGAGGTAAAAGGTACTGACTGCTCTTCATTATTGTTACAAATTTTATCTGAGGCAAAGGGCCATGAATCCTCATGATATGTAGGGTGACAGTACCAAACCCGGAGAAAATCATGATAGCACATTGCAAATTAGAATGTGATTATTAGGCAGTTCACCGAATCAAAGAAATTCTACACTGTATTTAGATTAAAAAGTGGACATGTGAAAAACATACAGCCAATCCTATTAAGAATTTAATGGTAAGTACCAAATACTTATAAAAAGTATACAGGTGTACTTCAGAGATATTATGGGTTCAATTCCAGACTACTGCAATAAAGCAAATATAAAAGTTATTTTACACTATACTGTAGTCTATTAAGTACGTAATAGTATTGTGTCTAAAAAAGCAGTGTACATACTTTAATTAAAAATTTTATTGCTAAAAATCGCTGACTATCATCTGAGACTTCAGTGAGTTGTAATCTTTTTGCAATAGTAACATCAAAAATCACGGACCACAGATTATCATAACAAATATACTGGGCTGCCCTGGTGGCGCGGTTGTTAAGAATCCACTTGCCAGTGCAGGGGACGTGGGTTCGAGCCCTGGTCCAAGGAAGATCCCACATGCTGCGGAGCAACTAAGCCTGTGCTCCACAACTACTGAGCCTGCGCTCTAGAGCCTGTGAGCCACAACTAGTGAGCCCATGAGCCACAACTACTGAAGCCCACATGTCTAGAGCCCGTGCTCTGCAACAAGAGAAGCCACCGCAATGAGAAGCCCACGCACAGCAATGAAGAGTAGCCCCCGCTCGCTGCAACTAGAGAAAGCCCGCGTGCAGCAACGAAGACCCAACGCAGCCAAAAATAAATAAAATAAAATAAATAAATAAATAAATAAATTTATTTAAAAAACCCAAATATATAATAATGTAAAAGTTTTAAATATTGTGAGAATTACCAAAATGCGACAGAGACATGAAGCGAGCAAATGTTATTGGAAAAATGGCGCCGATACAATTGCTCAAAGCAGGGTTGCCGCAAACTTTCAGTTTGTAAAAAAAATGCAATAAAGCAAAGCACAATAAAATGAGGTATGCCTGTATTAAGCTTGTAAAGAGTTCTTGCTCTGCTTAATCCATGCTGTGTAGTACTCTAAGCACTTTTATTCATGTAGTCTTCACGTATTTCAACTCACTCTCCTGGGCTCCTTCCACTTGCCCTGAGAATAACGTCTTGTTCCTGAAGCCTGGGCTCCAGCCTGAACACAGGTTAAGTTGACTTGAACCCAAACTGCAGCCAGAAGCTAAGCCCACCTGACTTGCAGCCTGATGCATATTCACACAGTTGAACTTCACCTAGATCAGCTGAGACATGGTTATTTTGAAAGTCTATGAATAGGAGAGTGAATGCCTATTTTTGAAAGGTCAGAGTTAGAAGGTGGTTTGTTACATAGTATTATTGTGCGAAGAACTGACACAAGTATTAAGCCTGAATCGACTGAAGCAATCACGGGCTAAATGGGAGACATTCTCTTAGGAAAGTACAGTGACATTCATCTTGTCATTTGATTGGATTTAGATTAGGCACTGATGAATAAGAAAGAAAAAAATTTATCCTTTCATATTCTCACTCAAAATACATGTATGTGCGGGGATGAGTATATGGCTATTTATACACACAATCCTGTTGATTTAGAAAGCAGCATAAAAATCCTTATTCCATTTTTTTCTCATAAACTATGAAATACCACAGCAAGACTTAAAAGAAGTAGAAGCTCTTAAGTGCCAATTAATTATCTTGTCATTGACTTAGCTGTGCTATGCGCTACTTCTCTTAATACATTTGTGTTTATCTTCCTATCACCACCCCAGGCCTTTTCTGCTGCTTCTAGTTCCATCTGTTCCAAAACCTAGCTTTTATTTAGAAGATAGTTGTTAATCATCTCTTTAACATCTCTCTGCTACTCTACACAACATCTGACCCTGTGCCAGTGTCTCAGCGTCTTCTGGTATAAATCCCTTCTGTTCTTCAGAGTTCCACATCTCCCCATTTTCTCTCTCAAATCCATATCTTCCTAATACACTTAAAGAGAAGCAGGGAATATACTCAAACGGATCCTCGTCCACTCCAATCCCCGATCCACCGTTCCACTGAAACCCTGCTCTCCTTGAGAACAAGACTTACATGCTTACTGCCTGGTCTCTTGAAGCTCACCATCTTTCCTGTTGGTGTTTTGAAAAGTTCAAGCAAAGAATGCACAGGTTAAACAGATTTCTTTTTCCTTCACAGTCCCTTCTCTACCACTCTTATCTCAGTCTGTTGGGAAGTATGATAAGTTTAGAAAAGAGGAGAGTCAACTCTCTGCGGCACAATGGGATTGTTGAGGTTATTTGGAATGGAAGTTTTGTCCTGACTCTCTGGCTGGAATGAGTGAATGTGGGAGAACAAGAGACAGCCACTCTGCACCAGCCTTCTGAGCACTAAGGATGTCAGTCCCTCTCAGGGCTAGACTCTGCCTTCCAGCACACAGAGCGAATAAACAGGTCCTCCTTTCCACTCTGCCTACAGTAAGTTGGAATTGAAAGGTTGCTTTTGAGGATGGGCAACAGTCCCTGTGTTGAAAACTGTATTGCAGTTAGCTGTCATTCTACCTAATGGAAATCTTGTTCTTTTGAAATTAAGTGTAAAATATGAGGTTGAATAGCAGTGTAATCTAAATATCCTTAATGCCAGATGTTGTGTTGGTGAATTTTCAGAGTCCTGTGCACTGCTAGGTGTGCGTGTGTGTGTGTGTGTGTGTGTGTGTGTGTGTGTCATGGTTCTTAAGAAATGAAACTTGGATTCCAGTGCTCAGACTGGGGTTATATTTAGATGAGGTCTAGGAACTTCAGAGGGAGCCAAACTATAAAGTCTGGGTGTAGATCCAAGTCCCAGAAAAACTGATATTTCTCATATGAACACACCATTGAATTAAGTCTCAGAAGGTGTGATTTTCAGCTCTGGTTTGGCCCCCAATTAGATGTAACTCATAAATGGATAAAGTGGCATTAGAGTATCTATGAAAAGGCCTTAGAGAGTGAAATGAGAGTGCACTGGCAATGGGCTTAGAGATTAATATTCTATAACTCTATATGATAATCCTATAATAATAACTTATTATATCTGAACTCTGTAAACAATATAACACCAGTAATTCTGTTTAGGCATCTCTACCAGGCTATTGCCTAAGACACACTCCTAAAAATTGAACACCATGAGAGAAACTCTGTCCATGTTTCCATCACTACTAAAACAATGTGAAAAACATACAAATCATATTAAAAGCATCTTATATTGCATTTAAATATAGTTACAGTAGAAGAGATAATTTTAGGTACTCCCTTGGAACTGGCAAGAACATCCTTTTTTTGCATCTTTCCCATTTGTTATTGTTTGTAGACTTAGTGCATACCTAACACTTGTTTTATGTAAACAAATTAAAAAAAACTCAATAAACAGTATATTCCTTCATGCTCTGTAGCAGTAAACTTCAATTTTAATGAGATTTGGATTCAACACAGAGATTTCGATCTCTCTTCAAGTTGGTTATAATAAGATTCTACCTGAATTTCTAAGTCTTAAAAGCATCCATAGCTCTATAGACAGGACCGATGTAGAAAACGTTAATGCACTCTCTCTCTGGGTCATTCTGCAAATAATTCCCTGAACTTGTAGAGAGGGTATGGAGCATCAACCCATAATGCTCCATAATTATTAATGACTTTACAGATTAACGGTCATATAACTCTACTTGATAATCCACCAAGAACGATTTACTTTCCTACTATATCTAAACTCTCTGTGAAACAACATGACACTAGTAGTTCAGGTTAGGCATCTCTTCCAGGGTACATTAGTAGTTTGGCATGAGAATATGCCTCACTTTTCCAATAAAGGTTAAGATGTTGTCCCAGGTAGAGGAGGTTGAATCCAAATTATGAGGGAGCCCTCTTGCTTCCTCTCTACTGTTTTTTTTGTTTTTGTTTTTATTTTTATTTTCTTGGCCACGCTGCGCTGCACGACTTGTGGGATCTTAGTTCCTGAACCAGGGATTGAACCCGGGCCCTCGGCAGTGAAAGCAAGAGCCCTAACCAGTGGACCCCCAGGGAATTCCCTCTATTGTTTCCTTTCTATATTTCCAGAGCATGTATCCTGCTCTTGCCTGTGTAAAGCCTTTCACCAGTTTATCTTTTCTTGTTCCCATACAACAAACAAACAAAAATGAAATTTCAGTAAAAGATATAGCGATTAAGTCTTTATGTACTCATGTGTAAATGACTGATGAGGCTTATTTTATTACATCCCCCCAGAGATGCTTCCATATGCAAAGGGTTTCACACACCAAAGGGATAAGTATCTAGTGGTGAAAGCCTGAGCAGCCTTAGTCCTCTAATGAAGTCCTTCTCAACTAGTGTGCTGGATCACACAAATGTGATAGGAACTGGTTCCGGGTATGCAGAGACATGGAGCCCCTTAGCCCTCAGAGAACCTACCCAATTCCTCCCTCATCATGAGCAGCCCAGTCTAGTAAGCTGTAAAGATATCATCATTTTCCATGCATTTCTTGATGTGAAGGGTTTGTGGGAAGTTAGGACAAAGGTAGACTTTTGGGAAGGGGAAGGTGTGTTGCCATCACGACACAAGTTATACCACAGTGTGCCCTCTGTATACTTTTCTCATCCAACCCTGGCTTACTCCTAAAGACACTCCCAGTTGTGTGTGGAGGGAAGGCCAGGAATGAGAGGTGGATTTACTGGCAACCTAACTGTCATGGAATGGTGGCAGGAATGGCCCCAATCTTCCTTCTTTCATTTATCCACACTCATTGTTATGTTGCTATGAAATTTTGTAGGCCCCTCCCACTTCTGACTCTGGGCTCAGCCAGATGACTTGCTTTGATCATTGAGATTTAGCAAACATGATGCACATTGGGGCTTGTTCTGCTCATGCCTTTTGCTACTGCCGTGAGAAGAAACATGCCTGGGTTGGCACGATGAAAGTTGAGGGACATGAGAAGAGCTGAGTGATCCCAAGTCATGCCAGTCAAAGCTTTCTTAGATCAGTTGATCCCCTCAACATACAAGTGATCTAAGCCAATATCAGCAGAGCCACTTTGCCAATTACCCCACACACATGAGCAAATAGGCTTATTGCTGAATGTTGCTGAGTTGTGGCTCTTTGTTATATAGCAGTATTCAAGCAACAGATAATGGATAGGCTAATGAAGCTTAAGCTTCAGGGTCTCTTACTTGCCAAGGTCCCTTTCTAAGCCTGTTGGAGAGGCTTTAGCTGTGTGTTCAATTTGGCCAGATATTTTGTAAAATTTACAAAAATATGATATTTTAATGACAGCAGGTTACAACTGTTTCCTCCTTTCACCCCTCTTCTCCATCACACTTCTCCTAGTTGTGGGTGGTATTGTAGTGGCTTCAGTTATGTTGGGAATCTTGCTAAAGAGAAATTGAGTTGGTGCTGCCTATAGGTAGGTTGAATGGGACATGTTTATGAGGTTCACAGCTGATTTCTTGAATAGGTAAGTTATTATTAGCACCCTAGTGTAAGAATGTACCTCCTTCCCACTGTACTGTCTTACACAGTATTGTAGGGACAAAGGTTGTAGCATAATATGAACATAACTTATATCACCCAATACCAGAATTACATGAGTAGTGAAGGACAAAGTTTAAAGTGTTCAAAGCCAAAAGATAGTGAATGGAAAATTCTTCCAAACATCAGACCTGTAAAATTCAAGCAGAGTAGTTCAGCCTCTTATGAAAACTATTTGGCAGAATCTACTAAAGCAGAATATTTGCCTACCCTAGAACCCAGTCCAAAAAACATAACCAACATAACTGTAAAATTCCACTCCTAAAACATAGTCAGCAGAAATGGGTTCACATCTTTGTTAAATGAAATATAGGAGAATGTTCTCAGTAGTAATATTTACAATAGTCCCAAACTAGAAGCTGTCCAATGTCCATCAATAAATAAATAAATAAATGAATAAAATTTTTTAAATCGTTGTATATCCACACATTGGAAACATCTATGGCATAAGAACAAACTATCTAAACTACGTGTGTTACAAACACATTAAGGGAATGAAACCAAACACAAAAAAGAGTATTATAGGGATTCCATTTATGTAATATACAAAAGCAGACAAATAGTGGCTACTCTTGTGGGGGTAGTAGTGACTGGAGGAAGCCAAGAGGAGTGCTAATAGTGTTAGAGCAGGCAGATAGCTAGATGTGAGCAGAGAAAGCGGGGCATGGGCCAAATGGCAAGAAACCATACATCTTGTGAACAGTGGGGGACTTTGCACAGACAAAGAAAAGCAGGAACCTCCAGACTGACAGGAAACCATGCATTTGGGGCAACAAGGGTCCTGGTGGCAGACAAAGAAAGGTGGGAAAAGGCAGGAATCTCTGGCATCTGGATGAAACCTTTTGCTCATTAAGCCCTCATTACAATAAAATTAGCCTTGCAGATAAGAAGTACCCATCATGCACTGACGCCATGACACTTCTGATCAAGGCTAAATAAGGACGAAAATCCCTCCTCCCCTTGGGAAGGTGGAACTGGGATGAGAATCAGGAAATACGACCCCAAACCCCTCCCTCCTCAATGAATATTCCGCGTATTCATTTTCACACCGCACATAACCAGCTTGCCAAAGAAACTCAGGACAGCTGCTCACCTGAGACTGTCCTCTCTCCCCCTGAGAGTGTACTATTGCTTAATAAATCTTTCATTTTTGTTCTCTTGACCTCTATGTCTCATCTCTGAATTCCTTCTGTGATGAGACAAGAACATATGCTCCGGTTACAATAGTGCTCTATTTCTTGATCTATTTCATGGAAGTATATTTGTGAAAGCTCATTGAGTCATACAAATATGAAAGGGGCACTTTTCATGTTTATATCTTAATGAAATATTTGAAATATTGTAAACAGGAGATTCAGCTATCACCAAGATGGAAAACTTTTCCTTTTAGGAATATATTGATGATGCAGTGCATATAATCATGTGTATTATATATATAAATCATATATTTTATTTTTTATGTAAACTGGAGGCATTTATCAGCATTCTTCTTTTTAGGAAAGTAATCCATCACATTACTAGAAATATTGGGTGTGGTGGTATGGGTAGTTGTCTATAAAATCCCACCATATCACTGAATCAAGAAATACTTAAATTTCTTGTCAACTTTATGCAAAACATTAAAACCAACAAAGATAACGTAAAACTCTTAGTTTGCCACTAGAATGAAAACATTGGCAACACTCTGGTTGAAGATTGTTGTCATCTCAAAGAATATTTAAGAGTAGTCACTGTATAAGAAACCTTGAAATGCCTTTATATCTTATAGCTCAAAGATGAGAGGATCCCAATAGAGGTTTCCTTTTTTCCAAATTGAAAACATTCTGAAACATTTGCGTGATATTGCCAATACAGTTGTGAAACTCAGAGGAATTTTTAAAATTATCAATACTATTATACAAACTTTGATCACTGGTAGCAAAGGAGAAATTAAATTGTCTTTATACATAGTCTACAGAAAATATTACAAACATATAGTCTTATAAAGAAGCCATCAAAATATATACAACCAGAAAAAGGAGGGATAAAAGTATTAGATGTATATCAGCAGTTAATTAATAAAATGATGATATTCTCTTGATTTTGTTATGTTTATAGTATGTACCAGTTTTTTAAATTTATTGCAACACCTATTTTTACTTTAAATAAAAATTGACTTTTGTACCTAAACTGTATTCTTTTTTTTCAAGGGGACTCCCAAATTATGGAAGATTTAAGCCCTACAGAACCCAGAGGCTCATGCTGGGAATCACCAAGCATATTCCACAGCTATGTGCCCTAATTGCAGGGTTGTCTCCTGCCAGGCAGGATGTCATTGCTTCAAACCCCCTTCCTCCTTCTAACTCCTCCTATGCTGCAGGTCAGTCAGGTCTTCTTTTCTCCTTTCCTACTTTCCCTTTCCCATTCTTAATTTAGACCCATTATGTACTGTAATCTGAATTAAAATATGCATGGATACCTCTTTATTGCACCAGCCCTAGCCCAAGAATTTAGACATCTCTCTTCTAGTGCAATCGGACAAAGGTCTATGATGCAGCTACTTCGTGTAGGGCAGTCATATCCAGATCTCTGATTCATCCAGCTGATCCCAACCATTTTCCTCACCACCTACAATCTCTTGCCTCTGGCCGCTGTCTATACCCTAATACTCCCTTCTGCACTTCCACTTTGTCCCTAAGAGCACCTAAGAGCATGCAGCACCTAAGAGCAAAGGTGAGAAGCTGGGAAAGAAAGTATGTGCTAACCATACATGAGCCTATCCAGGACCCTTTGGATGAAAGAATATCCTCACATTGAAATGTTATATGAGTAAGGAGAGAGAATGAGCTTATTCTGAGCTTTCTACGTTTACGCTGGAATTTGGGGGGACAGAGAACACAATAAAATAAAAAGTAAGGGGCTTCTTTGACAGACCACCTTATTTAAAATTACCGTCTTCTGAGTTAGGATCACTAACTCAGCATCCAGATTTAATTCACTGTTCATGAAAAATGAAAACCATTGATACATATTTTTTTCCCAAAAGGAGTTCAGAAAAAAGTCTCAAGTTACTGAAAGAAGGATTAATTTGCCTGTAATGGAACTAACACGCAGGAAAAATTTAAAATCAATCTCGTGCTTAAAAGCAGAACAACACTGATGGTGCCTCCATATTTTCTCCCTCTTCCCACTGCTAGCTTGTTACCAGTGAACACATATTATGCATATTACCCACAAATCTTTCCTCTATTTAAATTAAAAAAAGAAACACCATGTTTTTAATCAATCTATTTGCACTTGGCTGTCAAAACTCACAGGCACTTTGATTTCCTTTCATTATTCTCAAGAGAACCAAATGCAGATGAATAGAAAAGAATGAAAAGGAAGGCAAATTAAGGGTCAATACACCTTGCTAAATTCAGAAAAATGTAAAAAAAAAAAAAAAGGAGAACAGTGTTTATTCATGGCCTTTAAAAATCTGTGCTATGCTTCTTCCCAATGACAATTACCAGGATCATCAGGTATAAATACAGGCTTTAACTATTAGACTGTTCTTCTGTGGTCCTTTTTTCTATTTCACAAGCAACAGCTCTTAACATCAAAGCAGCCCAATCTCTTGAATGTGAATTACAGGGTCTGGGTATTAGAGGCTGGGTAGGACCATCCCTAAGAACTTTGGGGATGTATCATTTTGATGTTGTTGGTCAAAGATTTCTACTGACAGTCAAGAGACCAAATGGTCATCAAAGGACCGACAGATGGAGTCGGATGACTCTTAGCAAGTTCCGGGTACTGGGAGCAAGGTGTCTTGGCAGGAACAGCAGAACCTCTATTGGTTACACAAACTGGCTGAACATTAGAACTTCCTGAGTGCAGTTTCCAGATTTAGAAAATAAAAATACAGGATGCTCAGCTAAATTTGAATTTCAGATAAATAACACATCACTTTTTATATAAAACCCCTTTTCTGGGAGTGTATCAAGAGGCAATACGTTTCTTTGAATGGATCTATGGAATGTGGGAGAAGCAGGTGGATGGAAGTAGCATGAGAAGGGATGCGTGTGTTTAATACATGATAAGGACATATGACAAACTTGTAATTCCCTTTCAGTATATTTATTCCTGGCAGAATAAAAATCTATCTGTAAGACCATATTTATCCAAGACTCTTTGGAAATGATTACTTCTGGAGAGCCAAGTTTTTTGTTTGTTTGTTTCTTAATAGCTGGGTAGTTCCATCTTTAAGCAGTAAGATATTTTACATTTTAACTTCTTTGGATGGAAATCTTTCTTAAATGTGTTGCACGTATATTCCTACCATTTTAAACAGAAAACACTGCTATTCATTCAACTTCTTTCCCTGAAGAGCCAGGGTTATAATCATCAGCATCTATTATAATAGATTTTGATATCTTTAAAATTCACTGATGGATCTGTTGGACTATTTGCCCTTACACTAAATATTATCTCTATGATGCTCTGAGTTTTAAATTTTCACATCTACTTTTGTTTTTCTGTCTTCTCCTGGTCAGGCTATTAACTGTTATTCTTCCTCTTTTCTAATTTTTCCAAAATTCTTTCTCCCTTCAATTTGTTTCTCCTTATCTCCTAAGGTTTAAAAATAAGACAGCAAGGCACTAAATTCAGCTCTTAGGACTATGTGAAATTTAAAAGAGCCCCATATTAAGGTCTTAATGGATTCTCCTATGAAGAAAGTGCATTAACAGCTAAAAAAAAAAATGACCTTAAGCTGTCAAAATAGTTGCCACATAGATATTCTACTCAAATTGACTGCTAGCTAGTACCAGCTAGGTATGGTTATAAGGTGGGCACTTATCTAACCCAGGTAGAAATGTAAGATGTAATATACTGCCTCTGGATATATACACAGTGGTGCCTGAGGTAAAAATTATCTTGGTAGAAAGGAAGGTAGAAAAACATGGGACCAGTAGCTGTAGGGTAGGTGATTCTGGGTCCAAGGGACAGTAGACACCGGGGCTGTCAGAAACAGTGTATAGAGAGATCATCTGGTCTGCCATTCACCAGCTTATATGATGTTTTACCATTCATTTCATCACCTTGTGTCTTGGTTTTCTCATTTGTAAAATGATATTGATAATTAATACCACTTTTGGGAAGTGAGGAATATTTCTGCTGCTGTCATTTTTCTAAACTGTTCATAAAGGATTCAGTGTCTACTCTTTTTCCATGTAATCCACACATCATTAGTCTCAATGGAAGGATTTTCTAACGGAACAGCACCTCAGTCCTTGATGATTATGATTTACAAGTGCGGAGTCTCTATATCCTGAAGGTGGTTTCCTCAGTTCAACCTGGTACTTCTGTGCTCATGCATGGGGGCCTCCTGTATTCCCTGGAAACAGATCCTGAGCAAGGCCTGCCATTTGGGTTTGGACCTCCATGTCTGCTTCTATTCCCACTCCTTGCCTCTGCCACTGGTTGGGTAAATGCAGACCTAGAGTTTTAGATATATGTGTATGTGGGTGGGTGCAGGTAGGGTAGGAAGGGAATAAGTAAGAAGCCTTACTTATGACTCCAAGTCTGAGCTTCCCACTGATGCCTCTTACCTGAGAAACCCTGACCTGCATAGGGTTGGACTATGGTGTGTGGGGGGGACAGAGGGGGTGGTGGAGGGGTATTCCTCAGATGCTTGTCCAGCTATTTACAAAGCCAATAATTTTTCCCTCATTTGGTCAGTGTTATTGTTGCATATAATTTTCTCTACTGCAAACTTGGAGGGAGGAGGGCAGAGCAGCATGAATCTAATTCAGCCCCATCTAGAAATATTACCACTCCCAGGGATTATGGTGATTACATGATATAAAAGCCTGACACACAGTAGGCCCTGTGTAAGAGGGGAGGGACTGAGTAGAGGAAGATAAAATGGTAAAAGTGGCAAATCATAGTGTTCTACCTAATAGGGAGGCTGTGAGCAATAACTAATGAATGATTGTAAAGCCTTTTGAAAGATAAAGGCTATAGAAATGCAAAATAATAATATCAGGGAAGTAGAGATGTCAGTTGAATATAAAAGACACAGCTTTTATTCCCATACAAATATCTTGGTCACCATCAGCAGCAGTGGAGAAGAAAACAGAAGAAGAGTATGTGACAGTTTAATAGTGTTTTGTTAGAAATAGAACACGTTTTAAGAGTGTCTGGACTTTCTTTAAAGTGAAAAGATGAGACCTGACTCACTCACTGCCTGCTGGAATAGATTCAGAAGTTCCTCTGGCAAAAATCTCTGGCTTTTCCACCTCTGCTTTCTTACATTAATTAAATTGGAAGGGCAAATTTGGTTTATGAGAGGAACAAAGCCAGGAAACCATGCTGGTAGGCAAAGTACCACTTCACGTGGGAGCAGTGTGTGAGTGTCCAGCTCTGAGCAGCTTGGCCTTCCACCCTAGATTCAAATCTCACTCCAGATCCAAATCTCTGTCCCATCATATTCCTCCTGAGGATGTCCTAGGGATTTAGATAAATTCAAGAAAAACCACCAGCTTACGGACTTACGTTCAGGAACCTGGGGTGAGGGGGAGCTCTTTGCTCTTTCTATGAGTGTTCTGAGGCTGCATTGCCTCAATTTTGAATGATGATAATTGCTATGCAAAAAATAGTTTTTCTGGCAAAATAACTTTGGGAAACCCTGGATTAAAAAAAAAAAACAGCTTATTTTAAATGTATAAGTTCCTAAGACATTTAATATGTTAACATGTATTGTGAATTTCCAGAAGATAAAGGCAGTGTATTCCTCAAATTTGTTTGACCATGGAACTGTTTTCCAGAGTGTTTAACAGGATAAGGCACAAGGCACACTTTGGGGAATATTGTTCTAGGACCACCTACAGACTTTTCTTTTTGGCTTAGGCTTCCTAAGGATTTTCTTAGGGAGAGCTAAATTCCCAGAAGAGCCAAGGAAATGGAGCTGAGGATTCCATTTCAGTCCGAACAAAACTATTTAGGTTGCATCTCAGACCACTTTAGTACCAATATATGATTCTCTAAATTTGTCCTAGGGTCTGCAGGTTGCTGTATACATTCAGGTACCCAAAAGGGAGAGCTTAATAAGATACAATTAGATTGAGACCCACCTAGTAACAAGCTAATGGTCCATCCTCCCTCACTGTGTCTGAATCAGGCAGACCTCACTTAGAAGAAAGCTCAAGACATGGGGAACATGATGTTTTCTTATTTGAAAATTGTGAGAAATTTGCAGTGATGACCACCCCACTAAACAGACATAAAGGGAGCTCAAGCAGGGCAAGAGAGGAACTAGTGTGTGTAAAGTTCTCTTTGGCCACTCTGAGTGCACTTCGAGTGTGGGCTACAGAGGCCAAGGGGCTGTCAGGTAATGGTCATTTGAAGCCATGCATTGACATGGACATCCATGGGCATCTCAGATGGCACCACAATATAAATGTAGACAAATTAGTTCAGTGTCTAGAACCCAAAGGACAGAATTGTGCTGAAATCATGGAAAAGGAAAAAAGAAGCCTCATTTAATATGTTAAACACAAACACACATATCTAAGTCAGCCAGTCTGAAGCCAAAGCAGATATATTCAGAGTACAAAGAATAACATTTTTAGCTAGTCTCGGCTTCCTTTCAGTCTTTCTCAACAGTAAAGAGCTTTCTGAGAAATGCATTTATATAGGTACAGAGCATGTCTCTGTGACAGCAGGAGTCTTTATTTGCATCAGATTTACTTTAACACCTGTTTGTTTCAGAGGGCACAGCCTGCCTAGGAAACACTCCAGAAAAGGGATTACATAAAGGAAGGATGCCTTACTCTGGAAAGAAGAGGCAGAGCAGTGCATTCACAGCTCCTATAAATCACTGAGTCTACTTTCCTTGGTGACTAAGAGAAAGGCGCTTTTAAAAAATTATTATTAGGAGAGCTGTGATTACCCTTGTGTGCATAACTGTCTGATGCCTATTTTTAAACCATGTCCTTGGAACACAATGAGTATTCAATAAAAGGTGAAGAGTGAACTATTTCAATAACTCAATCTGGCACATCCACTAAATCTTATTTGTCAAATTGCCACGAAATCCAAATGTGATGTTGTTTTATTCTGTTGATTAGAATGATCTGGTATCTATCTCTATACATAGTCCAAACATCCACTTTGCACAGTCAGCAACAATCTAGATTCTTAAACATCCCAAGAAGGGGACATGGCATCTGGCTCCATTTTAAATTGTGCTTACTATCGACAACAGGATTCTCTAAAAATGGCGCTGGAGTCTATATTTATTCACATCTAATTTATTTCAGAGGGACAGACCCAGTTTCCAAACTGAAATATGGTCTTCCTGATGACCATTAGGAATGTCCTGCTTTCTTAAAATGTGAAAGGCAGAAAGACAATGAAGGACTGCTATATATATATATATATATATATTATAATCCTTTACTTCCTCACAATGGTGCTCTAAGCATGATAAATAATTTGGATGTGGAATTATACTTAAATATTTACCCTGAGGATATCTGTTCCATGACTACTCTTCCCTAAGCTTGACAGATTAGAGAATTTCAGTGTGGGTTGTGATCTTAGAGATGCTACTTTCTAAACCCAAATTCTACAGATGAGAAAACTGAAGCAGGACAAGAATAAGAGCTTCATCTAAACTCAAATTGCTATTTGATATCAGAGCCGGCATTTCCTACAAACTCTGACCCTAAATCCCAAAGATTTGAGGATCATCTACATTTACTAATTTTCTGCATAGAGATAAGTTGGAAGGGTAAAAGAGCAGATGTACAACCAGGAGAGAAGTCGGCTGCCCCAGTGATTTGACTCCCGTTTTTTATCTTCAATATCAAGGGAAAAACTGACAGTAAAATAACAATGGTGAGCTAGAAAAAAATAGTATTCTCTTGTTAGGTGCTTCCTGGGCCCATGGCACTAATACAGTGGATTCTGCATCAAGGTGTAAACAGCTGATTTTGTCTTATGGCTATAGATCCTGGAGTCAAAAATGTCTAGTGTAGTATACACTATTTTCTTATTTATTTGAAAGATTTCTTCTTTACTGAAATTTTTACTTTTTCCTCTCCTAATTTTGACAAGGCAAAAAAAAATTTCCATATCTCCCACCCACACATATTCTCTCCACCCCTCTGTGTTCAACTTTGCTCTTGTCGTGAGTAGGAGGCTCTTCTTTAAAAGCTTAGTGAGAAAGCTAAAGCAGCAGGAGCACATTTATGGACTGCTGTTAGCTTCTCTGGACAAACATTTGGAGGCTCTGCTACAAGAGCAGAGTCTGAGCATCTGGGTTTAAACTGTCAGCGATGGCAGCTAAGAGTAACTTACATAGTCACTGCCTTTTGCCAATTTAGCAGCAAAATACTAGATAGGAAGGCATATGTATAATAATACATTTTTATAGGTTTTGAAGTGTGTCCTTGGCTGCCTTCTCTTCTCCTTCTACTTACTTTATTTGGGCTGCAATTACCCCCTTGATGTGGATGCCTTCCAAAATAGTGTTTCAAGGCCAGGTCTCTCTGCTGAGCTACAGATACGTATTTTCAACTATTTTCTGCATATTAACCTGGATGTCACACCGGCATTTCAAAAGCAACGTGTCAGAACTCGACTTTTCATCCTATTGTCACAAACCAGCTTATCCCCCTGTATTTCCTCTCTCAATGTATGGCATCTAAATTCCCTCAATAACCCAAGTCAGAATATTGTTAATTCATCCTAAGTTTTCAATTTCCATAATATCAACATCCAATTAATTATTAAGTAAAATCTAAATATAGCTCCAATACATCTTCTTCATTTCTCCATCACCATGGCCTTAGTTGAACACGTTATCTTATCTCATTAAGGCAACTAATTTCTACAAAAATTAGTTTTACAGATATACAGGATATCATACCTAACAAGTGGAGAACACAAATTCTCCTAAATACATATGGATCATTTGCAAAAACTGGACGCATTCAGGAATAAAAAAGCAAGTCTCAATAAACAGGACTGTTATTTACAGATCACAATCTCTGGTCAAAATTAGAATTATAAATTAGAATTATAGAATTATAAATCGGTGTCAAAATTTAACTAGGGAAAAAAAACCCCTGTCCATTTAGAAATTCTAAATAACTCAAGGGCAACAGTATAAATCGTAATAAAATAAGAATGAATGATAATAAAAATATACAAACCAACTCCTCTGGGTTTCAGTTAAAACAGTTCTTAGAGGGTGACCTATGACATTAAGGGTTTATGTTATAAAGAAAAAGATGTTGAAGATTAATGAGCTCAGCATATACATTTAGAAGTTACTAAAAGAACAACGTAATAAACTCATAGAAAGTAGAAGAAAATGATAACATAGATAAGACCCTAAATTATTGTAAAATGGAACAATAGGATATAAACATAGAAAAGATCAACAAAACTGTAAGTTGATTCTTAAAAAAAATTAAAAATTATCAAGTCTCTGTCAAGAGTGGTCAAAAAAAAAAAGAAAAAGAGAAAAGAAACAAATAAATATTAGGAATAAAAAAGTAGATAGAACTACAGATGTTAGCCAAAAATTGAATGTCACTACAGATGAAAAAGATGATGAACTATTATACATATTTTCAGAACTATTTATTGGGAAATTAGAAAAATTTATGTCAAATGCTTTAAAAAATTTACATGAATTTTAAAAATTCCAAACAATATAACTTATCAAAACTGATTTAGAAAAAAACAATCCAAATTTATCATACCAATCCTGCATTTATAAACATATGAAATACTTTACAAGTAATTTTATTAGGCTAGAAAAACTTGGAAATTATTTTCAGATCTGTGTCCTAGTCTCCTCTCTCACTTCTCCCAGATCTATCCTTCATTCTCAGCATGATTTTTCTAAAATGGAAATCTGATCATGCCAATCCTTTGGGGACATTCTTTCAATGGTTTCTCATTACCACCAGGATAAACCATCAAAGCTCCTTCCTCTGGTATCCTGTCTCCTCATTCATCTCATCTCTCGCCTGCCTCTCTAACCTCATCATTCATCATTCCCCATGCATTTTTGTTGCACTTTTCCAAAGATGCCGTATTTTTGCCCTTCTCTGCTTCTTCACTCAAACACTCTCTGACTTCACATTCTTGTCTTTCCAAACTAGATTCAGCTGGTCCCTACTCTGGACCCCCCCCCAGAGCACTTTTGTATGTCTTCTTCACAGCACCTACCTAACCATATTGAACCCTGCTTTCGATAATAGTTTGTCTTTTTCACGATAATGTGAATTGATTAAGGGAATTTGTGGGTCTTCAGGGCTCAGCACATGACTGGCACATTTCAGCGTATCATGGATGAAATGCTTTTCTGTATAGCTTGTTTTGCAATTTAATCATCAAGTAGAATCTTATTTCTGTGGGAAAATATATTCCAGGGTACAAAGAACAATCAAAAATGCACTTTTGGAATACAACCCATTTGTATTTGTAGGGTGGGATAATCTCTATTAGTTATGAAAAGTTTCCCAAAAGTTTGGGATATGGGGAGACAATAAAAGCATCATCTTTCTCTCCTAAGTACTTCAAAAGACAGGAAGCCCACAGGTGCTCTAACAGGAGATACTGATGATATTGGGAAGCATTCTTTAGTGCACAGACACATGGCATCCTGAATAAAATCAATGTTTTACCTTCCTCCCTGCTGGGTTTCATTTCACAATACAGAGCTATCATTACAAGCCTCCAAAATATACCTGTTCGGTTTTTCATCCGTGAATATTACACTGATTTCAATTAAATTCCAAAATAGGTACTCCAGAGTCCTCCCTAGAATTTTTAATATTTGGCCTTTAATATAAATTGATCCTTTGCTAGTGAGTCAGTAACACAAAACCTGGAAGAGGCTTTGAGAGTTATTAAAGTCACAGGCTGTGCAGCTGTGTAGGGCTTACTTGGGAACATGTACTATAGAAAATACAGCCCTACATAGAGAAGTCAGATGTTTATAGTACATCAAAGGCCTGGCATGAGAACCCGGCAGAAGATGCCAAGATGCTCGTTTCCCTCAGCTGCATTGGCGCTTGCAGTTCTCAACAAAAGAGGAAGTTTCATCCTGGCTGCCCCTCAGGATCATCTCTCATTCTAGGGTGTCAGCAAGTCAAGAGCCTATAGAATATTTATGAGGGGTTCTGGGAATGAGAAAATACTGGGTACTCCTGTTTTGCAAAATGCTGGGGAGGTGAGGTCAGCCAGAATTCCCAGGTCATGAGGCTATGGCGGAACTGGAAATAGCAAACACGACTTTTGGCATTCAGTCTGTTCATCTGACCACTGGACCCTGGAAACAGGTGCTGAAACCTTATGGAAAGCAATTAGAGCTCCCATCCAGACTATAGGCTTTTGCCAATGTCAAAAGGAAAAAAAAGCTGATGAGGTTACCAGCCCAGGGAATTTCACTCTGTGGCTCTCCTTCAGTATTATGCCAGAAATGCATTCAATGATGGAGTTCTGCCATTTATAACATGTGTCACTTTGTCTTTGGGAGAGAAGAGGTAACTAAGCGAAGTTACTTTTATTTATTCTATTTCATCTATCTGAGACCAGCATTTATTAAGCATGGTACTGAGATTACACTTGATTTCCCCTCAGTCTTCTTTTATTGTTTTTTCATGTAAGTCTTGGGGAAAATAATATTGCACTGGAGAGCAAATGACTTAAATGAATCAGATGTCTGGGTGTAGGTACTGCCATAAGATCAACTTTATTATGAGATGTTATCATAGTTATTGCAACACGTAGCTATCTGCAGAGTAAACTTCAAAGAGCAAGCAGTTCACAGCTCTGTAATCCAAAGAGGGAAGCAGCATGGAAGAGCAGAAAGAGCTTTAACTTTGGAATCCCATTTCTCTCTCCTTCTAGCTGCATATCCAGGAGCAAGTCACTTCAACCATCAAAGCCTTAATTTATTCATCTGTAAAGTAAAGCTAATAGCTTTGTTTGCTGAAGGCTTTAAATAAATTACTATGTATAAAGAGTTTGGCACAGTTTTTGGCACATAGCAGGTGCTCCTTGCATGTTAAGTCCTGTTCTTTATTTTAGACATGTTTTTCCAAGAGGGCTCAGAGATAAGATGTGGTCCAATAATTAGGTATTACATATTAAACTGAATTAGAGTCGGCTAATTATACCTTTGCTAGTTTGATTTCAAAGAATGAGCAAAATAACTTTTTGGGGTTGATTTGAATTCTTAGTAAGGTTCCACCTACAGAAACCCAGGTAAAGAGGTAAACAATAAGCTTAATAATTTGATGTTAGCACCAAATCAGAATAATTGTAATATGGAAAACAAACTCCCTTTCCTTCAAAAACTGCACCAGTGGGTTGGTTTCCCATCTCAGTCCTGTACTGTTAATGCCAACACACCCAATGGAATTTGCTACAGTCACCCTCAAGTCTTGTTGCTTGCTTCCAGCTTGCTCCCACTTGGATCTATTTCCTGTTTAGTTTATGACCTTAGCTCCAATTTTCATTCCTCTTTCTCTATCTTATCCACCTTCTGACTTTCTGCTCTCCCTCAAGCTCACTGTAGGCTACTTCCCCAATCAGATCTGCCTGACTCCACATGAAAGAAAATTCACAGGGAAGAGTAAAATAACAAAAGGTAGTTCCCAAATAATTGGGTACTTGTTTGTGAGTATTATAGAAACTTAACAGTAAAAAGGTTTTTCAGTGAAATGATTTAGCTTGTAATCAAAGCAAAATCACAGATTTGTATCTGAAGCATTTTGCCGAAGAAAAGGAAAGGTGTAGGTAGGTCCAGCTGCTGCTGGATAAGACAGGACATTTGGGGGGCTACTCAAAGCCTTCTTATTCTGAAGATCACCACGACACTTGCTGGGCAGTTTCCACTCAGACAACATAGTTTGCCTCATGTCACTGCTGACTTCAACTGTCTGTAGATGGATCTTTAATGTTAGAAGAGTGCTAGTGACCTATATTTAATTCATGGAGAGATTTGAGGCCAGTCTATGAAATCTTGGTGTTAACCAAAAAGGGAAGATAAGAAAGCTTTCCTCATATTTTCTTAAGAAAAAGAACCATCACTCAAAACCTACCCCCCAACATCTAATCTAATGATTTTAGGTCACTCCATACCTTAGAAAATTATGCTGTACCAAGCTTATTCAATTACAGACTTAGCCCTTATCTTACTGTCATCTTGCCAACATGAAATCTCTAGTATAATCTGCCCATCTGTAAGGATCAGAATAAAACATTGCAGATGGGCAGATTTGCAAAACTTGAACCCTGGGACCAAACTTGGTATTTAACAAAGTGAAGGATGAGATGAACTCCTGTTTAGATCTTCCATAAGCCTAACTTTGAAGTTGCTCATAGCTTGACCTTTTTTCTATAATTTTTCAGATATTCAGCCTCTGATATTTATATCGAATTTATTTCTACTATGACACAAAAGAGAAATATAAAAATCAAAGGACAAGAGACAGCATTACTATGCTGATTGCTGTTAATATATGTCTTTTAGTGCAAAAAAAGCATTATTTTTGAGTCATCTTAGACATGGAATTTGCAGGAAATAAATCTACATCAGAGACTTTACAGCTTCTTTTCTGAAGTCCTCTCCACTTACAGCGTGCCTGTCTTCACGTCCAACATACCTAGAAGATCAACCTTGCCCCAGGCGCTGAATCCCTCAGGCCCACAGTCAAGAGTGACATAAGGTGTTCTAATTCATTCTTTAGGATTCCAAACCAAGTCATCCTTGTTGTTTGTTTTGTCTCCCATGACCTTGTACTTAAATATAAATAGTATAACTTTAACCTTTTTCTGAAAGTCTCAACTTAGACCCTAATTCTGGTAAAAACTGGATTCTTGTGTTGTTCTATATACACTTTCCCTATCCTAATGGCTGTCTAGATTCAGTATCTGTCTAGGACCGGGGAGTGACCTTATTTTAGACCATCTTCTCACCTCATCCTTCCTTATCCTTGATCTCTCTTTTGCCATCCCAATAACACAGATTTCTGATGTCAACTGCATTCTGGAATTCCAAGCATCTTGGTTCTAGATTTCTGATTCTCTGCTCACTTGCCAGATCTCATATTTCTGGTAGTTCCCCATCTCGGCTTCTCTGAGTCTGCACAGTCATGAAAGTGGTCCTTTTTGGCTTGTCTCTGTCATGACATATGAGTGTAAAACCAGCTGAAAGATCTCCAGATGAATGATTCAAGTGTTAAATGGCCAGGTGTTTATTTCTGTTCCCTTGGTATAGTCATTCACCTAGCTTACAATAGTTCTTGTTTTTATTTCAGGAGCAATATAAGATTTCCACCCCCTGCACCTCCCATAAATACACCTTGTCTTGGAAACTCCTATTTCTAGGTGTTGACTCAGTCTGTTGGTTTCTATTTCCTACCTTTTTTTCTTTTTTTAAATTAAGAAATGCATCACTTCTTAGGATGGGCTGTATCTGTTCAGTAGGTTGAAGGCCTCAGTGTGTTTGATTTTGGGGAGATGGTGCCACAAGGGTAAAACTTAAAATGTTCTAAATAGCTAAAGAGATATCATCTGCATTCCATCAGTTCTGGGACAAAAGTAGGAAGACATTAGTCAAGATAAATACACTTTTAATGAAAAATTTGCTATATTAGAGAGGAGATAATTTTGCTTTCATTTAGCTTGTTCTACATAAATTTCTAGTACTTGTGTTTTACTCTTCTAAAAAGCCAACACAAATATATTTATCCTCCTGTTTGCACTACTATGTTTAGGTTAGTTATTTTTTGCTTGTAAAGACACACCTAAATCCTTGATTCTTTGTGCTCATATTAGTGTTTGTCTTAATAGTAACAATACTTTTCACATTACAGATCCATGTTCTCTCATTTGATCTTATTATAACCCTGGGAAGAAAGTAAGAAAACATTTTTATTATTCTCAGTTTACAGAAGCTCAGAGAAATTAAGTAAAATATTTAGAGTCCCAGGGCTAGTAAAAAGTGAAATCCAGGTATTTCTCTAAATCCTCCTCCTTTCCACCCAGCACTTCTCAAGGCTTTTCACTCAAGTACACTGGGAAACAGAGTCGTGCAGTTTCTTGTTCCTAAGGGTCTACAACATAGTTTCAAAAGTCTACTGCAAATGTAAAACGTCTTTGATGTTTCATCTTTTATAAAAATTCAGGCAAAATTTGCATTCTCTCTGTAATATATCAGTATGTGTTTTAATGTAAGCAATGCCTTCTCTAACTGTACCACCCTCCCATTTGATTTTTTAATTAAACATTTAAATTTTGAGTTAATTATAAAGTCACATGTAGTTGTAAGAAATAATGCAGAAATCCCTGTGCACCTTTTACCTAGTTTCCCCCAGTGGTAAAAATATGGCACAATACCACAATCAGGATGTTGACATTGATACACTTAAAGATATTAAACATTCCATCACCACAAGGATCCCTCATGTTCCTCTTTTATGGCCATAATACTGCCTACCTGTCCCCACCTCTTCCTTAGCCCTGGAAAACACTAGTATGTTCTTCATTTCTATAATTTTGTCCTTTTAAGAGTGTTATATAAATGAAATTGTAGAGTACATAACTTTTGGTGTTGGCTTTTTTCAGTCAGTATAATTTACTGGAGAATCATCCGCGTTGCTGTGTGTATCGATAGTTTATTTCTTTTTATTGCTGAGTTGTGTTCCATGGAATGGATATATCACAGTTTAACTATTCACCCATTGAAGGACATCTGGGTTGTTTCTGGTTTGGGGTTATTTTAAATAAATTTGCTATAAACATTTGTGTACAGGATTTTATGTGAACATAACTTTTCATTTCTCTGGGATAAATGCCTAGGAGTATGCTCACTGGGGCATATGGTAGTTGTGTGTTTAATTTTTTAAGAAAATGCCAAAATTTTTCCAGAGTGGCTATACCATTTTACATTCCCAATAGCAATATATGAGTAATTCAGTTTCTCCACATCCTCACCATCATTTGGTATTTCAATATTTTTTATTTTAGCCATTTAGATAGGTATGTAGTGATACCTCATTGTGGCTTTAATTTGCATTTCCCCAGTTGTTAATGATGTTGAACATCTTTTCATGCTTATTTGCCATCTATACATCCTCTTCAGTGAAATGTCTGCTCATTTCTTTTGTTCATTTTTCTGAGTTGGTTTTTTTTTTTTGTTTATTTTTTACTGTTGAGTACTGGGAGTCCCTTATATATTCTAGATATCAGTCCTTTGTCAGATAAGTAGCTTCTCCCGCTCTCTAATTTTTTTCATCCTTTTAAGAGGTTATTTTTTTTCAGGGCATAAGTTTTTAATTTTCATGAAGTCAAATTTATCATTTTTTTCTTTTTATGGATTATGCATTTGGTGTCAAGTCTAAGAAAACTTTGTCTAGCCCCTAGGTTGTGAAGATTTGTTTTCTCTAAAACTTTATAGTTTCATATTTTATATTTAAGTCCCTTTCTTGGTCCTTTAGTTAGAGAGAGCAGGCTTTTGTTGAGGCCTTTTTGGTCTACGTCCATTGGCATTTCCAGGTTGCCAGTTTCTGCAACTCCAATCTGGGATTTATAAAACAAAAACAAAAATAAAAACAAAAATAAAACCACAGGGAACTTACGACCATGTTGTTTCCTGCATCCCAAGGTCCTGACCTAGTTTGCCTCTTCTCTCCAATTTTTAGAGTCTTCTATGTTTGTTTTATATGTAATATGTAAGACTTTGTAATTCTATTTTGTTGGAGGAATAGGGATAAATAAGTCTACTCCATCTTTCCAGAAGTGGATGTTCCTCAATTTGACTTTAAAGTAGAACCTGATGGTTTAGAAAATATGTCATGTTTATTTGGGCAGGCAAGCTATATTATTTTAATATGCTCTTCAAAGTCCACAGCACAAGACTATCTGGAGGACAGATGCTTCAATAAATTGCAGGATTTTCATGTTGATGATTAAAAAATGAGAGAGAAAAACTGATCTTCATCAGTTGAGTAATTACCCATTTAATGACCTCTAGGGCAGAGAATATAATTGATACCATTTTTTTCTCTCTGACTTTATAGTCCTCTAGACTTATAGCAACTCGTTTTCCCGTGTTTTTTCTCCACCCCACTCAGTTGGTTGTATTGACATCTCCAGCTCATTGGCTGCATGACAAAGCCACATCATTACTGACCTACAGGTTTCTGTCAGTCTACAAATATTTACTGAATGTCCCCAGGGGCAGAGATCTGTGCTAGGTGCTTAACAGGCTAGCAGCAGCCAGTGTCCTTTGCCCTTCAGCCTCCCCAGAGCAAGGACTCTCAGACAGCTGAATGGTGCACAGGTGTTTTAGGTTAAAAAACTACCCTAGAAATGCCTTTCTTCAGCAAAGCTCTTTTGAAGCTGAGTCTGAGTATTATCTTCAGAAAAGGAAAAAAAAAATATGTAAACTCCCCTTTCCACTGATGAGGGATCTCTCTTTGACATGGAAATTGAATGATGCATAACTAATGTGGGTTCTTCCACAAAACATCAGTTTTTCCATAAGGAGTGCCTTCTTCACATATGTCTCCTAGCATGGTCCTTGGCACATAGTATAGGCTAAAATCCGTCTATGTCACATTGAGCCACAGTCATGTGTAAAGCCATATAGACCCAGAGAAGGGAATGCCCAGGGAACTGAACTCTATAAATCCAAAAGCGTTTCAAAAGAAGAAAGAAAAAAAGAAAGGGGGGCAGAGGAAAGAAAGAAAGAAAAGAAAGAAAGAAAGAAAGAAAGGAAGGAAGGAAGGAAGGAAGGAAGGAAAGAAGAAGGGAGAAAGGAAGGAAGAAAGGAAGGAAGAAAGGAAGGAAAGAGATAGAGACAAACCATTAAACCAATAAGTTTCACAGAATCACTGTGTGACTAAGGCAGCTCTGCAAATATAAGAGTTCGAATGATTAGTGATTAAAAAAATATAGGCCCCAGAGACATAGAACGTTCAGAGAACTGACAAAAACTCTTGTCAAGGAAAAAATTATTCATGACACTTATAGAGACAGTAAGGCTGACTTTATTCCAATTGTCGAGATAAGTGTAGGGACCATTACAATGGTGTTTTGCAGTAGGGGAGAGAGATTGGGCTCTACTCTGAATACAACAAGGAAAAGTGGGAATTTATAGACAAGGAGCAGGATGGGGGTCAGTGGATGGAAAATTAGTAAGAGGCAATGGGGAATTCTGGTTAAATCAACCTTTAGGATTCTTGCTAAAGGCAGGCCAGGGTGATCAGACATCACCTGGGGGATGGTGGAGGATGAGGAACTTGATCTGTCAAGGATGATCAGATATTGAGGATGGGGGATTCTGGCTAACTGACTGACTTAACCAGGATTCTTCCTAAGATTGGACAATACAGAGATGAACATGGAAGCCCAAAAGTCAGAGCCTTGTCAAAATGTGAGCTCAGAAGAGCTTGACCAAAGTTTGATCAGCAAGAGACTCTTTGTCACTCTCTCCTTGCCCATACCTCAATTAGGTTCCTCTGAGCCATCTTCTAGATAAGGCCTCAACCTTGGCCTCTGTATTTGTTGGGACTGCATAACCCAGTTTTAGCAAGAATCTAGCTAAGTCACTTTAGCCAGAATCCCTCTATCCTGATTACCCTCAATATCTGATCAGATTCTGTATCCTCTACTATGCCACCCTTGATATCTGATCATCCTGGCCTGCCTTTAGCAAGAATCCAGGTAGGTCAATTTAAAGGTTAAGAAATTCCTCTTAAACGTTGATGTCGCCTCTTAGTAATTTTGATCTGCTAACCTCTACCCACCCCCCCACCCCCAATCCCCTGCACCAACTTAGTCCTTGGCTATAAATCCTCACTTGTTCTGGTTGTATTGGGAGTTAAGCTTGATCTCTGTGCCCTACTGGGGTAGTCTTCATATCTTTCACAATAGTTCTGAAAAAAGTCTTCCTTACCATTTTAACAATATCAGAATAAGTTTTTCTTTAACAGACTCTAAATCTAGAGGAGAACTTTAGAGGCAGCTTCTTTTCTCCTTCTCTCTCTTATTATATTCCTTTTTATTACCCCTAAGACTTGGATGAACTGAAGAGATAAGCATTTCTCTTATAGCTACCCCTAGATCTGTGCTTTTTAGCTGCATACCACATAAAACCTGACCTATAGTGTTTGGCAGAATGGGGCACAGGCACAGAGACTCAAAACTTCTTCATTTTCCTAGCCTCTTAGGATTCTTCTGCACTGTTGGCAAGTTGCAACTAGGAAGTTTGTTTTTATTCTTGAAAGGACTGTATCCCGGGTTTGACTCGAAATGGGGTGAGACAAAAATTACCTTGAAAGGGTCAAAGTAGGGGAGGGGTGCAGAAAGTGGGGACTGTTTATTTCTTTTATTTACCAGGAAGCTAGAGAGCAGTGAGAGTCTGGTGATATAGACTTGCTGTGATATAGAAACTGTCTGGGTCCTGGAATCAAGATGGCAGAGTAGAAGGACGTGCTCTCACTCCCTCTTGCGAGAACACCAGAATCACAACTAGCTGCTGGACAATCATTGACAGGAAGACACTGGAACTCACCAAAAAAGACACCCCACATCCAAAGACAAAGGAGAAGCCACAATGAGACAGTAGGCAGGGCGCAAACACAGTAAAATCAAATCCCATAACTGCTGGGTGGGTGACTCACAGACTGGAGAACACTTATACCACAGAAGTCCACCCACTGGAGTGAAGGTTCTGAGCCCCACATCAGGCTTCCCAACCTGGGGGTCCGGCAACAGCAGGAGGAATTCCTAGAGAATCAGACATTGAAGCCTAGTGGGATTTGACTGCAGGACTTCGACAGGACTGGGGGAAACAGAGACTCCACTCTTGGAGGGCACACACAAAGTAGTGTGCACATCGGGATCCAGGGGAAGGAGCAGTGACCCCAGGGGAGACAGAACCAGACCTACCTGCTAGTGTTGGAGGGTCTCTTGCAGAGGTGGGTGGTGGCTGTGGCTCACCGTGGGGACAAGGACACTGGCAGCAGAATTTCTGGGAAGTACTCCTTGGCGTGAGCCCTCCCAGAGTCTGTCATTAGCCCCACCAAAGAGCCCAGGTAGGCTCCAGTGTTGGGTTGCCTCAGGCCAAACAACCAACAGGGAGGGAACACAGCCCCACTCATCAGCAGACAAGTGGATTAAAGTTTTACTGAGGTCTGCTGACCAGAGCAACAGTCAGATCTACCCACCACCAGTCTCTCCCATCAGGAAACTTGCACAAGCCTCTTAGATAGCCTCATCCACCAGAGGGCAGACAGCAGAAGCAAGAAGAACTACAATCCTGCAGCCTGTGGAACAAAAACCACATTCACAGAAAGATAGACAAGATGAAAAGGCAGAGGGCTATGTACCAGATGAAGGAACCAGATAAAACCCCAGAAAAACAATTAAATGATGTGGAGATAGGCAACCTTCCAGAAAAAGAATTCAGAATAATGATAGTGAAGATGATCCAGGACCTCGGAAAAAGAATGGAGGCAAAGATCGAGAAAATGCAAGAAATGTTTAACAAAGACCTAGAAGAATTAAAGAACAAACAAACAGAGATGAGCAATACAATAACTGAAATGAAAACTACACAAGAAGGAATCAACAGCAGAATAACTGAGGCAGAAGAAAGGATAAGTGACCTGGAAGACAGAGTGGTGGAATTCATTGCCACAGAACAGAATAAAGCAAAAAGAATGAAAAGAAATGAAGACAGCCTAAGAGACCTCTGGGACAACATTAAATGCAACAACATTCGCATTATAAGGGACCCAGAAGGAGAAGAGAGAGAGAAAGGACCAGAGAAAATATTTGAAGAGATTATAGTTGAAAACTTCCCTAACATGGGAAAGGAAATAGCCACCCAAGTCCAGGAAGTGCAGAGAGTCCCATACAAGATAAACCCAAAGAGAAACATGCCGAGACACATAGCAATCAGACTGGCAAAAATTAAAGACAAAGAAAAATTATTGAAAGCAGCAAGGGAAAAACGACAAATAACATACAAGGGAACTCCTATAAGGTTAACAGCTGATTTCTCAGCAGAAACTCTACAAGCCAGAAGGGAGTGGCATGATATACTTAAAGTGATGAAAGGGAAGAACCTACAACCAATATTACTCTACCCGGCAAGGACCTCATTCAGATTCAACGGAGAAATCAAAAGCTTTACAGACAAGCAAAAGCTAAGAGAATTCAGCACCACCAAACCAGCTCTACAACAAATGCTAAAGGAACTTCTCTAAGTGGGAAACACAAGAGAAGAAAAGGACCTACAAAAACAAATGCAAAACAATTAAGAAAATGGTCATAGGAACATACATATCGATAATTACCTTAAACGTGAATGGATTAAATGCTCCAACCAAAAGACACAGGCTTGCTGAATGGATACAAAAACAAGACCCATATATATGCTGTCTACAAGAGACCCACTTCAGACCTAGGGACACATACAGACTGAAAGTGAGGGGATGGAAAAAGATATTCCATGCAAATGGAAATCAAAAGAAAGCTGGAGTAGAAATACTCATATCAGATAAAATAGACTTTAAAATAAAGAATGTTACAAGAGACAAGGAAGGACACTACATAATGATCAAGGGATCAATCCAAGAAGAAGATATAACAGTTATAAATGTATATACATCCAACATAGGAGCACCTCAATACATAAGGCAACTGCTAACAGCTATAAAAGAGGAAATCAACAGTAACACAATAATAGTGGGGGACATTAACACCTCACTTACACCAATGGACAGATCATCCAAAATGAAAATAAATAAGGAAACAGAAGCTTTAAATGACACAATAGACCAGATAGATTTATTTGATATTTATAGGACATTCCATCCAAAAACAGCAGATTACACTTTCTTCTCAAGTGCGCATGGAACATTCTCCAGGATAGATCACATTTTGGGTCACAAATCAAGCCTCAGTAAATTTAAGAGAGTTGAAATCATATCAAGCATCTTTTCTGACCACAATACTATGAGATTAGAAATGAATTACAGGGAAAAAATGTAAAAAACACAAACACATGTAGGCTAAACAATACGTTACTAAATAACCAAGAGATCACTGAAGAAATCAAAGAGGAAATCGAAAAATACCTAGAGACAAATGATAATGAAAACACAACAATCCAAAACCTATGGGATGCAGCAAAAGCAGTTCTAAGAGGGAAGTTTATAGCTATACAAGCCTACCTCAAGAAACAAGAAAAATCTCAAATAAACAATCTAACCTTACACCTAAAGGAACTAGAGAAAGAAGAACAAACAAAACCCAAAGTTAGCAGAAGGAAAGAAATCATAAAGATCAGAGCAGAAATAAATGAAATAGAAACAAAGAAAACAATAGCAAAGATCAATAAAACTAAAAGCTGGTTCTTTGAGAAGATAAAAAAATTGATAAACCATTAGCCAACTCATCAATAAAAAGAGGGTGAGGACTCAAATCAATAAAATTAGACATGAAAAAGGAGAAGTTACAATGGACACCGCAGAAATACAAAGCATCCTAAGAAACTACTACAAGCAACTCTATGCCAGTAAAATGGACAACCTGGAAGAAATGGACAAATTCTTAGAAAGGTATAAACTTCCAAGACTGCCAGGAAGAAATAGAAAATATGAAGAGACTGATCACAAGCACTGAAATTGAAACTGTGATTAAAAATCTTCCAACAAACAAAAGTCCAGGACCAGCTGCCTTCACAGGTGAATTCAATCAAACATTTAGAGACACCCATCATTCTCAAACTCTTCCAAAAAACTGCAGAGGAAGGAACACTCCTACACTCATTCTACAAGGCCACCATCACCCTGATACCAAAACCAGACAAAGATACTACAAAAAAAGCAAATTACAGACCAATATCACTGATGAATATAGGTGCAAAAATCCTCAACAAAATACTAGCAAACAGAATCCAACAACACATTGAAAGGATCATACACCATGATCAAGTGAGATTTATCCCAGTGATGCAAGGATTCTTCAATATACGTATATCAATCAATGTGATACACCATATTAACAAATTGAAGAATAAAAACCATATGATCATTTCAATAGATGCAGAAAAAGCTTTTGACAAAATTCAACACCAATTTATGATAAAAACTCTCCAGAAAGTGGGCATAGAGGGAACGTACCTCAACTTAATAAAGGCCATATATGACAAATCCACAGCAAACATCATTCTCAACGGTGAGAAACTGAAAGCATTTCATCTAAGATCAGGAACAAGACAAGGATGTCCACTCTCACCACTATTATTCAACATAGTTTTGGAAGTCCTAGCCATGGCAATCAGAGAGGAAAAAGAAATAAAAGGAATACAAATTGGAAAAGAAGAAGTAAAACTGTCAGTGTTTGCAGATGACATGACACTATATATAGAGAATCCTAAAGATGCCACCAGAAAACTACTAGAGCTAATCAATGAATCTGGTAAAGTTGCAGGATACAAAATTAATGCACAGAAATCTCTTGCATTCCTATACACTAATGAAGAAAAATCTGAAAGAGAAATTAAGGGAACACTCTCATTTACCACTGCTACACAAAGAATAAAATACCTAGGAATAAGCCTACCTAGGGAGACAAAAGACCTGTATGCAGAAAACTATAAGACACTGATGAAAGAAATTAAAGATGATGCCAACAGATGGAGAGATATACCATGTTCTTCGACTGGAAGAATCAATATTTTGAAAATGACTATACTACCCGAAGCAATCTACAGATTCAATGCAATCCCTATCAAATTACCAATGGCATTTTTTACGGAACTAGAACAAAAAGTCTTAAAATTTGTATGGAAACACAAAAGACCCCGAATAGCCAAAGCACTCTTGAGGGAAAAAAACGGAGCTGGATGAATCAGACTCCCTGACTTCAGACTATACTACAAAGCTACAGTAATCAAGACAATATGGTACTGGCACAAAAACAGAAACATGGATCAATGGAACAAGATAGAAAGCCCAGAGATAAACCCACGCACCTATGGTCAACTCATCTATGACAAAGGAGGCAAGGATATACAATGGAGAAAAGACAATCTCTTCAATAAGTGGTGCTGGGAAAACTGGACAGCTACTTTGAAAAGAATGAAATTAGAACACTCCCTAACACCATACACAAAAATAAACTCAAAATGGATTAGAGACCTAAATGTAAGACCGGACACTATTAAACTCTTAGAGGAAAACATAGGGAGAACACTCTTTGACATAAATCACAGCAAGATCTTTTTTGATCCACCTCCTAGAGTAATGGAAATAAAAACAAAAATAAACAAATGGGACCTAATGAAACGTAAAAGCTTTTGCACAGCAAAGGAAACCACAAACAAACAAAAAGACAACTCTCAGAATGGGAGAATATATTTGCAAATGAATCAGCGGACAAAGGGTTAATCTCCAAAATATATAAACAGCTCATGCAGCTCAATATTTAAAAAACAAACAACCCAGTCCAAAAATGGGCAGAAGACCTAAATAGACATTTCTCCCAAGAAGACATACATATGGCCAAGAAGCACATGAAAAGCTGCTCAACATCACTAATTATTAGAGAAATGCAAATCAAAACTACAATGAGGTATCACCTCACACCAGTTAGAATGAGCATCATCAGAAAATCTACAAACAACAAGTGCTGGAGAGGGTGTGGAGAAAAGGGAACCCTCTTGCACTGTTGGTGAGAATGTAAATTGATACAGCCCCTATGGAGAACAGTATGGAAGCTCCTTAAAAAACTAAAAATAGAATTACCATATGATCCAGCAATCCCACTACTGGGCATATACCCAGAGAAAACCATAATTCAAAAAGACACATGCACCCCAATGTTCATTGCAGCACAATGTTCCATTGCAGCATGGAAGCAACCTAAATGCCCATCGACAGACGAATGGATAAAGAAGATGTGGTACATATATACAATGGAATATTACTCAGCCATAAAATGGAACGAAATTGGGTCATTTGTAGAGACGTGGATGGATCTAGAGACTGTCATACAGAGTGAAGTAAGTCAGAAAGAGAAAAACAAATATCGTATATTAACGCATATATGTGGAACCTAGAAAAATGTTACAGATGAACCGGTTTGCAGGGCAGAAATTGAGACACAGATGTAGAGAACAAACGTATGGACATCAAGGGGGGAAAGCGGCAGGGGTGTGGAGGTGGTGGTGTGATGAATTGGGCCATTGGGATTGACATGTATACATATACACTGATGTGTATAAAATTGATTAATAAGGATCTGCTGTATAAAAAAATAAATAAAATAAAATTCAAAAATGAAAAAAAAAAAAAAGAAACTGTCTGAAAAGGGATGTCTTCTCACCCTTTCCTTGCTGTTATGTTAGTGAAGCTGGAATTGGGACACCCAGGATTCGTTACACCTTTCCATTCTCTGGTTTTCTTCAGCTGTGACCAAACACCTGAGTGAAAGTTTCACATCCCTAAGTTGGCTGAGCCAACTCCTATGCTATTAAATATGGCTAACTCAGCTCCTTTATATTAGGCAATGCCTTGTTGACGACTCAAGTGATAAATTTAGAAGTGGAGAAATGAGATGGTGTTTCTCCGGTGTCTGCTTGCCTACTTCTAAGTGGTTTGGCTGACTACAGAATTTTGCTCCTGGAAAAGACCTTTGAGATCAACTAGGTCAACACCTCCCTTATTTTATGGATGAGGAAAAAGAAGTTTAAAGAGGTGAAACAATATGACTTAGGTAATCCAGCTAATTAATGGCTGGGGTAGATCTTGAATCTAAGTTTTCTCACTCCCAGGTTTTTCTTCTCCATCACTGTATGAAAAACTTCTGAGGCCACCTTGCTGCAGCCTTTAAATGTTAGTCTTGGGAAGTGATCTGGTGATGAGATAACCTTGTGCTAGATACAACCCCTAGAATGTTATGCTAACTCTGGGCCAGAAGGGAGGGTGGTTAACATACAAGTCACCAGAAATACCTTGGGAAGACCATCGTGTTTCCAGTCATTCTCATTTGACAGGGAATGAATGAGATGTGGGGTGTTTTGGCTTTTTGGTTTGTTTTTACTTTATAGATGAATTAAGCACATCTGAAATGTAGAATATTAAGGTCCAACACCAATCATCCAACAGAGAAGTAGATACAAGCAAATGCAAGAGGCCACAGAGGATGCTTGGCCCTGCTCCCAGGGATGCCTCCCACCTGCTTCTTCTATTCAAAGCCCACTGCTTCATCAGCTGGGGCTTGAACTGTAGGGATTCAGAATGGAAAAGACACGAGGAGCTTCAAGTGGCTCAACAGCCAAGAGACAAAGTAAACAGATGTTCACTATATGGAAGCCGAAACATCTGAAATATACAGTAAGCATGCAAAAATTTAACTTTCTATAACATGTCTGTCAAATATCACCACTTCCTCTCAAGTATAAATTCCTATCATCTAACAGATCTTAATTGTTCTGTATAGCTCAGATCAAGAGCATAAAGGCCATTCAATCATTTATAAGACTGGGGTATAAGATGTATCAAACTAAGGAAAATCTCTATAGTGTTTAGTGGTAATCTTTTTTACCTTACACTAATTTCATTTTTGTTTAACATATGTTCTTTTTTCCCCCCACCTTTATTGAGATATAATTGACATAGAACATTTTGTAATACAGTGTGATGATTTGATACACCTATATATTGTGAAATGATTACCACAATAAGGTTAGTTAACATCCTTCACCTAACATAGTTACCAGTTTGTTGTCATTATGGTGCGAACATTTTTTACTCTTTTAGTGACTTTCATTCTCTTACATGAATTTCATTCATTCATCCATTCACTCCTTTAAAATCCAATTTTCCAGGCATTTTAGGTAATAGTAGGAACTTAAAAATATTTCTAGGATGAGGAAAAGAATGAATGTAATTTCATTTATTTCTCATGACAACAATCTTATGAGGTACATACTATTCTCATACTGCAGATGGGAAAACTAAAGCTCTGAGATTGTAAGTCACTTGCCCAAGGACAGAAACTATATCCAGGTCTGTCTGTCATCAAAGCATTATACACCTTGCATTGCATGTGTATTTTTATATTTCTGGAGACTTGGGGAGGATAAGGATAGAAAGTAGAGAGATAGAAAAAAGTGGTAATATTCACCTTATAAACGGTAGCTTTACTTTTCTATGAATGAGATCCCCAATGTGTATATTATTAAGAAGTCTAAGTAAGAGACTCATAGCTCTGCCAAATACTGAATAGAGGAACAAGGGGCTCTTCTAATGATTTCCTGAAACTTGCCTGGGGCTTGCAGCTGGGAAGAAGGAAATGATTGCATCCCAGAGCACACAGTAACGTAGTGTGGATGGTTTCAGATATTTCTCAGGTTGGAAAACTTAAGAGAAAAATAAAACATTAAGGTGAGGGTTGAACTAGGACATTAAAAAATGTTCAGTAGCCCTGGGCAATCCCTGGACACTTGCTTCCGTACCTCTAACTTGCAACCAAACCTTTGGTTCCACCACTTTAGCTGATTGTTTATTACTTGCCTTTGCTCATATATTGTTGCTGCCTTCTGAAATAAAACACTTCAATCCAGGGATCTTAGCAACAGGACCAGTCTCTCAGTGATTTCTTCTTCATCATTTTTCCAGAGGTAGCTCCCATGCTGTGCTATCACCACCCTCTCTTCCTTCCTGATACTTCTAAAACATATTACCCTTTGTTTTTTCCCATCCTTGAAAACTGCATAACCCATGTTTGTTTTGCACCATCCCTAAAGGTCACTATATTTTTTTCATATATTTTTTTCCATTCCTTCTCCTTCTACTAAGCACTCCTTTAATTTAGTGAATACATTTTTCATGTTCATCATAACTACTAGATATCTGAAAGCTTGCTTTGGATAAGAATAGTATCCCCAGTAGGAAAAAGGGTTAATTTGGTGTTTATTGGATATTCAAAATGGAATGAAATTTTCTTCACTTTTCCCATTTTTACAATTTGCCTGAACATTTATAAAACTATTATTTTATTAAGTACAGTACATTAACCTTGCAAATATGCTAATGACTAAAAATCTGCTGCCTCGGCAACTTCCCTGAATATAAAAATTATCTCTGTTTATCAGAGGGGTTTTAATTACATATTATTATTTCCTAAGAGCATCTCCTGTTCCAAACTGATGCAGTCTTCAAAATGCAAGGACTGTTCAGTGAAAGCTGCATAAGAAGCAAAGCAGAACCTGCAGCTAACACTGTGGCTGCGGGCAGTGGTCAAGTTCAACTACACATTTCTATCTGCTGACCTCACCACCTCTCTGATCATTCAGGTCAGTGGTCATTGACTCTTAGCAGGGGACAAAGAAGCAGTTTTATTCTTTGAGTGCCATTAAGACCCCAGGTCTGTTGGTGGATTCTTATGTAGGAACATTACCAGCACAGGACTGGGATAAGATCACGTTATTCCAAGCAATGCAAAGGTTGGGGATTATTCTTCCTGGCCATGGTAAAAAAAAAAATCACCAAGTGAAATCAAATGCTCAAAGATTTCTCTCAAAGCTGAGAAATGAATGATGTTATCTGGTATGACATTATGTGTTCCTTTAGTTAAACAAATCTCGATCCAATCATTCAAGGGACACTTTCTGAGATCACGGTAACCTCTTAGGATAGCCTGCTGAATTTTGAGGTGTGGGGGAGGGCTTTTTATTTTGTGTCTGGCCAAGACTCCTACCTACATCAGTCTCCTACTGGCATGGCTGTGATAAAAGGCACAGGAGCGGCCCCACAGTCAGAGCAATTATTCTGGCCCTGACTGTGGCTTTGGCTGGATGATGATGAACTGCCAGTGGTTGCTTTGCTCAGAGTAAATCCCCAGATGGCTTTATTTTTAGATTTGGGACAAGATTCCAAAAGACAGCATTCTGTCCCTATTTCCATGGTGCTTATAGCTCAAAGAGATAGGGGTGGGTACTCTTAACTGCCTCAAATGTAGCTTGGAATGAGTTAAATTTGACCAGATTAGATAATAGCTACCAATTATTTAGTGCTTTCTACATGTCAACCATAGTGTTAAACACCTTACATGCATTATCTAATTTAATCTCACAATCTTAACACAATCTACACCATCTCCCAGGATAGGTGAGAAGAGGTGAATTATCTGCCCCAGAAGAGTTGATGCTTCCCTACTTCCTGTAGGACACACCACACAGAACTTGAAAAATTCTATTTTTTTTTTCCCAACTGTCCTGCTCGATGCTGGGTTGTCAATAGGACATTCTATATTTAGCTTTCTGAATCTAGAAATTAAATGCCAACACAATCCATTCTGAGTAGTGTTTCTATACACCTGGGTTTGTTTAGCCTTGAGGGAAAATGTTGCAGGTGATCTTTCTTTGTTGTGCTTACCAGACTCAAAAATACATATAGTTAAAGTAGTTCGACCAGACCAGCTCAGAAAGAAGGATATAACTGCCTCATAACAGGCCAGAGTTCTGCTGGCCAACACTTCGTTTTTTATTACAATTATAGAGGGCTGTTGTGGGTTAAGTAGGCACATGACAGGTGTGTGTGTGTGTGTGTGTGTGTGTGTGAGAATGTGTGAATTCTAGACGACTGTTGTGGGTTTTTTTTTGTGTGTGTGTGTGTGTATGGATATATGTGGTATATGTCTGTGAATGAGTGTGAATGGGATGTCTGAGATGTGAATAGTTAGCATCTCCTTTGTTTACTTCTTTCCTTCCTGCACCCGAAAACGCTACAAAACAGATTTTATTATTTTTTTCCATTCATTCAATTTCCACAGAAACCCCAGGTTGCAAGAGGTAGGTTCTGATACAGATCGAAGTTGGTGGATTCTCTGGAGTGGTCAGATCTGGGATTAAAAAATTGAATGTACTATAATCATTTATTCCTGAAAAATAAAAATGTCTCTTTCATATATATTATGTATAATGTTCTCTCTCTTGATACACACACTCACACACACACACACACACACACACACATACTTACACGTATATCAGTTAAGTTTGCTTCAACCTGAAGAGTCAGTGATTCTGGAAAAATGCAAACTCCTTAGGGAGGTATATGAGAGGTTTTATAACATACTTTTTAAAAGTCATTTAAAAGAAAGAGAAAAGAATAGCATAGTAGTCTAAAGTACCCTGGAGACTAACTGGGTTTAGATCCCAACTTCATCACTTGCTATCTATGAGACCCTGTAAAAATTTCGCCTAAGCCTCAGAATTCTCATCTGCAAAATTAGAGATAGTAACAGTGATTTGTAGGGTCATCATAAGTCTTTTTAGAGTAGTGTTAACTATAAGCACACTGTTGTACAGCAGCTCTCTAGAACATTTTCATCTTGCATGATGGAAACTATTGATATATTCATTGAATAGCAACGCTTCCATTTCTCCCTCCCTCCAGCCACTGGCAACCACTATTCTACAGTTGACCCTAGAACAACATGGGTTTGAACAGCGTGGTTCCACTTTACAGGGATTTTTTTCAATAGTAAATACTACAGTACTACATGATCCATGATTGGCTGAATCTGTGGATACAGAACAGTGGATACAGAAGGACCATGTATATAGAGAGTTGACTGTAAGTTACAAGTAGATTTTTGACTACATAGAGTGTCAGTGCACGTAACCCCTGCGGTGTTCAAGGGTCAACTGGATTTTCTGCTTCTATGGATCTGACTACTTTAGATGCCTCATGTAAGTGGAGCAATGCAGTACTTGTCCTTCTGTAACTGGCTTATTTCACGTAGCAAAATGACCGCAAGGTTCAACAATGTTGCAGCATATGTCAGGATTTCCTTCTTTTTCATGGCTGAATAATGTCCCATTGTATGTATATGTCACATTTTCTTTATCCATTCAACCATCGATGGACATTAGATTGTTTCCACCTCTTGTCTATTATGAATATTACTGTAATGAACATGGGAGTGCAAATATCTCTTAGAGACCTTGATTTCAATTCTTTTGGATACCTACCCAGAAGTGAGATTACTGGGTCATATGGTAGTTCTAGTTTTAATTTTCTGAGGAACCTCCACACTGTTTTCCAAATTGGCTACACCAATTTACATATCCACCAACAGTGCACAAGGGTCCTGATTTCTCCATATCCTCTCCAACATTTGTTATTTTCAAGTTTGTTTTGTTTTGTTTATAGTAGCCATCCTAATAGGCATGTAAGCATGAGGTGATACCTCATTGTGATTTTGATAGTTAATAATGCCGAGCATCTTTTTATATATGTTGGCCATTAGCCTTTTTTGGAGATATGTCCATTTTTATTTATTTATTTATTTATTTATTTATTTATTTATTTATTTGTTATTTAGTGAGATCTTAAATTTGTTAAGACTTGTTTTGTGATCTAACATGTGATCTATCCTCAAGTATGTTCCTTGTGTGCATGAGAAGAATGTGTATTCTACTGCTGTTGGGCAGAATGTTCTATTGATATATATCTGTTAGGTCATTCGTTCTACAATGTTGTTCAGCTCTTCTGTTTCCCTCTTGATCTTTTGTCTGGATGTTTTATCCATTGCTGAAAGTGAGATATTGAAATCCCCTACTATTATTGTGTTGCTGTCTATTTCTCCATTTAGTTCTATCAATGTTTGCTTCATATATTTGAGTGCTCTGATGCTGGGTGCTTATGTATTTATAATTATTATATCTTCCCAGTGAATTGACTCTTTTATCATTATATAATGTTCTTTGTCTCTTTTGACTGTTTTTGACTTAAAGTTTATTTCATCTGATATAAACATAGCCATCCCTGCTCTCTTTTGGTTACCATCTGCATGAAACATATTTTTCCATCCTTTCACTTTCAGTCGTGTCCTTAAATCTAAAGTGGATCTCTCATAGACAGAATATCGTTGAATCTTGCCTTTTTATCCATTCAGCCACTGTCTTTTGATTGAAGTTTAATCCATTTACATTTAAAGTAATTATTGACAGGGAAGAGCTTACTATTGCCATTTTGTTAATTGTTTTCTATCTGTCTTGTAGCACTTTTTTCCCTCTTTTACTCTTTTGCTCTCTTTGTGTTTCATTGATTTTTTTTTTTTTTTTTTATGCTTTGACTCCTTTCCTAATTTTTTTTTTTTTTTTTGCGTGTGTGTATCTTCTATAGATGTTTTCTTTATGGTCACCATGGGGATTTCATAAAATATCTTATAGTTATAATAATCTATTTTAGCTTATAAAAAATTAACTACAATTGCATATCAATCCTCTACAACTTTGCTTCTCCCCCTCCACACACTTAATTACTTAATGTTATTGATGTCAGAAATTACATCTCTATATATTATGTACCCATTATTTTTATAGTTATTATATTATAGCTGTTTTTTACACTTTTGCTTGTTTTCTTTTTACACCAGAAGTAAAAATGATTTACGCACCACCATTACAGTATTACAATATTCTGTATTTAACTATATATTTACCTTTACCAGCAAAATTTATACTTTCACATGTTTATGTGTTGCTGTTTAGTGTTCTCTCATTTCCACTTGAAGTATTCCTTTTAGCTTTTCTTATAAGTCTAATGGTGATGAATTCCCTCAGGTTTTGTTTTCCTGGGAAAGTCTTTATTTTGCCTTCATTTTTGATGGGTAGTTTTGCCAGATATAGAATTCTTGGTTGGCAGTTTTTTTCTTTCAGTACTTTGAATATATTATCCCATTCCCTTTTGGTCTGCAAGGCTTATGTGAGAAATTCACCAGTAGTCTTACGGGTGTTTCCTTGTATATGACAAGTTGCTTTTCTCTTGCTACTATCAAAATTCTCTTTTTGTCTCTAACTTTTGACCATTTCATTGTAGTTTGTTTTGGTGTAGATTCTTTTGAGTTCTTCCCAGGTAGAGTCTGTTAGGTTTCTTGAATTTGGATATCCATTTCCTTCCCCAGATTTGGGAAGTTTTCAGCCATTATTTTTAAAATAAGCTTTCTGCTCCTTTTTCTCTTCTCCTTCTGGGATTCCCATAATGCAAATATTGGTCTGCTTTGTGGTACCCTGTAAGTCCATTAGACTTTCTTTATTCTTCTTTTTTGTTGTTGTTCCTCCAACTGGATACTTTCAAATGACCTATCTTTGAGTTAGCTGATTCTTCTGCTTGATCAAGTCTGCTGTTGAACCCCCCCAGCAAATTTTTCAATTCAATTACTTTTCAGCTCCAGAATTTCTGTTTGCATCTTTTTATATTTTCTATCTCTTTTTTAATATTCTTATCTTGTTCATACATTGTTTTCTTCAGGTTGTAGAAAATCTTTATGATGGTTATTTTTAATTCTTTGCCAGGAAGTTAATACATCTTCACTTCCTTAGGATCAATTTCTGGAGATTTATTTTGTTCCTTTTACTGGGATATGTTTCCTAGCTTCTTTGTATGTCTCTAACTTTGCCTTGTGATCTGAAGTTTGTAAAAAACAGCTACCCTTTCCAGTCTTTATGGAATGGCTTTGTACAAGGGAAGAACCTCACCAATCAGCCCAGCTAGAGATTCTGGGGACCTCTGAAACCTTTTTTGGGAGGTTTCAACTTTTCTGAGTTTGTGTATTCAATTTCACAATTGGAGAGACATGCTGTTTTTCACTCCCCCATGCCCACCCCCAGGAGTTTATAGTCAGCAGCCACCAGGCATCCAAAGTCAGCTGGTTCCCATCAACACCCAGAGTCAAGAGGACAGATATTAGTCCTGCAAACATCCCTCCAAAAAGCTGGAATGCTGGACATATGCTCCACTCCTCTGCTTCCCTCACAAAGGAGAAGCCTTGAGTTGGTGCCTTCTCCCAATCATGATGAGCTGTGCCAGCCACAGCAAGACACCCCTCCCACCCTTTATTCTCAGTGGCCCTCAGGCTTCCAAACCATGTCTGTTCTATCAGCACTTTAGGTGGAGCGAAACAGAAACTAGTCCCTCAGGCAGCCCTCTAACAAGGTGGAACATTGGACACATACTATATTCTTCTCATTCCCCCGAGGGAGAAGTAGCAAGGTGGTGCATTCTCTCCTAGAGCAGAGCTGGGTCAGCTTGGGGGAAGGGCTGATGCAGATAAAATTACTCTTCTTATCTGTTTCAATGCCACTGCTTTTGGCTTTGTGTTCACTTGAGGTACTGAAACTTCTTAATTGGATTCTGGAATTCTCAGAAAGGTATTTTGGTTCATATATCATCGTTAAATCAGTGTTTCTGTGGGGCAAAGCAAGGGTTGGGACTTCTTATTCTGTCGTCTTGCCAATATCACTCCTCTGTAAGTCTTAACTGAGATAATCTATGTGAAGTGCTAACTATATTTCTGATATACAGTATGTGCCCAATATATTCCATTGGCTATTACTATTATCATAATCATCTTCTACTTTACAGAACATTTATACTATTTATAGTACATTCATACTATACTATGAACACATCATGCTTCCATGTCTTATATTGTATCTTCTGCCTGGAATGGCCTTTTCTTCCTTTTCCACTCAGTGAACTTCTACTTAGCTTTCTAGAAGTCTGAATGTCATGTTCATCGTGAGTCACAAAAAACAAACAAACAAACAAACAAAAAAAACCTTCTAAAATATTCAGAGTATTTTTTTTTTCATTTTTACTTTAAAACCCATACTACATAGTATCATAATATGTTTCAGCATTATCTGTCTTGGAAGTTCTTCAGGAGAGGGGCACTATCTAAACTGATCTGTGTTTCTATTCCTGACACCTGTCTTCTCTGTTTTCTGTCCCGTATCTAGCAAGGTGACTCGTATGAGGTGCTTATTAAACATTTACCAACTGAATTGTATAGGGTAGCCATGCTGCTTTCCTGGAATCTCCAGGAAACCTGATTCAGTTTCACATTAGCAAGAGATAATAAAGTTTTGTTCTTTCTTATTTTGAATTTTTTGGCCTTGACTAAAATTCTCAGCCAAAGTGAAATGTCAATGGACTTGTTCTATATGGCTCTAGAACAGCGAATGCATAAGTATGGCAAAGACGATGTTGAAACTGAAAGGAACCTTACAGATTGCCCAAGCAGTGCTGCCTCTCATTTGCTAGAGGGAGAAAGCAACTTATCTAAAGTCACTTAGCCTTTTAGAAAGAGTGAAGACATTTCCTCATTTTGGGTTTGGGTGGAAGGCAATTTTGAAAGATTATTTCATTGAACATTACCTAGGCTGATGAAGTAGGACAAATTTTCTGTTGCTATTGTTCTCTAGAATTCTTCATTAAGTCTCTTAGGAAGGTATAATAGGGGAATACAATACTTTTAAAAAAAAACTGCATTAGAAGTTATGCATGAATAAATGTTGGATCAAATTGATGTTAACTAGAAACCCATTTTAATTTAGTCCTTGCAACTAAAATCCTTCTAAAACATAAAGTTCTACTTCTTCTCTGTTAGTTCTGTACTGTACTTAGAGCCAGGCTAGGGAATCCCCTGATGTGGGTCTTACATTTCAGCAGGCTCTATTCTGGCCCTTCTCTGGCTGTTATCCTTCTCATGAGACAAGGAATCCATGGGACTAATGGGGCATGCCTTCCCGCATCCAGTATCTACCCCACAACCTTCTAGGCCATGTTCTAGGTATACAGAACTCCCAAATCCCCTGCCCAAATAGCTCCTAGTCTGCTCCCAGGCTCTGCCTGGGCTTCCTTCCCAGTCCATTCTTTGGAGAGTAGGCCATGTCTCAGGTGTGTGTATTCCTAAACCCAGGCAGTAGACAAGAGACAACTGTTTATGGGGAGTATGTATGGATCTTGGACATATGGGCCGGGGTATCCACACATGTGTTCAGAAGGCTGCTTGTGCTATGAGACAAAGCGAAGTATGGAAAGAGGAGAGGGATGGGCTATGAGGCAGGATCCAGGATTCAGTTCTCAACACCACCATATTCTGGCACAGAACTCTGAGGTATTCAAGAATTTTAATTCACACTTGGTTTCAATGCCTTTAAAAAATAATTTTATAAGTTAGAGGTTAGATTTTTTTTAAAAGCTTGATTTGTAGCTTTAAAATATATATCTTTTATGGGTCTCCATTTGCATTTTTGCTCCAGGACCCAGCATTAGGGAAGGGCTTGCCTGCCTTGGTAAGTATTAAGTGTCATGAAAAAGACTAGATGTATTTTGATAATTGCAACCTGTACAGCGATTTAGATTAGAGACATTGCAAACATTTTTGGAGTGTAGCTAATGTGAACTGACCCTGAAACATACCTTGAAAGTTCTTCAAATTTTGCTTTTTATTCTAAAAGTGGAATGCCACTGATTGAGTGTTCCAGTTAATTGGGTCAATCAACATTTTTCTGAATAATATTATTTATGGATTGATAGAAGATGTTGACATCAATAATACAGGAAAACAGGAGGAGGAGAGGCTGAATCAATGGGAGGGGTTTCATAAGGCAAACCAGATGCATTTAACCAGGCTTTGGGGAAAACAGTAGGTCCAAAGGGCAGAATTATGAACGAGAACTGAACAATATAAATGGTAAATGCATAAGATAATGAAGAAAATAACAGAAGTATCACAGTACATCCTAGAGTGCATTAAAAAGAAAAATTTGCAAGGGGGTGTGTTGAACACTGTGTGAAATGTATGAAGAAATGTGAAAAACAGGTGCCTGGAGACAAACAGATGCTGCCTCCATGGCCATGGGCAATGTGTTAATTCTGGGCACCGCACTTAAAAAGGAATGGGAGCGCTTGGAGCATGTTTAAATGAGAGTGACTGGGATGATAAAGACACCCTCTTTTATACAGAGGGATCAAGAAAAAGGTGTTGTCTTCAAATACTTGAAGGACTGCCACATGCAAGTGCTATTGAACATTTTTGTAGTTCCAGAGGACATAAGGGCAAAGGACAGGAAGTCACAGGGAAATGGGTTTTGAATGAACATATATATAAACAAGTTCCTAGCATTGGGAGCTCACCTACACAGTTCCATAAGGACAGAGAAAATATTTGCTGTGTTTATGGCTGGATCACTAGTATAATGGTTCTTGAACGTGGTTGAACATCCGGTGGAGTCTTCTGAAAAAATAGGCATATTTAACTCCCAACACCAGAAATTTTGATTTAGGTGGTTTTACTGGGGTATGCTCCTTTGAAGTCCTGAATTGTTCCAGAGGGGTGCTAATGTACATTACGAGTCAAGAACGACGGTCCTACTGTGAAATACAAGGCCTGGTACATGCTAAAAGCTTATTAATTTATTGACTCTGAATCTTTGCACTTGCTGTTCTCTTTGCCTAGAACATTATTCTCTAGACTTCTGAAAGTTTTGCTGCCTCACTTCACTCAGATCTAAGATAGGTCTATCTGCCATTCTCCCATCACTTCTCTTTGTCTTGTTTTCTTTCTCTTCTTTGTACTTACTCCTTATCTGAAATTCTATTTGTTTATCTATCTATTGGTCTCTTTGCCACCCACTAGAATACAGGGTCCATGAGAACGGTGACTTTGTTTTACTCTCTATTGAATATTCATGGCTTAGAATAAAGCCTGGAAAATCACAAATGCTCAACAAATATTTGTTAAATTAATGAGTAGAAACTGTATGAATGAGAGTTTGTTGATTGGCTGATGGTTTGATTGACAGATTGAATTGAGAACCCACCCCTCCACCACAGAGAAGTTATTCAAGCAGAGGTTGGCTGACCACATTTTTTGAGGATGATTTGGGGCAAATCATGCATCACATGTAAGGTTGATCTCAAAAGTTTCTTTCCAGCCACAAAGATTACATAGGGAATGGTGAAGAAGAAAAGGAGGAGAGAACTGGTATAAAAGAGAGCAGAATTAAGAAGGAACTAGAGAGCACTGGAGTGAAACAGCTTGCTGAGAAGCTAGCTATGGCAGTTGACTTGTTGAAATAGTCACCACACTCTGAAATAACAGATGTGCTTTGAGGGAGCTGTGTGAGCATTTGTAATCTGCTGCTTTCTATGCCTTTCTCCTCTTACCTGCTTCCCCCACACAGCAGCTTGCTGTCTGTCCATCCACTCCCAGAAAGCCCTTTTTCTTCTTTCCCAAAGACAGGACTACTCCCACCCCACCACACCATGGTCATATATTATCCCACTCTTGAAGAAAAGCATCTGCATGCCTCCTTCCCTTAATTCTTTGTCTTCCTCTTTTTCCTCTCCTGCTACTTGCCCTTGCTCACTCTTCTTGGGCCACACTGGCCTTCCTGCTCTTCTTTAAACATACCAGGCCTGCCCCCTCTTCTGGGCTTTGCACTGGCTGCATTCTTTGCCTAGAAGGTCTTCCTCCAGAGGCCACTTGACTCCTTCCCTCCTCTGCTTCAAGTCTCTGCTCAAATCTCACCTTCTCAGTGAGTCTGATTTGACAACCCTATTTAAAACAGCAATCTTGTCCTCTCCACATACTCCTGAGACCATTATCCAGCTCCATATTTTTCGCTGTTCTGTGTACTCCTTGCTTGATAATATGTTTTTAAATTTTATTTATTGTGTCTAATTGACGATCTGCCTTTCCACAACAACTCCTCATACTAGAACGTTCATGAGGAGAACAAAGCATCTTTCTTTTGTTTGAAGTTGTATTCTCCATGAGCAGAGGAGTGCCTAGCATATAGTACATGCTTAATAAATATGTGTTGAATGGCAAAATGATATATTAAAATTAAATAAAATCCAGCAAAGAGTTCACTTAACAATTCTCACCCAGTGAAAGAACTTGGGAATCCCTGATCATTTTGACTTCAGATTCTACCTTGTGTTCACATTTGTTCTTCTTCTTCAATGATTAATTTATTCAAAAAGCACTTAACACCACTGTGTGTGAAAGACCTCACTGAGTTCTTGAAGGAGGCAAAATCAAGAGAAGACAGTCCTGAGTAGCTCACAATGCAGCTATGAAGGAACACGTTGATAAGAATATCCTGTGACTAAAGACTGTGGGTTATGAAGAAGGCTTACACCACATTTCCTTTGCTAATATGTAAATGTGAGACATATAATAGCCTTATTACATTTATTACATATGTTTAATGGAAATCAGGGATTTGGGGGAAAGATGGGAGCTGCCTTTAAAATGTTAAGTGCGTATTGTGAATCTCTGGGTTTGTTTTACAGGATTTGTTGAATCATATAAAGTGATAAGTGATAAGACCTCTGGAAGGAAAGGAATTGTGGCAACAGAGCAATTGTGGGAGGTGGGGGTGGAGGGTGGGGAGAGGTTTGTTTAGGTGTAAGGTTAGATTGTTTATTTGAGATTTTTCTTGTTTCTTGAGGTAGGCTTGTATTGCTATAAACTTCCCTCTTAGAACTGCTTTTGCTGCATTCCATAGGTTTTGGATCGTCGTGTTTTCGTTGTAATTTGTCTCTAGGTATTTTTTGATTTCCGCTTTGATTTCTTCAGTGATCTCTTGGTTATTTAGTAACGTATTGTTTAGCCTCCATGTGTTTGTGTTTTTTATGTCTTTTTCCCTGTAATTGATTTCTAATCTCATAGCATTGTGGTCAGGAAAGATGCTTGATATGATTTCAATTTTCTTAAATTTACTGAGGCTTGATTTGTGACCCAAGATGTGATCTATCCTGGAGAATGTTCCGTGCGCACTTGAGAAGAAAGTGTAATCTTCTGCTTTTGGATGGAATGTCCTATAAATATCAATTAAATCTCTCTGGTCTATTGTGTCATTTAAAGCTTCTGTTTCCTTATTTATTTTCTGTTTGGATGATCTGTCCAGTGGTGTAAGTGAGGTGTTAACGTCCCCCACTATTGTTGTGTTACTGTCAATTTCCTCTTTTATAGCTGTTAGCAGTTGCCTTATGTATTGAGGTGTTCCTATGTTGGGTGCATATATATTTATAATTATTATAGCTTCTTCTTGGATTGATCCCTTGATCATTATGTAGTGTCCTTCCTTGTCTCTTGTAACATTCTTTATTTTAAAGTCTATTTTATCTGATATGAGTATTGCTACTCCAGCTTTCTTTTGATTTCCATTTGCATGGAATATCTTTTTCCATCCCCTCATTTTCAGGCTGTATGTGTCCCTAGGTCTGAAGTGGGTCTCTTGTAGACAGCATATATATGGGTCTTGTTTCTGTATCCATTCAGCGAGCCTGTGTCTTTTGGTTGGAGCATTTAATCCATTCACGTTTAAGGTAATTATCGATATGTATGTTCCTATGACCATTTTCTTAATTGTTTTGGGTTTGTTTTTGTAGGTCTTTTTCTTCTCTTGTGTTTCCCACTTAGAGAAGTTCCTTTAGCATTTGTTGTAGAGCTGGTTTGGTGGTGCTGAATTCTCTTAGCTTTTGCTTGTCTGTAAAACTTTTGATTTCTCCGTTGAATCTGAATGAGGTCCTTGCCGGTTAGAGTAATATTGGTTGTAGGTTATTCCCTTTCATCACTTTAAATATATCATGCCACTCCCTTCTGGCTTGTAGAGTTTCTGCTGAGAACTCAGCTGTTAACCTTATGGGAGTTCACTTGTATGTTATTTGTCATTTTTCCCTTGCTGCTTTCAATAATTTTTCTTTGCCTTTAATTTTTGTCAATTTGATTACTATTTGTCTCAGCGTGTTTCTCCTTGGGTTTATCCTGCCTGGGACTCTCTGCACTTCCTGGACTTGGGTGGCTATTTCCTTTCCCATATTAGGGAAGTTTTCAACTATAATCTCTTCAAATATTTTCTCGGGTCCTTTCTCTCTGTCTTCTCCTTCTGGGACCCCTATATTGCAAATGTTGTTGTATTTAATGTTGTCCCAGAGGTCTCTTAGGCTGTCTTCATTTCTTTTCATTCTTTTATCTTTATCCTGTTCTGTGGCAGTGAATTCCACCATTCTGTCTTCCAGGTCACTTATCCATTCTTCTGCCTCAGTTATTCTGCTACTGATTCCTTCTAATGTATTTTTCATTTCAGTTATTGTATTGCTCATCTCTGTTTGTTTGTTCTTTAATTCTTCTAGGTCTTTGTTAAACATTTCTTGCATTTTCTCGATCTTTGCCTCCATTCTTTTTCCGAGGTCCTGGATCATCTTCACTATCATTATTCTGAATTCTTTTTCTGGAAGGTTGCCTATCTCCACTTCATTTAGTTGTTTTTCTGGGGTTTTATCTTGTTTCTTCATCTGGTACATAGCTCTCTTCCGTTTCATCTTGTCTATCTTTCTGTGAATGTGGTTTTTGTTCCACAGGCTGCAGTATTGTAGCTCTTCTTGCTTCTGCTGTCTGCCCGCTGGTGGATGAGGCTATCTAAGAGGCTTGTGCAAGTTTCCTGATGGGAGGGACTGGTGGATAGAGCTGGGTGTTGCTCTGGTGGGCAGAGCTCAGTAAAACTTTAATCTGCTTGTCTGCTGATGGGTGAGGCTGTGTTCC